>NC_074677.1:34112747-35312747 GCF_029448725.1 Salvelinus fontinalis
TCTCTCTCTCTCTCTCTCTCTCTCTCTCTCTCTCTCTCTCTCTCTCTCTCTCTCACCACACACACACTCACTCACTCACTCACTCACTCACTCACTCACTCTCTCGCTCTCTCTCTAGCTATGTCTCCCTTTTTCAATGACTTTTAAAAAAAGTACCAATCAAACCAAAATTTGTTCTGTAGAAGTTCCCAGAACATTGGTTAGGTTGTGGCAAATCTTCTAATAATGAAAAAACTGTCCAGTCAAGCAAATAACTGTCGGTCTCACGGAAATTGACCGTTAATTAACATAAACATATTTAGCATCTCCTGGCTTCCACACATAGCCTACAAGCCACTGATGCTGACCTTTGGAACATCTATAATTTAAAAAGTCTAATAAATCCATGTAATATAGCGTACACCTTCACAATAAATCCATGATTTATTTTAGACAGGTCTAAAGAAGCATGACATGAAGAAAATGTAGTCTATTTTAGAAGAACAGAATAGCATACTCTGAGTTGTCCTTATGTTAGGTCCTGATCTGGCTATGCCATATGGCTGTGGGCTACTCTAGTTCATTTAGCAGACATGATTTGCTTAGAATTCCGTGACATTATTTTATAGTATGAAGAATACAACTGAACAGAGCTGAATAAAATAGAAAGGATATTCTCTCTAAATGATTTGAGAGAGTGTGCACATGGGGCTATTCTTGTTGAGCAGTTAACAAAGAAATAGGTACTCCTATATGTTTAATTAGAGTTATTAATGTAACTTTAGTTGTTCTACAAACATATGTTTGGATTTTTATACATTGTAAGGTTGCATGATGCGATTCTAATGATGATTTGAAAAATGTTGCTTGAAAGGCATGAGCTCTGCTTTGTTTTTTGCGCAGGCTGTACACATTTCATCAGTCTCTCATTCACAATTTTACAAGTACTTGATAATGCCTAAAATTTCATGGCGGCATCCCCTTTGTGTTGCCGTAATGCACCCTAAAAAATCAATGCCTTTTGCGGCCAGTGGCTTTTGTGCCCTTCTCCCTGAGTGCTGAGCACTCCGTCACGTGATCGGGTCTTTCTCACAGGCTACGAGTGAAGGCAGACCCATTTGGGGCTGCAACTGCGCGCATCCTTATCCAATTCCCGAGTTGCGTATTGAAGATATTGAAAGAACTGTACACATTTACTTTTCGTCAGCCAACAAGATGAGTAGGCCCAACAAACAGCAAAAGCAGTAGCCTATGTCAATTTACTATCCCCCATAGTACAAAAGCTGACCTATTCTATTCTGTGCGAGAAATAAATATTCGAAACATAGTCTGGGACAGGTGTGGGATGCGATAGATCCAAAATGAATACAACCACTAGCGTCCACATTTTTTTTGATGCAATGAGGCTGACGCAACAGATCAAAATGTTTAGCTTAAAATGTTGATAAACTGTTAGGTTATTTCTTCACATTTGTAACGTCCTGACCAGAGTTCTTATGTGTTTTGCTTGTTTAGTGTTGGTCAGGACGTGAGCTGGGTGGGAATTTCTATGTTGTGTGTCTAGTTCGTCTGTTTCTGTGTCCAGCCTAATATGGTTCTCAATCAGAGGCAGCTGTCAATCGTTGTCCCTGATTGAGAATCATATATAGGTGGCTTGTTTTGTGTTGGGGATTGTGGGTGGTTGTTTCCTGTCTCTGTGTTTTGTCTGCACCAGATAGGACTGTGACGGTTAGTTTGTTTTGTCATTTTGTATAGTGCCTTGTTTTGTGTTAATTAAATCATGGAAAATTACCACGCTGCACATTGGTCATCAGATCCTTCTCGCCTCTCCTCGTCTGAGGAGGAGGAGGACTTAGACTGCCATGACAACATTATAAGTGCAGAAATTTGCACATGGTAATAGGATATAAGCGCAAATGTTCCATTAGGGGAAAACACATTTATCAAAAGTGACCTCAAATGCAATTATGCATTTAATGCTTTTATTATAAAGGTGAATTTTTATGGTGAAAATGATCTTCCCCAAACTTGAATCTCACGCACCGCTTATGTATGCCAGTTGGGCTCTACACCCCTTGTCATAATGCTGATGTCCGGGAGGGCACTTGCATGGGCTATGGCGGTGTGGGAGCAACAATCCACCATCTGCCTTAGTCTGGAGGAGATTGTGGAGGAAGTACGGAAGGTGTTCGATTCTCCGTTGTCCGGGAGAGGACAACGGAGAATTGTCCTCTCCCGGAGAGGCTGCTCGTAAACTGCTCTAGCTATATCAAGACTCCCGTAGTGTGGCAGACTACGTAGTGGATTTTCGCACGTTGACGGCTGAGAGTGCCTGGAACCCGAAAGCATAGTTCAATGTTCCCTCACAGATTATCGGAGGTGATCAAAGATGAGCTCGCAGCCCGGGAGCTGCCCATTGACCTCGACTCCCTCATAGCCTTGACCATCCAGATCGATGGGTGGCTACGAGAACGTAGGAGGGAGAGGGAATCTGTTCCCTGTTGCCCTCGCTCGCCCTCGATTCCCAGCTCACCTCTGAGGAATCCCAGAAACCCCCAAAAATAATTTCTGAGAGAATCCGATGTCACCCAAGTGCTCACGGGAATCGCCAAGGGCAGTCGACTCGCCTTCTCTAGAGCCCAAGCTATTGGGAAGGGCTCGATTGTCTCCGGATGAACGTTTACGCAGACTGAACACCAGGAGCTGCCTGTATTGTGGGACTACAGGACATTATATTTCCACCTCTCCATTAAAAATACCAGGCTCATCAGTACAGGCATTTTCCAATATCCCATTACTCGCACCCCTCTCCATTCCACCCTGTTGTGGGGTGACCAGGCCAAATCACATCGGGTGCTCATTGACTCTGGGGCCGATGAGAGCTTTATCGATGCTATCTTGGTGTCGGAGCTGGGCATCTCCACTCAACCCCTCTCCATTCCCATGGACGCCAGAGCGCTGGATGGGCAGAGTCACCCGCACTACGATTCCGATCGACATACGAGTATCAGGGAATCACAGTGAGTGTGTGCAGTTCCTGCTCCTAGAATCTCCCCATGTACCAGTGGTTTTGGAATATCCATGGCTCCAGAAGCACAATCCCCTGATCGACTGGGCAACTGGTTCTATCGTGGGTTGGAGCCCGTTCTGCCATGCTCATTGTCTTAAGCCGGCCTAGCCTACCCCAGGACGTCATCCTGCAGGCTTGAGAGAAGCCTCGGATCTCTCCGCCATTCCCGCGGAGTACCTGGACCTCTGGGAAGTCTTCAACAAGACCCGTTCTACGTCTCTCCCTCTGCATCGACCCTATGACTGCGCCATTGACCTTCTCCCGGGAACTACACCCCCCCAGTGGCAGCTTTACTGCCTGTCGGGTCCGGAGACCAAGGCATTGGAGGAGTACATTGAGAACTCTCTCGCTGCAGAGAGTTTTTGTCCATCGGCCTCTCCCCCCAGCGCAGGGTTCTTCTTTGTGGAGAAGAAGGACAAAACCCTGCACCCATGTATTGACTACAGGGGCCTTAATGACATCACGATTAAAAAACGTTACCCTCTACCACTCATCTCCTCGGCTTTCGAAACTCTTCAGGGAGCGACCATCTTCTCTAAGTTGGACCTTAGGAAAGCCTACCATCTGGATCGGATATGGGAGGGAGATGAGTGGAAAACAGCCTTTAACATGGCTAGCGGGCACTATGAGTACTATTTGGCCACTTTAATTGTGATACAAACCTTAATAAAACATACAGGCCAATGGGCTAGGCTACATGAGATGTGCGACTATGATTAGAAAAAGTAAAAAAAATGCATTCGAACTGACCAACGCTCCCGTTGTGTTCCAGGCCCTGGTCAACGATGTGCTCCGGGACATACTGAACCAGTTTGTGTTTGTCTATCTCGACGACATCCTTATCTATTCCCATTCAGCTCAAGAACACATCCTCAATGTCCAACAAGTCCTTTAGCGTCTCCTGGAGAACCAGCTTTTCGTTAAAAGCGGAGAAGTGTGAATTTCATCGCTCCACCATCTCATTCCTAGGATACGTCATCGCTGCAGGACATATACCGATGTATCCAGACAAGGTGAGAGCGGTGGTGGATTGGCCTCAACCCACATCCAGAATGCAGCTGCAACGTTTCCTGTGGTTTGCTCATTTCTACCGCCGCTTCATCCAGGGTTACAGTATCCTGGCTTTCCCCCTCTCAGCACTCACCTTTCAATGTCACTCTATCCCACCGCCCCGGGGTCCAAGAACGTGAAGCCTGACACACTCCCACAGTTGTATTGCCCCTCTGTTACTCTGTCTGACCCCAAGACCATCCTCCCTACCTCCTGTCTAGCGGCTGCAGGCGTCTGGGGTATAGAGAGCCTGGTCTGTAAGGTGCAGCGTTCCCAGCCAGAACATGAGGGTGGTCCGGCTAACCGGATGTTTGTCCAGGACTCTGCCCATTCCCCGGTCATGGAATGGGCACATTACTCAAGACTGACCTGCCATCCAGGCTCCTGTCAGACCCTGGCTTTCATACAACAACGCTTTGGTGGCCTTCCATGGTGTCGGATGTCTCCACATTCGTCGGCGCCTGCACTGTGTGTGCACAAAATAAGACTCCGCGACATGCTCCGACTGGCCTTCTTCAACCACTCCTTGCTCCTTACCACCCCTGATCCCATGTATCCCTGAACTTTGTTACTGGGCTTCCCCCGTCAGGTGGCAACACTACTATCCTGACGGTGGTGGATAGGTTTTCTAAAGCCGCCCATTTTATTCCCCTTCCCTCAACCAAGGAGATGACTCAGCTCATGATGCAGCACATCTTCCGGATCCATGGACTTCCGGTCAACATGGTCTCCAATCGTGGTCCCCAGTTTTCGTCCCGGTTCTGGAAGGCGTTCTGCACACTCATTGGGTCGTCAGCCAGCCTGTGCTCTGGTTTTCACCCCCAATCTAATGGCCAATCAGAGCGAGCCAATCAGGACATGGAGATGGCCCTTCGTTGCCTCGTCTCTGCCAACCCCATCACCTGGAGCTAGCAACTCGTGTGGGTGGAATACGCACATAACAACATCCCTGCTCGGCCACTGGTTTCTTGCCCTTCGAGTGTTCCTTGGGATATCATTCCCCGCTCTTCCCTGAGCAAGAGGAAGAAGTCAGCATGCCCTCTGCCCAGATGTTCATCCGCCACTGTTGCCTTACCTGGAAGAAAGCCAGGCCGCACTTTTGAAGACCACATCCAGGTATCGGCGACAAGCGGATCGCCGACGGACCCCTGCTCCCGCTATCGCCTCGGGCAGAGGGTATGGCTGTCCACTCGGGACCTGCCCCTCCGGGTGGAGTCCCGTAAACTTTTCCCCCGTTTCATCGGCCCTTTCCCCATCTCTAAAACCCTTAGCCCCTCTGCTGTTTGTCTTCTGTTGCCCCGCACTCTCCGTATCATCCTACATTTCACGTGTCCAAGATTAAACCTGTGTCTCACTGTCCTTTGTCTTCTGTTTGAAGTGTGTATGTACAGTCATGGCCAAAAGTTTTGAGAATGACACAAATATTAATATCCACAAAGTTTGCTGCTTCAGTGTCTTTAGATATTTTTGTCAGATGTTACTATGGAATACTGAAGTATAGTTACAAGCATTTCATACGTGTCAAATGCTTTTATTGACAATTACATGAAGTTGATGCAAAGAGTCAATATATGCAGCGTTGACCCTTCCTTTCAAGACCTCTGCAATCCGCCCTGGCATGCTGTCAATTAACTTCTGTGCCACATCCTGACTGATGGCAGCCCATTCTTGCACAATCAATGCTTGGAGTTTGTCAGAATTTGTGGGTTTTTGTTTGTCCACCAGCATCTTGAGGATTGACCACAAGTTCTCAATGGGATTAAGGTCTGGAGAGTTTCCTGGCCATGGACCCAAAATATCGATGTTTTGTTCCCCGGGCCACTTAGCTATCACTTTTGCCTTATGGCAAGGTGCTCCATCATGCTGGAAAAGGCATTGTTCGTCACCAAACTGTTCCTGGATGGTTGGGAGAGATTGCTCTCTGGGGATGTGTAGGTACCATTCTTTATTCATGTTCTTAGGCAAAATTGTGAGTGAGCCCACTCCCTTGGCTGAGAAGCAACCCCACACATGAATGGTCTCAGGATGCTTTAATGTTGGCATGACACAAGACTGATGGTAGTGCTCACCTTGTCTTCTCTGGACAAGCTTTTTTCCGGATGCCCCAAACAATCGGAAAGGGGATTCATCAGAGAAAATGACTTTACCACAGTCCTCAGCAGTCCAATCCCTGTACCTTTTGCAGAATATCAGTCTGTCCCTGATGTTTTTCCTGGAGAGAAATGGCTTCTTTGCTGCCCTTCTTGACACCAGGCCATCCTCCAAAAGTCTTCGCCTCACTGTGCGTGCAGATGCACTCACACCTGCCTGCTGCCATTCCTGAGTAAGCTCTGTACTGGTGGTTCCATGATCCCAAGGCTAAATCAACTTTAGGAGACGGTCCTGGCGCTTGCTGGACTTTCTTGGGCGCCCTGAAACCTTCTTCACAACAATTGAACCGCTCTCCTTAAAGTTCTTGATGAGCCGATAAATGGTTGATTTGATTTAGGTGCAATCTTACTGGCAGAAATATCCTTGCCTGTGAAGCCCTTTTTGTGCAAAGCAATGATGACGGCACGTGTTTCCTTGCAGTTAACCATGATTGACAGAGGAACAACAATGATTCCAAGCACCACCCTCCTTTTGAAGCTTCCAGTCTGTTATTCAAACTCAATCAGCATGACAGATTGATCTCCAGCCTTGTACTCGTCAACACTCACACCTGTGTTAACGAGAGAATCACTGACATGATGTCAGCTGGTCCTTTTGTGGCAGGGCTGAAATGCAGTGGAAGTGGTTTTGGGGGATTCAGTTCAGTTGCATGGCAAAGAGGGACTTTGCAATTAATTGCAATTCATCTGATCACTCTTCATAACATTCTGGAGTATATGCAATTTGACATCATACAAACTGAGGCAGCAGACTTTGTGAAAATTAATATTTGTGTCATTCTCAAAACTTTTGGCCACAACTGTATGTAGTAATAAGGAATACGTTTACTGTGATTTTGAATTTGAATCTGTATTTGAACCTGCTACTTGATGATTGGTTAATAATGATATGGTCCATATTGAGGGTACCTAGATAGAGTATTTAAGCCTTGTCATTTCTGTTTTTGTGGCCAGGGAGGGAACAGGTATTATTGAGGCTGGGTTTGTTTGTTTGATTTGTTTGAGTGCAACCTTTTTTTTTTATCCCCAGTTTATGTTCATGTTGCAAATTCCAGTTTGTTACTTTCTTTAATAAATAACTGTATGTTTTTGCCGGCTTATTATCTTCACTTTGCTAATAACAGTGGCGGTCGGTGCCGTTTAAGATGAGAGAGAACGTTTGTCTTTTTATGTGCATGGCCTTATTTCTATTACAGCATATTGGATGACTGTCATTCATATTCCATTAACCCAGCTCAATGTAACATTGATGGGTTCAGGCTACTACATGATACTCAAATTCATGAGGTTGCTACAACCTAGCCTATGAATGAAAGTTTCCAACGTACACTACCGGTCAAAAGTTTTAGAACAGCTACTCATTCAAGGGTTTTTCTTTATTTTTACAATTTTCTACATTGTAGAATAATAGTGAAGACATCAAAACTATGAAATTACACATATGGAATCATGCAGTATCCAAAAAAGTGTTAAACAAATCAAAATACCTTTTGATTTTAGGTTCTTCAAAGTAGCCACCCTTTGCCTTGATGATAGCTTTGCACACTCTTGGCATTCTCTCAACCAGCTTCACCTGGAAGGCTTTTCCAACAGTCTTGAAGCAGTGCCCAAATATCCTGAGCACTTGTTGGCTGCTTTTCCTTTCCTCTGCAGTCCAACTCATCCCAAACCATCTCAGTTGGGTTGAGGTCGGGTGATTGTGGAGGCCAGGTCCTCTGATGCAGCACTCCATCACTCTCCTTCTTGGTGGACAGCCATACCCGTTTACCCGATCGGAGGGGCCGAAGAGGCCTTCTGTGCCAGTTTGCCTGGTATTGGTGTCAGGCAGAGGACCGGAGCAAGGAGGATTAGCTCTGATCCAGGTGTGGCGACATTGTCAAATGAATGCCTCGGCTGATGCACCCCCGCTTCGGCCTCTTGTTCGGCAGTGTGTTGTGAGCATACTCCGCCAAGACGAGGAACTTGCTCCAGTTGCTGGCCTGGTTGGAGACGAAACAGAGGAGGAACTTCTCCAGCTCCTGATTGGCCCTCTACGTTTGCCCATTTGACTGTAAGTGGAATCCCGAGGAGAGACTCCCTGCCGCCCCCAACAGGGAAAAGAAGGCTTTCCAATACCGTGTGACGAACTGGGGCCCACGATCCGAGACGATGTCCTGGGGAAGTCTGTGTAGTCAAAAGACATGGATAATCATGAGATCAGTGGTCTCCTTCGCTGAGGGCAACTTGGGTAAGGCAATGAAATGGGCTGGCTTGGCGAACTGATGAACGATCACCAGGATAGTGGTAAGCCCTTGGGATGGAGGTAACCCTGTGATAAAGTCTACGGACAGGTAGGACCAGGGCCAGCTGGGGATGGACAGAAGGTTGCTGTGACGTGTTAAGGTGCAGAGAAGAGACCAGACGAGGAATCAGTGGTTAAGGATAAACATAATACTTTACTGAGAAACGGTAGCCGCAGGATCACAGTACACTTGAACACTAAGTCTCGAAAACTCACTCAGGGAACAAACACACACGGTAAACAATTCAAGCTTCTGCAAAGGACAACAGAAAACACACCTCTTTGAACAGGGAAACCTGCCCTCTGGTGACAGGTGGAACCATGACATAGCCAGCTAGCTAACATAGTATCCCTCTCTGTTTGAGCTGGGTGTTTGAGAAGTCTAAACTTGCTAGCTGCATTCGCTAGCTCTCTCTCTCACTCTCTCTTGCTTCTCCTTCATTTTTGAAGAAATTGATTTATTCAAAACTGTTAAACTATTGCCTTTCTCTCTCTTTGAGTCAACTACTCATGCTCTGCAGTGCTAGCTAGTTGCAGCGTATGCTTTCAGTACTAGATTAAATCTCTGATCCTTTGATTGGGTGGACATGTCAGTTCTGCAAGAGCTCTGATAGGTTGGAGGACGTCCTCTGGAAGTTGTCATAATTACTCTCTATGGAAGGTGGGTGAGAACCATGAGCCTCCTAAAAAACAGTTTTTTTTTGGTGATGTGTGAATATATTCTGTATAGTTTTATCTAAAAATGATAACTTTTTCTGAAATTCACTGAGTAGGATGGTTCTCCCCTTCCTACTCTGAGGAGCCTCCACTGGCTAATAAAAGCCTCTCTCTGGGCAAGAACAGTAAAGAACTGTTGTTGCCTCCTCACTGTAGAATCCTACCGCATGGTCAACCTCACAGGTTCCCAGAATGTTTCATTATGTTGTGGGAACAGTCTGGTGAGAACATTGTGTTGACATCACACAATCTATTTTTCCAAAACATGTCCAGTTACATTTGAGTCATTTTGCAGACTCTCTTATCCAGAGCGACTTACAGATCTGTGCAACCTTTGTGAATATCACAAGAAATAGGGTGATATGGAACATGAGCCACCACCACATGCTGCTACAAATATTGCTGTTATTTAGAAAATAATTATTCCTATGGCTTTTTAATACATGAGATGGATATGTTCAGTGGTGTAAAGTACTTAAGTAAAAATACTTGAAGGTACTAGTTAAGTCGTTTTTGGGGTATCTGTAATTTACTTTACTATTTATATTTTTGACAACTTTTGCTTTTAATTCACTACATTCCTAAAGAAAATTATGTAATTTTTGCTCTATACATTTTCCTTGACACCCAAAAGTACTCGTTAGATTTTGAATGCTGAGCAGGGCAGGACAATTGTCTCATTCACACACTTATCAAGACAACATCCCTGGTCATCCCTACTGTCTCTGATCTGGAGGACTCACTAAACACATGCTAAATTTGCACATTTGTAAATTATGTCTGAGTGTTGGAGTGTGCCCCTGGCTATCCGTAAATAAAATAAAAACAAGAAAATGATGCCGTCTGGTTTGCATCACAAGAAATTTGAAAATATTTATACTTTTACTTATATTTTTTATACTTTTACGTATATTTTAGTAATTACATTTACTTTTGATACTTAAATATATTTAAAACGAAATACTTTTAGACTTTTACTCAAGTAGTATTTCACTGGATGACTTTCAATTTTACTTGAGTCATTTTCTATTAAGGTATCTTTACTTTTACTCAAGTATGACAATTGGGTACTTTTTCCACCACTGGAAATGGAAGACTATTATTGAAATGCATATTACTTTGTGTTTTACTTTCATTTTCTTTTGGGAATGTCATAGCAAAAAGGGTTAGGGTCAAAGTCAAATGTGGCCAGCATGTCTTTCTCCACGTGTACACATATTCTACCTATTTCTAAAAACAACAGACCAACAAAAAACTAGAAGTGATCCCTAGAAGTATTGAACAGTAGTCAATTATTTCCCCCAATATGTTGTCACATTGAGCAGTCCACTGACACCCTTTCCCTCCTTTGCCCACACCCCAAATAAGCTTCATGTTCATCTAATCCCTCTCTCTCTCCCTCTCTCTCCATTTTCCTCTCCATGATCCCTCCATCTCTGTCTCCTGAGACTAACATGAGAGTGTGGCCCGGACCGTCTTAAATAGGGACTAAGAGGATGCTTCAAGCTGTCAACACACCACTATTGACCTCTGCTGTGCTGAGGGGATGACTGTGTGTAGGGCTGCATGGGGATGTGGAGGGGTTTAAGTATGCTAAATGAGGATTTCCTCATCGTTTATTAGGAAATTAGGCAGGCACTCCACTTGACACCTTGAAGTGTCGTTTTTTTGTGATGTGTTTATGTATCACTTTTTTTGTGGAACTATCTATTAGATTTTTTTTAATACATATATATTTGTGGTGGCTAGGGTATTTGATCAGGCAGGGGTATTATTATTTAGTCACAGTCTTCATGTGGTAAACAAAAGGCAGAGGTTGTGAGTACTGTACAGTATGAGGAGTAAATACACAGGAATGTGAATGTTTGTGGCGGGAGCCATGCATGGTTAACTCAGAGCAGAGGAAAGGAGAGCAGAGCAGGACATAACAGAGGAGAGCAGAGTAGGACATAACAGAGGAGAGCAGAGCAGGACATAACAGAGGAGAGCAGAGCAGGACATAACAGAGGAGAGCAGAGCAGGACATAACAGAGGAGAGCAGAGTAGGACATAACAGAGGAGAGCAGAGGAGAGCAGAGCAGGACATAACAGAGGAGAGCAGAGCAGGACATAACAGAGTAGCACATAACAGAGGAGAGCAGAGCAGGACATAACAGAGGAGAGCAGAGCAGGACATAACAGAGGAGAGCAGAGTAGGACATAGCAGAGGAGAGCAGAGCAGGACATAACAGAGGAGAGCAGAGTAGCACATAACAGAGGAGAGCAGAGCAGGACATAACAGAGGAGAGCAGAGTAGCACATAACAGAGGAGAGCAGAGCAGGACATAACAGAGGAGAGCAGAGTAGCACATAACAGAGGAGAGCAGAGCAGGACATAACAGAGGAGAGCAGAGCAGGACATAACAGAGGAGAGCAGAGCAGGACATAACAGAGGAGAGCAGAGCAGGACATAACAGAGGAGAGCAGAGCAGGACATAACAGAGGAGAGCAGAGTAGCACATAGCAGAGGAGAGCAGAGCAGGACATAACAGAGGAGAGCAGAGCAGGACATAACAGAGGAGAGCAGAGTAGCACATAACAGAGGAGAGCAGAGCAGGACATAACAGAGGAGAGCAGAGCAGGACAAAACAGAGGAGAGCAGAGCAGGACATAACAGAGGAGAGCAGAGCAGGACATAACAGAGGAGAGCAGAGTAGCACATAGCAGAGGAGAGCAGAGCAGGACATAGCAGAGGAGAGCAGAGTAGCACATAACAGAGGAGAGCAGAGCAGGACATAACAGAGGAGAGCAGAGTAGCACATAACAGAGGAGAGCAGAGTAGGACATAACATAGGAGAGCAGAGTAGGACATAACAGAGGAGAGCAGGACATAACATAACAGAGGAGAGCAGAGTAGGACATAGCAGAGGAGAGCAGAGCAGGACATAACAGAGGAGAGCAGAGCAGGACATAACAGAGGAGAGCAGAGTAGGACATAGCAGAGGAGAGCAGAGCAGGACATAACAGAGGAGAGCAGAGCAGGACATAACAGAGGAGAGCAGAGCAGGACATAACAGAGGAGAGCAGAGCAGCACATAACAGAGGAGAGCAGAGCAGGACATAACAGAGGAGAGCAGAGTAGCACATAACAGAGGAGAGCAGAGTAGCACATAGCAGAGGAGAGCAGAGCAGGACATAACAGAGGAGAGCAGAGCAGGACATAACAGAGGAGAGCAGAGCAGGACATAACAGAGGAGAGCAGAGCAGGACATAACAGAGGAGAGCAGAGTAACACATAGCAGAGGAGAGCAGAGCAGGACATAGCAGAGGAGAGCAGAGTAGCACATAACAGAGGAGAGCAGAGCAGGACATAACAGAGGAGAGCAGAGTACCACATAACAGAGGAGAGCAGAGTAGCACATAGCAGAGGAGAGCAGAGTAGCACATAACAGAGGAGAGCAGAGTAGCACATAGCAGAGGAGAGCAGAGTAGCACATAACAGAAGAGAGCAGAGCAGGACATAACAGAGGAGAGCAGAGTAGGACATAACAGAGGAGAGCAGAGCAGGACATAACAGAGGAGAGCAGAGTAGCACATAACAGAGGAGAGCAGAGTAGGACATAACATAGGAGAGCAGAGTAGGACATAACAGAGGAGAGCAGAGCAGGACATAACATAACAGAGGAGAGCAGAGTAGGACATAACAGAGGAGAGCAGAGTAGCACATAACAGAGGAGAGCAGAGCAGGACATAACAGAGGAGAGCAGAGCAGGGCATAACAGAGGAGAGCAGAGCAGGACATAACAGAGGAGAGCAGAGCAGGGCATAACAGAGGAGAGCAGAGCAGGACATAACAGAGGAGAGCAGAGTAGCACATAACAGAGGAGAGCAGAGCAGGACATAACAGAGGAGAGCAGAGTAGCACATAACAGAGGAGAGCAGAGTAGCACATAACAGAGGAGAGCAGAGCAGGACATAACAGAGGAGAGCAGAGCAGGGCATAACAGAGGAGAGCAGAGCAGGACATAACAGAGGAGAGCAGAGCAGGACATAACAGAGGAGAGCAGAGCAGGACATAACAGAGGAGAGCAGAGCAGGACATAACAGAGGAGAGCAGAGTAGGACATGACAGAGGAGAGCAGAGCAGGACATAACAGAGGAGAGCAGAGTAGGACATAACAGAGGAGAGCAGAGCAGGACATAACAGAGGAGAGCAGAGCAGGACATAACAGAGGAGAGCAGAGTAGCACATAACAGAGGAGAGCAGAGCAGGGCATAACAGAGGAGAGCAGAGCAGGGCATAACAGAGGAGAGCAGAGCAGGGCATAACAGAGGAGAGCAGAGCAGGGCATAACAGAGGAGAGCAGAGCAGAACATAACAGAGGAGAGCAGAGCAGGACATAACAGAGGAGAGCAGAGTAGCACATAACAGAGGAGAGCAGAGCAGGACATAACAGAGGAGAGCAGAGTAGCACATAACAGAGGAGAGCAGAGTAGCACATAACAGAGGAGAGCAGAGCAGGACATAACAGAGGAGAGCAGAGCAGGGCATAACAGAGGAGAGCAGAGCAGGACATAACAGAGGAGAGCAGAGCAGGACATAACAGAGGAGAGCAGAGCAGGACATAACAGAGGAGAGCAGAGCAGGACATAACAGAGGAGAGCAGAGCAGGACATAACAGAGGAGAGCAGAGCAGGACATAACAGAGGAGAGCAGAGTAGAGGACATAACAGAGGAGAGTAGAGCAGGACATAACAGAGGAGAGCAGAGCAGGGCATAACAGAGGAGAGCAGAGCAGGACATAACAGAGGAGAGCAGAGCAGGACATAACAGAGGAGAGCAGAGTAGAGGACATAACAGAGGAGAGCAGAGCAGGGCATAACAGAGGAGAGCAGAGCAGGGCATAACAGAGGAGAGCAGAGTAACACATAACAGAGGAGAGCAGAGCAGGACATAACAGAGGAGAGCAGAGCAGGACATAACAGAGGAGAGCAGAGTAACACATAACAGAGGAGAGCAGAGCAGGACATAACAGAGGAGAGCAGAGCAGGACATAACAGAGGAGAGCAGAGTAACACATAACAGAGGAGAGCAGAGCAGGACATAACAGAGGAGAGCAGAGTAGAGGACATAACAGAGGAGAGCAGAGGAGAGGAGAGCAAAGGAGGAGAAGTGTGTCTCTGTACTCTCCATGTTGCGCTCTGATTTCACTGTTGAGAGAGAGAAGTGTATTGTATATGTTGACAGATGTACTTTCCTGTGTGTAAACTTTAAAATTGTTCTGAGGGCCTGTGTGTTTCAAGTTTTATTAGTCGTATGTACAGGATATACATGGTATACACTGTCCAATGAAATGCTTACCTTAAGGTTCCTCCTCAACAATGCAACAACAATAATAAATAATAAAATATAAGAATACAAACATAAAGTAAATGGCTCAATAGAATAGAATAAACATTTTAGCATAAGTATAATACAGGAAGACAGAATTTACAGACCAATATTTACACATTTATCAGGGAAGGCGGGATTGCTGGGCAAGTGCATAAATTGTGCAGTATTTAGAAGTCATAATAAGAGTCTGGTAGCAGCAGTGTGCGTGCGTGCGTGCGTGCGTGCGTGCGTGCGTGTGTGTGTGTGTGTGTGTGTGAGAAAGTAAGTGAGAAATTGAGTGAGTGTATGTGTGCTAAGATGCGGCGAGTCCAGTTCAAGTGTTCAGCAGACTGATTTTCTTGTAGATAGAAACTGTCTCTGAGCCTGCTGGTATCAGAGCTCATGCTCCGATACCGGCTGCCCGACAGTAAGGGAGTGAACAGCTTTTGGCTGGAGTGTGTGGGGTCCTTGTTAATGCTGCAGGGCTTCCTCAGGCACCGTTTCAAGTAGATGTCCTGGATGGGTGGGAGCACAGTTCCAGGCCGTCTTCATCACCCGCTGGAGGGCCTTGCGGTTGCTTCCTGAAGTCCACATTCAACTCCTTTGTTTTGCTGACGTTGAGGGAGAGGTTTTTGTCCTGTCACCACAATGCCAGTTCACTTACTTCCCCTCTATAGACTGACTCCTCATTGTTGTTTATCAGGCCTCCAATCGTGGTGTCGTTAGCAAACTTGATGATGGAGTTGCAAAGCCACACGTTCATGGGTGAAGAGGAAGTACAGCAGAGGGCTGAGGACACACCCCCTGGGAAGCCCTGTGTTAAGAGTCCGTGTGGAGGTGGTGTTGTTGTCAATCCTCACAGCCTGTGGTCTGCCCATCAGGAAGTCCAGGACCCAGTTGCAGAGGGTGGTGTCCAGACCCAGGGCTCTGAGCTTGGTGTCGAGCTTGGAGGGAACAATAGTGTTGAATGCTAAACTGTAGCCAATGAACAGCATTCTCACATAGGTGTTCCTCTTGTCCAGATGTGTTACGGCCGTGTGAATAGCGATGGAAATGGTATCTTCCGTGGATCTACTGGAATCGGTAAGCAAATTGGAGTGGGTCCAGTGTGCCTGGTATGCTGGCCTTGATGTGGGCCATGACCTGCCTCTGGAATCATTTCATGATGACCGAGGTGAGTGCGACGCGGCATGTCACCTTATTTTTCTTGGGCTCTGGGACGATGGTGGTCTCCTTGAAGCAGGTGGGGACTATGGCCTGGGAGAGCGAAAACACCTGGTCGTCCAGAGCAGCGTGAGTCTTCCTGGATGACTCGGTATTGTCTCGCCTCGAAGCGAACATAGAATGTGTTAAGTTCGGCTAGGAGGGAGGCTTTAGTGGTCACCACAGAGCTGGATTTGCCTTTGTAGTCTTGATGGTCTGTTGTCCTTGCCACATGCGTCATGAGTCTGAGTTGTGAAACATCAATTCAAGTTGGAGCCTGTATTGTCTTTTTTCTTTCATAATAGATTTGCGGAGCTCGTACCTGCTTGCCTTGTATGCGTCACCCGCCACCGAGTCATCGGGGTTCATTCTGCTGACATTGAATGCTGCAGTACGGGCTCTCAGCAGGGTACGGATATCTCCGTTCGTCCAGGGTTTTTGGTTGGGGTATGTCAGGATTGTTATTGTGGGTGGGTGTGTGTACCTGTGTACCTGTGTAAATGTTCAGTATTTGTGCTTTATAGTTTGCTTTGTTTTTTATTTTTTTACTGTATAGCACCTGGCAGCACTCATCTTTATTGACTGTACCTGGGCTCTCTTGTGTATGTGAGACAGTTGGTAGAGAGTGTGTGTGTGTGTGCGTGTGCATGCGTGTGTAACTCAGGGGAAAGAAAGCTACTCACACACACACACACACACACACACACACACACACACACACACACACACACACACACACACACACACACACACACACACACACACACACACACACACACACACACACTTCCTGGGTTGGCTGCTCTGACGGAGACAGCCGCTAATGGGTTAATTTAATTCCAGCAGGCAGGGCACTCCGTCTTGTTGGGAACAATTAGCGGGGAATGGAGTGGTGAATATTTCATGAAGAGCAAGGTAGAAAAAGAAAACAGAGGATGAGAGAAAAAAAGCCTATTCCACTTAGCAGAGCGCAATGAGGGACCAACCTCACCCGCCCTGCTGTCTTCCGCTGCCTCACTCACTCTCTCCACAGCTCTCTCTGTCTTTCTATAGTCCCTTACCAAACCTGCCCCTTCCCTCTGTCTTTCAGAACAAGCAATGTACTGCATATTTTTTATTTATTTTTTACCTTTATTTAACTAGGCAAGTCAGTTAAGAACAAATTCTTATTTTCAATAATGGCCTAGGAACAGTGGGTTAACTGCCTTGTTCAGGGGCAGAACAACAGATTTTTACCTTGTCAGCTCAGGGATTCAATCTTGCAACTTTTCAGTTACTAGTCCAACACTCTAACCGCTAGGCTACCTGCCGTATGTGTGTATGTACTCTACACGTTTGTGCCTTTGTGGTGTCTACGTACTTGTGTGTGCTATGCACATATGTTGTGTGTTAACCTTACATCCCTCACCCACTGAGACTCACTCAGAGCTCACACAGAGAGACTATATAATAAATAGTTGTTGATTGACAGGTGTTGTTGGTCAGTAGAGGCTCAGTATAGCCTGTGGCCTGAGGTGACTGACTATAATACAATACACTACAGTTACTAGCTTCTATCTGTCAGTCAAGCTGTCCTCCCAGACCCCAGAGAGGAGAAAAACAAACACAACTCGTTAATTGATTTATTGATCGTTACCAGCCAATCAAATGGTTGAATTATTAATCAAATAATTAAGTATACTGTATGTAGATAACCCCAAAAAAGTTATGTAGTGTAATGGCATTGATTGGGGACACCTAACACTTATATGTTGTCATGGCAATAATGGGAGCGTTAGTCATACTATGGAGGAGGATATTGATTGGCTGTCTGACAGCTTTAGTGTTCAGCCCATAATCTTCTCCTGCTGCGGTCTGGACTAGTCAGGGAAGGGCTCTGCAGGGGTTAACTCATGAGTGTCACTGTGTAGCAGATTGTTTTTAGGCAGTTGTTATGCTTTGTTGTCCATACACAGCAAGAAGCAATGACCATAGTGTAGCACCTTGGATGAATTTGGTATTTGAGGTCAGTGTTGTCTGAGGTAGGTAGGAAGTGTGATGTCCGTAACATCTTTGAATCCATAACACAGGGTTAGTAATCTAGTGCTCTCTAAGCACGCTCCTTTACCCTATTCTCCTGTGTATTCTCCCTCAAATGAAGTGCAGGGATATAATGCACCATATTGATATTTGACAGACAGTACTTCAATAATGAAAAACAACAACAGTATAAAATGACCCAGTGTGTCTATCCCTTTTGCAGACTCTATATGATCCATACATCAACAGACCATCTCACAGCCAGGTGCATTAATGCCTTTTGTTCATATCAGCAGTTCAGAGACCATTAAGAAGAGAGAAGAGCATTGATAGAACTGTGAAGCCTGTTGGATCAGATGACAAGCTGCTCCTATAGCAGAAGTCTCTACAGAACTACAAAACATCCAATAACGTACAGATGTAATTTGAGCCAGTTTGCTACAACAGGAACATAATCCTGCAGAAACAGGAAATGTGAATTATTATGTGTATTATAATTAATGTAATTTTTTTTGTACGGGTTGATACACTTTGTTGGGGAAAATCAAATTAAGATCATACATATTTATTGATTCAACAAATCCTAACAATGAAATTAGTTATTCTAGTAGCGGTAAATCTCAGGTTATTGTGATATGATTTCACAAGAGCAAATCATTTGAAACAAATAAGTGTTGAAAGTGTTATTATACTCACAGTGCAGGTTAACAATATTATTTGATAAATATTTTAAACTGACACACACTCTCACACACACACACACACACACACACACACACACACACACACACACACACACACACACACACACACACACACACACACACACACACACACACACACACACACACACACACACACACACTGTGTGGCTGTATGTTTACAGACAGACAGGGGAGCAGGATGAATAAGTGATAGCAGTGATGTATAATGGATGCTCTTTGTTCCTTACACATTCTCACAATCAAAAGGCCATTCCACAGGCCAAGAGGCCTGGATGCTGCCTCGGTCCTGGGTGGATTCATTGTAGACCTGCTGTGTGTGTGTCTCTGTCCAGGCCTTTCAGAGTTGATAAAGGTATACTTGCCACAGTATGTGGGATTGAAAACAACACCTGTTCAATTGTCAGACATAGGTACAGTCAAAACCAGCGTTGTTTGGCGTTGGCGCAATATGTTTAGCCTGACAGCATGCAGTCATTCACCCCAGCAATACCAGCAAGATGCAGATTATCAGTGACTTTTATGTTCACAGACACACAGAGGGAAAGCAAAAGATATCATGACTGAAAGAGGGATCAAGTGAAAGAGAGACGGGAGAGGGGGGTTAAAAATTCCCCTTAGGGATGAAGCGAGGGAGAAAGGGGGAGGGAAGGTGATGATGACTATCTCTGGTTTAATAGGTGTGCTCATATAACTCCTCCTCTCCTCTCCTCTTCCTCCCGCCCCCACCCCCACCCCTCCAAGCATGCCATATGATGGGCGATGGGGTGTCACTCCCAGGCCCATAGTGGTGTGGAGCTGCTGCGTCAGCTGGGAGGCATGGCTGTGGGCTGTGCGTGGCCGTGCTGTAGCACAGCTCAGGGTTTTGTCGTCTGGGCAGAGAGGGCTGGGCCCTGCCCTACCAATTACCAGCTTAGCCTATATTCATTACAGCTCACCCCCACTGACGGGGCACAATGGGCCTAGGGTCAGCTGCTACTCTGTGTGGTACTCCGTGTATGTGCTGCTGTGCTTTTAGCTTGATCAACAAAGTCAGTACAGTGTCTGTCTGCATAGTCAGGTTTCACTCACTATTTCCCTTTGTGTCTGTTTCTCTCTCTCTTTGATCCTCTGTCTGTCTGTCTGTCTGTCTGTCTGTCTGTCTGTCTGTACAGTTGAAATCAGAAGTTTACACACACCTTAGCCAAATACATTTAAACTCAGTTTTTCACAATTCCTGACATTTAATCCTAGAAAAAAGTCCCTGTCTTAGGTCAGTTAGGATCACCACTTTATTTTATAAATGTGAAATGTCAGAATAATAGTAGAGAGAATGATTTATTTCAACTCTTCTTTCTTTCATCACATTCCCAGTGGGTCAGAAGTTTACATACACTCAATTAGTATTTGGTAGAACTGCCTTCAAATTGTTTAACTTGGGTCAAACGTTTCGGGTAGCCTTCCACAAGTTTCCCACAATAAGTTGGGTGAATTTTGGCCCATTCCTCCTGACAGAGCTGGTTTAACTGAGTCAGATTTGTAGGCCTCCTTGCTCGCACACGCTTTTTCAGTTCTGCCCACACATTTTCGATGGGATTGAGGTCAGGGCTTTGTGATGGCCACTCCAATACCTTGACTTTGTTGTCCTTAAAGCCATTTTACCACAACTTTGGAAGTATGCTTGGGGTTATTGTCCATTTGGAAGACCAATTTGAGACCAAGCTTTAACTTCCTGACTGACGTCTTGAGATGTTGCTTCAATATATCCACATAATTTTCCTCGCTCATGATGCCATCTAATTTGTGAAGTGCACCATTCCCTCCTGCAGCAAAGCACCCCCACAACATGAGGCTGCCACCCCCGTGCTTCACGGTTAGGATGGTGTTCTTCGGCTTGCAAGCGTCCCCCTTTTCTCCCCAAACATAACGATGGTCATTATGGCCGAACAGTTCTATTTTTGTTACATCAGACCAGAGGACGTTTCTCCAAAAAGTACAATCTTTGTCCCCATGTGCAGTTGCAAACCGTAGTCTGGCTCTGTTATGGCGGTTTTGGAGCAGTGACTTCTTCCTTGCTGAGCGGCCTTTCAGATAATGTCGATATTGGAATCGTTTTCCTGTGGATATAGATACTTTTGTACCTGTTTCCTCCAGCATCTTCACAAGGTCCTTTGCTGTTGTTCTGGGATTGATTTGCACTTTTTGCACCAAAGTACGTGGTGTTTTATACTTGCGTAGTATTGTTTGTACAGATGAAGATGGTACCTTCAGGCGTTTGGAAATTGCTCCCAAGGATGAACCAGACTTGTGGAGGTCTACAATTTTTTTCTGAGGTCTTGGCTGATTTCTTTTGATTTTCTCATGATGTCAAGCAAAGAGGCACTGAGTTTGAAGGTAGGCCTTGAAATACATCCACAGATGCACCTCGAATTGACTCAAATTATGTCAATTAGCCTATCAGAAGCTTCTAAAGTCATGAAATCATTTTCCAAGCTGTTTAAAAGCACAGTCAACTTAGTGTATGTAAACCTCTGACCCACTGGAATTGTGACACAGTGAGTTATAAGTGAAATAATCTGTCTGTGAACAATTGTTGGATTTTTTTTTGTGTCATGCACAAAGTAGATGTCCTAACCAACTTGCCAAAACTATGGTTTGTTAACAAGACATTTGTGGAGTGGTAGAAAAACGAGTTGTAATGGCTCCAACCTAAGTGTATGTAAACTTCCAAATTCAACTGTATATATTTCTCTTTCCCTCTCATCAACATTTTCCCTCCTCTCTCTCTGTTCCTCTCTCTATGTCTGGTAATTAACTCCAATGCCTGTATGTTTGTAAATGGGAGGTGACGGGAGTTCAACTGGGAAGGCGGGGTGGGGGGAGTGTTCAAGGGGGGGGTCGGCTGGAGAACAAGGCTTGTCTATGAATCTCTATGGTGACCCCTAACCCTGGGGCCCCTCTCCCACTGTGCCTGATTGGAGCAGAACAATAGAACCTGCAGGTCAGCCGAGTGTTCTACAAGTGATCCACAGCAAGACATTTGTCATTGGGCCATACGGAAGTGTCTGTATGCCTTAGAGCCAGCCTCACTGCACACACAAACACACACACACACGCACACGCACACGCACGCGCCCACACACACACACACACGCACACACACACTGCTACACGTGATGGCAAATTCCGCCCATTACTATGGGTAATGCTCCATAGTGCTCTATACTGTTGCTTAGAGTCAATAGACTGTAATTTATCTATATTTTACTGTTCTCTCTTTCATATCGCTCCCTCTCCTTATTTATGTCATATCACTCTCTTTATATTTCCCTCTTTCACTCGTCAATCTCTGTCTCTCTCTAATTTAACTTCAGTTTGAGACTCCAACTGGTTGTTTTGGTGTGGTGTGGAGTGGTGTAGCATGGTGGATTGTGTAAATCCTTTATTTCCCAGAATGTCTTTGTCTTGGGGCCAGAGGGATCATGTCAGTCCAAACCGTCCAACTCCTCTCTTATCTCCTCTGCATTGTGTGGAGTGTGTCTGTACCCATTGTTCCCAGCATTCATTTTGTGTGTGTGTCCTGTCAGGTGTGTGTGTATCATATGACCAACCTTGAGTGTTGGCGGGGGATTTCAAAAGGTGTGTGTGTCCAGCCTGGCGTGTTTGTTTCACATGACATGCCTGAGCATTGGCGGGGGATTTCAAAAGGTGTGCGTGTCCTGCCTACTTTGTGTGTCTTGCATGAGCAGCCTGCAAGTGTGGCGGGGGCTTTGAAAAAGAAAAGGTGTGTGTGGGCTCTATGTGATTCCATTGTGTTTTGTTAGGTCCCTAAGGGTCCCTAAAGGGGTTGAGTAGGTTTGCCTGTGAGTGAGATAATGCACCATGGATCTACAAAACCTGGACACATCTGTCTCTGACCTGACACAACACTAATAACAGTATTAATGACCTTACTGTCTCTGACCTGACTCAACACTAATAACAGTATTAATGACCTTACTGTCTCTGACCTGACTCAACACTATTAACAGTATTAATGACCTTACTGTCTCTGACCTGACTCAACACTAATAACAGTATTAATGACCTTACTGTCTCTGACCTGACTCAACACTAATAACAGTATTAATGACCTTACTGTCTCTGACCTGACTCAACACTATTAACAGTATTAATGACCTTACTGTCTCTGACCTGACTCAACACTAATAACAGTATTAATGACCTTACTGTCTCTGACCTGACTCAACACTATTAACAGTATTAATGACCTTACTGTCTCTGACCTGACTCAACACTAATAACAGTATTAATGACCTTACTGTCTCTGACCTGACTCAACACTAATAACAGTATTAATGACCTTACTGTCTCTGACCTGACTCAACACTATTAACAGTATTAATGACCTTACTGTCTCTGACCTGACTCAACACTAATAACAGTATTAATGACCTTACTGTCTCTGACCTGACTCAACACTATTAACAGTATTAATGACCTTACTGTCTCTGACCTGACTCAACACTAATAACAGTATTAATGACCTTACTGTCTCTGACCTGACTCAACACTAATAACAGTATTAATGACCTTACTGTCTCTGACCTGACTAAACACTATTAACAGTATTAATGACCTTACTGTCTCTGACCTGACTCAACACTATTAACAGTATTAATGACCTTACTGTCTCTGACCTGACTCAACACTAATAACAGTATTAATGACCTTACTGTCTCTGACCTGACTAAACACTATTAACAGTATTAATGACCTTACTGTCTCTGACCTGACTCAACACTATTAACAGTATTAATGACCTTACTGTCTCTGACCTGACTAAACACTATTAACAGTATTAATGACCTTACTGTCTCTGACCTGACTAAACACTATTAACAGTATTAATGACCTTACTGTCTCTGACCTGACTAAACACTATTAACAGTATTAATGACCTTACTGTCTCTGACCTGACTCAACACTATTAACAGTATTAATGACCTTACTGTCTCTGACCTGACTCAACACGATTAACAGTATTAATGACCTTACTGTCTCTGACCTGACTCAACACTATTAACAGTATTAATGACCTTACTGTCTCTGCATGTTGTCTGTACTGTCTGTCCATGTCTGTGGAACATCTCCAGTAGACCAACTGACTTTTTCATATTGTTATTTGGTCTACAATACCCATTCATGAACACACTATATTGTTATTTAGTCTACAATACCCATTCATTAACACACTATATTGTTATTTAGTCTACAATACCCATTCATGAACACACTATATCGTTATTTAGTCTACAATACCCATTCATGAACACACTATATTGTTATTTAGTCTACAATACCCATTCATGAACACATTATATTGTTATTTAGTCTACAATACCCATTCATGAACACACTATATTGTTATTTAGTCTACAATACCCATTCATGAACACACTACATTGTTATTTAGTCTACAATACCCATTCATGAAGACACTATATTGTTATTTAGTCTACAATACCCATTCATGAACACACTATATTGTTATTTAGTCTACAATACCCATTCATGAACACACTATATTGTTATTTAGACTACAATACCCATTCATGAACACACTATATTGTTATTTAGTCTACAATACCCATTCATGAACACACCATATTGTTATTTAGTCTACAATACCCATTCATGAACACACTATATTGTTATTTAGTCTACAATACCCATTCATGAACACACTATATTGTTATTTAGTCTACAATACCCATTCATGAACACACCATATTGTTATTTAGTCTACAATACCCATTCATGAACACACTATATTGTTATTTAGTCTACAATACCCATTCATGAACACACCATATTGTTATTTAGTCTACAATACCCATTCATGAACACACTATATTGTTATTTAGTCTACAATACCCATTCATGAACACACCATATTGTTATTTGGTCTACAATACCCATTCATGAACACACCATATTGTTATTTAGTCTACAATACCCATTCATGAACACACTATATTGTTATTTAGTCTACAATACCCATTCATGAACACACCATATTGTTATTTAGTCTACAATACCCATTCATGAACACACCATATTGTTATTTAGTCTACAATACCCATTCATGAACACACTATATTGTTATTTAGTCTACAATACCCATTCATGAACACACCATATTGTTATTTAGTCTACAATACCCATTCATAAAGACACTATATTGTTGTTTAGTCTACAATACCCATTCATGAACAAACCATATTGTTATTTAGTCTACAATACCCATTCATGAACACACCATATTGTTATTAAGTCTACAATAGCCATTCATGAACGCACTATATTGTTATTTAGTCTACAATACCCATTCATGAACACACTATATTTTTATTTAGTCTACAATACCCATTCATGACAACACCATATTGTTATTTAGTCTACAATACCCATTCATGAACACACTATATTTTGTTATTTAGTCTACAATACCCATTCATGAACACACTATATTGTTATTTAGTCTACAATACCCATTCATGAAGACACTATATTGTTATTTAGTCTACAATACCCACTCATGAACACACCATATTGTTATTTAGTCTACAATACCCATTCATGAACACACTATATTGTTATTTAGTCTACAATACCCATTCATGAACACACCATATTGTTATTTAGTCTACAATACCCATTCATGAACACACTATATTGTTATTTAGTCTACAATACCCATTCATGAACACACCATATTGTTATTTAGTCTACAATACCCACTCATGAACACACCATATTGTTATTTAGTCTACAATACCCATTTATGAACACACCATATTGTTATTTAGTCTACAATACCCACTCATGAACACACCATATTGTTATTTGGTCTACAATACCCATTCATGAACACACCATATTGTTATTTAGTCAACAATACCCATTCATGAACATACTATATTGTTATTTAGTCTACAATACCCATTCATGAACACACTTTATTGTTATTTAATCTACAATACCCATTCATGAACACACTCTATTGTTATTTAGTCTACAATACCCATTCATGAACACACTATATTGTTATTTAGTCTACAATACCCATTCATGAACACACTATATTGTTATTTAGTCTACAATACCCATTCATGAACACACTATATTGTTATTTAGTCTACAAAACCCATTCATGAACACACTATATTGTTATTTAGTCTACAATACCCATTCATGAACACACCATATTGTTATTTAGTCTACAATACCCATTCATGAACGCACTATATTGTTATTTAGTCTACAATACCCATTCATGAACACACTATATTGTTATTTAGTCTACAATACCCATTCATGAACGCACCATATTGTTATTTAGTCTACAATACCCACTCATGAACACACCATATTGTTATTTAGTCTACAATACCCATTCATGAACACACCATATTGTTATTTAGTCTACAATACCCATTCATGAACGCACTATATTGTTATTTAGTCTACAATACCCATTCATGAACACACCATATTTTTATTTAGTCTACAATAGCCATTCATGAACGCACTATATTGTTATTTAGTCTACAATACCCATTCATGAACACACTATATTGTTATTTAGTCTACAATACCCATTCATGAACACACCATATTGTTATTTAGTCTACAATACCCATTCATGAATGCACTATATTGTTATTTAGTCTACAATACCCATTCATGAACACACTATATTGTTATTTAGTCTACAATACCCATTCATGAACGCACCATATTGTTATTTAGTCTACAATACCCACTCATGAACACACCATATTGTTATTTAGTCTACAATACCCATTCATGAACACACCATATTGTTATTTAGTCTACAATACCCATTAATGAACTCACTATATTGTTATTTAGGCTACAATACCCATTCATGAACGCACTATATTGTTATTTAGTCTACAATACCCATTAATGAACGCACTATATTGTTATTTAGTCTACAATATCCATTCATGAACACACCATATTGTTATTTAGTCTACAATACCCATTTATGAACACACTATATTGTTATTTAGTCTACAATACCCATTCATGAACACACCATATTGTTATTTAGTCTACAATACCCATTCATGAAGACACCATATTGTTATTTAGTCTACAATACTGTAACGGCGGTCCTCCTTCTCTTCGGTTGAAAAGGAGGAGTATTGATCGAACCAAGGCGCAGTGGAGTTTGAACACATATTTATTAACGAAAAAACACGAACTTGAATAAACTAACAAAACAACAAACGGTGTAGACAGACCTAGACGACGAACTTACATGAAACAAGAAGAACGCACGAATAGAGAAAACAGGCTACACAAAAACAACGATGAACAAAACAAACCGAAAACAGTCCCGTGTGGTGCAACGACATACACAAAACACGGAAGACAATCACCCACAACGAACACTGTGACAACGCCTACCTAAATATGACTCTTAATTAGAGGAACGCCAAACACCTGCCTCTAATTAAGAGCCATACCAGGCAACCCAAAACCAACACAGAAACAGAAAACATAGAATGCCCACCCAACCTCACGTCCTGACCAACTAACACACATAACAACTAACATAAATAGGTCAGGAACGTGACATTACCCCCCCCCATAAGGTGCGAACTCCGGGCGCACCAGCACAAAGTCTAGGGGAGGGTCTGGGTGGGCATCTAACCACGGTGGTGGCTCAGGCTCCGGGCGAGGTCCCCACCCCACCATAATCCATCCTAGCTTCCATCTCCCTCTAAGAATGTCCACCCTCCTTTTACCCCCACAAAATCTTCTTAGTAACATCACTAATAGGGACAGCACCGGGACAGAGAGATAGATCAAGACAGAGGGATAGATAAGAATATAGAGGTAGATCAAGATAGAGAGGGAGATAATGATAGAGGGGCAAATCCGGACTGAAAGGCAGCTCCGGACAGAGAGACAGCTCTGGACTGAGGGGCAGTTCTGGGTAAATAGCCGTTTCTGGCTGAAGGGCAGCTCATGGCTGACTGACGGCTCTCGACGCTCATGGCAGGCTGACGGCTCTCGACGCTCATGGCTCTCTGACGGCTCTGGCTGCTCATGGCTCGCTGGCGGCTCTGGCAGATCCTGTCTGGTTGGCGGCTCTGGCAGATCCTGTCTGGTTGGCGGCTCTGGCAGATCCTGTCTGGTTGGCGGCTCTGGCAGATCCTGTCTGGTTGGCGGCTCTGGCAGATCCTGTCTGGTTGGCGGCTCTGGCAGATCCTGTCTGACGGGCGGCTCTAGCGGCTCCTGTCTGGCGGGCGGCTCTAGCGGCTCCTGTCTGGCGGGCGGCTCTGTAGGCTCATGGCAGACGGGCGGCTTTGCAGGCTCAATGCAGACGGGCGGCTTTGCAGGCTCAATGCAGACGGATGGCTCAGACGGCGCTGGGGAGACGGATGGCTCAGATGGCGCTGGGGAGACGGATGGCTCAGATGGCGCTGGGGAGACGGATGGCTCAGATGGCGCTGGGGAGACGGATGGCTCTGGCCGGATAAGGCGCACTGTAGACCTGGTGCGTGGTGCCGGAACTGGAGGCACCGGGCTAAGGATACGCACCTTCCTACTAGTGCGGGGAGCAGGGACAGGGCACACTGTACTCTCAAAGCCCACTCTATACCTGGTGCGAGGTACCGGCACTGGTGACACCGGGCTGAGGACAAGCACATCAGGATTAGTAGGGGGAGAAGATACAGTGTGTACAGGGCTCTGGAGACGCACAGGAGGCTTAGTGCGTGGTGCCGGAACTGGAGGCACCGGGCTAGATACACGCACTACAGGGAGAGTGCGTGGAGGAGGAACTGGGCTCAGGAGACGCACTGGTAGCCTAGTGCGTAGTGTAGGCACTGTAGGTACTAGGCTGGGGCGGGGAGGTGGCGCCGGAAATACCGGACCGTGGAGGCGTACTGGCACTCTTGAGCATTGAGCCTGCCCAACCTTACCTGGTTGAATGCTCCCGGTCGCCCGACCAGTGCGGGGAGGTGGAATAACCCGCACTGGCCTATGTAGGCGAACCGGGGAAACCATGCGTAAGGCAGGTGCCATGTATGCCGGCCCGAGGAGACGCACTGGAGACCAGACGCGTTGAGCCGGCCTCATGACACCTGGCTCAATACCCAATCTAGCCCTACCAGTGCGGGGAGGTGGAATAACCCGCACTGGGCTATGCACTCGTACAGGAGACACCGTGCGCTCTACTGCGTAACACGGCGCCTGCCCGTACTCCCGCTCTCCACGGTAAGCCTGGGAAGTGGGCGCAGGTCTCCTACCTGCCCTTGGCCCACTACCTCTTAGCCCCCCCCAAGAAATTCTTGGGTGTTACTCACAGGCTTTTTGGGCTTCCGTGCCAGACGCGTTCCCTCATAACTCCGGTTCCTCTCTCCGGTAGCCTCTGCTCTCCTCAGTGCCTCCAGCTGTTCCCATGGGAGGCGATCCCTACCAGCCAGGATCTCCTCCCATGTGTAGCAACCTTTCCCGTCCAATATATCATCCCAAGTCCATTCCTCCTTCTTTTCCTGTCCCTTACTCCATTTACTCCGCTGCTTGGCTCTGGAATGGTGGGTGATTCTGTAACGGCGGTCCTCCTTCTCTTCGGTCGAAAAGGAGGAGTATTGATCGAACCAAGGCGCAGTGGAGTTTGAACACATATTTATTAACGAAAAAACACGAACTTGAATAAACTAACAAAACAACAAACGGTGTAGACAGACCTAGACGACGAACTTACATGAAACAAGAAGAACGCACGAATAGAGAAAACAGGCTACACAAAAACAACGATGAACAAAACAAACCGAAAACAGTCCCGTGTGGTGCAACGACATACACAAAACACGGAAGACAATCACCCACAACGAACACTGTGACAACGCCTACCTAAATATGACTCTTAATTAGAGGAACGCCAAACACCTGCCTCTAATTAAGAGCCATACCAGGCAACCCAAAACCAACACAGAAACAGAAAACATAGAATGCCCACCCAACCTCACGTCCTGACCAACTAACACACATAACAACTAACATAAATAGGTCAGGAACGTGACAAATACCCATTAATGAACACACCATATTGTTATTTAGTCTACAATACCCATTCATGAACACACCATATTGTTATTTAGTCTACAATACCCATTTATGAACACACCATATTGTTATTTAGTCTACAATAGCCATTCATGAACGCACTATATTGTTATTTAGTCTACAATACCCATTCATGAACACACTATATTGTTATTTAGTCTACAATACCCATTCATGAACACACCATATTGTTATTTAGTCTACAATACCCATTCATGAATGCACTATATTGTTATTTAGTCTACAATACCCATTCATGAACACACCATATTGTTATTTAGTCTACAATACCCATTCATGAACACACTCTATTGTTATTTAGTCTACAATACCCATTCATGAACACACTATATTGTTATTTAGTCTACAATACCCATTCATGAACACACTATATTGTTATTTAGTCTACATTACCCATTCATGAACACACCATATTGCTATTTAGTCTACAATACCCATTCATGAACACACTATATTGTTATTTAGTCTACAATACCCATTTATGAACACACCATATTGTTATTTCGTCTACAATACCCACTCATGAACACACCATATTGTTATTTAGTCTACAATACCCATTTATGAACACACCATATTGTTATTTAGTCTACAATACCCACTCATGAACACACCATATTGTTATTTGGTCTACAATACCCATTCATGAACACACCATATTGTTATTTAGTCTACAATACCCATTCATGAACATACTATATTGTTATTTAGTCTACAATACCCATTCATGAACACACTATATTGTTATTTAGTCTACAATACCCATTCATGAACACACTCTATTGTTATTTAGTCTACAATACCCATTCATGAACACACTATATTGTTATTTAGTCTACAATACCCATTCATGAACTAACTATATTGTTATTTAGTCTACAATACCCATTCATGAACACACTATATTGTTATTTAGTCTACAATACCCATTCATGAACACACTATATTGTTATTTAGTCTACAATACCCATTCATGAACACACCATATTGTTATTTAGTCTACAATACCCATTCATGAACGCACTATATTGTTATTTAGTCTACAATACCCATTCATGAACACACTATATTGTTATTTAGTCTACAATACCCATTCATGAACACACTATATTGTTATTTAGTCTACAATACCCATTCATGAACACACCATATTGTTATTTAGTCTACAATAGCCATTCATGAACGCACTATATTGTTATTTAGTCTACAATACCCATTCATGAACACACTATATTGTTATTTAGTCTACAATACCCATTCATGAATGCACTATATTGTTATTTAGTCTACAATACCCATTCATGAACACACCATATTGTTATTTAGTCTACAATACCCATTCATGAACACACTCTATTGTTATTTAGTCTACAATACCCATTCATGAACACACTCTATTGTTATTTAGTCTACAATACCCATTCATGAACACACTATATTGTTATTTAGTCTACAATACCCATTCATGAACACACTATATTGTTATTTAGTCTACAATACCCATTCATGAACACACCATATTGTTATTTAGTCTACAATACCCATTCATGAATGCACTATATTGTTATTTAGTCTACAATACCCATTCATGAACACACCATATTGTTATTTAGTCTACAATACCCATTCATGAACACACTATTTTGTTATTTAGTCTACAATACCCATTCATGAACACACTATATTGTTATTTAGTCTACAATACCCATTCATGAACACACTATATTGTTATTTAGTCTACAATACCCATTCATGAACACACTACATTGCTATTTAGTCTACAATACCCATTCATGAACACACCATATTGTTATTTAGTCTACAATACCCATTCATGAACACACCATATTGTTATTTAGTCTACAATACCCATTCATGAATGCACTATATTGTTATTTAGTCTACAATACCCATTCATGAACGCACTATATTGTTATTTAGTCTACAATACCCATTCATGAACACACTATATTGTTATTTAGTCTACAATACCCATTCATGAACAAACTATATTGTTATTTAGTCTACAATACCCATTCATGAACACACCATATTGTTATTTAGTCTACAATACCCATTCATGAACACACTATATTGTTATTTAGTCTACAATACCCATTTATGAACACACCATACTGTTATTTAGTCTACAATACCCACTCATGAACACACCATATTGTTATTTAGTCTACAATACCCATTTATGAACACACCATATTGTTATTTAGTCTACAATACCCATTCATGAACACACTCTATTGTTATTTAGTCTACAATACCCATTCATGAACACACTATATTGTTATTTAGTCTACAATACCCATTCATGAACACACTATATTGTTATTTAGTCTACAATACCCATTCGTGAACACAATATATTGTTATTTAGTCTACAATACCCATTCATGAACAAACTATATTGTTATTTAGTCTACAATACCCATTTATGAACACACCATACTGTTATTTAGTCTACAATACCCACTCATGAACACACCATATTGTTATTTAGTCTACAATACCCATTTATGAACACACCATATTGTTATTTAGTCTACAATACCCATTCATGAACACACTCTATTGTTATTTAGTCTACAATACCCATTCATGAACACACTATATTGTTATTTAGTCTACAATACCCATTCATGAACACACTATATTGTTATTTAGTCTACAATACCCATTCGTGAACACACTATATTGTTATTTAGTCTACAATACCCATTCATGAACACACCATATTGTTATTTAGTCTACAATACCCATTCATGAACACACTATATTGTTATTTATTCTACAATACCCATTCATGAACACACCATATTGTTATTTAGTCTACAATACCCACTCATGAACACACCATATTGTTATTTAGTCTACAATACCCATTCATGAACACACTATATTGTTATTTAGTCTACAATACCCATTCATGAACACGCTATATTGTTATTTAGTCTACAATACTCATTCATGAACACACTATATTGTTATTTAGTCTACAATACCCATTCATTAACACACTATATTGTTATTTAGTCTACAATACCCATTCATGAACACACCATATTGTTATTTAGTCTACAATACCCATTCATGAACACACCATATTGTTATTTAGTCTACAATACCCATTCATGAACACACCATATTGTTATTTAGTCTACAATACCCATTCATGAACACACCATATTGTTATTTAGTCTACAATACCCATTCATGAACAAACCATATTGTTATTTAGTCTAAAATACCCATTCATGAACACACCATATTGTTATTTAGTCTACAATACCCATTAATGAACGCACTATATTGTTATTTAGTCTACAATACCCATTCATGAACGCACCATATTGTTATTTAGTCTACAATACCCACTCATGAACACACTATATTGTTATTTAGTCTACAATACCCATTCATGAACACACCATATTGTTATTTGGTCTACAATACCCATTCATGAACACACCATATTGTTATTTAGTCTACAATACCCATTCATGAACATACTATATTGTTATTTAGTCTACAATACCCATTCATGAACACACTATATTGTTATTTAGTCTACAATACCCATTCATGAACACACTCTATTGTTATTTAGTCTACAATACCCATTCATGAACACACTATATTGTTATTTAGTCTACAATACCCATTCATGAACTAACTATATTGTTATTTAGTCTACAATACCCATTCATGAACACACTATATTGTTATTTAGTCTACAATACCCATTCATGAACACACTATATTGTTATTTAGTCTACAATACCCATTCATGAACACACCATATTGTTATTTAGTCTACAATACCCATTCATGAACGCACTATATTGTTATTTAGTCTACAATACCCATTCATGAACACACTATATTGTTATTTAGTCTACAATACCCATTCATGAACACACTATATTGTTATTTAGTCTACAATACCCATTCATGAACACACCATATTGTTATTTAGTCTACAATAGCCATTCATGAACGCACTATATTGTTATTTAGTCTACAATACCCATTCATGAACACACTATATTGTTATTTAGTCTACAATACCCATTCATGAATGCACTATATTGTTATTTAGTCTACAATACCCATTCATGAACACACCATATTGTTATTTAGTCTACAATACCCATTCATGAACACACTCTATTGTTATTTAGTCTACAATACCCATTCATGAACACACTATATTGTTATTTAGTCTACAATACCCATTCATGAACACACTATATTGTTATTTAGTCTACAATACCCATTCATGAACACACCATATTGCTATTTAGTCTACAATACCCATTCATGAACACACTATATTGTTATTTAGTCTACAATACCCATTTATGAACACACCATATTGTTATTTAGTCTACAATACCCACTCATGAACACACCATATTGTTATTTAGTCTACAATACCCATTTATGAACACACAATATTGTTATTTAGTCTACAATACCCACTCATGAACACACCATATTGTTATTTAGTCTACAATACCCATTCATGAACATACTATATTGTTATTTAGTCTACAATACCCATTCATGAACACACTATATTGTTATTTAGTCTACAATACCCATTCATGAACACACTCTATTGTTATTTAGTCTACAATACCCATTCATGAACACACTATATTGTTATTTAGTCTACAATACCCATTCATGAACACACTATATTGTTATTTAGTCTACAATACCCATTCATGAACACACCATATTGTTAATTAGTCTACAATACCCATTCATGAACGCACTATATTGTTATTTAGTTTACAATACCCATTCATGAACACACTATATTGTTATTTAGTCTACAATACCCGTTCATGAACACACTATATTGTTATTTAGTCTACAATACCCATTCATGAACACACTATATTGTTATTTAGTCTACAATACCCATTCATGAACACACCATATTGTTATTTAGTCTACAATACCCATTCATGAACGCACTATATTGTTATTTAGTCTACAATACCCATTCATGAACACACTATATTGTTATTTAGTCTACAATACCCATTCATGAACACACTATATTGTTATTTAGTCTACAATACCCATTCATGAACGCACCATATTGTTATTTAGTCTACAATACCCACTCATGAACACACCATATTGTTATTTGGTCTACAATACCCATTCATGAACACACCATATTGTTATTTAGTCTACAATACCCATTCATGAACACACTATATTGTTATTTAGTCTACAATACCCATTAATGAACGCACTATATTGTTATTTAGTCTACAATATCCATTCATGAACACACCATATTGTTATTTAGTCTACAATACCCATTAATGAACGCACTATATTGTTATTTAGTCTACAATACCCATTCATGAACGCACCATATTGTTATTTAGTCTACAATACCCACTCATGAACACACTATATTGTTATTTAGTCTACAATACCCATTCATGAACACACCATATTGTTATTTAGTCTACAATACCATTAATGAACGCACTATATTGTTATTTAGTCTACAATACCCATTCATGAACACACTATATTGTTATTTAGTCTACAATACCCATTCATGAACACACTATATTGATATTTAGTCTACAATACCCATTCATGAACACACTATATTGTTATTTAGTCTACAATACCCATTCATGAACACACTATATTGTTATTTAGTCTACAATACCCATTCATGAACACACCATATTGTTATTTAGTCTACAATACCCATTCATGAATGCACTATATTGTTATTTAGTCTACAATACCCATTCATGAACACACCATATTGTTATTTAGTCTACAATACCCATTCATGAACACACTATTTTGTTATTTAGTCTACAATACCCATTCATGAACACACTATATTGTTATTTAGTCTACAATACCCATTCATGAACACACTATATTGTTATTTAGTCTACAATACCCATTCATGAACACACTCTATTGTTATTTAGTCTACAATACCCACTAATGAACGCACTATATTGTTATTTATTCTACAATACCCATTCATGAACACACTATATTGTTATTTAGTCTACAATACCCATTCATGAACACACTACATTGCTATTTAGTCTACAATACCCATTCATGAACACACCATATTGTTATTTAGTCTACAATACCCATTCATGAACACACCATATTGTTATTTAGTCTACAATACCCATTCATGAATGCACTATATTGTTATTTAGTCTACAATACCCATTCATGAACACACCATATTGTTATTTAGTCTACAATACCCATTCATGAACACACTATATTGTTATTTAGTCTACAATACCCATTCATGAACAAACTATATTGTTATTTAGTCTACAATACCCATTCATGAACACACTATATTGTTATTTAGTCTACAATACCCATTCATGAACACACTACATTGCTATTTAGTCTACAATACCCATTCATGAACACACCATATTGTTATTTAGTCTACAATACCCATTCATGAACACACCATATTGTTATTTAGTCTACAATACCCATTCATGAATGCACTATATTGTTATTTAGTCTACAATACCCATTCATGAACGCACTATATTGTTATTTAGTCTACAATACCCATTCATGAACACACTATATTGTTATTTAGTCTACAATACCCATTCATGAACAAACTATATTGTTATTTAGTCTACAATACCCATTCATGAACACACCATATTGTTATTTAGTCTACAATACCCATTCATGAACACACTATATTGTTATTTAGTCTACAATACCCATTTATGAACACACCATACTGTTATTTAGTCTACAATACCCACTCATGAACACACCATATTGTTATTTAGTCTACAATACCCATTTATGAACACACCATATTGTTATTTAGTCTACAATACCCATTCATGAACACACTCTATTGTTATTTAGTCTACAATACCCATTCATGAACACACTATATTGTTATTTAGTCTACAATACCCATTCATGAACACACTATATTGTTATTTAGTCTACAATACCCATTCGTGAACACAATATATTGTTATTTAGTCTACAATACCCATTCATGAACAAACTATATTGTTATTTAGTCTACAATACCCATTTATGAACACACCATACTGTTATTTAGTCTACAATACCCACTCATGAACACACCATATTGTTATTTAGTCTACAATACCCATTTATGAACACACCATATTGTTATTTAGTCTACAATACCCATTCATGAACACACTCTATTGTTATTTAGTCTACAATACCCATTCATGAACACACTATATTGTTATTTAGTCTACAATACCCATTCATGAACACACTATATTGTTATTTAGTCTACAATACCCATTCGTGAACACACTATATTGTTATTTAGTCTACAATACCCATTCATGAACACACCATATTGTTATTTAGTCTACAATACCCATTCATGAACACACTATATTGTTATTTATTCTACAATACCCATTCATGAACACACCATATTGTTATTTAGTCTACAATACCCACTCATGAACACACCATATTGTTATTTAGTCTACAATACCCATTCATGAACACACTATATTGTTATTTAGTCTACAATACCCATTCATGAACACGCTATATTGTTATTTAGTCTACAATACTCATTCATGAACACACTATATTGTTATTTAGTCTACAATACCCATTCATTAACACACTATATTGTTATTTAGTCTACAATACCCATTCATGAACACACCATATTGTTATTTAGTCTACAATACCCATTCATGAACACACCATATTGTTATTTAGTCTACAATACCCATTCATGAACACACCATATTGTTATTTAGTCTACAATACCCATTCATGAACACACCATATTGTTATTTAGTCTACAATACCCATTCATGAACAAACCATATTGTTATTTAGTCTAAAATACCCATTCATGAACACACCATATTGTTATTTAGTCTACAATACCCATTAATGAACGCACTATATTGTTATTTAGTCTACAATACCCATTCATGAACGCACCATATTGTTATTTAGTCTACAATACCCACTCATGAACACACTATATTGTTATTTAGTCTACAATACCCATTCATGAACACACCATATTGTTATTTAGTCTACAATACCCATTAATGAATGCACTATATTGTTATTTAGTCTACAATACCCATTCATGAACACACTATATTGTTATTTAGTCTACAATACCCATTCATGAACACACTATATTGTTATTTAGTCTACAATACCCATTCATGAACACACTATATTGTTATTTAGTCTACAATACCCATTCATGAACACACTATATTGTTATTTAGTCTACAATACCCATTCATGAACACACCATATTGTTATTTAGTCTACAATACCCATTCATGAATGCACTATATTGTTATTTAGTCTACAATACCCATTCATGAACACACTATATTGTTATTTAGTCTACAATACCCATTCATGAACACACTATATTGTTATTTAGTCTACAATACCCATTCATGAACACACTATATTGTTATTTAGTCTACAATACCCATTCATGAACACACTATATTGTTATTTAGTCTACAATACCCATTCATGAACACACTCTATTGTTATTTAGTCTACAATACCCATTAATGAACGCACTATATTGTTGTTTAGTCTACAATACCCATTCATGAACACACCATATTGTTATTTAGTCTACAATACCCATTCATGAACACACTACATTGCTATTTAGTCTACAATACCCATTCATGAACACACCATATTGTTATTTAGTCTACAATACCCATTCATGAACACACCATATTGTTATTTAGTCTACAATACCCATTCATGAATGCACTATATATAGTTATTTAGTCTACAATACCCATTCATGAACACACCATATTGTTATTTAGTCTACAATACCCATTCATGAACGCACTATAATGTTATTTAGTCTACAATACCCATTCATGAACACACTATATTGTTATTTAGTCTTCAATACCCATTCATGAACAACCTATATTGTTATTTAGTCTACAATACCCATTCATGAACACACCATATTGTTATTTAGTCTACAATACCCATTCATGAACACACTATATTGTTATTTAGTCTACAATACCCATTTATGAACACACCATATTGTTATTTAGTCTACAATACCCACTCATGAACACACCATATTGTTATTTAGTCTACAATACCCATTTATGAACACACCATATTGTTATTTAGTCTACAATACCCACTCATGAACACACCATATTGTTATTTGGTCTACAATACCCATTCATGAACACACCATATTGTTATTTAGTCTACAATACCCATTCATGAACATACTATATTGTTATTTAGTCTACAATACCCATTCATGAACACACTATATTGTTATTTAGTCTACAATACCCATTCATGAACACACTCTATTGTTATTTAGTCTACAATACCCATTCATGAACACACTATATTGTTATTTAGTCTACAATACCCATTCATGAACACACTATATTGTTATTTAGTCTACAATACCCATTCGTGAACACACTATATTGTTATTTAGTCTACAATACCCATTCATGAACACACCATATTGTTATTTAGTCTACAATACCCATTCATGAACACACTATATTGTTATTTATTCTACAATACCCATTCATGAACACACCATATTGTTATTTAGTCTACAATACCCACTCATGAACACACCATATTGTTATTTAGTCTACAATACCCATTCATGAACACACTATATTGTTATTTAGTCTACAATACCCATTCATGAACACACTATATTGTTATTTAGTCTACAATACTCATTCATGAACACACTATATTGTTATTTAGTCTACAATACCCATTCATTAACACACTATATTGTTATTTAGTCTACAATACCCATTCATGAACACACCATATTGTTATTTAGTCTACAATACCCATTCATGAACACACCATATTGTTATTTAGTCTACAATACCCATTCATGAACACACCATATTGTTATTTAGTCTACAATACCCATTCATGAATGCACTATATTGTTATTTAGTCTACAATACCCATTCATGAACACACTATATTGTTATTTAGTCTACAATACCCATTCATGAACACACTATATTGTTATTTAGTCTACAATACCCATTCATGAACACACTATATTGTTATTTAGTCTACAATACCCATTCATGAACACACTATATTGTTATTTAGTCTACAATACCCATTCATGAACACACTCTATTGTTATTTAGTCTACAATACCCATTAATGAACGCACTATATTGTTGTTTAGTCTACAATACCCATTCATGAACACACCATATTGTTATTTAGTCTACAATACCCATTCATGAACACACTACATTGCTATTTAGTCTACAATACCCATTCATGAACACACCATATTGTTATTTAGTCTACAATACCCATTCATGAACACACCATATTGTTATTTAGTCTACAATACCCATTCATGAATGCACTATATATAGTTATTTAGTCTACAATACCCATTCATGAACACACCATATTGTTATTTAGTCTACAATACCCATTCATGAACGCACTATAATGTTATTTAGTCTACAATACCCATTCATGAACACACTATATTGTTATTTAGTCTTCAATACCCATTCATGAACAACCTATATTGTTATTTAGTCTACAATACCCATTCATGAACACACCATATTGTTATTTAGTCTACAATACCCATTCATGAACACACTATATTGTTATTTAGTCTACAATACCCATTTATGAACACACCATATTGTTATTTAGTCTACAATACCCACTCATGAACACACCATATTGTTATTTAGTCTACAATACCCATTTATGAACACACCATATTGTTATTTAGTCTACAATACCCACTCATGAACACACCATATTGTTATTTGGTCTACAATACCCATTCATGAACACACCATATTGTTATTTAGTCTACAATACCCATTCATGAACATACTATATTGTTATTTAGTCTACAATACCCATTCATGAACACACTATATTGTTATTTAGTCTACAATACCCATTCATGAACACACTCTATTGTTATTTAGTCTACAATACCCATTCATGAACACACTATATTGTTATTTAGTCTACAATACCCATTCATGAACACACTATATTGTTATTTAGTCTACAATACCCATTCGTGAACACACTATATTGTTATTTAGTCTACAATACCCATTCATGAACACACCATATTGTTATTTAGTCTACAATACCCATTCATGAACACACTATATTGTTATTTATTCTACAATACCCATTCATGAACACACCATATTGTTATTTAGTCTACAATACCCACTCATGAACACACCATATTGTTATTTAGTCTACAATACCCATTCATGAACACACTATATTGTTATTTAGTCTACAATACCCATTCATGAACACACTATATTGTTATTTAGTCTACAATACTCATTCATGAACACACTATATTGTTATTTAGTCTACAATACCCATTCATTAACACACTATATTGTTATTTAGTCTACAATACCCATTCATGAACACACCATATTGTTATTTAGTCTACAATACCCATTCATGAACACACCATATTGTTATTTAGTCTACAATACCCATTCATGAACACACCATATTGTTATTTAGTCTACAATACCCATTCATGAACACACCATATTGTTATTTAGTCTACAATACCCATTCATGAACACACCATATTGTTATTTAGTCTACAATACCCATTCATGAACACACTATATTGTTATTTAGTCTACAATACCCATTCATGAACACACTATATTGTTATTTAGTCTACAATACCCATTCATGAACACACTATATTGTTATTTAGTCTACAATACCCATTCATGAACACACTATATTGTTATTTAGTCTACAATACCCATTCATGAACACACTCTATTGTTATTTAGTCTACAATACCCATTAATGAACGCACTATATTGTTGTTTAGTCTACAATACCCATTCATGAACACACCATATTGTTATTTAGTCTACAATACCCATTCATGAACACACTACATTGCTATTTAGTCTACAATACCCATTCATGAACACACCATATTGTTATTTAGTCTACAATACCCATTCATGAACACACCATATTGTTATTTAGTCTACAATACCCATTCATGAATGCACTATATATAGTTATTTAGTCTACAATACCCATTCATGAACACACCATATTGTTATTTAGTCTACAATACCCATTCATGAACGCACTATAATGTTATTTAGTCTACAATACCCATTCATGAACACACTATATTGTTATTTAGTCTTCAATACCCATTCATGAACAACCTATATTGTTATTTAGTCTACAATACCCATTCATGAACACACCATATTGTTATTTAGTCTACAATACCCATTCATGAACACACTATATTGTTATTTAGTCTACAATACCCATTTATGAACACACCATATTGTTATTTAGTCTACAATACCCACTCATGAACACACCATATTGTTATTTAGTCTACAATACCCATTTATGAACACACCATATTGTTATTTAGTCTACAATACCCACTCATGAACACACCATATTGTTATTTGGTCTACAATACCCATTCATGAACACACCATATTGTTATTTAGTCTACAATACCCATTCATGAACATACTATATTGTTATTTAGTCTACAATACCCATTCATGAACACACTATATTGTTATTTAGTCTACAATACCCATTCATGAACACACTCTATTGTTATTTAGTCTACAATACCCATTCATGAACACACTATATTGTTATTTAGTCTACAATACCCATTCATGAACACACTATATTGTTATTTAGTCTACAATACCCATTCGTGAACACACTATATTGTTATTTAGTCTACAATACCCATTCATGAACACACCATATTGTTATTTAGTCTACAATACCCATTCATGAACACACTATATTGTTATTTATTCTACAATACCCATTCATGAACACACCATATTGTTATTTAGTCTACAATACCCACTCATGAACACACCATATTGTTATTTAGTCTACAATACCCATTCATGAACACACTATATTGTTATTTAGTCTACAATACCCATTCATGAACACACTATATTGTTATTTAGTCTACAATACTCATTCATGAACACACTATATTGTTATTTAGTCTACAATACCCATTCATTAACACACTATATTGTTATTTAGTCTACAATACCCATTCATGAACACACCATATTGTTATTTAGTCTACAATACCCATTCATGAACACACCATATTGTTATTTAGTCTACAATACCCATTCATGAACACACCATATTGTTATTTAGTCTACAATACCCATTCATGAATGCACTATATTGTTATTTAGTCTACAATACCCATTCATGAACACACTATATTGTTATTTAGTCTACAATACCCATTCATGAACACACTATATTGTTATTTAGTCTACAATACCCATTCATGAACACACTATATTGTTATTTAGTCTACAATACCCATTCATGAACACACTATATTGTTATTTAGTCTACAATACCCATTCATGAACACACTCTATTGTTATTTAGTCTACAATACCCATTAATGAACGCACTATATTGTTGTTTAGTCTACAATACCCATTCATGAACACACCATATTGTTATTTAGTCTACAATACCCATTCATGAACACACTACATTGCTATTTAGTCTACAATACCCATTCATGAACACACCATATTGTTATTTAGTCTACAATACCCATTCATGAACACACCATATTGTTATTTAGTCTACAATACCCATTCATGAATGCACTATATATAGTTATTTAGTCTACAATACCCATTCATGAACACACCATATTGTTATTTAGTCTACAATACCCATTCATGAACGCACTATAATGTTATTTAGTCTACAATACCCATTCATGAACACACTATATTGTTATTTAGTCTTCAATACCCATTCATGAACAACCTATATTGTTATTTAGTCTACAATACCCATTCATGAACACACCATATTGTTATTTAGTCTACAATACCCATTCATGAACACACTATATTGTTATTTAGTCTACAATACCCATTTATGAACACACCATATTGTTATTTAGTCTACAATACCCACTCATGAACACACCATATTGTTATTTAGTCTACAATACCCATTTATGAACACACCATATTGTTATTTAGTCTACAATACCCACTCATGAACACACCATATTGTTATTTGGTCTACAATACCCATTCATGAACACACCATATTGTTATTTAGTCTACAATACCCATTCATGAACATACTATATTGTTATTTAGTCTACAATACCCATTCATGAACACACTATATTGTTATTTAGTCTACAATACCCATTCATGAACACACTCTATTGTTATTTAGTCTACAATACCCATTCATGAACACACTATATTGTTATTTAGTCTACAATACCCATTCATGAACACACTATATTGTTATTTAGTCTACAATACCCATTCGTGAACACACTATATTGTTATTTAGTCTACAATACCCATTCATGAACACACCATATTGTTATTTAGTCTACAATACCCATTCATGAACACACTATATTGTTATTTATTCTACAATACCCATTCATGAACACACCATATTGTTATTTAGTCTACAATACCCACTCATGAACACACCATATTGTTATTTAGTCTACAATACCCATTCATGAACACACTATATTGTTATTTAGTCTACAATACCCATTCATGAACACACTATATTGTTATTTAGTCTACAATACTCATTCATGAACACACTATATTGTTATTTAGTCTACAATACCCATTCATTAACACACTATATTGTTATTTAGTCTACAATACCCATTCATGAACACACCATATTGTTATTTAGTCTACAATACCCATTCATGAACACACCATATTGTTATTTAGTCTACAATACCCATTCATGAACACACCATATTGTTATTTAGTCTACAATACCCATTCATGAACACACCATATTGTTATTTAGTCTACAATACCCATTCATGAACACACCATATTGTTATTTAGTCTACAATACCCATTCATGAACACACCATATTGTTATTTAGTCTACAATACCCATTCATGAACACACCATATTGTTATTTAGTCTACAATACCCATTCATGAACACACCATATTGTTATTTAGTCTACAATACCCATTCATGAACACACCATATTGTTATTTAGTCTACAATACCCATTCATGAACACACTATATTGTTATTTGGTCTACAATACCCATTCATGAACACACCATATTGTCTATGCTATTATCTGCTGCTGTTGTAAATAGATGTAGGATTTTTCTCCATGTTCTGAGCTGGGTCATCTCTAGCACCATAATAACATATTCCATGGAGTATCATGGTGAACCACAAATATTTGCAAATATTTTAATGGTAATTCTGATTATAGTGAAGATGAATAATAGTAGCTGTTCTTTGCTTGTCAATAGCTCTAATTATATGCTGGTTTTAAAGTGAATGCCAATAAAGGAAGCCATTCTAAAGTGTTAGGTGCAGATCATATGTGACCACTATTGACTAACCTGGTAGGGAAATGTCTCTAATGATTCATGCAAAAACCACTGAAACCTATCTGAAATGCAACCACAATGGATGAATAATGGGGCATGAGTCCAACAAACCAAATCAAGGAACACATTTAAAAAAAGGACTCTAAAGTTCTGGTATTACACGCCTCCTTGTCTCCTTTCCTTCATCTGTATTGATGTCAACGAATAGTACAGATGAAAGCAGACACGTGGCGTATTATGCATCCATTATATTGACGTCACTTATTCTGGCTAAATCAGATCAGTACAAGCAAAGTAAAGGAGAAGAAACAAGGAGAGGAAGCCACTTTAGAGTATTGAGATGCACCCCAAGTCTTTCTTTGGGAACGATACTTATTGTTCCCATTCCTAAATCCTAAGGCGTTCCCAGGACAGGGAGTGTGTCTGGGGAGCCTTGTCACCAGGCTGTTGGAGTCAGGGATCAGTCGGAAAACAGCTTTGTGTGATTCCCTCCCGATCAATAACCTGGCTGGGAAAGATGGATGGAGCTCCCCTCTCGTTAGCCTAGCACTGTCGTCTCTGCCCGTCCCTGTCACTACATCACCTGGATCACAGAGCAGACAGTCCCCTGGGACAATCACACACAGACACACATTTGCACCACTTAGATGGTCGTTTGGAGTTCATCACTGGGTTTTATTTGAATTTCACATTGATATGGAAAACAAGAAGCCGCCAAGCTTTGTTGAGTTGATTTGTGACAGCAATAGCTGTGTCTTAAGAACTTGACTGAGCATGTTTACATTTGTTTATATAGTATCTAAAGGAAAAACAAACTTGTTCCTGTATTAATTTAAGTACCACATTAAATCACTATTCCCCAGTTTATGTAAATATATAGTGGCATGTCAGATGTATCAAAAACGCTGGAAAACTAAAATGTAAAACAGAGTTACTTTTGTCCTCCGAAGAGGATGTGGATGTGCCAATAATAAAACAATTAAAAATACAATAAAAAAATAAACTATATATATATATTATATCATGTTATTTTTGTTAGTTTGTTTAAGTACCTATTAATGTGAAATGATCAGTTGTTGTATCTCTACACTCTGATATTTAGTCAAATGAGAGTGTTGATAAGATCAGGGATGGCCCTCAACACAGTAACCACAGTCTGCTTTAAAGCTGTCATGGCCATTGCTCCCTGAACAGCCAGACCAGACCAGACCTGCATCATTTAGTCACCTAACTGCCTGCCATTTACCATTTACCTCCAACACCCCACAGACGCTGATAAAAGACCCTAGCTGACATTCTTTGAAAAGGGCATGAGGGGGAGGACAGGGAACTAGTATATTGTTTTGCTACAGTCCTTACTGTGACAAATAGCACAATCTGTTTCCATTGTGTACCCCTCCTTTCCCCCCGATACACTCTTTCCACCATGCCAACAGCAGGTGTGTGATCGCAGGACTTGGAGGGGAGTTTGGGCCCTGGAGCAGAGAGCATAGAGTGGAGGGATGTCCTCTCTGGATGAGCAGCAGAGGGGACACACACACACACACACACTCTCTCTCTCTCTATTGGGTGAGATGGTTGTGCCAGTAAGTGAGCCGTTGATGCAGCAGATTGAGAGAAAGAGGAATCAGACCTTATTCTGTGGAATACACTTAGCTATCATTTGATGCTATACAATACATTATGCAAATATGTTGGCAAAGTAATTGTTTTTGAAATCACTGATTATTTATTTCTGAGTGTTATTGAAGTTGGGTTGATATCAGGGCATGCTCTTCTGTCAGATATTTGTGTGTGTGTGCGTGTGCGTGTGTGTGTGTGTGTGTGTGTGTGTGTGTGTGTGTGTGTGTGTGTGTGTGTGTGTGTGTGTGTGTGTGTGTGTGTGTGTGTGTGTGTGTGTGTGTGTGTGTGTGTGTGTGTGTGTGTGTGCTGAGGGTTAGGGGAGGAGTGTTGAGTGTGTAAACCAGTAGGTGGGTTATTACACAACCCATGCCCTCCAGGGGGAACAGCAGTCAATAAAACATCTGCCACCTTCAGAAATCTCCTCTCTCAGCTCCAGCCCAGTTAGTTCTGATATGTGCTATCTAGAACCTAGAGAACCCTTTGAAGAACCCTTTTGGTTCCAGGTAGAACCCTTTTTTGGTTCCATGTAGAACCCTCTGTGGATCCAAAAAGGGTTCTCCCTGAAACCAAAAAGGGTTCTCCTTTGGGGACAGCAAAAGAACCCTTTTTGGAGTGTCCACATCATGGTGCTGATGATACTGTTATTTACTGTTGTGCCTCGTCTCTTACAAAAGCTTTCCAGAACTTGCAAACTGCTTTTTATACTGTTCAACATACCTTCTGTGAAATGAAGCTAATCCTCAATACTGACAAAACTAAACTAATGGTGTCTTCTAAAGCAAGAAATAGACCTCTGAACCTTTCACCTATTACTACCTGTCAGGGCAATGAGATTGAGGTTGTAACCTCATATAAATATCTTGGAATTTTAATTGATGACAGCCTCTCTTTTAAATTGCATATTCAACAACTTGCAAAAAAACTGAAGCTGAAATTGGGATTTTATTTTAGGAATAAGGCCTGTTTTTCTTTAGAAGGAGGCTAGTATCAGCTACATTTATGCCTTTACTAGACTATGGGGATATTGTATATATGAATGCTTCCGCTCAGTGTTTGAGATCAATTGACACCCTTTACCATGGCACTTTGAGATTTATTTAAAACTGGAAAAGTTTGTATACGAGGGTTGGCTGGCCTTCTCTAGTCACTCGTAGGCTCAGTCACTGGTATACTTTTATTTCTAAAGCCATTTTGGGTTTACTACCTTTTTATTTGGGCATTTTTATGGTTCACAAATGTGGTGGGTACTCTCTTCATTCGCTGGACTTTATCCTGCGAACTGTTCCAAATGTCCGAACTGAATTTGGTAAAAGGGCTTTTATGTACTCTGCGCCATCGTCTTGGAACGCCTTACAAAATACTTTTAAACTGGAAGAACTTGTCCCGATTGGTATTTTTAAATCACTGATGAATGATCTTGAGACTGATTCCCTGACCTGTCAATGTTTTTAATTTGCTGTTTTTGATATTGTTATACTCTTGTGAATTCAATGGTTTTTACTAGATTACTTGTAGTTTTTCATGTTGTTTGTCTGTAATTTTTGTAATGACTTGGTGCTGCCTATCTTGGCCAGGACGCTCTTGAAAAAGAGATTTTAAATCTCAATGAGCCCTTCCTGGTTAAATAAAGGTTAAATAAAAAAATAAAATAAAAATGGTTCAACCCTAACCTTAACCATAACCCTAACCTTAATCCTTTCCTGATTGGCTCCTTTCCTTTCCTGATTGGACATATCCATGATGTCTCTTGACCGCCGCTGTTCCCAGTATTTATGCTCCAATAGTTTATGTGCTGAGGTTCAACCTGCTTTGTCTTATGTGTGGTCTTCGGCATGTTGCCACTAACCCTGTCTTTCTCTCTCTTTGTTCCTACTGCAGTTGCTGAAGACACTACAGCCTGACGACACCCTGATGTGCCTGTCCTAAGTCCCCCTGGTCATGCCGCTGATCCCTCCTCACCTGTGACCTCTACCTCCATTGGATCTACACACAGCCTATCCTGTCCATCTTATCCGTTTGAGTCTGATTGCTCTCAATATTTATTTTCCTTTCAAGAGAGTTTTCTTTGCTTCAGCCTGCTCCTTGAGGTCTAGGCCGGGTAACTCTAATGTTGGTGACGTAAAAAGGGCTTTATTTTCCAATTTGATTGATTGATTGATTGATTGATTTTCAGCTGCTGCATTATTATGACAGTCCATCACCCCTCTCCTTCCCTGAAACTATTTCATTCTCTCTTCTCACTCTCTCTCTCTCGTTCTCTCTTGTTAGTTCTCCCACTGTTCAAGCCCCATCTTGTGTCAACTCTCAGCGGTAGGCGGTTTCTGTATCATATGGCCATAGCAATTTCTGTGTGTGTGTGTGTGTGTGTGTGTGTGTGTGTGTGTTCTGCTTCCCCACCGGAAGCAGAATTTGAATTCAAATAAATTAAACTGAGAGGAAGCATGAATGTCTCATTCATTTGACTAATCCTTTACCAAAAGCATCTGCCACTTATTACTGCATAGAATAAACATACTATTTACTGCATAGAATAAACATACTATTTACTGCATAGAATAAACATACCATTTACTGCATAGAATAAACATACCATTTACTGCATAGAATAAACATACTATTTACTGCATAGAATAAACATACCATTTACTGCATAGAATAAACATACCATTTACTGCATAGAATAAACATACTATTTACTGCATAGAATAAACATACTATTTACTGCATAGAATAAACATACCATTTACTGCATAGAATAAACATACCATTTACTGCATAGAATAAACATACTATTTACTGCATAGAATAAACATACTATTTACTGCATAGAATAAACATACCATTTACTGCATAGAATAAACATACTATTTACTGCATAGAATAAACATACTATTTACTGCATAGAATAAACATACTATTTACTGCATAGAATAAACATACCATTTACTGCATAGAATAAACATACTATTTACTGCATAGAATAAACATACCATTTACTGCATAGAATAAACATACTATTTACTGCATAGAATAAACATACTATTTAAAATATTAGCTTGATTGCAACTCAAACAGTATTTTCTTCATGAGATTGGTTGTTCCTTCCATTCTGTAGTGTTTGATGCTGTCACAATGGCGTGTATAAGTGGCAGAGGAAGTCAGGCGCAGGAGAGTCAAATAGAGTGTAGAATGGAGTACTTTAATTAAAGTCCCAGTAATCTGCTCCATAACACTCACGGAAAAAATATAAAACAAATCTGGGTACGAAGACCCGTCGCACACCTATACACAATCAACACAACACTTGACAACGAACAATCTCTGACAAACACATGAAGGGAAACAGAGGGTTAAATACACAACAGGTAATGAATGGGATTGACAACAGGTGTGTGGGAAGACAAGACAAAACCAATGGAAAATGAAAAATGGATCGATGATGGCTAGAAGACCGGTGAAGTCGACCGCCGAACACCGCCCGGACAAGGAGAGGCAACGACTTCGGCAGAAGTCGTGACAGATGCATTTGGGGAAATGTTTTTAATGTTATATTTAATAACATTTAAGTGAGTTATGAATTAGTATAAACCTACAAAAGGATATATTTACAGACTACTGTAATTATAAAAATGCATTTAAGGGGAATGAGTCTCTAAAATCGAATGTTTCATCCATATTTGTTACACAGTATTGGTCACCTTATGTAAAAATAAGCATATGTATAGTGATTTGTAGAATTCATTAGCAATTTATGTGTGTGTGCGTGCGCACGTGTGTGCGTGTGTGTGTGCGTGCGTGTGTTTAACAGTACAATATATCATTTAAATTTCATACATTTTTTATGCCAGAGGGGGTTATGTCGGGTTATGCTTGTCATCAGTTTGATGGCCTGTCATTGGTGGATCACTGAGAGTCCCTCAGCATCTGTGATCTCCTGTGATTGACGGCTATATGGTATAGCGCTGGGTACCTGCTCTGATCCTACCGCAGTGTATTGACAGTGACAGACAGATTGACTGTGTGCTTGCTCTCTTCACTACACACACGCACGCACGCACGCACACACACACACACACACACAGACACACACACACACACACACACACACACACACACACACACACACACACACACCTGTATATTCTTAAGGCACCAGTAATATCCCAGATAGACAGATCGTTATGGTAAAGTGTGAGAGGAGAGGAGACAGCTCCCATACAGGCTAATCTGTCATATGGATATGTCCCGGGTGTGTTTTTATCTTCTGCACACACCCCATCCGCTGACCCCTGATTTATGTCCTCTGAACTCTACCCCTGATCCCCATAGCTACAGGAAGTAGTTTGGGGGTGGGGGTGCTGCAATTTTTTTCTTCAAAAAATGTTCAGGGGGTGCTGCAGCACCCTCACCACCCTTACTTCCCGTGGCTCTGCTGATCCCCCTCTCCTTCTTTCTCTCTTCTCTATGCTCTTCTTTATTTTGGGACCATGATACAAGTGGCTCCTAGTGTTCTCCGCCCGGAGGAGTGAGACTTTAATATTTCATATTTTTCTTCATATAATACTTTCCAATGCCCCGCAGCTAGGAGTGACACAGCGGCACATGGCGCCCTATGAAAAATGTATCCCATCAAGCCGACACTGTGTGGGAATTCCACCGCAGGGAAGGAAGAGGCCAAGAGTTTGATCTCCCTCCTCCCGATGAAAAAGTGATGTCTTGTCTTCAATCTCGTTCTACGGCGGAACAGGGTTGTGGTGGAGGGGTTGGAGGAGTGATGGGTTGAAGGGTAGAGGGGTGGAGAAAAGGGCTGTTCGGGTGTAGAGGGTTTGATGTAAAACATGCTGGCTGTACAGTAACAAAGCACTGTTACAGCAAATAAAGGCCCTGCACTGCAGCATTGGGCTGGGTTCCATTCACTGACATGCAGTGCAGGAACACTTAATGAATTGGACCCTGGGTTTTTGTCAGACCATGTGACCTAAACAGGAAAACTCTAGGCCATATTTATAGCTGAAGAATTGGTACTGAAGTGGTGGTGCTGAACTTTGGAATTCCGATCACGCCTCTGTCCGTTTCAGTGGTGCTGAACCGCCACTTACACTGCATGTTTGTTGAACATCAGACCTTTCATTTCTCTGGCAAAGCTACCACAGGAACTGATCTAAAGGAACAGGGAAAGTTTGACGAGAGAGAGAGAGAGAGAGAGAGAGAGAGAGAGAGAGAGAGAGAGAGAGAGAGAGAGAGAGAGAGAGAGAGAGAGAGAGAGAGAGACTGTGTGTCTCTGAGGTGTACTGAAGAGGGAGTGGTTTGTTGGGGGGAGAGAAAGCAGACTAATGGACACTTCCTAATGGCAGCAGGGTGATTAGTACAGGAAAGACCCAGGACCGATGAACCTATACTCTATTCTGAGCCTAATGAACACTGCCTGACATAGAGCACAAACACACACACACCTTCATAACAACTCTTGCTCATACTGTATATACTGTAATATTGAACAGAACAGTTGCATTCAATATTCTACTGTTTCATTCAATATTCTACTGTTAAGTTCAATGGTCTACTGCTTCGTTCAATAGTCTACTTAGATTGATTCATGCAAAAATATAATCATATCACACTCAATTGAAAATAACACCTTAAAATATGATATTGTGTCATAGTGATGGACAATCTGACAACGCACGCCATACATAAATACATTAGAGTTGACAGATGCATTTATTATCATACTTGATTTGTTTTCCAAATCAGGGCAGAGGAAAGGGCTTTGTTCAATTTATTCTCTCACAACTCAGTGTGTGTGTGTGTCTGTTGTGTGTGTGTGTCGTGTGTACATACTGATGTCTTAATTACTGCTTATTATTATGACATTCTGTCCTGAGACTTGGCTCTAGCACAGCTCTCTACGGGGCTTTTCCTCTGTCTTCATTAAGGAGAACATCAGGTGCAGATTTAGCAGAATAACTTGTCCCTAATATAAACATGGCCCTTTGCCAAACACAGTATCTGTGTGTCTATCAATGATGTGTATAAAGCTTTGATGACTGACAGGGGGCGCTGTATTGAAGCCACCGTGCAGCCATTTTGGTACTCCTCTATTGTAAAAAATATATATAAAAAAAATGTACAAGCTTGTGAGATCTTATACGTGTTGTTCTATGAGATAATATCAATCAATTAACAAGATCTTTATGAATTATGAAGCTTTTATGTGCTTTATGTACTTTTTTGGTAACATAAAGGATTCAAAATTCACAAAAATTGACATTAGCTGATGAACATTATCTTATAGAACTAAACGTATAAGATCTTCTAAGCCTGTTTACCACAGACCTTATTTTCAGCGTTTATCCAAAAACCCTTACAAAAATGACATTAATTTCCCCATAGGCTTGCGCTTATAAAAATGCACCATTACTGTTGCTCTATATCGTTGCTTCAATCCAGGGTTTATATACATCATCAGTCACTGTCTGCCATCTGGTGGGGAAAGGGGACTGGTGCAGGGAGGACTGTATGGTGAGAGGATGTTGGAAAGATGACAATATATCTTGAACCAGGTCAATGGGAGCAGGCAGGTGTGCACAGGTCCAGTCCTCAAGGGCTGCAATCTACCTATTTTAATCTGCCTTCTAATTAGGGACTGATTTCTGATTTGGCTGATGGGAAATCAAGTGTCTTCCTGAAAACCCCATGCACCTCCAAACCCCTTCAAACTACCTCTTGAAGTTGCTACTTTGACTGCCACCTTCCATGCTCATCATGGAGGACTGCTCATCCAAATAATCTCTTCAAAGCCCTCCAGACCCCTTCTACAGGATATAGCTACAGTGCCTTCAGCAAGTATTCAGACCCCTTGACTTTTCCCACATTTTGTTAGGTTACAGCCTTATTCAAAAATTGATTAAATAATCCCCCCCATCAATCTACACACAATACCCCATAAAGATAAAGCAAAAACTGTTTTGTAGAAATGTTTGCTACTTTATATTAAAAAAAGGGAAATATCACATTTACATAAGTATCCAGACACTTAAGTACTCAGTACTTTGTTAAAGTACCTTTGGCAGCGATTACAGCCTCAAGTTTTCTTGGGTATGACGCTACAAGCTTGACACACCTGTTTTTGGGGAGTTTCTCCCATTCTTCTCTGCAGATCTTCTCATGCTCTGTCAGGTTCGATGGGGAGCGTTGCTGCACAGCTATTTTCAGGTCTCTCCAGAGATGTTCGATCGGGTTCAAGTCCGGGCTCTGACTGGGCCACTCAAGGACATTGAGACTTGTCCCAAAGCCTTGTCTTGGCTGTATTTCCTAGGGTTGTTGTCCTGCTGGAAGATGAACCTTCGCCCCAGTCTGAGGTCCTGAGCGCTCTAGAGCAGGTTTCATCAAGGATCAAGGATCAATCATCTTTGCCTCGATCCTGACTAGTCTCCCAGTCCCTGCCGCTGAAAAACATCCCCACATCATGATGCTGCCACCACCATGCTTCACCGTAGGGATGGCAACAGGTTTCCTCCAGACATGACGCTTGGCATTCAGGTAAAAGAGTTCAATCTTGGTTCCAAACTTCTTCCATTTAAGAATGATGGAGGCCACTGTGTTCTTGGGGACCTTCAATGCTGCAGAAATGTTTTGGTATCCTTCCCCAGATCTGTGCCTCGACACAATCCTGTCTCTGAGCTCTACGGACAATTCCTTCGAACTCATGGCTTGGTTTTTGCTGTCGGACCTTATATAGACTGGTGTGTGCCTTTCCAAATCATGTCCAATCAATTGAATTTACCACAGGTGGACTCCAATCAAGTTTAAGAAACATCTCAAGGATGATCAATGGAAACAGGATGCACCTGCACTCAATTTTGTGTCTCATAGCAAAGGGTCTGAATACTAATGTAAATAAGGTGTTTCTGTTTTTGTGCTTGTTATTGGGCTTGTGGGAGGGTTTTGAGGGGTCATTGTTCTAGAAACTTCTGCTTAACCTGGCAACCCTGGACAAAATGCAAAAATACCTCATGACAACATAAAACTGCAACATGAAAATGGAAAACTTAAGGAGGAAATCTGCTTTTTCATACTTGCTTTGTTTGGTTCTCAAGCCTTTTATGGAATTTCTTGTAAAGCATTGCTTGTAAACATGATCCTTTAAAATGTCCATTAAATAAGAGAGCGGGTGAAGTCTTCCTCATTAGGTCCTCTTTAGTATTCATCATTTGTCTTCATATTACAACAGCACTCACGCTGATTCAAATCTATACTGTAGTAAAAGCAGTAAGTCATGGGCAGGAGCTAACCATTTATTTCATGCAAAATGGACCCCATAGCCTAACATACACTCAACTAGATACGTGTCTGTACTCTGTGTGTGTGTGTGTGTGTGTGTGTGTGTGTGTGTGTGTGTGTGTGTGTGTGTGTGTGTGTGTGTGTGTGTGTGTGTGTGTGTGTGTGTGTGTGTGTGTGTGTGTGTGTGTGTGTGTATGCTATGTGTGTGTGTGTGTGTGCTATGTGTGTGTGTGTGTGTGCTATGTGTGGCTCTTAGATGACCAATTAGCTTACCCATTGGAAGGAGCCCATTCAAACCCATAGCCTCAGAGAAATCTCTCTGGGGACAGACAGTCACAATGTCACCACCACAGCCTAGCCCTCCATCCCTCCACCCCCTATACCTTTCCGCCTCTACCCATCTACCCCTCCACCCCCTCCATCCCTCCAACTCTACTTCTCCATCCCTCCAACTCTACTCCTCCACCCACTCCACCCCTTCTAGCCCTCCAACTCTACTCCCTTGTCTCTCTTCAGCCACACTACCCTTCCTCTATCCCCTATTGTCTTGTCTCTCTTCAGCCCTCCCTCAATCCTCTATTGTCTTGTCTCTCTTCAGCCCTCCCTCAGTCCCCTATTGTCTTGTCTCTCTTCAGCCCTCCCTCAGTCCCCTATTGTCTTGTCTCTCTTCAGCCCTCCCTCAGTCCTCTATTGTCTTGTCTCTCTTCAGCCACACTACCCTCCCTCCACCCTCTATTGTCTTGTCTCTCTTCAGCCACACTACCCTCCCTCTATCCCCTATTGTTTGGGGGCTCCTGAGTGGTGCAGTGGTATAAGGCACTGCATCTCAGTGCTAGGCACATCACTACAGACACCCTGGTTCAAATCCAGGCTGTATCACAACTGATTGGGAGTCCCGTAGGGCGGTGCACAATTGGCCCAGTGTCTTCCGGGTTTGGCCGGAAGGTAGGCTGTCATTGTAAATAAGAATTTGTTCTTAACTGACTTACCTAGTTTAAAAAAATTATAAGTCTTGTCTCTCTTCAGCCATACTACCTTCCCTCTATTGTCTTGTCCCTCAGCACTCTTTCCTATTATTCTATAGCCTCATTCCTTATCACAAGCCCTTTCTCCATCTCAGCCTCTCTCACCACCACTGGGCTACTGTGTTTATCACATTATGTTACGGTGGGGCAGTGATCACACCCACATGCCTGTGTTGCCTTATGGTTGTCTTTGAAAATGCATGTGTGTGGTGTTGGCATAACTGGAAGTGTTGGTCTGATGTGTGAACAGACCCAGCAAAATGATAATCACACACGCACACACACACACAATATGTGGTTGAGGTGATTAGGCGGCAGCTTGGCTCCATACTGCAAAAAGGACCTCATCCACAGATGTGTGTGGGGAGGAGACGCTGTGTATTTGTGTGTGTGTGTGTGTGTGTGTGTCTGTGCATGTGTTTGTGTGTGTGTGTGTGTGTGTGTGTGTGTGTGTGTGTGTGTGTGTGTGTGTGTGTGTGTGTGTGTGTGTGTGTCTGTGCATGTGTTTGTGTGTCTGTGTGTGTCTGTGCGTGTGTTTGTGAGTGTGTGTGTGTCTGTGCGTGTGAATGTGTGTGTGTCTGTGTGTGTGTGTGCGTGTGAGTGTGTGTGTGTGTCTGTGCGTGTGAGTGTGTGTGTGTGTCTGTGCGTGTGAGTGTGTGTGTGTGTGTCTGTGCGTGTGAGTGTGTGTGTGTGTGTCTGTGCGTGTGAGTGTGTGTGTGTGTGTGTCTGTGCGTGTGTGTGTGTGTGTCTGTGCGTGTGAGCGTGTGTGTGTGTGTGTCTGTGCGTGTGAGTGTGTGTGGCAACCCCTTTAGCTCTCTAGGGTGTAGGGGATTAGAAGCAGTCTCTCTGGAGGGGTCATTAGACACCACTGATTATCTAAGAACCCCTGACCCCCTCCATCACCCCCAAAGCCCCCCACGCTAACCCAACACCACCCCCACAGTACCTCATGCTACCCCCCACATCCCCTCATCTCCTTGGGGCCTAGATGGGGGTGGGGTGGGGGCTGCAGAGGTGTGTCGTCTGATATGATGAGGAGTACATGAGTGACCCTATATAGTGCCTTCGGGAAAGTATTCAGATATTTTTGTTATTTAATCCATTTTAGAATAAGGCTGTAAAGTAACAAAATGTGGAAAACATCTAAGGGTCTGAATAATTTCTAAATGCACTGTACATATACATCCGACAGGAGAGTTTGAGTGATGAAAGTTGGATGGAGGATCTCGAAATGTCTGTGCAAGAAACACTAGACAAACTTTCTTAAAGAATGTTAGCCTATTTTCTGGCAACTGTGACTTTATGTGTTATTATGTGTCAGATGTTAAGACTACCAACCGTTATAAATGGCCTATTTGCGAGATTGACTTTTTATTTCAATAGACACACCTACTGACAAAAACTTGAGTATATAATTGTAATTCAACTTTGCCATGGTTTGCTGAGCTAGATGCAGGTAGCCTATAGCCTCTGATAGCCTCTGACAACATATAATTTCAGGGAAATGTCCACGATGAAACTGACATTAAATGCAGAGAATGATACATTTGCGATAGAGCTGTGACCATGATCTCAATTGATAATTTTAATTGATAATTGGCGCAGTACATCACTGGGGCCAAGCTTCCTGCCATCCAGTTCCTCTATACCAGGCGGTGTCAGAGGAAGGCCCTGAAAATTGTCAGAGACTCCAGCCATCCCTCGTAGACTGTTCTCTCTGCTACCGCACGGCAAGCGGTACCGGAGCGCCAAGTCTAGGTCAAAAAGGCTTCTTAACAGCTTCTACCCCCAAACCATAAGACTCCTGAACAGCTCATCAAACGGCTACCCAGACCCCTCTTTTACGCTGCTGCTGCTCTCTCTGTTTATAATCTATGCATAGTCACTTTAACTCTACCTACATGTACATATAACCTCAATTACCTTGACTAACCGGTGGCCCCGCACATTGACTCTGCACCGGTACCCCCTGTGTATAGCCTCACTTGCTTTTTTACTGCTGCTGTTTAATTATTTGTTACTTTAATTTTAAAAATTTTAGTTAACACATGATTTTTATTTTTTATTTAAACTTCTTAAAGCATTGTTGGTTAAGGGCTTGTAAGTAAGTATTTCACTGTAAGGTCTACTACACCTGTTGTATTCGGGGATATGAGACAAATACAATTTGATTTGAATTGAATTAACTAAACATGGCCATTAATAATTGCATAATAACACAAGGCTACAACAATAGAGTTATATGCGGTTTATTAAATATGTTTGCCAGCTTCAGGTACGCTACACAACTGGCACAAACTGATTTGCGATGACTCCAGTGATATCTTCATTTCAACATATTTATTGTATCAAACAGGAGGTTACAGTAGCCTACAATGGCATATAAATGAATAGTCTATTTGATGGCCAACTGAGAAAAATGTAGCCTATCATTCTCCACATTTAATGTAATTTTCATTGTGGACTTTTTCCCCATAACAGAAGCATGCTAGGCAGTTCCATAACTTTCATTTCCAATTTCCACACGCGCAGCGCTCCAGACCCTAGAACTGTTCATGAGTAAAACCCTTTACTTTAAACCACCTCTGAGCGAATTTACCTAAAGAGCTCTAGTGCGCCTAAAGTCCTTTTCAAATTCTTTGTCGCTGTTATATCAGTTCTAGGGCATTAATATGTTTTATGAACATATTAATAAACACACCCCTCCGGCCCTCCCCACCAGTCACTCACTCACTTACCCACCTACTCACTCCCTCACCCATTAACAGCATGCTCACTGCCTGATATATATACAATATAAGAGAAATGGCATGGCGGCCGCGGTGAAATTGAGAAGTAGGCAAAAAACACGCCACAAGTACATTTTCATCTGCGACATCGTTTTCAAAGTAGACCAATTCGCAGAAAAATCGCGGACATGGCAACTTTGCTTTTGTCACAAGATTGCAAGAGCAGAGAGGAAAAAATGACTCAGTTTTGTGGTTGTGGTGCCGAATGTTGAAAGAAAATTCATGCTTCTGCTTTCTCTGTCAGTTAGGTATTTAACTTAGATTGGGACTCAATGGAGCTGGCTGAAAGATGCAGCATTCCAATGAATGATTATGGGGATGCCACAGGGTTACAGACCCCAGGTGCAGGGACACCTAGAACAGAGAACATCTACCAGTCTCTTCGGTCTCCAAACATAACGTCAATACAGAGACAGGCAAGTGAGTATTTTGTTCATATTTTCTACTACACTCAAATTAAATCGGTCAGTTGTGACTTTAAATGACTAAATATGTAGGCCTACATGACTGATAATAAGTATTATTGACAAGACAGTATTAATCTAATTTAGTCACTTCTGCATTTCAGAGCCACATAACAGGATGCAATGGAAAAAGTTTGTGTTCCCTCTACTCCTCTTCAATGCACTTTTACTGATTATCATTCTGGTAATTGTTGGAGTTCACTGTAAGTAATTGAATCAACAATGCACTACTGAATATTTGATTGTTGTGATGATTATTATGTGAGGTTCTAAAAATTAAGTATAGCCGGGGTTTGGGTGTAAAAGACAGCTATGTCTGTCACCAACCACTGTTCCTAACCAAGTGTTCTACTCTTGTAGTTCATACTCTGAAACCTAAATACTATTGGTTGGTTAAAACTATGCAAGACCCAAACCTGTTCAACCTATTAGTCGTCTCAGGATTAAATATATATTTTTATTAAAAGAGCAGCTTTCTTATTATTTTTTGCTAGATTCCCATTTCACCGGGGCATTGTCATCTAAAAATGGAGGTGGGTGACTTCATATGGCTACTGTACTGTATAAGTTAATTAAATCACACAAATTACCTCTATTTAGTAGATCAAGATGAAACACAACATGTGGAATGTCTTGCTGTAGTTTTAGTTGTTTAATTAGAAAGTACTGTGTTCTATTTCATTACCGGCAAATCCCAACTTCCAAGTCACATTTTCACTTAGTCTCTCATTGGCATTAATGCATGATGTAAAAAAAAATGAATTTAACTGGAAGTTAGGATTCAACACTAACATTATATATTCACCATATTTGATGTGGTTACCTTTCACACTGTGGAATATTTCAACAGCATGGAGGAACCCTAACTGCCAATACTAGTATGCTTATGTTCAGATTTCAGACAGAATGAAGAAGCGTGGCATCTCCATCACAATGGGTTCTATCTCTTCTGGCAGAGTGTGGGGGATTGCTTAACTGCTAATAGCTTCTGTCAGCAGAACAACGCTACGCTGACCACATTGCAGCCACAGAACACGGTATGTCAGCATGTATACTCTGTCTGTGGAATAGTATACACTTGCAGTGTAACTATATAGAATACAATTAACTTTCAGTGTCCGGTCATACATTTTCAGTTCAAAAATATTTATACTGAGCTAAAGGTGTAAAATGCATAAAGATTAAACGAGTGAGTTTGAATACATAGGTTTGGTTGTTGGCCAGGGCCAGAGGACAGCAGCTTTGGGTCCTTAAGCTGAGGGATACGACCGAGGGATCTGCAGATGGTGCCACAGAGGTTCAGAATAATCCAATCTCTCATAATCCTTTTTCTATTATGTACAGTACTTCATTAAGAAAATGTTTTGTAATAAGTTCATTTTAACCTTTGTTTGGTCCTCCTCAGGATGATTCTGAAAATGATGCTGATTGTGCCCTCTTGACTGGGGATCCCACCCAGCCCTCAATGAGCCCAGACCACATGAAGAGCCAGGGGTGGGTGTGTGAGAGGAAGGCCTCTCCACCGCATGTCTCTGGAAATCAATAAGATCCAATGTATTCCACTCAGGAAGGAAAGCAGCTTTTCCTTGAATTTTTTCACTTTTTATCACAATATGAATCGTTTTTTAATTCCTTGAACAATGTCCTTGTTTTAATGAGCAAAATGTCTTGCTTAATTTTGGTAGTTATATGCTTTGATTCTATCCTGCATTTCAGGGCAACCGCTTGTGTCAGTGAACACAAGAGGGTGCTATGTAATTGTAAAGATTCAATAAGGTCTGCAAAGAACATTTTGTTCACAGCAGAACATTAATGAAACATGCACACATTTTCTTTACCTGCAGAAGAAGTCACTGACCTGTAGATAAAACCATAAGCTTGCTAGGCTTCTCATCATCATTCAAATGATGACTGAAGCACGACAAAATGTAGCTGAAACATCTGTTTAAAAAAAGAATAGTAAATTTAGCTAGGCAAGTCAGTTAAGAACACATTCTTATTTACAATGACGTCAGCCTACCCCAGCCAAACCCGGATGATGCTAGGCTAATTGTGCGCCGCCCCATGGGACTCCCAATCATGGCTGGATGTGATGCAGCCTGGTTATAAACCACGGACTACAGTGACACCTCTTGCACTCAGATGCAGTGCCTTAGACCACTGCGCCACTCGGGTGCCCAACACTTTATATATATTCTCATCAAAAATGTACTTTTATTTGAGTCCAAACCACAATAGATTGTATGAAGAAATAACTGTAAATGTTGAGACATTTACTCAAATTAGTTTAGCCAAACACACTTTACATAAAAATGTATATTCGTGAAATGTCTTCAGAAAGACCTGAGCTGAAACATTAAACAGTCTCAATTATATCTCCTCTTCTTGTTTTTCCTATTGTACAACTTCATCCATAATCACTGTTTTATATTTTATACTTAATCACATTAAATTCCACTCAGATAGTGGTATTATTAGGTTTGGGAAGAAATAGCTGTGTATCAGTTCGTTACAACCCCCCTTACATAGTCCTTACCAACACTGTGTGTATGCTGTGAGGATTCAGAAGCCTCTGATGCCATGAGGTGGCATACTGTATGTGTATAAGGTGGACGAAGGACTGGGAGTGTCTGTGTTTAGGGAGACTGGGATTATACACACATACAGCACCCCCTCTGTCCCCCAGGCTTAAAGCTAATTTATGCATGATCTGCAAATGTGGTCGGAGGCGCAGTATGGATGGCGTGAGGCAATTGCGGAGCCTCGGGAGGCATGCAGAGGCCAAATTGAGCTCTGTACCGCATCGCTGTGTGCCTCTCACATTGTGTAACAATACGGAGGGCTCCGTACAGCTCCGCATTGACATGATTGGCTGATGGTAGGTGGAGGAAGGTCCTTTATAAACACAAACTCACTTTGTTGACAACTTCCTTCACAACAGTTCTGCGCTGCTCGGCGAAGTTCAAGAAGAATGAATGCCCTGACTTCTGCAGAGGCCATATCACTGTAAATGCTGCATGGCCAATGCAGACATCGGATTGATCATCCAGTGCCTTTTATCCTTCCTTCACGGTCTAATCACTAATGGCTTATTACAGTCTAGGCCACTTGTCAAACTCCTCCCATGGAGGGCTGAGTGTCTGCAGGTTTTCACTCCTCCCTTACTTGATTGATGAATTAAGATCACTAATTAGTAAGGAACTCCCCTCACCTGGTTGTTTAGGTCTTAATTGAAAGGAAAAACCAAAAACCAGCAGACACTAGGCCCTCCATGGGAGGAGTTTGACACCCCTGGGCTAGACTGACTGAATGCTTTGTTTGTTTAGTGAATTATATCATTAATTAGATCTGAATAACACTGTCATATATCTAGGAAACAGACATGTGAAACAAAGTTTGTTCATTCCATTTCATTTCTTAGCTTTTCAAAGAAACAAAGTGACATTGTTTACATCACAGGCAAGAATCATCAACATTATTCTGTTTTGAACAGAAATCTTTTCCATAACATTTCCATGAACCTCATGCCCATATCCCTCCCCTGAAGCCTACTCCTTTATACACCGAATTCTGTGCATACCCAAAGATCCCTGTCCTTCTCCTCTTTACAATAGAATACATCATACATCAGTCAGTCATAGTATTATTAATAGAATTAAAATAAGTACACAGCTCTCTCCGAACAGGAAACATTACCCTGATTGTACTTAACATACCTTTTCCCACAACAACAGGTAGAACCTTTGATACGGTGAGGGGTCTCAGTATATAAAGTACCAGTCGAAAGTTTGGACACGCCTACTCATTCAAGGGTTTTTCTTTATTTTTACTATTTTGTACATTGTAGAACAATAGTGAAGACATAAAAACTATGACATAACACCTATTGAATCATGTAGTAACCAATTTTTTTTTAACAAATCAAACTATCTTAAATTTGAGATTCTTCAAAGTAGCTACCCTTTGCCTTGATGACAGCTTTGCACACTCTTGGAATTCTCTCAACCAGCTTCATGAGGTAGTCACCTGGAATGCATTTCAATTAAAAGGTGTGCCTTGTTAAAAATTAATTTGTGGAATTTCTTTCCTTAATGCATTTGAGCCAATCAGTTGTGTTGTGACAAGGTAGGGTTGGCATACAGAAGATAGCCCTATTTAGTAAAAGACCAAGTCCATATTATGGCAAGAACAGCTCAAATAAGCAAAGAGAAACAAGAGTCCATCATTACTTTAAGATATGATGATTAGTCAACACGGAACATTTCAAGAACTTTGAACGTTTCTTCAAGTGCAGTCGCAAAAAACATCAAGCGATATGATGAAACTGTCTCTCATGAGGACCGCCACAGGAAAGGAAGACCCAGAGTTACCTCTGCTGCAGAGGATAGGTTAATTAGAGTTACCAACCTCAGGAATCTGCAATTAACTGCACCTCAGATTGCAGTCCAAGTAACAGACACATCTCAACATCAACTGTTCAGAGGAGACTGCATGAATCAGTCCTTCATGATCTAATTGCTGCAAAGAAACCCCACTAAAGGACACCGATAATAAGAAGAGACTTTCTTGGGTCAAGAAACACAAGCAATGTAGATTAGACCGATGGGTATCTGTCCTTAGGTCTGATGAGTCCAAATTTGAGATTTTTGCTTCCAACCGCCGTGTCTTTGTGAGATGCAGAGTAGGAGAACGGATGATCTCCACATGTGTGGTTCCCACCGTGAAGTATGGAGGAGGAGGTGTGGGGGTGCTTTGCTGGTAACACTGCCTGGGATTTATTTAGAATTCAAGGCACACTTAACCAGCATGACTACCACAGCATTCTGCAACGATACGCCATCCCATCTGGTTTGTGCTTAGTGGGACTATCATTTGTTTTCAACACGACAATGATCCAAAACACACTTACAGGCTGTGTAAGGACTATTTGACCAAGGAGACTGATGGAGTGCTGCATCAGATGACCTGGCATCCACAATCACCCGACCTCAACCCAATTGAGATGGTTAGGGATGAGTTGGACCGCAGAGGGAAGGAAAAGCAGCCAACAACTGCTCAGAATATGTGGGAACTCCTTCAAGACTGTAGGAACAGCAATCCAGGTGACTACCTCATGAAGCTGGTTGAGACAATGCCAAGAGTGTGCGAAGCTGTCATCAAGGCAAAGGGTGGCTACTTTGAAGAATCTCAAATTTAAGATATTTTGATTTGTTTAACACTTTTTTGGTTACTACGTGATTCCATATGAGTTATTTCATAGTTTTGATGTTTTCACTATTATTCTACAATGTAGAAAATGGTAAAAAAAAAATAAGAAAAACCTTTGAATGAGTAGGTGTGTCCAAACTTTTGACTGGTACTGTATGTCTCATTTCTACATCACTTTGTACACGTCTCTGCAGTTCACCAAACTAAGAATCTTCAGACTTGGCAGAATTCTGGTTATTCTAGAATGCAAAGCGCCTTTATACAGCTGCTGTGTGGTATTATGTGAGAGTTAATATTGAAAACAATAAGGCATTAAAAGATGGTCTAACGATACCCAGTCCAACCGAAAGACTCTTAACTGGACTTGGCCATAGCCACGGTAGTTAAGTGAACCAAAACGTAGGGGACCTTCTCAGACGACCTTGGGGATTTAAGACCAACTTTCACGTCTGTTCAAATTCTTTAGACATGATTATGAGGTAAGAGAAGCTCATGAATGAAAATCCCCAATTAATAATAATAATAATTATAAAAGTCACATCAAGCAATGCCATTGGCCTGTATGGTGAGACAAAGTTAAGATTAAAAACAGAGTAAGTCTACCATAGTGAAGTATGAGTAATCCATTGATCTATTGCTGTGTTTACACAGGTATCCAATTCTGATGTTCTTTTCCACTAATTGGTCTTTCGACCGATTACATCAGATTTTTTCACATCAGATTTTTTTCAGAGTTGATTTGATTGGTCTAAATACCAATTACTGAAAAATAGATTAGAATTGGGCTTCCTGTGTGAACACAGTCTATGTAATACAGGATTTTGGCACTAAAGTTTTCTGCATTAAAGCACAAGATACTGGCAGTAATGGGCTATGTTCAAATGATTGAAGGGATTTCATAAAACTGAATCACCACATCAAAAATACCACTTGTTTTTTTCTGCAAGAATATCTAACTGGTACGGGACTGGGGATATAAGGGAAAGGGGGGACCTAGTGAGAATGAGTGAGGGTAACCGTTCGTGTGTGGACACCAAATAACACAGGCAGCCAGGCACTTGAGTGTCTTTTTCGGATGCACAGAGGACGTAGCCTGGTGCCTGATCTGTTTGTGCTGTCTTGAGTTGGCAAGAAAGAACCAACAGATTTGGGACCAGGCTACAGGGGATGTGTGTGTGATGTGATTTTCAGTCACTGTGGTTATAAAGCATGAGGGAACCTTAACAAGTAAGTGGAAGGAATGAATATTATTATTACATAAATAAAAATTACCCTGTTGATCATTGCGGGAGGCCAAATGTGGTCTGGAAATATCTTCATTAACTGATATCCATCACCACTGTAATCATGCTCTTTCTCTCGCACCTGCACGCACAGCATTCTTTAATCACATTGATCAGACATTCAATACCGTTCTCAGCCTGTTAGTGTCATAATATTCTAGCAAACACAAGTAGTAAATGTCACAGCAGTAAATGTGACGACTATCAACCTCACCTGCTCAGCTGAACCACACGTATGACTATTCAAATGTGTGTGTGGTTGGCATTATACAGCGCTGGTTTTTGGCTTAGCTCCAGCTGGTACTGGTAGGGTTCAGGCAGAAGAGTGAGGAAACAAGAGCTTTCATTGTGGCTGAAGAGTGAGGCACAGCATAAAGTAAAAAGAGGCTATTATTTTAGTACAGTTCACAAACACAGTAAGGCAGTTTGATTATGCTTACTATATAACTAAAACTCTATGTTTTCTGTCATTTTCAACATATTTACAATATTCTTAACACAAAATTACATTTGAGACAAACATAGTTTTCCCTCTCACAGACCAGTTCCAGATTCCCTGTGTAAAAATGTCTACAAACAAAACATTAGGCACTTTTTAAAAAGTATAATATATATATAGATGTATTTATTTATGTAGCTTTCATCAACATATGTATACTATATACTTTTTTAGTATGTACCTTTCTACTATTTCACATTTGTATAACAATTTCCACAAGTTTATGTTAAGGAAAAAGAAACAAATGTAATCTTGATTGGCTATATTCTTCTACCTCAGCGAACCCTGTTGTGTTGGTTTGGAGCAGTAGTCTTTTGGCACACATTAGTATTGGATAGCAACAACTGGACAGGATGACAAAGAGTTAATGATGATTTGATGGGTTTGCCTTCACCTCTGTTACTCCTCTTCCAGTGAGAAAGGTCAGTAGGGAAACATACTGTTGCCAACCAATCCCACCATGGTTAGTTAGGACAGTGCTGCTCAACCCCAGGAGCAATGTCCAGATGAAAATGGATCATTAACATTCTGAAAGAAAAGAGGAAATATAGATGTTAACAAACAAATCATAACAAAACCGACAAGGAGAGGTCTGGATCTAGGATTTACACCTCCGTAGCCTAATGGGAAAATCTCTTTCTTTGTCTCCATCTCTCTCACATATGGCTGTAGCTGTAATGTCAATCAATAGAATGTGTTTCTTGTCTTCCTCGCTGTCTGTACACAGGTCATTTAACAATGTTACTAGAATATTTTTCAGTCTGAGAGTGAACTAGACTGAATCCCCCCTCTCCCCCACCCATTTCATTATGTGACATTTTTGAAAGCCGCATCAAATAATTATATTTTTGTCTTGGATTTAGCATTACAAAAGCATGGGTTTTGAAAGATAAATTAACATTACATCTGTGAGTGTATCACTGAAGTAACGCAGGTTTAATTAACACACAAATTGCACACAGCACAATAGAACATTCAGGAAGAAAAGAAAATCCTCACAGAGCCATTGTGACGAATGATCTCACATGGAAGTGTTTAAGTGGATGTTTGTGGGCATCACTGTAGAGTAAGTAGAACGACACAGAAGGATATCAGGGTTCTGCTTGGGAACAACCAGCCTAGGGATGAGGATTGGAGCCAAACAGGGCAAACAGGAGTAAACACTAAACCAAACACAAAACAAGGGGCGCTTGGCATGCTTGGGCAGTGTTTCAGTGGTGGCAACAACACAACACATTCCACTCCTGCTACACTAGATATGAGTCAACAATAAACAACAGCAGACCCCTTATAATGTGGTCAAATCAAATAATCATACATTTTGAAAATAACAAAATATTTGTAGAGTCTGAAGAAACAGTTTTTAAACAGGGTAGCCTACGGTCACTCACTACTCATCTCCAGCACAAGAAGCACAGACAAAAGACCTCATGAATAAACCTCAGATCGGAGTGATTCTGGTCTGTTCTGCCCACCAGCCACATCTGCCTCCTCCACTGTTACAGTTAATGCTTCTGTAGTTCCCTCAGTCAGCGCTGGAAACTCTCAACACAAGCACTTGTGTAAAGGGCTGAAACAAGGACTTCTCCTTCCTTCTTACCACACTCCTCAAGAGTTCTCAGCACTCTTCTCTCTCTAATTCCTGTTGACAACAACGTGTAACACGCGGGATATGAACCCAGGTCTCCCACAGGAGCAACCAACATCTTAGACCATTAGACCAAGAGGAAATTCCCTGTTGGCTCGAGGGCAGACACTGGTTTCGAAGTTTGCAGGCATAGCTACCTAAACTAGTGACCATGTCCAACTCATGTCCACTACAAAATCATCTGCATTCTGTTGCCATAATTCAATATTTCAACATCCACAACTAAATACAAATCATTCAGCCCCAACTATTCATATCTCAACTTGACGGCAGTAAAGAAAATGTCAATGACAATACATAACCCTCTCTCGTCTCCTGCATCATCCTCTATTCCAATGCAGGCTTTGTTCCCTTTAAAAAAAACACATCCAGTCAATGGATCATGTACTCTGGAATCCATCTCTATAAAACATACAAACACAACATCTTACGGTATTTGCCATGTGAAAGCCTATAGACAACAAGACACCCACACATTAACACAAACACCTGGCGACAGTCCTGACCCCTCCACCTCCACCCATGTGAAATGGCTCATTACCAGCAGACAAATCAATTGGCTTCGCTCTCTGAACGCCCACTTGTGAAAATGAGAGACTCTCTTTATACAACCCTCAGCCTGACAGGCAGCTCAACACTTCTTCTCACAGACCGGAATCCAAGCTGCACATCAGACATGGCTGAAAGCTTTAGGGTGAAAACAAGGATCCATAGATCAAGTGTATTTGGCTGAGAGTTAAATGTTGCACTGAGAGGAGTAACCACTTTATGTTTGGTGATTGTTGTTACCACACAAGAGCTGTGTGGGCTGTTTAATCACACACTAAAGGATAAGCACCTTGGGGTTGATGAAATGGCTTCATAACAAGGAGGAGATGAAGAAGAGAGTGTGAAAATAGGTTGTGAAGGTGAAAACAGCCTGGGTAGAACAGGGTAATTTGGCAAGGGTGGGTGGGGGCGGAAGGATCAGAATAAAAACAACACTTTCAGTGGCATCACTAAGGAAACGAAGCGAATAGGACTTCCTTTGACGTAAGCAAAATCAAAGAACCAAAAATACCTGTCTCCTTTCTCCAGGCTCTGCAACATACTGCACATGCTGCTGACACAGGGCTCAGGAGTAATTATTTGACATACGCTGACAGCAAACAATCTCTACCACAGGTAATGAAGACCACTGACACTGGTCAGGGCCCAGGGGATGACATGGTTCTACACACAGCCTGCTGACCACCAGGCATGTCATAGTTTATGGTTCAACTTCAGTCATCCGGTTCTAAAGGATGATATCATGTAACCTAACCTGTATTCCACAGTTCTTTATACACGGCTTATGGTACGTCACCTTGAAGGGTCTCCTTGACCTGAGAAGTAGTCATTAATTATACCAGCAGTAAACACTCTAGAAAATGGTGTCCTTGCAACAGTTACAATAGCATTTATAAAGGCAATCATCATGTAAAACAGCTAAGAGGGTAAAGGTTACAACAAAACCAGAATTAAGAATTCATTAATTGTATTTGGGTAGAATTAAGGGAGAGGTAAATATTGTGTGTATTTATCTCCCTCCCCAATCGAATACCTGTGTAATCCAGAGGTGGTGGGGACAGGGTAGGCCTTTATCAGGTTGTATAAACTAAAACAGTCCTAGTTTATCACACACAGCATCTGCTGTGTTATTAGGCTATTCATGCTAATACTTTTACATAATAGTTGGGTGCCAGTGCCACTCCTATCTACTGCAACCCCTATACAATGGAAGCCATTATTTCTCCAGTCATCATTGGGCTACATTTTAGCTTTCATAAGCCAGCAAAATCCATTGTCTATACAACGTCTGAGAACATCCTGATCTCAGAGCATTTCGTACTATTATGTACGTAAATCCGTGACTCTCCATTTAATATGCTATGTTACGTTTCGTATGATATGTGTTACTTTGTGAATGTCCATCACCCATTTCATATGATATGTTACAAATGACAATTCGTATTATATGTTACGAATTTGCAAAATGTATCATATGTTACAAATTCTAGCTAGCTGGCTAATGTTACCTAGGCTATGGGTTAGGGGTTAGGGTTAAGTTTAGGAGTTAGATTAAAGGGGTTAAAGTTAAGGTTAGGGGAAGGGTTAGTTAAAAGGGTTAGGGTTGGGGGAAGGGTTAGCTAACGTGATAATTAGTTGCAAAGATGCTAATTAGCTAAAATGCTAAAGTTATCCACGATGAGATTTGAACACACAACCTTTGGGTTGCTAGACATTTGCGTTATAAGTCCACCTATCCACCCCACTTTTGTTTTTTCTTAAGTAACCATCTGTTTTATGTGACCATATCAAACGTAACATACTATCAAACGTAACAAACGTAACAAACGTACTAATTTGAGTGTCCCGGATTTAAGTTTACTATGCTACGTGTATTCTAGGACACCAGGCTGCTCAGAGAAGGACAAAAAAGTGACAGGGTTTATTTGAGAAAGGAGTATTTGTGTTACATGCTTCCCTCTGTGTAAAAATGACTTTGCCCTTGCAAACTCTGATGGGGATATAAGATGTTTTTCCAACTCAAGGGAGGCAGAAGTCATTAAGTAAGGATGCCAGCCAACACCTCAACTCTGAACCTCAACCCTGCAATTTTTTGTAGAATTCTTTTTACTTCAATTTATTTAGTAAATATTTTCTTAACTCTTATTTTCTTGGTTAAGGGCTTGTAAGGAAGTAAGGAAGCATTTCACAGTGCATGTGTAAAATTTGATTTGAATAAATTGTGTGCAGGAAAGATTTCGGTAACACTTTATCTGACACCCAGCGTCATAACAGAATGCCAAGAGTGTGTAAAGCTGTCATCAAGACAAAGGGTGGCTACTTTGAAGAATCTAATATAAAATATATTTTGATTTGTTCAACACTTTTTTGGTTACTACATGATTCCATATGTTATTTCATAGTTTTGATGTATTCACTATTATTCTACAATGTAGAAAATAGTAAAAAATAAAGAAAAATGCTAGAATGAGTAGGTGTGTCCAAACATTTGACTGGTACTGTATATATATTTTTTATTGACCATATTAAATTGTTATTGTAATTACGCACACATTGATGTCAGACAATGTACCCCAATGCTCTGTTGCTGATGACTGGGATGAATGCAGGAGCAGATTTAAGGAGCAGGACAAGACACCCTCTTTTTGACTGATGACTGACATAAGGGCATGTATGTAATAGGCCTATCTGGCTTATATGATCATGACGGTCATAATGCTTCTTGACAGTGTCATAAAGTGTATTTTCTTCAAGTTATTTAAAATTTGATGACTGTAAAGAATTCATTACAACAACAACAAAGGATTTAAGAAACAAACTTTCAAACAAAACGAAACTTCTTGGCAGGGAAAAAACTAATTTTGGGTTTTGACACTTATGTAGGTGTCATAACCAGCCATAAAGTTACGCAATATATGTCACAATAGGTGTAAATATATGGATCATGACAGTGTTATGACCATATTATGACAGGTTATGACAAGTTGTCAGCTGTTAAGACATTATGACATGATTATGACCGTGTTATGACACTGGGTGTCAAGTAAAGTGTTACCAAGATTTCTACTACAGAATAACAAAGACTTTCTACTAGTAATCAAAACATGATTTGGATTCCTAACATACCCATTTCTGTGTGCTTTGAGTGATAAAACAGAGAGAGAACAGGTGTTGAGTACCTTTACCTTTCCCATCTTTCCTGCTGCTCTGGTGAAGTGCCCTCAGCTCCTCTGATTTGTAGAAATCAATACTGGCGTAGCCAGGGTTGTTCCCCAAACCAGTCATGTCTCCCATCATGACTCCCCCACCTGCCCCATTGTGGACTGAAGCGAAGATGTTATGGGGGGCAGTGGCTCCCCCCTCCAGTTCATTCTGAGAGCCTTCCTTATTAATGGCCAGGTCCAGATCAATGTAGTTAAGGCCTTGTTTAGCAGACCCAGAGGATGAAGCCTGGGCTGCGGCTGCATCTGCCTGGGCATTCTCCCATGGTGAACCCCTCTCCAGTCCTCCTTGTCGATGAGGTGCTGCTGTCTGGGCACTCTCCAAGAGCAAGGAGCCTGAGGAGGACAGCTGGAGGGGGAGAGGAGGAGGAGTAATGATGAATGTCTCCGAGCGGTGGCGTCTCCGTCCCAGTTGGTCGCCCCTGCCAATCCTGTCTCTGGCCAGCCTGCTGCTCTGGTTCTGGTCAGGAGATGAGTAGGATCTTGCTGAGGGGAAGTCCAAGCCTGATTCCTGCTCCATTGATGAAGCTTGGGCAGCATGCATGGCGGGTGCTGCAGGGTTAGGCTCTGAAACTATGCTGAAGGCCATCTCTGTGTAGTTTGTATATGAAGTGGGTAAGAATGTTGGCACTGCTGCCCTATGCCCACCTACATTGCCTTCTGCTGCCCTAGGAGAGGGTCTACTACGGGCCACAACTGGGGGCTTGGGGGCAATAGCTGGGGGCGGGCAAAAAGGTGATTTAACAGGGGTCCCAGTGGAGGGGCAAGGGGAGTTTCCCATCCCCAAATCCATGTTGACGTACTCAGTAGAGGCAGCCAAGGCAGCGGAGGTGGCCAGCGGTGCAGAGAAGCTGCGGGGGAGGTTGGTGGAGCCACCGTGGCAGAGTGCTGGACGGTGCCAGGGCCTCTGGGTTCCATGGGTCATTGACAGTCCGTGCTCTGGCCCCCACTGGCCCCCTCTTCTACCCCCCACGTCACCACCCCTGAACACTATGCTGACGTACTCCCCAGGACTCTGAGGCTCTGTGGGGAAGAGGTTCTCCTTAACCCTGGGCAAGGTGTTAGCTTTAGACATGTCCACAGACACACTGAGGGGACGAGGCTTCCTCTGCTGGCCCCCTGGGCCATGCGACACACGTTTCTGCTGATAGGATCCATCCTTAGAGCGTGCTCCCCCGTTCCTGAACCCTGGCCCCGTTCTTGTTAGTCGTAGCCCTCCCCCAGCTGCCACTGACATGGGCCGATCCTCCAGGCTCTCACTGCTAGCTGAGCTGGAAGAGAAGGAGGAAGAGGAGAGGGAGAGTTGACAGCCTCCTGCAGTGCCAACTGTGGCTGTGTTCCTCTTGCTGTAGCCCACTTGTCCACCCCGATTTCCAGCACTGGCTTGGTCACTATGACCCCCCTCCTTCCTTTTCCCTTGATCCAAGTCATCCTCAAAGCGTGTGGAGAGCGTGTGTTTGTAGGATCGTGGCAGAGAGAAGTAGGAGTAGACCATCTTGTGTTGTAGCGGGTTCTGTTCAGGTTGTGAGGGGGGTGTGCTGCAAGCCGAGCGGATGCTGATAGGAGACATGTTCATGTAGTCACTGCCAGCCCGGCTCTCCATGCTTCCCCTGCTCCCCCATATGGCCATTCCATGCATGTCTGGGGAGCAGCTGCTGTTGGGGGACATGACCATGTAGCCCTCGGAGACAGGCAGACTGATGTGCTGGGGGGGGGACACACTGCTGTTGGGGGTCATGGCCATGTACTCATCATCAGCCCCAGGCTTGGTGCTGACGTCAGACACGGCCACAGACAGGGAGAGGGAAAAAGGAGGAGCCGTCACTCCAGGTAACATGGACATGTAGCCCCTGTCCACTGGTCCCCCTCCTCCTCCCGCCTCTCCTCGGACCACATCAACCCTCACCTGGGTCTCCCCAACGACGGCCCCTGCTTCCAAGCCCCCTGCTGCGAAGCCTCCTGATCCGCGCCGCCGTGACACAAAGGCGTCCCTGCTAACACTCCGTGACATGACGGCGTACTCTTGGTCCGTATCCTCCTCTTCCTCCTTCCTGCGAGGGGCCAAGCGTTCGTGGGCAGTCAGGGGCAGGGAGGCCCTCTTGCTGAGGAGTCTGCGCTCTGCCTCACACTCCCTGCTGGAGGAGCGCCGCAGCATCCTCCGGCCCTGAGGACGCTGATGGGACCCAGGGAGGCTCTCTCTCTGGCCCATCACTATGTAGCTGGAAGAGCCCTCTCCATGAGCATGGTGTCCCATTCCACCATTGGACCCTCCAGGTAGACTGGGGACCAGTAGGGAGTGCTCTCCAGGGCTGGAGCCATACTCGTCTGAGGAGCCGTAGTCACTAGGGGAACCCGACACAGATACTCTCTGAGGGACGCGAGTGTAAGAACAGATCGCTACACCTCCCATTGCCCCTCCGACTAGTCCACACTCTGAGCCATGACCAGAGCTGGAGGAGAGGCTTGGGGCTGGGGAGGTGGCTGGGTTGGGGGTGTAGCGGGCCAGGCTGAGAGTGATCTTAGCTGGGGTTGGAGCTCTGGTGGGCTTAGGTCTTAGGGTGGGTGTAGTGGAACAAGATCCGTTCAGGCTGGGACTGGAGCTTGTCCATGCCCCTCTGGCTCCACCTCCACCCTCCTCCGTCCTTCCCCCGATGCTGGCTGTGCGTGCCCTGGGGAACCCGTGGCGTGGCGTGGGTGAAGTGCTGGTGCAGTGTGCACCACCTGCTCCAGGGGTCTCAGTCCGGGCTCGTCTGCCAAAGCCCACCTGGCTGGGGGGCAGATTGGGGTGGTGGCGACGGGTGGGGACACTGATGGGGTTGGAGGCGGTGCCCCCGCCGCCTGTAGCGCCCACAGATTGAGTCTTACTGCGCTGGCGGAACTCCTCACTCAGAGCCTTCATGGCCTCCAGCAGAGTCTCATGCATGTTCTGGGCCACCACCGAGTCCTCCACCTGCATCCAGAACTCCCCAGGCCCTGTCATGGCTGAGCGGCCCACCTCGATGAAGAAGAAGTTCTCTGAGTGGCCGCAGCGACGCACGTTCATCAGTTGTAGGACCACGGCGGCCACGTCAGAGTTGAGCTTGACAAAGTTGACCGTCTTGTCGGTCAGGCACAGACGGTGGATGCCCACTAGGTTTCGGGCCTGGCCAAGCCCTTTAGGCCACACCTTGACCTGCCACACCTCCTTGAAGGTGGGGCCTGGAGGAGAGGTGAGTCCACACTCTCCACAGCTACCACAGTCCTCTGGGTTTTTACCTGCAAATAATCACAATGAAGACACATCTCAATCAACAACAAGACATAAAACTATGCAAATAGATATAGAGACAGAGAAAGCCAGACATATAAAGGAAATAGAATTGACAATATTCGGAGGAATCATGGGGTAGCACAAGATGAGAGTTGACAGTCAGGAGACAAAAATATTGCATACAATATTCATATATTATCTATTATCAAGGTTAGAGTGACCGTCAGTTGTAGCACATTCAGCACATTTAGACACTCTGAACTCTGACTGGCTTAAATATGTGATGAGCAGGTTTTGTTTCATGAATGCATTCATAATAAACATTAATTGAAGACTATGGTGTAACAAAAACACTCATGTAACAAAAAACTATCCAGCTGCATGATGGATTAGAGCGTGTGGTGGATTGACATTTGATAGTGTGTGAATAAGGCCTTTCTTCAACACCATTTCTTCAAAAAATATTATTGGGTTGGTACAATAAAGACTGTTAATAATCATGAAAATGATCAATCTTTATAACCTACACCGTGTAAATACTCTGTAACTACAGATTATTACAAAAGGTAGCCTAGCGGTTAAGATCCTTGGGCCAGTAACTGAAAGGTTGCTGGTTCGAATCCCTGAGCCCACAAGGTGAAAAATATGTCGATGTGCCCTTGAGCAAGGTACTTAACCCTAGTGGCTCGAGTAAGAAGAGAGAAAGCTAAATTACTAAAAATGTCAAATGTAAATATAAAATACTGACCATCGCATTGTAAATCCAGAATGTGTTTCATTTAGCAACATTATTGCTCCCCTGAAGAAACCCACATCTACACCTAGGCCTACTGTTTCATTTGTGTAAAGGCTGTAGTCTATAGACGTTAATGACATTGGCCTATAGAAATTTAAAAAATACCATAACTAGAGGTGTAAAATAAAAAATATATAATTTTGAGGAAATGTTGTGCAAATAATACAAATTATATATGCAATAAAATATAGCCACATTATTACAATCATTATTAAGATTATTGATTCCATATTACTACTGAAACGATAGCAGGGTTGGCGTTAGTGTTACAGCATAACAACCTAAACACGAGGGAAACCGATAGAAACCAGTTTTCCAATGAAAGCACGCAGACGCTGCGGCTTTCCTCCCTGCCAGGCAACGCCATAGCACAGAAATGTAGGTTACGCGCACGACATGCAGAGGGACGTGTCGAAAAACAAAAACAGAGAGCACTCGGGTACATGGCTGCGTCCTCTGCAGTATACGCGTTGAATGATGTTGTGCTGCAGCCTATTTGGTCGCGAATACGAAGAAAAAATCCTTTTGGTTCATGCACGTTGCAATAATTGTGTAGGCTAACATGCAGCAAAATGAAAATGGTCAAAAATATTGGTTAATATACCAATAAATGAATCAGATAAGCTACTGCTCAGACACACCGCATGCAGCAGTGGTCCACCACCTCTCTTGAACTGATATGCAGCTGTTCATTGGATAGGCCTATATGTAATATTTATAATAGCAATATCCTGTATTTAATGTACTATACGCCTAATTTCTACAAAGAGCATCAGACGTGTGATGTGCAATAAAAAATAAATAACATGCTATCGCGTTACAGATCTGAATGTCAAATGGATGTCAATCCAGAATGGCTAGCTAGACCAACACTGGCCAATGCAGACTAAATGTGCAAGGGGAATATTGGGCATAGTAAACCCTTGTATGACTTACATTTCCACTGAAGGTCCAGCATGGCCTGGTACCATTCATTCTGGACATCCTCACTGTCTGCTGCAATGGCAAAGCTCTCCCCGCGGGTATACATCACTATCATGTGCTTGTTCTTGGAATCTGCCCGCTTGTTGATGTTGAAGCAAGTCTCCAGATTCAGTGCTTTTTTCGGGACAGGTGACTTGCTTCGGAATTTCTTCTCGTTCTCATAATATTCTAGACGGGCAGGGCCCTCTTCCGAGGCTTCCCTCAAAACGAAAAATCGCCGGTGCATAGATTTCTGCTTACGGAGATACCCGCTTTTCCGAACGTCCTCGTAGCTCTGCTGCTGTTGTAGCAGCTCTGCTGCATGGTTCTCCATTACTAGACAGGTCTCTTGTTTTGCTTGCATAAAATCTCCACACTAAAAGAGGAGGCTATTAATTAATTATAGCTACATTCCTCTTCTCCTTCTCATATTATCCATAGAGTGAAGCATCCAACGTGCGTGCCCGGAATAAGCGAGCTAATTTGAACAAGTATTATTTATATAAAATCAGCTTTTCCCCTCGTCTGCGTGCACATGCGGCGAGCGACGTCTGCACACTGCTCCCTATAGCCAACCTATGCTGCTTGCTGGAGTACTAGGACTACTCCTACTCAGTCTATTTACTGTAGCCTGACCTACTACTCTGCATGGACTCTCACATTGATGCGCCTCTATGCATGTTCATCTACTGCACAGTGATAGCCTGTTATCGCATGTTTCACCATCGATGGACTGATCAATAAATATCCATACGTTAGCCAATAGGCTAAGTCCTATAATTAGCCAATTTATGTGTTACAGAAGTGTACCTCTTAACTAGCCAGAAAGAGAAATAAGAGCAGTTATCTACGGACTATATTTTTGCTAGCCATATCACTCAATTTCTATCCCAACGTTTTTTATTAAATTATTCAATGCGGAATCCCTTCTCCTGAGCATTGACATATTTATCCAATCATGCTTTCTTCAGAGCGTTTGCGACACCCGTTGGTCACTCCCTGTATGAGTTTATATTTTTGCACATTTTGTGGGCTATACATCAAGCAGACTGCATTGATCTGCCCGGGAGAAGCTACAGGCAATACCAACAGTATCCCTTTTTGGGCGCATAAGTAAACATTCAGCACCATGGACAGCACCGCGGTCAGCGCTGAAAGCAAAAAGATTAACGCTGATTCAGCAACCACATCCGTGAACAGCGCTACAGTCAACTTTTCAACACCACCACCGTTATTAACAGCGCTGCAGTCAACTATTCAGCACCATAACTGTGAACAGCGCCGTGGTCAGCGCTTCAGCACCACATCTGCGGACAGGGCCACAGTCAATTACTCAGCACATTGCCACAGAGTTTCAAACCACATACACAGTTTACAGCAGGTATAAATGTGCAGCGAAATGCTTATGTGCTATCTTCCTCAACAATACACTAATCAACAATAAAAATAGTAAAGTAAAAAGTAACAAGTAGTAGAAGTAATAGAAGAGCTAGTATGCATAGTAATAACGCTTTATTTACAATATTTACAAATACACTAAAAGTATGAGGACACCCCTTCAAGTTAATGGATTCAGCAATTTCAGCCACAGGTGTTGCTGACAGGTGTATAAAATCGAGCACACAGCAATTCAATCTCCATAGACAAACATTGGCAGTATAATGGCCCATTCTGAAGAGCTCAGTGACTTTCAGCATGGCATTGTCATAGGATGCCACCTTTCCAACAAGTCATTTCGTCAAATTTCTTCCGTACTAGAGCTGCCTTGTTAAGTGCTGTTATTATGAAGTGGAAATGTCTAGGAGCAACAACGGCTCAGCCGCGAAGCGCTAGGCCACATAAGCTCACAGAGCGAGACCGCAGAGTGCTGCACCGCGTAGCGCGTATAAATCGTCTGCCCTCGGTTGCAAAACTCACTACCAAGTTCCAAACTGCCTCTGGAATCAACATCAGCACAATAGCTGTTCGTCGGGAGCTTCATGAAATGGGTTTCCATGTCCGAGCAGCCGCACACAAGCCTAAGATCACCATGTGCAATGCCAAGCGTCGGCTGGAGTGGTGTAAAGCTTGTTGCCATTGGACTCTGAAGCAGTGGAAATACGTTCTCTTGAGTGATGAATCACACTTCACCATCTGGCAGTCCTACGGACGAATCTGGGTTTGGCGGCTGCCAGGATAACGCTACCTGCCCCAGAATTTGGAGGAGGAGGAATAATGGTCTGGGGCTGTTTTTCATGGTTCAGGCTCCTTAGTTCCAGTGAAGGGAAATCTTAACGCTACAGCATACAATGACATTCTAGACGATTCTGTGCCTCCAACTTTGTGGCAACAGTTTGGGGAAGGCCCTTTCCTGTTTCATCATGACAATGCCCCTTGCACAAAGCGAGGTCCATACAGAAGTGGTTTGTCGAGATCGGTGTGGAAGAACTTGACTGGCCTGCACAGAGCCCTGACCTCAACCCAATCAAACACCTTGTGGATGAATTGGAATGCGGACTGCAAACCAGGTCTAATCGCCCAACATCAGAGGGGAGGCTGTTTTAGCATCAAAGGGGGGACCAACTCCATATTAATACCCATGATTTTGGAATGAGATGTTCCGCGAACAGGTGTCCACATACTTTTGGTAATGTAGTGTACTAAGTGTGTCGTGGAATCAATAGTATATAATAGAATAGCAGCATTGACTGTGTGTGTGTGTTTATGGGTGTTTGTGTGTGTGTGTAAGGTTGTGTGTAAGAGTTGGGTGTGTGTGTAGTCAGTGCAAATAATTTCTAAGGTGCTGATAGTCTCTTCGATGCAAATAGTCTGTGCAGGTCTAAGGTGCAGGTCTGTGCAGAGAGACAGCTAGGTTTAGTCTGATGGCCTCCTACGGCCTGGTGGTAGGAGCTGTCTCTGAGCCTTTTGGTCTGCGACCCGATACTCCGATACCTCTTGCCAGATGGTAACCGAGTGAACAGTCTGCGGCTTGGGTGACTGGAGTCCTTGACTGTCTTTTGGGCCTTCCTCAGACACCGCCTGGTGTAGATGTTCTGGAGGGCAGGTCGCTCGCCCCCAGTGATGTATTGTGCCGTCCGCACCATCCTCCGTAGGACCTTCTGGTTGAAGACGGTGCATTTGTCATACCAGGCGATAATACAGCCGCTCAAAATGCTCTCGATTGTGCAGTTGTAGAAATTCTTTAGTATCCGAGGACCCATACCAAATTTCTTCAGGCGCCTGAGATTGAAGAGGCGCTGTGGCGCCTTCTTCACCACGCTGGTGGTGTGATTGGACCATGTCAGGTTCTCTGATGTGCCCGCCGAGGAGCTTTTGACCCTCATCACTGCAACCCTGTTGATGACAGTAGGGGCGCGCTCCTCTCCATTTCCTGAAGTCTACAATCAGCACCTTGGTTTTGCTGACCTTGAGGTAAAGGCTGTAGAGGCTCTAACCTCCTCACTGTAGGCGCTTGTCGCCGTTGAAGATCAGGCCCACCACCGTTGTGTCGTCGGCAAACTTAATGATGGTGTTGGAGTCAAATCAAATCTCATTGGTCACATACACATGGCTAGTAGATGTTATTGCGAGTGTAGCGAAATGCATGGCCATGCAGTCATGAGTGTACAGGGAGAAGAGGAGAGGAATGAGCAAGCACCCCTGAGGGGCCCCCCGTGTTGAACGTCAGTATGGTGGAGGTGTTGTTGAGTCTCAGCAGACCTGACAGACCAGACTTAGTTAAGCATAGCACTTGGGTGATGCTTAGAGGAAGCAGCTCCACAGTAATTTGTTTCTGTGTTTTGGGGACAGTTTACAACTCAAGCTATGGATTTTATCCAAGAGGCTACAAGATGTTCCTATTCCCATGAAGAGGGCCAAAGGATTATTACCACTACCTCATTGCTAGATGAGATGACAGCCACAGAGAATACTGGAATGGACTTCAACAAGGCTTACAGAGGCTTGCAACACCTTATAGAGAAAGACACCAAACTTGACCTCAATTCTATCACCTTGTCTGACTATTGGATGAAAGGCCTAATCCCCAGAGCACTCCGTATTATGACGTTTCCAGCTGATGAAGCACAAGGTAAAACTGAATTTAGAGATAATTGGGAGGCTATTCTCAACAAGTGTTCTTTTGACCTAATGCTACTTCTAATATAATAATCTAAAAAGGACAGACAAGTAGTCCAAACAGAAATTGAAGAAGTAAAAAGGAAAATCACAGAACACAGTGACAATTCTAACAAAAGTACAATGTGATGAGATCTTGAAAGAGAAAGTAGACACATTCACTCTGACATTGAAGCAAGATAAGCTAAGAAAATTTAGAAGAGATGAAGTAGACTATAGAGATGGCAAGGTCTTTGCCTGGAGAAAACCAACGCGCAACAATTCAGAATCACATCCGCAGAGGAAGCCTAGATCTATTTCTTTCAACTTTACGAGCAGTGACGATGAGGATCACCCCAGAAACTCAGAGGCCAGCTCCTCCCAAGATTTTTTCGATCAGGAAGAGGGGTCACGCAGGTTCCTCAACAAGAGAGGGAGAGGACGCGGAAGAGGCCAACATGGAGGAGGAGGAAGAAATCAAGACTATCCAACCACACAGAGCAGGACCAGAACAAGGCTGTGATCAACATTTCTGGAGAACCCCTTTCTGATGATTGTGTAAGGATATTGTCTAAAGGACTGTCCTTTGCCCCCACATACTCAACTAATGATTTCAATACAAAGATTGACCTATTTAGTTTCTACAGGAATCTACATCTGAAGGCCTGGTACAAGCAAAACATCTCTAAAACTACAGACGCCAGTGTCTCAGGTCAGGCAGTTTCTGTGCCCTCAAAAACACCTTTTAACTTCTACTTCCTCCCAATCCCGGGTCCGGGAGCACCCCCACCAGTAAAAAAGCTGACTAGCATAGCCTAGCATAGCGTCACAAGTAAATAGTAGCATCTAAATATCATTAAATCACAAGTCCAAGACACCAGATGAAAGATACACATCTTGTGAATCCAGCCATCATTTCTGATTTTTAAAATGTTTTACAGGGAAGACACAATATGTAAATCTATTAGCTAACCACGATAGCAAAAGACACAACTTTTTTTGTCCACCATTTTTTTCCTGCATAGGTAGCTATCACAATTTCGACCAAATACAGATATAAATAGCCACTAACTAAGAAATAACTTCCTCAGATGACAGTCTGATAACATATTTATTGTATAGCATATGTTTTGTTAGAAAAATGTGCATATTTCAGGTATAAATCATAGTTTACCATTGCAGCCACCATCACAACTCTCACCAAAGCAACTAGAATAACTACAGAGACCATCGTGTATTACCTAATTACTCATCATAAAACATTTCTTAAAAATACACAGCGTACAGCAAATGAAAGACACAGATCTTGTGAATCCAGCCAATATTTCAGATTTTCTAAGTGTTTTACAGCGAAAACACAATATAGCGTTATATTAGCTTACCACAATAGCAAACATCACAACAGCATTGATTCAAGCCAAAAATAGTGATAACGTATAAACCACCAAAATATATTAATTTTTTCACTAACCTTCTCAGAATTCTTCAGATGACAGTCCTATAACATCATATTACACAATACATATAGATTTTGTTTGGAAATGTGCATATTTAGCGGCACAAATCGTGGTTATACAATGTGATTAGTGGCCAAAACTTCAAGCAATCTGCCCGGCGCCATCTTGGAGAGGCACCTAATCTAATCGAAAACTATTCATAAACTTGACTAAAAAATACAAGTTGGACAGCAAATGAAAGACAAATTAGTTCTTAATGCAATCGCTGTGTTACATTTTTTAAATTAACGTTACTTCAGCATACAGCGTGTGCTAAAGCGAGACCGCACCGAAATTCATGGCGGAATTATTATTTGACATTTGTCAACATAAATACGAATTAACAACATAAAGATTGCTTACTATTTGCCGAGCTTCCATCAGAATCTTGGGCAAGGTGTCCTTTCTCCAGAACAATCGTCTTTTGGTTGAAAGATGTCCTCTTTTCCTGTAGAAATAGCAGCTAACGATAGCCACCCACTGGAGAGGTGTCCAACTCGTGAAAGCGCGTCACAAAGAAATCCCAGAAAATCGCAATAAACTGCTATAAACTGCTATAAGTCGGTTTAAATTAACTACCTTATAATGTCTTTAACGCCTATAACGAATAAAAACATGACCGGAGATATAGAACTGCTAAAACGAAAGCTTTTGCAGGAAGCCATTGTGATGTCCCCCTTGCGCCAGATGCCCCGTTGAAAAGAACGGGGCATGATCCATGATCCTTTATAGTGGCCCAGATTGCGCAATCCACTCCATTCAAATTCTCCCCGCTTACTGACATCTAGAGGAAGGCGTATGCAGTGCATGTAGCCCGATGGCTTACATGGGGACTTATAAACTGACCTCAGAACAGGGACCTCGATTTCTGAAATCTCACTCCCTGACAGGAAATGTGCTGCAGAATGAGTTCTGTTTCACTCAGAGAAATAATTCAAACGGTTTTAGAAACTATAGAGTGTTTGCTATCCAATAGTAATAATAATATGCATATTGTACGAGCAAGAATTGAGTACGAGGCAGTTTAATTTGGGAACGTAAATTTTACAAAGTCCCAACAGCACCCCCTATTGAGAAAAGGTTTTAAGCCCAAGTCCACTTTTTGTCCCATCGTCCAGAATGCCACACTAAATACATTTGCCAAGAAGGTGAATTTTGATGTGGAGAATCTGTTTAAGGGTAAAATTGACACCAACCAAACACAACATAATCTTTCTAAAGACAGAGAGGGATGCAGTTGAATCATTGTACAAAAATGAACGGATTGTGGTTAAAAAAGCAGACAAAGGTGGCGCTACAGTAGTGTGGAGTAAAGACAAATATGTGACAGAAGCCTACCGTCAATTAGACAATGATGAATTCTACCAATCTCTTACCTTCAACCCTACAGATGACCTAAAAACTGAATTGAAAGGGATCCTCGCAGAAGCTAAGGAGAATGGCTACATTTCAGACAATGAGTTCAAATTTATTTTCAATGGCAGTCCGCATATGGCTTCTTTTTATCTTCTTCCAAATGTCCACAGGAATGTTGAAAACCCCCCAGGTAGACCAGTCATTAGTGGTAATGAAAGTCTGACAGAACCCATCTCTAAGTACATTGATTACTTTATTCACTTCTTATGGCTGCAGGGGCAGTATTGAGTAGCTTGGATGAAAGGTGCACAGAGGTGCCCATAGTAAACTGCCTGCTCCTCAGTCCCAGTTGCTAATGTATGCATATTATTATATTATTATTATTAGCATTGGATAGAAAACACTCTGAAGTTTCTAAAACTGTTTGAATTATGTCTGTGAGTATAACAGAACTCATATGGCAGGCAAAAACCTGAGAAGTTCCACTTCCTGTTTGGATTTTTTCTTAGGTGGCAGATTTTCAACCAAGCTCTCATTGAAATTACAGCGAGATATTGATGAGTTTTCACTTCCTACGGCTTCCACTAGATGTCAACAGTCAATAGAACTTTGTCTGATGACTCCAATGTGAAGAGGGGCTGAAGGAGACAGGAATTAGTCACCACTGCCACGAGCTGACCATGCTTTCACCTCCGTTCCACCGCTCATCTGAAGTCAATCTAATTCTCAGGTTGGAACGTTATTCAAGATGTATGTTAACAACATTCTAAAGATTGATTCAGTACATCGTTTGACATGTTTCTACTGACTGTTACGGAACTTTTGGACATTTCGTCACGTTATAGTGGACGCGCTTTGTGACTTTGGAATTGTTTACCAAACGCGCTAACCAAAGTAGCTAATTGGACATAAATAACGGACATTATCGAACAAATCAAGCATTTATTGTGGACCTGGGATTCCTAGGACTGCATTCTGGTGAAGTTCATCAAAGGTAAGGAAACATTTATCATGTATTTTCTGGTTTCTGTTGACTCCAAAATGGCAAAATTAAGGAATTGAACAATATAGGTACAGCTTCCTTTTTAGTCACCGTGGATGTGGAGTCTCTATACACCACCATTGAACATGAACAAGGATTGGCAGCTATGCACAATTTCTTGAGAAACTGGCCTGAGACTTAGATGCCTCCTACAGAATTCATTGTCTCACTGACTGAATGGACTCTTAATCATAACATCTTTATCTTCCAGGACCATATTTTTAAACAGGTCAAAGGATGTGCCATGGAAGCTTGCTACAGCCCTTCCTACGCTGGTTTGTACTTGGGTAAATGGGAAAATGACTTCATTTTGGATCCTTCTAATAACCATTTATTTTACCGGATTATATGGTGGGGACGCTATATTGGTGATGTTTGCCTGTTTTGGTCTGGCTCAGAAGATTAATTTATTTCCTTCCACCAATACCTTAACAGCATTAACCCTAACATCAAACTAACTATGGAGTACAGCAAGGATAACATTCATTTTATGGACATCGACATCAGTAAAAATGACAAAGGTTGTTTGCACACATCAATCTTTAGGAAGCCTACAGATGGGAATACCATTCTGAGGGCAGACAGCTTTCACCCCAAAAGGCTAAAAGAGAACATTCCATATGGCCAATTCCAAAGAGTCCGCAGAATTTGCGATCGGGAAGCAGACTACAGTGTCAAATCTGCTGAATTGGAGAATCGCTTCTTGAATCGGGACTACAGCGTTCAAGTCCTGAAAGATGCCGGTATAAGGGCTGGATTATATGACAGAGAGAACTTGTTGCGAAAGGGAGAGCCTCTTGATACATCAGAGAGAGTATATTTTGTTACAAAATACAGCACTGAAGCAGAGAACGTTAAAAGAATCATTAAAAATAAGTGGGGAATCATCCAAAGTGATACGCTACTACACCAAGTCTTCCCTGAGCCACCAGTCATAAGCTTTAAGAGATGTCCTACCCTAAATGACAAATTAGTCCACAGTTATCTTCCTGGTGACTCTCAAAACACTTGTGTCATGACGTTGCCCTCTTTGGGTACAGCGAGCACCATCCCCCTCTCTCTGTCTCCTACACTCAGGCTGCTACGACCTCAGGTCGTAAATTCCTGGAGGAGATTATCTCCTCATGGCCACAGTAGAGAGAGAGAGGGAGTTTTAAAAGAGAACAAAGGAATTTCTTACACCTCACAGAACTGGAGGTCCGAACAGTATTTATGTTATGGAGAACGTATAAAAGATCGGTGAAGAATCCAGCTACGAACTGGTCCGTTTGGTACAATTTTGTGAAACTCATGAGAGACAATACGGCCACATTACCATAACGCTGTTTATACAATAGCCTCAGATATGAGGCTTACATCTAATTGTTGTATAAGATGAATGAGTGAGGATGATACGGTTTGTGAAATTGTGTAATGTGATTTTGGACTGTTTAATGAAGGAAACTCCAATTCCCTTTGGAGTTTAACTAAATCAGAGGACCGCCCATGAGCACAGTTATGGTCTTGCGTCCTGGGACAGGACCTTTTCTGCTCTTCCGAATAAAACCCCCACCCGGGTTTTCTATCACCAGACCAGCTTACCTCGATAATGAGAGGGCCAAGGTTTGAGAGGAGACCGAGCTTAAGGTTCTAGTAGATGGCTGAATATTTAAACAATACCACGTGGTTAAAACTCTTAGACTATCGATACCGACAGAATAAGAACAAGTCTTTGATATTAATTACTAGTCTGCAGCTAGGAATTTGGTATCATTGAACGCGAAGACCGACAACCGCCGAAACATCTATTCTATAACGACATGAATGAATGTCACTCTGAACTATCCATTCTAGCCATGACAGAGAGAGAGAGAGAGAGAGAGAGAGAGAGAGAGGGCGAACAGACTCTCCAACAGAAACAAACTTTTCAACAGAGATCCCAACGACACACTAAGCGTAAATATATATATTGATTGCAATTGTTCCCGAATGAGTGAGCTTTCATGTGCAAATGATTAGCATTTCAATTGTTATAATTATCAACTCTGTAGTGACTTCTCAGCTGAACCCCCACTCCCCTTTTGTCTAACAAGCCGCCATGCCGGTTTAGCCCACTAGGGCATATCTATCATTTCTTTGTAACCATCTACTTTGTTTGTTTGTGTGATGCATTTCTGTGAATTACTTAGTTAGTAAATAAATGATTTTAAGACAATTGATGTATGGATGACTCATTGTGAAGACTGGGTTCGTGCAGATAACCATCAATTTACGATGTTTGGAATGAGACTGACGTGAGGTAAATAGTAATTCATTAATTCAAAGACTAATTGATTGATATTAAAACATCTGAAAGTTATATTAGGAATATTATAACTTTGTAATCTGAATATTTTCCTTGGTGCCCCGACTTCCTAGTTAATTACAGTTACATGATTAATCAGTTTAATCACGTAATAATAATTACAGAGAATTTTTGATAAAGATTCATCTTCAGTTTAATGATGCCAAAGACACGACACTTGGCTTGACCACAAACCCAAGGTCTCTTTTAAATGTAACCAGTGCAACCATTGCAGAAATATTGCATAGAAAAAGTATTTTGTTGACAACTTCTAAAATGGAGTATCATGTCAAGCATTTCATTAACTGCAAAACCACTCATACCATCTATAGATTGGAATGTCCACAGTGCAACATGTTCTACATTTGAAGGCGTCTCTTTGTCCGTCCAGACTGCTTAGCAGAACACAAGTACGCAATACGGATAGGCAATGAAGACTACCCCATGGCAAGGCACTACAAGTCCTTACACCATGGCAACCCTGCCTCCCTACAAGCTATGGGTATTGATCATGTTCCAGCCTCAATTAGAAAAGAGGACCGTCTTAAACCAGTTAAACCAAAGGGAAAGTTTTGGGATTTACAAACTACAGGCCACTAAGTACCCTGGTTTAAATGAAGATATGGATTTACAAACTACAGGCCACTAAGTACCCTGGTTTAAATGAAGATATGGATTTACAAACTACAGGCCACTAAGTACCCTGGTTTAAGTGAAGATATGGATTTACAAACTACAGGCCACTAAATACCCTGGTTTAAGTGAAGATATGGATTTCTCACCCTTCCTGTAGGGTCGGGATAGGTCCATTTGCTGTCATCTAGTGGACATTTTGCTCAATTGCCCTCAGCTATGTTTAGACTGTTGTTGTTCATGTTTACTGTGATCTAGTGTGGTATGGAATATATTGCTTTCTTTTTGTTGACACTTCTCCCAGTCATATTTAAGGCTAGAACTACCTTTCTAGGCATCCTGATACTTCTAGCTTGGAGTTAAATTGTTTGGTAACATAGCTACAGTATTTCACTTTTTAATGTGTATAGTATTGCTTACTAGGTGTGTCCAATCAATTGTGTAGCCACTCCCTCTTCAAATTAGGGCTAATTGGAAAAGCTGTTCAAAAGAGGACATTGTATTATTTCTTTGTACTCCCTGACGAAGGCCATGCACCCGAAACGCGTCGGATTTTAAAATTTTGTTTCTATTGAACATGCCATACAAATAAAGGCATTTTAATTAATTATATGAAGAATGCCTTGGTCCTCCTTTCTTTTTGATGACCAATTTACCCCTTTTACCAAAGAGTACCTTCTGTCTCCCAAAATGTACTATTGTGTACCTTAGTAGCACTTCCCTTCCTCTTCTTTCTACTAGACCAGACTGGGGTTTGGGAAGTCAATGGGAGAAGTGAAAAATGTATCCTAAATTGTACATTTTCTCAAAATCTAAGACACAATCTAGATTTGAGTCAATGTCTTAAAGGAAAATTCCATTCCAGAACTATCTTTTGGTATTTGTTTCATTAGTCCATTGTTAATATTGTCTCAATGTTTTGTTTTTTTAAACATTAAAAAAAGATAGAGGAAGATAAGTGTTTCCAATGACATTGGTGTGCATTGTGTGTTTTTAACCAATTATGAGTAGGCATTACCTACTAATTGGTTGATGATGTCATTGGAAACGCTTATCTTAAACGCACCATTTTCACATATGTCGATGTTGGGGTGGTGCTGGAGATTATGAATATGAAGTAGAACATTTTTGAAAATGTCCTTTAAGAATTGTAAAATTCTTTGCAATCACTAAAATACTGGGTAACATTACTGCAAGGTGTAAGGAAATTTGCAAGAAAACTCAAATGTGGATAATGACAACAACACCCTTAGGCCTACAAGCAGCAACAACAACTACATAAATTGCTCATCATCCTCCACATCAATCAATCATACAATCAATCATAGCATTTTGTCTAACAAAGGCATAAGACAATATGTAGATTTTTTAAAACCATACGGCCTTTAAAAGGGCATTAATTCCACATTTGTTTAACTCTTTCCCCACAATGATCAAACGAATAATGGTTTACTCACTAATTTAATCAGTAGACATCATTTCAAGCAGGGAAGGAAGGAAGGATGCATTTGGCAAACATGTATTCGAACAGGGCCATTTGATGTGAAATAGATGGCCAAGTAAGACTCAGCCCAGAGTTTAACATTGCGTTTGTTTTTCACATGACTTGATAAACACGTAACATTCATCGTGTATATTCTAAATTTGGAGTTTCTATTAAACGTATTATGGTTACATGATCTATTATATATCCTCTTGAAAGATATTGCTGTTGTAGTCTACAATTTGAAGGTACAGACACCGGTTGGCCCTAACCGCAAACAGGAAGAAGAAACCTCCGCTTAGAGTCGAGAAAAGATACGAAATGGAAAGCGTGCAATAATTATTTAAACGTAACTTGAAATTATAGTTTCACATTCTTTTGTGACTAAGTGTTAGGTACAGTCTAAACGCGGAACTCGCTAGGCAAGTAAAGTGAACAAGCGAAGGGACAGCGTTTAGTACAAGGCGAGGAGTGAGTATAGTGAGTACACTCCCTGCCAGATAGGCCTGCATAATAAGCAACTCTGTGTAACTAGCCAAGCTAACACACTTAGGTACTAGTTAGCTTGTTTACCTGGTTTGAAAACATCTCTGGACATCAGTATTTTTTTTAATAAGTAATGACTTCGGTGGTCAGAATTTGACGAGGGTAACACAAATGTCGGCAAACGTGAGTCCTCCAAATACTGCTTTAGTAGCGGAATTATCTTTCTCGTTTCAGGATGAATTGACTGCTACTATTCAAAATGCATTAGGAGTAGCAGTGGAGATAGCGGTGGTTGAGATTACAAAACTAGTCGGCCAAGTGTTGAGGGACGTGCGGGATCAAATGCACGAGACGCTGCGGGACAATAAGTCCCTAAAGTTTCGCTTGCAAGCAGCCGAACTTGAATTATGTGCAGCGCGAGGAGAGGAGTGTCAAGTACAATCAACAATAGGGGGAAGAAACAGCACCAATAGTAGAATCCAACAGGTTCATCAGCAGCTGAATTCTCTAAACGTCTCACAAAATAAAATAAAATCAGGAAGCGAAGGAGAGCGCAGCGTTCTTGAATCCAATCCGTCTCTTGGTACAGCAAATGTTGAGGATAGGTATGAAGAATTTGAATCAGAAGTTGTTGATAACCCTGCATTTCTTAACGAGTCGTTTTGTGAGATCCGTGAGGATGGTCGGGTGTGCACTCAAGATATTAAACCGGATTTTTTTACTTTAAATCAGGAAGATGAAGCTGGTAAGTTGGGACTGTCACTCACTACTGTTGATTTACATTTAAAATGTTCTGTAACTTATTATTTCAGCAAAGCTATGATGCATGTTATCTATATCAATATTTATTCACAGGAACTAAAGAAGAGGTTGTCTCAAACATGTACTCAGACAACCATGAAGATTTTAACCTAGCATGCACAGAGCCAACCACGGGACATGATACATCAAGAGCCCATGCTGACGGCCATCCCTTCCCTGACGGTACCATGAAGGATGCCGATGTGAAGTGTCTGGTTGAGGTGAAGGTGGAGTCTGTAGACCTGGGAAGCAGTAGGAACTGTGGTCCCAATACTGGAGGGGGAGAAGAGGACTACTGTCCAGACGGTCTCTCCTTGGCTCAAACCAGGCTGCTGGAGGATTGGAGGCAGCTCCCACTCAGTGACCCAGACTCATTCACCCCCTCCACCAGCCACTCTCTATGTAAGTCCTGCACTAAGAACCAGTTTCCTGCACACAAATTAAGCCTAGTCCTGGACTGAAACAGCAATTTCAATAGAGAATGTTTAGTCCCGGATTAGCCTTAGTTGTGTCTGGGACCCCAGCCCAAGTAATTCTGTAGTAAATTGGTTTTGGTCTCATGTCAGTAATGATGATGATAGAATTTCAAGTGGTTAATGGTTAATACATTTTCTCTTCTTTGACTTTGTAGCGGACTCCCCCATCTTCACCCCAAACATACCAGACTTGGACATCCTATCGTCTTCTACAGCTACAGGTCTCCATGCAGGCTTTGGTAAACAACAGCAGTACCCACCCAGAGAGACTGCTGGGGCTTCCACCTCTCACTCACATCAGATGTACAGTCCTCAGATAGGTGAAGTGAAAAACATGGCGGCAGCACAGCACATCTGCAAGATCTGTGGAGAGAAGTTCCATCTGTCTGAGGAGCTGCGGCGACATCGTAGTCTTATTCACCCAAAGGATATGAACATGCTCCCCAAGCGGAACCTCTACCCCCCTGGGCGGAGCCCGTACCACTGCTCCCTGTGTGGTCGAGACTTCAACCGCATGGAGCACCTGAAGATCCATCAGCGTATTCATACTGGAGAGAGGCCTTATGCCTGCACAGTGTGCAACGCACGCTTCCGTCACTCTTGGGCTCTTACAAGACACTTCCGTATTCACACAGGAGAGAAGCCCTACACTTGCAGCCAGTGTGGCAAGACTTTCCGAAACTGTGGGGGGCTGCGCTTTCACCAACGCACTCACTCAATGGGAGGGCTCGGCTGATAAGGCCTTCATGATGGACTGTAAAGGATGGAAAAGGATGGGGGCAAGAAATGCACTGGGGATATACGCAGAGGGGGAAACATTTACTGTTATCAAATTGTCACATGCACTGAATACAACAGGTATAGATAGACCTTACAGTGAATTGCTTACTTACAAGCCCCTAACCAACAATTCAGTTAAGAAAAATGTGTTAAGTAAAAAATGATTAAAAATACAAAATAATTAAAGAGCAGCAGTAAAATAACAGTAGCGAGGCTATATACAGGGGATACCGGTACAGAGTCAATGTGTGGGGGCACAGGTTATTCAAGGTAATATGTGTATATATGTAGGTAGAGTTAAAGTGACTATGCATAGATAATAAGCAGAGAGTAGCAGCAGTGGAGGGGGGTAGACCTTTGATTAGCTGTTCAGGAGTCTTATGGTTTGGGGGTAGAAGCTGTTCAGCCTTTTTGACCTAGACTTGGCGCTCCGGTACCGCTTGCCATGCAGTAGCAGAGAGAACAGTCTATGACTAGGGTGGCTGGAGTCTTTGACAATTTTTAGGGCCTTCCTCTGACACCCTGGTATAGATGTCCTGGATGGCAGGAAGCTTGGCCCCAGGGCTGTACTGGGTTGTTCGCACTACCCTCTGTAGTGCCTTGCGGTCAGAGGCTGAGCAGTTGCCATACCAGGCAGTGATGCAAACCAGTCAGAATGCTCTCAATGGTGTAGCTCTTATGTATTAAAGCTTACTGTAAATGTTAATACATTTATCCTGTGTTTTACTGGAAGGAACAGAAATAATTGGGAGGCAGAACTTTGAGTGGAGCACAGTTGTTAGTCCGGTTCATTCAAGGTGAGATGAGATGGATCATTGATGTAGACTAATGTAGGGCTTGAAATATCCTGTTAAATGACAATCTATTCCCAGACACTTGAAATCAACTGGTGTTGTACTATGGCCTTGCTTATTTTACTGTAATGAAGGAGTCCCAAGGAGATAAACATGTTTATGTATTAATACTTCACAAAACAGATTTTGTATCATTTGTCTTTACTATCTCATGCTATATGTATTCTGTCAAATCAATCGGATTTCAATACAGAAACATGATCTTTAAACATTTCTTCGGGATTTCCCAAACTCTGTCCTGCCCCCCCTTCCGGGTGCACATTTTGTTTTTTGCCCAAACACTACACAGCTGATTCAAAGATTGATGATGAGTTGGTTATTTGAATGTGTAATGCTTGGGCAAAAACCAAAACGTGCACCCATGGGGGGTCCCAGGACCAACTTTAAGAAACCCTGATTACTCCAATCAACTGTACTGATCTGGGAGTTCCTCAATGATTCAGCTTTAGTTGAGGATCTAAATGCCTCAGCATGTATATGGAAAAGGTCTCCTCCCTAGTTTTAATCTAAGGGCAGGCTCCTCAGAGGAGGAAAAATGGCAAAACATTTAAAAAGTTATATTTTTTAGATATAACTATACTAAATATATTCATGTCACCAAATAATTCATAAAAACACTTTTTTGCAATGAAGGTCTACAGTAGCCTCAACAACACTCTTTAGGGTAGCACCATGGTGTTGCCGAAGGACAGATAGGTTCCGTCCTCCTCTGGGTACAGTGACTTCAATACAAAACCTAGGAGGCTCATAGTTCTCACCCCCTTCCATAGACTTACACAGTAATTATGAGAACTTCCAGAGGACGTCCTCCAACATGTTGTCCACCCAATCAAAGGACCAGATAATTAATCTAGTAGTGAAAGCATAAGCTACAACTAGCTAGCACTGCAGTGCATAAAATGTGGTGAGTAGTTGACTCGAGAGAGAGAGAGAGAGAGAGAGAGAACGACAATAATTTAACAGTTTTAAACAATTTAATTTCTTCCAAAATGGAGAAGCAAATTAGTATTTTTTTTCACTTTCAGTTTCATTTATTTAGCTAGCAAATGCAGACAGCTATTTTAGCCTACTGAAAAACCCTGCTCAAACAGAGGGATGCTATGTTAGCTAGCTGGCTATGACTATCCAACACAACACTGGAACTCTTCCAAGTTAAGGTAAGCTTTCGGTTTTACAAATGTATTGCCACGGGGCCCGCCGGTGTAAGTGCTAAACTGCTTACTGACACATTTCAGTTGAATGCATTCAATTGTGCAATTGACTAGGTATTCCGCCTTCCCTTGGCGGGTTTACTAGTGTTACAGCGTTAGTTCTATTAGCTATGCTGACTATGACGTTACTTTAGCTAATATGGGACAACGATGTAGGCTGTGTGTAGCGGTTATGATATGGTTTGGCTTGGAAAGGATTTTTCACCTTGTCACCTACTTTTACATTTTTTAAAGTTTTGTTTCACCTTTATTTAACCAGGTAAGCTAGTTGAGAACAAGTTCTCATTTACAACTGCGATCTGGCCAAGATAAAGCAAAGCAGTGCGACACAAACAACAACACAGAGTTACACATGGAATAAACAAGCATACAGTCAATAACACAGTAGAAAAAAAGAAAGTCTATATACACTGTGTGCAAATGGCGTGAGGAGGTAAGGCAATAAATAGGCCATAGTAGCAAAGTAATTACAATTTAGCAGGTTAACACTGGAGTGATAGATGAGCAGATGATGATGTGCAAGTAGTGAAACTGGTGTGCAAAAGAGCAGAAAAGTAAATAAAAACAGTTTGGGGATGAGGTAGGTAGATTGGGTGGGCTATTTACAGATGGACTATGTACAGCTGCAGCGATTGGTTAGCTGCTCAGATAGCTGATGTTCAAAGTTAGTGAGGGAAATGTAAGGCTTCAGCGATTTTTTTTTTGCAATTCGTTCCAGTCACTGGCAGCAGAGAACTGGAAGGAAAGGCGGCCAAAGGGGGTGTTGGCTTTGGGGATGACCAGTGAGATATACCTGCTGGAGCGCGTGCTATGGGTGGGTGTTGTTATTATGACCAGTGAGCTGAGATAAGGCGGAGCTTTACCTAGCATAGACTTATAGATGACCTGAAGCCAGTGGGTCTGGGTACGAATATGTAGCGAGGGCCAGCCGACTAGAGCATACAGGTTGCAGTGGTGGGTGGTATAAGGGGCTTTGGTAACAAAACGGATGGCACTGTGATAGACTGGATCCAGTTTGCTGAGTAGAGTGTTGGAAGCTATTTTGTAGATGACATCGCCGAAGTCGTGGATCAGTAGGATAGTCAGTTTTACTAGGGTAAGTTTGGCGGCGGGAGTGAAGGAGGCTTTGTTGTGAAATAGAAAGCCGATTCTAGATTTGATTTTGGATTAGAAATGTTTAATATGAGTGGAAGGAGAGTTTACGGTCTAGCCAGACACTTAGGTATTTGTAGTTGTCCACGTATTCTAGGTCAGAACCGTCCAGAGTAGTGATGCGAGTCGGGCGGGCGGGTGCAGGCAGGGAACGGTTGAAAAGCATGCATTTGGTTTTACTAGCGTTTAAGAGCAGTTGGATGCCATGGAAGGAGTGATCGTTTGGAGGTTAGTTAACACAGTGTCACAGAGAAAAGAGTCGGCCCGAGAATTGAACCCTGTGGTACCCCCATGGAGACTGCCAGAGGTCCAGACAACAGGCCCGCCGATTTGACACACTGAACTCTGTCTGCGAAGTAGTTGGTGAACCAGGCGAGGCAGTCATTTGAGAAACCAAGGCTATTGAGTCTGCCGATAAGAATACGTGATTGACAGAGTCGAAAGCCTTGGCCAGGTCGATGTGTTACAACTGATGTGTTGTGCATTGAAGTCCACAAGCGAAGGGAAAAGGTGAGAGGAGGAGAGCGCATTAATGCAAGAATGAATACAACGTGGCTGCTATGAAAGTGAACTGTCTTTACGCGTGATTAGGAGTGTATTCATCCCGTCAATTCTGTTTAAAAAAATCTTAAAAGGAACATAACAGAACGAAACAGGGATAAACATACCTGAACTTGTCCAATAGAAACTCTTGTTTGCAACTGTTGGACTAATGATTACACCCCAGATCAGCTAGATGCAGGCAAGAGTGTGCAAGGCGGTATTGAATGAGTCACTGTCACCTCAAATTTCTCTTGACCTTTGTGCACCTATATCGTAAACTTTCAATTTGAGTATCATGTAGTAGCCTAAACCTATCGCTGTTACATTGAACTGGGTGAATGTCATATATATTCCAGTCATTGAATATGCTGTAATAGAAATAAGGCCGTGCTCGTCCTCCCTCATCTTAAACGGCACCGACTGCCAGTGACCACCACCAATATGCATCTATTTGTATTAGGCTCAGAACGTTTATTAAAAGTTTTCTTATTCTTAAAATGCAATAATTCAAGTGTTACGTGGTGAATACCTGCCTGCCTGCTTTGGGGTTTAGAGCAGGAAAGACCAGTACAGCTCCTTATCCTTCCTGCACTCCTCACTGTGCTGTAAGCAGATGTAACAGAAGTGGTACTGTCAGCTGAAACAGCTCAAATATTTACATCCAGATGTGTGCATTATCAAATCAAATTTTATTGGTCACATACACATGGTTAGCAGATGTTAATGCGAGTGTAGCGAAATGCTTGTGCTTCTAGTTCCAACAGTGCAGTAATATCTAACAATTCCCCAACAACTACCTAATACACACATCTAAAAGGGGTGAATGAGAATATGTACATACAGTTGAAGTCAGAAGTTTACATACACCTTAGCCAAATACATTTAAACTCAGGTTTTCACAATTCCTGAAATTTAATCCTAGTAAAAAATCCCTGTCTTAGGTCAGTTAGGATCACCACTTTATTTTAAGAATGTGAAATGTCAGAATAATAGTAGAGAGAATGATTTATTTCAGCTTTTATTTCTTTCATCACGTTCCCAGTGGGTCAGAAGTTTACATACACTCAATTAGTATTTGGTAACATTGCCTTTAAATTGGTAAACTTGGGTCAAATGTTTTGGGTAGCCTTCCACAAGCTCCCCACAATAAGTTGGGTGAATTTTGGCCCATTCCTCCTGACAGAGCTGGTGTAGCTGAATCAGGTTTGTAGGCCTCCTTGCTTGCACAAATGCGTTTTCAGTTCTGCCCACAAATCTTCTATAGGATTGAGGTCAGGGCTTTGTGATGGCCACTCCAATATCTTGACTTTGTTGTCCTTAAGCCATTTTGCCACAACTTTGGAAGTATGCTTGGGGTCATTGTCCATTTGGAAGACCCATTTGCGACCAAACTTTAACTTCCTGACTGATGTCTTGAGATGTTGCTTCAATATATCCACATCATTTTCCTCCCTCATGATGCCATCTATTTTGTGAAGTGTACCAGTCCCTCCTGCAGCAAAGCACACCCACAACATGATGCTGCCACCCCCGTGCTTCGCGGTTGGGATGGTGTTCTTCTGCTTGCAAGCCTCCCCCTTTTTCCTCCAAACATAACAATGGTCATTATGGCCAAACAGTTCACTTTTTGTTACATCAGACCAGAGGACATTTCTCAAAAAAGTACAATCTTTGTCCCCATGTGCAGTTGCAAACCGTAGTCTGGCTTTTTTATGGCGGTTTTGGAGCAGTGGCTTCTTCCTTGCTGAGCGGCCTTTCAGGTTATGTCGATATAGGACTCGTTTTACTGTGGATATAGATACTTTTGTACCTGTTTCCTCCAGCATCTTCACAAGGTCCTTTGCTGTTGTTCTGGGATTGATTTGCACTTTTTGCGCCAAAGTACGTTAATCTCTAGGAGACAGAACGCGTCACCTTCCTGAGCGGTATGACGGCTACGTGGTCCCATGGTGTTTATACTTACGTAGTATTGTTTGTACAGATGAACGTGGTACCTTCAGGCGTGTGGAAATTGCTCCCAAGGATGAACCAGACTTGTGGAGGTCTACAATTGTTTTTCTGAGGTCTTGGCTGATTTCTTTAGATTTTTCCACGATGACAAGTAAAGAGGCACTGAGATTGAAGGTAGGCCTTGAAATACATCCACAGGTACACCTCCAATTGATTCAAATAGCCTATCAGAAGCTTCTAAAGCCATGACATAATTTTCTGGAATTATCCAAGCTGTTTAAAAGGCACAGTCAACTTAGTGTATGTAAACTTCTGAACCACTGGAATTGTGATACAGTGAATTATAAGTGAAATAATCTGTAAACAATTGTTGGAAAAATGACTTGTGTCATGCACAAAGTAGATGTCCTAACCGACTTTCCAAAACTATTGTTTGTTAACAAGAAATTTGTGGAGTGGTTGAAAAACGAATTTTAACCTTCCGACTTCAACTGTATAAGTATATGGATGAGCGATGGCCGAGCGGCATAGGCAAGGTGCAGTAGATGGTATAAAATACAGTATATACATGTGATATGAATTATGTAAGATATGTAAAACATTAAAGTGGCATTATTTAAAGTGGCATTGTTTAAAGTGGCTAGTGATCCATTTATTAAAGTGTCCAGTGATTGAGTCTCAGTGTAGGCAGCAGCCTCACTGAGTTAGTGTTGGCTATTTAACAGTCTAATGGCCTTGAGATTGAAGCTGTTTTTCAATCTCTGTCCCAGCTTTGATGCACCTGTACTGACCTCGCCTTCTGGATGATAGCGGTGTGAACAGGCAGTGGCTTGGGTGGTTGTTGTCCTTGATTATCTTTTTGGCCTTCCTGTGACATCGGGTGCTGTAAGTGTCATGGAGGGCAGGTAGTTTGCCCCCGGTGATGCGTTGTGCAGACCGCACCACCCTCTGGAGAGCCTTGCGGTTGAGGGCGGTGTAGTTGCCGTACCAGGCTGTGATACAGCCCGACAGGATGCTCTCGATTGTGCATCTGTAAAAGGTTGTGAGTGATTTAGATGACAGGCCAAATTTCTTCAGCCTCCTGAGGCTGTAGCGCCTTCTTCACCACACTGCATGTGTGGGTGGACCATTTTAGTTTATCTGTGATGTGTACACCCAGGAACTTTCCACCTTCTCCACTGCTGTCCCTTCAATGTGGATAGGGGGGTGCTCCCTCTGCTGTTTCCTGAAGTCCACGATCATCTCCTTTGTTTTGTTGACGATGAGTGAGAGGTTGTTTTCCTGACACCACACTCTGAGTGCCCTCACCTCCTCCCCGTAGGCTGTCTCGTCGTTGTTAGTGATCAAGACCACTACTGTTGTGTCATCTGCAAACTTGATGATTGAGTTGGAGGCGTGCATGGCCACTCAGTCGTGGGTGAACGGGGAGTACAGGAGAGGGCTGAGCACACACCCTTGTGGGGCCCCAGTGTTGAGGGTCAGCGAGGTGGAGATGTTGTTTCCTACCTTCACCACAAGGGGGCGGCCCGTCAAAGTCCAGGACCCAGTTGCACAGGGAGGGGTTGAGACCCAGGGCCTCCAGCTTGATGATGAGCATGGAGGGTACTATGGTGTTGAATGGTGAGCTGTTGATAATGAACAGCATTCCTAGGTATTATTTTTGTCCAGATGGGATAGGGCAGTGTGTAGTGTGATGGCGATTGCATAATCTGTGAATCTGTTGGGGCGATGTGTAAACTGAAGTGGGTCTAGGGTGGCCGGTAAGGTGGCGGTGATACAATCCTTGACTAGCCTCTCAAAGCACTTCATGATGACAGAAGTGAGTGCTACGGGGCAGTAGTCATTTAGTTCAGTTATCTTTGCCTTCTTGGGTACAGGAACAATGGTAGCCATCTTGAAGCACGTGGGGACAACAGACTGGGATAGGGAGCGATTTAACGTCTGTAAACACACCAGACAGCTGGTCTGTGCATGCTCTGAGGACGCGCTTAGGGATGCCGTCTGGGCCAGCAGCCTTGTGAGGATTGACAAGTTTAAATGTTTTACTCACGTCGGCCACTGAGAAGAAGGGGGGGGGGGGCGCAGTCTTTGTTAGCGATCCGCGACAGTGGCACTGTATTATCCTCAAAGTGGGCAAAGAAGGTGTAAAGTTTGTCTGGAAGCATGACGTCAGTATCAGTGACATGGCTGTTTCTTTTGTTGTCTGTGATTGCCTGTAGACCCTGCCACATACGTCTCATGTCTGAGCCATTGAATTGCAACTCCACCTTGTCCCTGTATGGCATTTCACTTGTTTGATTGCCTTGGGGAGCGAATAACTACACAGTCTAGTCGTGGCCAAAAGTTTTGAGAATGACACAAATATACATTTTCACAAAGTCTGCTGCCTCAGTGTCTTTAGATATTTTTGTCAGATGTTACTATGGAATACTGAAGTATAATTACAAGAATTTCATAAGTGTCAAATGATTTTATTGACAATTACTTAAAGTTGATGCAAAGAGTCAATATTTGTAGTGTTGACCCTTCCTTTTCAAGACCTCTGCAATCCACCCTGGCATGCTGTCAATTAACTTCTGGGCCACATCCTGACTAATGGCAGCCCATTCTTGCATAATCAATGCTTGGAGTTTGTCAGAATTTGTGGGGTTTTGTTTGTCCACCCTCTTGAGGATTGACCACAAGTTCTCAATGGGATTAAGGTCTGGGGAGTTTCCTGGCCATGGACCCAAAATATCGATGTTTTGTTCCCCTAGCCACTTAGTTATCCCTTTTTCCTTGTGGCAAGGTGCTCCATCATGCTGGAAAAGGCATTGTTCGTCTCCAAACTGTTCCTGGATGGTTGGGAGAGATTGCTCTCGGAGGATGTGTTGGTACCATTCTTTATTCATGGCTGTGTCCTTAGGCAAAATCAGTCTGTCCCTGATGCTTTTCCTGGAGAGAAGTGACTTCTTTGCTGCCCTTCTTGACACCAGGCCATCCTCCAAAAGTCTTCGCCTCACTGTGCGTGCAGATGCACTCACACCTGCCTGCTGCCTTTCCTGAGCAAGTTCTGTACTGGTGGTGCCCCGATCCCGCAGCTAAATCAACTTTAGGAGACGGTCCTGGCGCTTACTGGACTTTCTTGAGCGCCCTGAAGCCTTCTTCACAATTGAACCGCTCTCCTTGAAGTTCTTGATGATCCGATAAATGGTTGATTTAGGTGCAATCTTACTGGCAGCAATATCCTTGCCTGTGATTTGCCGTGTTTCCTTGCAGGTAAACATGGTTGACAGAGGAAGAACAATGATTTCAAGCACCACCCTCCTTTTGAAGCTTCCAGTCTGTTATTCAGTCAGCATGATAGAGTGATCTCCAGCCTTGTCCTCGTCAACACTGTGTTAACCAGAGAATCACTGACATGATGTCATTTAGTCCTTTTGTGGCAGGGCTGAAATGCAGTGGAAATGTTTTTTGGGGATTCAGTTCATTTGCATGGCAAAGAGGGACTTTGCAATTCATCTGATCACTCTTCATAACATTGTGGAGTATATGCAAATTGCCATCATACAAACTGAGGCAGCAGACTTTGTGAAAATTTATATTTGTGTCATTCTCAAAACTTTTGGCCACGATTGTATATTCAGCCCTATCTCCAGACCTCTTTCCATGGTTAAATGCGGTGGATCGCGCTTTCAGTTTTATGCGAATGCCGCCATCCATCCATGGTTTCTGGTTAGGGTGGGTTTTAATGGTCACAGTATGACGTCTCCAATGCACTTCTTTATAAACGCACTCACCGAGTCAGCATATAGGTCAATATTGTCCTCTGAGGGTGATCGGAACATATTTCTATCCACGTGATCAAAACAATCTTGGATGAGGCTTCCAATTGTTCAGACCAGCGTTGAATGGTTCTCGTCACTGGTACATCCTGTTTGAGTTTCTGCCTATAAGCCTGGACGAGCAAGATGGCGTTGTGGTCGGATTTGCCGAAGGGAGGGCAGGGAAGGGCTTTGTATGCATCGTGGAAGTTAGAGTAGCAGTCGTCAAGAGTATTATCCCTACGTGTCGTGCAATCAATATGCTGATGAAATTTAGGTAGCATGGTTCTCAAATTTGCTTTGTTAAAATCCCCAGCTACAATAAATGCAGCCTCCGGATATATAGTTTCCAGTTTACATAGAGTCGAGTGAAGTTCCTTGAGGACCGTCTTGGTGTTCGGTTGAGGGGGGGGATGTACACAGCTGTGACTATAACTGACGAGAATTCTCTTGGTAGGTAGAATGGACGACATTTGATTGTAAGGAATTCTAGGTCGGGCGAGCAGAAGGACTTGAGTTCCTGTATGTTGTTATGATTACACCAAGAGTTGTTAATCATAAAGAATACACCCCTGCCCTTCCTCTTCCCAGAGAGGTGTTTATCTCTGTCGGCATGATGCATGAAGAGGCCCGGTGTCAGAACCGATTCTGACAAAATATCCCGAGAAAACCATGTTTCCGTGAAACAGAGAATGTTACAATCTCGGATGTCTCTCTGGAAGGCAACCTTCGCTCGAATTTCGTCTACCTTGTTGTCAAGAGACTGGACATTGGCGAGAAGTATACTCGGGAGCGGAGAGCGATGTGCCCGTTTTCGAAGCCTGACCAGAAGACCGCTCCGTCTGCCCCTTCTGTGTCGCCGTTGTTTTCGGTCAGCTGCTGGGATTAGATCAATTGTCCTGGGTGGTGGTCCGAAGAGAGTATCTTTTTGGGAAAGTCGTATTCCTGGTTGTAATGTTGGTAAATTGACGTTGCTCTTATATCCAATAGTTCTTCCGGTTGTATGTAATAAGACTTAAGATTTCTTGGGGTAACAATGTAAGAAATGATACATAAAAAATACTCCAAAATACTGCAGTTTCCTCAGAACACAAAGCGAGACGACCATCTCTACCGGTGCCATCAGGATCATTATCAGACTGTAGCACCTGGGGCAGGCACGGAACTCTGGACAGCCCCAAACATGGCTCTTGGGGTCTGTCACCAGACAACAGATGAGGAGAGTGGACACTAACTGGCAGGACCTGTTGCTGCAGCATCCAGATGTCAAATCAAATCAAATGTATTTATATAGCCCTTCTTACATCAGCTGATATCTCAAAGTGCTGTACAGAAACCCAGCCTAAAACCCCAAACAGCAAGCAATGCAGGTGTAGAAGCACGGTGGCTAGGAAAAACTCCCTAGAATAGCCAAAACCTAGGAAGAAACCTAGAGAGGAACCAGGCTATGAGGGGTGGCCAGTCCTCTTCTGGCTGTGCCGGGTGGAGATTATAACAGAACATGGCCAAGATGTTCAAATGTTCATAAATGACCAGCATGGTCAAATAATAATAATCACAGTAGTTGTCGAGGGTGCAACAAGTCAGAACCTCAGGAGTAAATGTCAGTTGGCTTTCATAGCCGATCATTGAGAGTATCTCTACCACTCCTGCTGTCTCTAGAGAGTTGAAAACAGCAGGTCTGGGACAGGTAGCACGTCCGGTGAACAGGTCAGGGTTCCATAGCCGCAGGCAGAACAGTTGAAACTGGAGCAGCAGCATGGCCAGGTGGATTGGGGACAGCAAGGAGTCATCATGCCAGGTAGTCCTGAGGCATGGTCCTAGGGCTCAGGTCCTCCGAGAGAGAGATGAAGAAAGAGAGAATTAGAGAGAGCATACTTAAATTCACACAGGACACCGGATAAGACAGGAGAAGTACTCCAGATATAACAGACTGACCCTAGCCCCCCGACACATAAACTACTGCAGCATAAATACTGGAGGCTGAGACAGGAGGGGTCAGGAGACACTGTGGCCCCATCCGATGATACCCCCGGACAGGGCCAAACAGGCAGGATATAACCCCACCCACTTTGCCATAGCACAGCCCCCACACCACTAGAGGGATATATTCAACCACCAACTTACCATCCTGAGACAAGGCCGAGTATAGCCCAACCACCAAGGGGGGGCGCCAACCCAAACAGGAAGATCACGTCAGCGACTCAACCCACTCAAGTGACGCACCCCTCCTAGGGACGGCATGGAAGATGTAGCTTCAGTAGTAGAGTGCCAGGCCCAGGGGGATAGGCAGGACCAGCAGACTCGTGGAGATAAAGGGCACAGGGCGATCTGACTGGGGATTCCATCTCTGCCCAGGAGGCGAATCAGAGTGGAGGAACAGGATAGGTACTAGAATACAGGGAGGGAGCGTTAGAAAGGTTTTGCAAACAAAGTTATTTTTGGCTAGACCCGACCCTATTTTTTTACTTTCTTGACATGAATAGGGAAATTACCAAAGGTCAGAATACCCTATTGCTTACCCTCTTGTTTAGATCAGGATGCTCCACCATGCAATGTCTCTGAACCACCTGAAACAATGTGTTCAATGATTACCTGAAGTGCTTTGATGTTGTCACTAACTCATTACCTTTATTTTGGTATTGTCCATATGTAGCTCGTTTTTGGTCACAGGTCCAGGAATGGCTGAAGAATTGCAACATTTGCCTAAAACTAACGCTACAGATAGCAATACTGGGGGATTTGAAAAGCCATAGTCAATCAATCAATAATATAATAATTATTTTGGCAAAGATGTTTATTTTTAATTTACAATCTGTAGAAGCTATGAGAATAGGAAGGTTCAGGTCTTTTGTGAAGCATCACAGCACAGTTGAGAAATGTATGGCAAATAGAAATCCGAAATGGATGATGTTGGAAGATAGATGGGAGGGGTTGGGTGGAGCTGAAGGGTGGGACTAATAACAAGATAAACAATATAGGGCATACGGGATCTGTGAAATGTGTATAGGTGCGGAGCTTTTGTGAAATGGCACAGTTACAAGTGGAAATAAAATTGGATGGACAACAGAAATAGAGGAAGGACTAAGAACAAATAAGAGAGAACTATTGTAAAGTGGACTGTGTCTGTAAGATAGGTATAAGATGTAGAAATTGAAGGTAAAAGCAGAAGTGTTTATAAGTTTACTCCAATTGGGGGATTGGTGGTAGGGTCGCGGGGAATAATAATAAAGGCATATTCTTTAAAAAAGTATGTATGTCTATATAGGTATGTGTATGTATATATGTGTATATGTATGCATACGTGTATGGATATATATATTTACCCAAAAAAATGGAATGGAAATGATGCAGTCAATTACATTGGAAGCAACATTCTTTCCGCAATATTAAGCTGATCCCCCCCTAAAAAAAATAAATTAAAAAAAATAAATTAAAAAAAAACTCATTACCTTGCACATTCGTCACCCTGTGAAGTTCAAAATAATTTATTTGATGTGTAGTTTATTAAACTGCACGCTTTCCTGAGTCCTAGTGGAAGTGATTTTTGTAATGCGTTAGGTAGCCCTAATACATCTACATTAAATGGTTGGATGGAAATTTGGTTTATGACAGCCCTGCTACACTACAGCAGAGATTGACAAGATGGCCTTGTATCCGCCCTATAGGTAGTCGGTGTCCCAAAGGTGGCAAGGCAGGCGGTCTGCTTGTCGTGGACAGATTTTGACGGGAGTAACCCCACTCTCGCTTTGCCTATTCCTCTCTGACTATAGCCATCGGGCATCCTGCATAGCCATCAACTATATGCCATTAGGGAACACTTCCTTTGAAATCAATAAAAGCTGCTACTGCTCGCGTTGCGTCCAATGGCAGCATCCAAGCACAAGATTCACCAAGGTTCAATTCTCGATGGCTGACGCGCGCGTACATTCTATCTTGTGAATTTAAATAATGCGAAATGAAGTTAATTCTGGTTAGGTTCTGTGTAGCAGGTAGAATGTCACATTGATGGCGATGCGTGTTGTGTAGCTGAGAATTGGATAAAGGAGAGGCAGTAATGTAGACCTAAGCCAAAATCAACTCCCCCAATTTTTTTATAAATATTTTTTTAGAAGTACACACTGGTATTAGAATACATGTTAGTGAACGAGTCATGCGCATCAAATTAGAAAGCAAATCTATTTTTCCGGCATCTACGCGAAGCAATGTTGGTAAAGTGAGCAGATAAATTGCCAGAAGATAGACTGTTTGTTCATTGTTAAGTCTAGAATTGTGTCATGTAAAGTTGTCTATTTAGTGTTGATACATTTAGCTGCCAGTGCCAATAATAGGCTACATATTTTAAAACTAACTTTGTGCCTACCTTTGTTGATTTTGAGCACAGGCATATGTCTTGCTTTGTACAAAATAATAAAATGCCGTATGACAGGATAGTTGGTATGTGCGTGCTAACCGAGGGGGGCGGGTGCAAGGTGTTTCCTCAGACACATTGGTGCGGCTGGCTTCCGGGTTGGAGGCGCGCTGTGTTAAGAAACAGTGCGGCTTGGTTGGGTTGTCCTCAAGCATGGCTTTTGACCTTCGTCTCTCCCGAGGCCGTACGGGAGTTGTAGCGATGAGACAAGATAGTAATTACCAGCGATTGGATACCACAAAAAGGGGATAAAAAAATAAAATCAAAATATTCTCACTTTTTAATTTTTATTTTATCTGCGAGCCAGATGCAATCATCAAAAGAGCCACACCTGGCTCAGGAGCCATAGGTTCCCGACCCATGCGCTAGCGGAACCCCTGGGCTAGAAAGGTTAACCAATCAGCGCAGTATGACACAGCTGTAAAATGCATGCAATTACAATTCAGTATGTTTATACATATGAATATTACATCCCCCTTCTTTTAAAACAAAAATACAAATGTTTTACATATACTAAGCATTTATTTTGAATACATGCTCTGTAGTTTTAACACAAGGTAAGTAACCATTTATACTGCACCAACTGAATCAACATAAGACTCTGAAACAATGATTCAGCATAGTTACTTTTAGAACGAAGGTTTCTCAGCAATTCAGCTTTCACTGTAGCAATGACAACTTAACCTTTCAAACAAATACAATACCAAAGCATTTCAAGTCAACTTTTCAATAACAAGTTTACAGTCTGGAACTCTTTTAGGGCAGCAATCTGCCTACATCCTTTGATATTTCACAGATCTAGGACAGCTCTGGGCTTGACCTCTCTTCCTGACCTTGTGTGATATGATGCTGAGCATGCTTCTGTGTCAGTCAACAGTTCTTGTGGTGTTGCAGGTAAGTATGGTGTACGTTGTGCTGTGTGTGCGTTTAGTCCATCACGTTCTCTTTCAGGGGAACAGTTCATCTCATCAGTGTGTTGTTCTTTTGTGTTCAGTAGGTGACGCCGATTGCGGCGGTACACCACTCCTTCTGCGGTGCGGACGTGATATGAACGTTCAGTGTCAGCTGACTCATTTGATTTGTAACAGGGGCCATTGTCAGATATTAAAGTCTCTACAATGCCATACCTGGCAAAGATTGCTTTCAGCTTGTGTATCACAGTTGCAGATGTGGTGCTGTGAAGCTTGTCGAGTTCAAAGTATCTGCTGTAGTAGTCCACTGTTACGATGTAGTCCTCGTTGTTCCAGGTGAACAGATCGGTTGCCACGACCTGCCAGGGTCGGTCTGGGATACAGTGAGGTAACATTGGCTCTTTGGTGTTTGAGGGGCGTCGTTCAAGACAGGTGGCGCATTTACCAACAATGTCCTCCATTTGTTTGCACATTCCAGGGCAAAACAAAATGTCCCGTGCTCTTTGTTTGCACTTTTCCATGCCCATGTGTCCAGCATGTGTAAGGGCTGTTGTCCTCCTCTTCCTCAGATGAGGAGAGGAGAGAAGGATCAGTGGACCAATACGCAGCAGTAGGAAAATAAGCCATCTCTTTTATTGAATACGACGGCAAAACGAAAACAAAACACTTACAAAATTACAAAATAAGAAAACGACGTAGACGAAACCTGAACATGAACTTACATAACTAAACGTAGAACTCACGGACAGGAACAGACTACATCAAACGAACGAACAGCCAAACAGTCCCGTATGGTACAGACATGGACGACACAGGAGATAATCACCCACAAACAAACAGTGAGAACACCCTACCTAAATATGACTCTCAATTAGAGGAAAATGCAAAACACCTGCCTCTAATTAAGAGCCATACCAGGCAACCCAAAACCAACATAGAAACAGAAAACATAGACTGCCCACCCAAAACTCACGCCCTGACCATCATACACATACAAAAACAACAGAAAACAGGTCAGGAACGTGACAGCATGGATCTTTGTCAAAATCTCTTCTCTGGGACTGGCAGGAATTATGATTTTCTCTCCTTTGAAAATTATTTCGTTGATCTGTGATAATTTATCACTATGGTTCCAGAACTCTGAGACGCTCTGAGGGCATTTTCTCCTCTCCTCAGGCCATCCATCCTGTATGACTTTCCTCAGCTGTGCAAGTTGTGAGTCCTTTTCTGCTCGGATCTCCTCCAGTTTTGTGTTACTAACTGGTGAGTTGCTGTACACAGTGGGACCTTGCATGTCCATGCCTTCACTGAGGCTGCTGTCCTTGTAGGTAATAAACCTCTCGGAGAGTGTGTCTACGACAGGGATGTCTTTGCCTGGACGGTGAGTAATTGTGAAGCTGTATTTTTGTAGTTGAAGGATCATTCTCTGTAGCCTTGGCGGGGCTGTGGCTAGCGGTTTCCTCATGATTGACTCGAGGGGCTTGTGGTCAAATTCCACAATGACTTGTCGTCCATATACTGTCGTGGAAAATCACTTCAAATATAACTCTTACAAGAACTTTTGTGAACTCAAATAAATGTTTTTATTACAATTGTATTGCAATCTGGAATGTCCGCGGAACACACACCCTCCTCCGAAGTCCAGTCCTTTATATTTATACCCATATCATTTTATGTCCATCCCCTATGAAGTCATTCACCACCATCTGTTTTCAATCAGTTTATCATGGTGGCCAGACCCTCTATCCCAGTGTCTCAACTTTCTTCATGTGCCTATGTGTCTGACATGTGTGTACATAATGGACTGGTCAGACTATATGTCTAGTGGGTCTAAGTGCCCTAAACACATATTTCTCTGACATGTGTATCTCTTTAAAGAATCAGCAGACTATGTGTCTAGTGTCCAATTTCTTTAAGCGCCTATCTTTCTGACATGTGTGTACATAATGGACTGGTCAGACTATATGTCTAGTGGGTCTAAGTGCCCTAAACACATATTTCTCTGACATGTATGTTTTGTTTAGTGTAATGGGTAAACTATAAATCTAGTGTGTCCAAGTGCCCAGGCACTGACATGTCTAGTCAGTCTGTCAGCACAATGGAGAAAATACAAGAGCCAGAACGTCCCTTAGGAAATTTCCATTACCACAGTCTCATAATCAATGTAAACATGTAGTCCATTACTTTAATGTTCAGCTGTCCTATGTCTCCATATGTTATCCATGTGTCTTATTTTATTACTACACTACCACAATCCCCCCTCTGGGGCTATTTAGCCACATAAATGATACAAATAAGACTTTGGGATAGTAAATGAGAATACCTATAATAATCAAGAAAATACAAAAAATAAAAACAAAGTGAAGCATATAAACCAACTAGATCAAACATCTCCAATGTGAAATAGGAGTAAAAGATCCAATCAGAAACATTAAAGAAAACCCAACTAGACCAAACATCTCCAATTTTCATAAGAGTAAAAGATCTAATTAGGCTTAACAATTAGAAAGATAAAATATTACATATTTGATGAAGCATGAGCGTGTAGGTACTTAGCCTTGCCTGAGGTTATCTCAGTTATGTGAAAATTAAAAATTAAAATAATACAAGGAGTATAATAATAAATGAATATTAAAAAAAAAATCAAAGACCTACATGCAGTTACAAAAGAAAATTGACACAACATCATTCTAAATTTAAGCATTTCAACATGATCCTCCCTCGCAGACACCTCTCTAATAAAGTGACATCAATGATATCAACCTTTGTTTAGAAGATTAAGGACATGGTCCATAGACACTTGTAACCGGAATACCCTCTGTTACCTAACATGTTTTTGAAATTAACCTAGTTTTTAGAAGGCATAACTAGCTTTAATTAAAGAAAACCATATATATATTCATTGATATACATATCTAAAAATTCAACCAAACATACAAAAACACAAGGCCTTAAACAAAAATAGATATACTAAAATCCTTACATAGGAGCACAATCCTCATCCTGACAGATTCTACAATCACCTCTTTGACATTTTGCGCAAAACACGGGGTCTCCGTGATGGTCATGGCCTTCCACATTAAATTTTGTGCACCACTTGCACTTACGGCGCAAATGACACTCTTTGTGGACATGTACCAGTAGACATTCGTCTGAATTTGGGAATACAGCATATACAGGTAGACCATCCTTACTGAAATCATGGCAAGCATAACCACCTCCCGGCATCACTCCATAGAGACAGTTTGGATTGCCAAAGGGGCAGTCCAGAGGTCCACCAACCGCAATACATGGCTTTCCATATCTATTAGTATAATGACTTGGGCTTCCAGGTACAGGATTAATTACCACAGGAGGGTCAGCACTCCTTACAGACATCTGTTTGACTGTTGTCTGGACCACAAGTGATTTTACCAAGGGTAAAACACAACAAAATACAATACCAAGAGCCAATAACCCTCCTCCCAGCATAATAGCCATTCTAGCAAACATAGCTCCCCACTTTCCTAATGCTAGATCCAACCAATCCCAAACATGAGAGTCAAACCCAGCATTTGCCTTAACCTCTGCTCGTAAACCTTTAAGTTTAGCCATAGCAATTGCGAAGGATCCATTAGGCGCAGTGTTATTGGGAATAAAAGTGCAACAATCATCTCCAAACATAACACAAACTCCACCCTTCTCCGCTAATAGCCAATTGAGAGCCTGTCTGTTTTGCCAAGTCATTTTACTGGTAGCCTGTACCTGTTCCCCCAATGCTGTTAGAGCCGAGTCAGTATAATTAATGAATCTCTGTTGGTTATAGTAAATATAATTAATCCACTCTAAATTCTTATTAGGTGTTATCCACAAAAAGATTGATTCAAATCCTGATTTAATCTCATCTCTTGCTTTGTACTCATTAGGAACACCTCTAGGTTGACCTATTGCATCCAAATAGACCTTGGGGTCAGACTTATATTCTCTTTTTACTCTATTTTTAGTATTTAGTTGCCTAGCATCACTAGGATCCCATTCAGTGATAGTTATCTGTTGAATCAACCTAACTCTTGCACAGAGGCCTGTCCATCCCTTTGGCAATGTTGCCCTTAATCTATTCCCCCCACATATCCAGAAGAAATCTGCAACTACCTTGGTCTGTTCTTCATACGGTGCAATTAAGGGTAGTGCTAGAGTTTGATTTTGACAACTATCATGAATGACTACTTTTCCCACCCAACTTCCAGCTGCTTGATAAGTAGCCCTTCTTGGAGTGTCTGCATTCCATGTGGTATCCGTAGTTAAGTGCCATGTGATCTCACACTTACCTTTAAACTTCCCTATCCCATTCTGTCCTTTTGTGTTGTTAAAACATTCATATGTTTGTTGATAATCTATCCGATATTTATGTGGGACCTCTAGCTTCTGTACTTCCATTCTTATATCCAATTCTTTACACCACTTTCCCCAACCAGTTTGATTGTAATACTGATGATAATATGGATTACCCAAATATGACAAACATTCAGCTGGGCAATAAGGCCTTTCTGGTCTACTCAAATGACAAAAGTTCTTATTAAAATCAGCACAATCCTTGTAATCATAAGGACTTGGTACCACCACTAATTCTGTCAGCGGAGAGGGTGCACATAGTAAGCAATTTGTCAATTTTAATTTCATTGCTGTATATTGAGCCCATTCATACCATTCATTTCCTACTAATTTCTTCAATGATTTGTCCTTGTATAGTTCTGAGGTTAAAGCATCAGTTGAATTCACATTGTCCTTTTCTCGAGGCCGATTGTTAGTGTTTTTTAGAAAGTTCCAAATGTCAGTAAAAAACCCTTCTGGTTCTGATGCCTCAGGTTTCTTTGTGGGTACATTGGACTGTTTGTTAATGGCAATGGATGATACCTTGGTAGTAACTGCTGTAATCCTTGCAGCAGTTTCCACTGTTGTTGTCGTTTTAGTTATCACCGGCTCTTCCTGTTTAGGTATTGGCGTAGGACCAATTCTAATGACTGTGGTGCTACTCCCTTCGGTCCATCTGGTTCTTGTTATTTCAACTATTAATTCTTCACCTTCAACTGGTTCAATCTGATTCATGGAGAGCACCCACTCGTCTGCTTCTTTGGTTACTGTCAGGTCACATCCTTTTGGGTCCCAAATGACTTCTCCCTTTGTTTGGTGATGTGTCCATCCACAGAATGCAATCTCAGGTAGAGGCTTGATCCTTTTGATTGAGATTGTCTTCTGCTCTCCTATTTCAGTTATGAGTTGAGGTGGAACAGAGATTCTAACCTGGTCAGTCTTTTTTAATTGTTCGGCTGATTCCTCTCTTCTTTTCCTGCTTCCACCATACTTCTTGATCATGTGTGAGTCTGTTATTTCTGTACTAGTATTCATTATTACTTTTGCTATGTCAATGTCTTTCTTCTGCCATTCTAACTTAAATTGTTTGTTAGGGGGACCCGTCAAGAGTTGAAAAGTCAATTGTGGGGAAATCCCCTTCCCTTTCTCGTGAGGCTTCTCTTCCTCTTTCTTCCCCTGAGGCTCCCTCCTCAGGCCGGACTGGGCTTTCATCTGGAAGGGTATCAATTTCAGGGAAGAGATGTTCCCATTCTGCAGGTGGTACTTCGGGATCCCACTGTGGAGGGCTTCTGTCAAAGAGGTCTGCCACAGCAGGTATGTCATCAGGAGCAACAGGCATGTTACTTCCCCCCATTTCTGGGCTTTCTGACCATACCTGAGGAAGCTTTGGTTGTTTTTCCCTTTCTTGTTCAGACTTTTTTCCCCTGGTACTTCTTCTGAGAGCTTTAGTTGATGCACTCGTCCTATCTTGGCTTGTATCTGGTCTGCCATTTTCTTGACTCCTCCCTGGTGTTTCGATCGTTTCCTCTGCTCCTGCTCCCTCCGGGCTCCCGCCTGGTGTATCAGCATCCTCTGTGTTCTCATCTCTATGTGGTTGTATCCTTTTCTCTGTTGGGACTCGTGTGCAGTGGTTTAGATGGTACCACGTCTTGCTTCCTTTCACTTGGACTGCTGTTTTTGTGGCTGTTGCCACTTCGTAGGGTCCTTCTCTCCTCGGCTGATCCCACTTCCTTCGAAACACTCGAACGTAGACCAGATCCCCTGGTATCACTGGGAGAGGTCCCTCAGGTCCAGGCTCCGGCACCGTCTTTTTCTCCTGTGAATATATAGCTTTGTGTATTTTGGTTAGGTACATCACATACGATTTTAATTCACTTTGCAATATATCCAAGGAGGGACCTTTATACAGTCCTCCTAACATTGGTATAGGCATGGGTCGACCCGTAAGCATTTCATGCGGCGATAGATGCGTGTTTCTGTTAGTTTCCATGCGGCAACTCATTAGTGCAAGCGGTAAAGCATCCACCCAATTAAGCCCTGTAGATCTACAAATCTTTGTTATCTTGTTTTTCAGAAAACCGTTAACTCTCTCAACCATCCCCTGCGATTGGGGATGATAGACACATCCCAGCCTTTGTTTCATCCTTAGCTGCTGTATTATTGTTTTTACAACTTTTTGTATAAACGCTGAACCATTGTCTGAGCTAATTTCGGACGGAATCCCGAATCTGGGAATTACTTCTGTTGATAAGAATTTTATCACTGTTCCTGACCCCTGATCCACCGATGGTACTGCTTCTACCCATCTGCTGAACCTGTCTATGATAACTAACATGTACCTTTTACCCCGTATAGGTTTTATCATGTCTACATAGTCCATCACAATATGTCTAAACGGGCCTTCTGGAACCGGTATGTGACCTATAGGCGTAGCTATACCTTTACGTATGTTGTTTTTTGCACATATTTCACATTTTGACAAAATCTCATCTACTGTTGCCTGTAGATAAGGTGACCAAAAACCTTGTTTTTTGATTTTTCTTATCACCTCCCCCCTTGCACAATGATCAATATCATGTGCATCATTAATAAGTAGCGTCAGTAGAGTGGTGGTAGCTAATATGGCACCATCATGTGTTCTCCATATCCCATGTCTATCTACAGAGGCCCCCCTCTGTAGCCAGGTATTTTGTTCAGTAATTCCAGCACGAGCCTGAATTTGAATTAGCTCAGTAGGAGATGTAATAGGTGCAATAGCAACCATGTCCATTAATGGTGCAATGAGAATTGGGACAATGCATTTGGATGCTTTCTTGGCAGCTTCATCTGCTGCATTATTGCCCCTAATTACAAAATCATTGCCTTTTCTGTGCGCTTGACACTTGATTATTGCTAGTTTCCGAGGATACATTAATGCTGTCATTAATTTAACAATTTGTGCATGATGTTGGATGGGAGTTCCATCACTCTTTTGAAATCCTCTCTGTTTCCAGACTGCACCAAACAAATGGCATACGCCGTGTGCGTAAGCGGAATCAGTATAGATATTAACTGTTTTACCTCTTCCCAGCCCACATGCTGCAGTCAGAGCCTGCAATTCAGCTAGCTGGGCAGAGCAAGGCTGAGGACAATGCTCTAATATTTCCTCAGTGAAAGCTTTCCCCATTTGCTTAACTACCGCATACCCTGCATGATTACCCATATAATCTTTAAAACAAGAACCATCTACAAAGTAATTTTCCAGATTATATCCCTCTTGATCTATTAATGGAATTGATTCTAAGTCAGGACGTAGTTTGGTAAAAGTTAAAGCCTCAGCTACACAATCATGTGCTTCTCCTTCAAAATCAAATGGAACCCTTTCTGCTGGATTCACAGTGCTACATCTTTTAATGAGAACATCTGGATACGTGAGTAAGCTCATATAATCCATCGTCCTTGCATTAGTTAACACAAATTTACCCTGTTCTATCAACTCCACTATTTTATGATGGGTGCTGATAATTACCGGATACCCCATGGTTATAGTTGATGCTTTGTCATATGCATAATGCAATGCAGCTAATCCCTGATAACACGGTGGGTATCCCTGAGCTACCGGATCTAATTTAGAGCTATAATAGGCAATAGGTTGTTTCTTCCTACCACTACAAGTTTCTTGCATAAGAACAGCTGCTGCATAATTGTTGCACCTGTTTGAGACGTATAACAAGAATGGTTTAGTGTAATCTGGGGTGGCTAGAGCTGGTGCTGTTTGCATTTCTGTTTTAAGTGTTTCGAATGCAACCAACGCATCAGTGTTCCAATCTAGTCTTGCTCTTAGATTAAGCTGTCCTGCTTCTTTCATTATTTCTCTCAGAGGAGCTGTTTTAACTACATACTCTTCTATCCAATCAGAACTAAATCCTGTCATTCCCAAAAAGGTCATCATTTGGGCTACTGTTTGTGGTAACGGTGCTTTGCTAATACCCTCTAGCTGTCCAGGAGCTATTGCCTTAGTTCCATGAGCTATTGTTCTGCCTAAGTACTCAACCTGTGGTTGACAGTACTGTAGTTTTGTTTTAGAGACTTTGTGTCCCCCCTCAGCTAGTCGCCGCAGTACTTTTAGTGAGTCAGAGTGACATTGTTCCAAAGTTGAAGCACAGATCAACAGGTCATCCACATATTGGATCAATGTACCATCTAACATTAATTCCTCCAGGTCTGCTCTCAATATCTGATTGAAAAAATGCGGACTATCCTTAAAACCCTGTGGGGTCCGAGTATAAGACAGAGTTTTGCCCCTATATCTAAATGCAAACAAATGTCTGCACTCCTCCGCCAGGGGTATACTAAAAAACGCTCCACATAGGTCAATAACCGTGAAGTATTTGGCCTCCGGGGGAACATTGGTCAGCAGTGTGTGAGGGTTTGGGACTTCAGCAGGACAATCCTGCACTATATCGTTAACAGCTCTTAAGTCATGGACCAGTCTCCATTTTTTACCATCGGCTTTAAGAACAGGTAGCAAGGGTGTATTGCAACCACTGGGCATCTCTATCAATACTCCTGCCCTGAGCAGTCCTTCTATTGTCAATCTTATTCCTTCTTCAGCCTCACGCTTCATAGGATACTGGGTTTTCCATGGAAGTTTGGCATTAGGTTTTATTTTGACAGAAACGGGACTAGCAGATTTAACTAGTCCTACGTCTGTATCGTGTTGCGACCATACCTCAGTTGGTATGGTTTTCTCCATTTCTGCTCTAAGTTCACTGATTAATCCTATTCCTTCACCTAACACTACCTGCTGGCCTGCACTAACCTCTACCTCCCTTGGATCACCCATCAACATAGTAGTGGTAACTATTTTGATGAATGATTTATCTTTTGAATGAAAGATTAGTGGATTGTCAGTTTTATCCCACTTCTCTTTCCCAACTTCCTTCATCATCGATCCTAGATCTTTAGATGTATAACCCTGATTTACCAGTAATGTAATGTGAGGAACAGAGTCAGAGACATTGAACCATTTCTGCACAAATTCAGACCCGTCTCCATCCATCACATCCATTGCGGCTCCCTGCTTTCCAATAACTATAATTTGAGACATTATTGGTGCTTTCCTTCCATATGCCCCCATAACCCAAAGTTGTTCAAGCAATGGGTCCTGATGTGGGTCAAATTGCATTGTGCAATGATACTCAGATTTAGCTCTAACTGCTTTAGGTATTTGGGCCTGGATGAATTTACCCCATTTCCTGACAGTTCTATCTACATCTGCTTCAATGCCTCCTAGCCAATATACATTAGCTGTTCCTTCTGTACCCATCACCGGTAATTGTAATCCTGTTTTTTCAATTATTACTCCATCAGGAGAACATTTAATTTGTAGGCCCATCTTGCATAGTGCGTCTCTTCCTAATAGATTAACTGGTGTTTGATCTGACACTAAAATTGGAATTGTGACTGATTTACCATCAGTCGTTAGCCGAACTGGAGCGGTCATTGGAATTAACTGCGTATTTCCCGAGAATCCTATTGTTTTGGCATATTTACCAGACATGGGGAGATGAGAGGCATAATTTGGACTCACACATGTGTAAGTAGCTCCAGTATCTATCATCATGGGTGTACCTCTGTTTTCTATTTGAACCTGCAGTATAGGTTCTTGATCAGCCCTTGTTGTTATTATTGGAAACTGACCCTCCCCTTTGGGATTCCCTGGGCATCCCTAGTTTTGTTGATTAGGCCCTGACCATGTGTTCACAGGAACTGAAGGTTGGTTAGGGTTGCCCCGCCAGTCGTTATTTTGATTCCAACTATTCTGATTTTGTTGGAAGTTTGGGGCATTATTCGTCGGTGGCGATCTACTATTTCTATTTCCCTCAGTCCGATTCTGCCATGGGCGTGTAGGGCACTCTCGCCTGTTGTGTCCTGTTTTCCTACATCCCCAACAGGTGCCAGGTGGCCCTCGAGAGTCTACAGATCCCTTGCCTTTATCACATTGTACAGTTTTCTGTTGTTTTTTCCCCCCATTCCAAATCGGGGGCTGTGTGTACACATTTACTACTGGCGGTGCAGTTGACACTTGGGCCTGCCCAGGGCCGAACAGCTGTGGCTCTCCTGGGGAATCAGCAGCCATTGTTCCCATCTTTGGCCCAGGGGTAGTGACGACAGCCTGGACTTTCTTCTTCCCTTTGTTGGTTAGTTCATCCAACTGCAGCTGGATCAGTTTTCTCTGAATGTCTTTTCCTTGATCCATCTGTCTCTGTTCATCTTTTCTGTGTTTCTCTACTGCATGGACCACGTAGTCACAGAATTCCCTGTAGGGTTTTGATGTGAGTCCCACCACATCCTCCAGCCTGCTCTTTACTGGCTGGGGCATGGCTTCTATTATTGAATTTCGGAACATAGTTGTCATTAGTTCATTGCCCTCAGGGTCTTGCTCTGTTTCCATCCTCCACCTTTTCAACTGTCCATGTAGGTAGTTAGCTGGGTTTTCTGTGGCTCCGATATCTTCACCTCTTAGTGCTTTGGGATCCACTTTTGTTGGATATGTTTCTCTTAAAGCACGCCAGATGGCTGGTCTGTATCTGTCGAACAGTAATCCATCATTTATCACTCCCCCACCTGTACCATCGATGCCACCGTCCTGCATGATCTCTCCCATAGTATGCATACTCGTCACCCTGGCCAGTAGTGCCCTTATGTCCCCCACCGCCAGCAATTTCCCCACTGTATGTTCTTCAAAGGTTCTGATCCATTTACCTGCCCCCTCATGTAAATCTGGTAGACGAACAACCAAACCTTCCAAATCCTGTGTAGCCCAGGGCGTATAATGTCCCTGATCGCCTTTTATCAGAATCGGACATTGTTTTCCATAAAAGCCAGATTCTTTTCTTGACCCTTCTCTACGAGCCCTGGGGTAGTCTTCAGACAAATCATCAGTTATGTCCTTATTTGTGCTGCGGGCCCGAGCTTTTTCTTGTTTTTTTAGTCTTCTCTTACTTTCTTCTAGTTTTGACTTTAATAGTTCCAATTCCTTATCTATTTTTTGTCCAAGTAATTGACCCTCTTCTTCTAGTCCGTCCCTATAGTGTCTGTCACTATATTCCTCTTCTTCTTCCGATAACTCCTTATCTACTCTTGCTGTTTCTAATGCTGCCAGAGCCTTTCTTAAACCCCCATAACAATTGAAGCCATCTCCCTCAATCCTAGACTCTTTTGTAGTCTTTTTCTGGTCCTTTTCTGTTGAATAAGATGATGCACATGCTGCTTCAGACTCCTCCCTTTCTTCTCCTTCTGTTACTTCTATGTCGCCTTGTATATCCAAATGACCCTTTATCATTGGAAATTGTCCATTGAAATAAGGTGGGGGGTTAGGCATCCATTCTTTTTTCTTTTTCATTGTTTTGTCATCTTTCTTCAGCATTTCTCTTGCCGTCTTCATGCTTTTCAACAAACCAGATCCTTCTTCTTTGAACATTTTTAGTATTTCATTCTCTCTTTCTCGTTTATTTCTTCTTTTTTGTTTCTTGTCATTTGGTTTGTGGTTCTTTATTAGTGTCTCCATTTCCTCACACACAGAGACATCCAATGTTCCCACCGCTGGCCATTTGGTACTTAGTTTTCTTGTGCGTTTCTCCCATTTTATTGAAGTTTTTATTATTTCTTTTTTACTCAAGGGATGCCTTGCCCCTAAGATCTCTACTGGTGTTCTATTCATTTTATTATAGTTCTAATCAATTTTTATGATTTCTTTTTAATACCTTATCTTTACCTTTATTTATTTATATTGTTTATACTTTCTTACCTCTACTTCATGTTCCTTATTGGTTGATTCTATATTCAATTGATTAGTGAGTCAAGACTCCCCTGTATATCCTGGCCACTCGATTTTGCACCCCTCTCTGCTCTTCAGGCTATTTTTAGACTGTAACTTCTGTAGACACAGAGTGATTTATGACCTGTTTTTTTCCTCTTCCTTTGTTTCACCGTACGTGAATTCTTTATGTCCTGGATTCCACTATTTATCTTAACCTACCTAGATTCGTTTTTAACTTTATAGTATAATTTCAATTTATCGGCGTTTCTGTTTTCTCTTTTGTTACCCACTGTACTATCCGTATTTATAATATTCGGTTAACGCCTTTTTAAGTATTTTTATTTATTATTTGTTTTGACATTTGTTTTTTAGTATTCTACTATGGTCGCTTATTACTTTGTCACATCTGTGTTTTTATCCTTGATTTACAACTTATTTTACTTCAACGTTTCTTAATTCAGCTCCCTCTATCTAAGTAGTTAGAGGCACCCTTCCTCAACCTTCTACTCTGTCACTGTCATGTTTGCTCCCGCTCTTCCCTTCCCCTGGCGCTTGAGGGCGCCAGATTACCCTGCATCACACGCTCCTGCCATCCATCACTCACACCTGCCTTCCCTCGTCACTCGCATCAGCGTTAATGGACTCACCTGGACTCACTTATTACATGTTAATTTCCTCCCCTATATTTGTCTGTTCCCTTGCTCTGTTCCCTGCTGCTGCATTGATTGTTTCTTGTCTAAGTTTCTGTTTGCTGACGCTGTGCTTGTCTCGTTATATGTCCGTCATTTATTAAATGTTACTCCCCGTACCTGCTTCGTCTCTCCAGCGTCATTCAGGGTGACAGAATGCAGCAGCCATATACGAAGCATCGGGGAGTACTGGCGTTCTGGTTGGAATAGTGGCATCGGCTCTGGGTCACCACCGATGGAACCAGGGGTGCCTAGCCTGCTCGTCGGGCTTCCACGCCCTAGCAGGCTCGAGAGGTTTCCTTGCCCCGGTTGACTCGGATGACGCCCATCCCACGTCGGGTCTCAGCTGGATCGTCAGTTTTTGCTTCCCCAGCCGGTCCAGGAGTTTTTTTGTTTGTCTTGTGTTTTGTTGGTGACGTTGGTGGATTCCGCTGCCGATGGAACCGGGGTGCCTAAGCTAGCCCTTCAGGCTTTCACGCCCTGGCTGGCTCGAGAGGTTTTCCTGGCTCGGCGGTTTCCCATCCCACGTCACACTCCACTGGATCATCGGGCTCCCCTTCAGCGGGATCGACAGGCGCTTTGCCTCAGCCGGATCGTCAGGCTCCTATGCCTGAGCCGGCTCGCCAGGCTCCCACGCTCCTGCCGGTTCGTCGGGCTTTCACGCCCCAACTGGCTTGCCCTGCGCCCATGTCTCGGCCGGTTTGCCCAGGTGGGACGCCGGGTGGCGTCCCAAGAGGGAGGGGTACTGTCATGTTTGCTCCCGCTCTTCCCTTCCCCTGGCGCTTGAGGGCGCCAGATTACCCTGCATCACACGCTCCTGCCATCCATCACCCACACCTGCCTTCCCTCGTCACTCGCATCAGCGTTAATGGACTCACCTGGACTCACTTATTACATGTTAATTTCCTCCCCTATATTTGTCTGTTCCCTTGCTCTGTTCCCTGCTGCTGCATTGATTGTTTCTTGTCTAAGTTTCTGTTTGCCGACGCTGTGCTTGTCTCGTTATATGTCCGTCATTTATTAAATGTTACTCCCCGTACCTGCTTCGTCTCTCCAGCGTCATTCAGGGTGACAGTCACAGGAAGGCTGCGCGCTCCCTCTTCTGGACGTTTGCCTACACACACACAACCTGTCTTTCCTTATGTTCTGTCTTTACATAGATACACTCATTTTTTCTTACAGTATTTTCATACATTCGTTTATTTTTCCATTCGTTCATTCAATCACTTTGTTTTCACCTAAAAACAACTTGCAGTCTGTCTTTATTGACTTAATCCCTTTCTTCAACATAAGCCTAGGCTAATATGGTTTCTACGATATGACGAGAGACTACTGTCTAATCGGATCAGCTTGTCTTCATATTCCATTCAGCCCCCATTTCTGATCTTTACTTCTATTATTAGAGTAGTATTGTGGCGTGACCTACTGAATTACAAAACCCTGTTAGCTAGACAGAGCGGTTTTTTATTCGCAGGATTTTCTTTTGCATTTGAACGCCGCACAATCGGGCAAACGTTCTAAATATTCATCCGTACAGTCCTCCTTTCAGAGCGTTAACCATTAAATATTTATTTAACTACTGATTTATGTTTTGACCTTATTAACTACTTTTGCAGTTGAACGCCGCACAATCGGGCAAACGTTTTTCCTACAACCTAATATTTATAAGTTACTTTTGCAGTTGAACGCCGCACAATCGGGCTAACGTTCTTTCTGCCTTCTAAATATTCATCCGTTCAGTCCCCCATTCTGGGGCGGTAGCCATGAAGTATTTATTTACTAAATATCCACCCACAGACTATTCTGCTGTAAATATCCCACCCAATCAGACCTCCTTAAAAATGTTCCTTTTTTAAAGAGCGGTATCGTGAATTCCTAATTACTTATTTATTCAGTTCTCTGTTATCTTTAGAGCCGTTATTCATAAGTAACCTGTCCAAGCATTCCTTCTACTAATTTTATTGAAGAGGTATCACAGGATTTTCTACCTATTATTTATCTACTGATTTATGCTTTTAACCGTATAAACTGCCAGTTGTAGCCCTGCGCCTGAGCCCAGCCGCTCAACTAGAGAGTACAAACAGTCGCGCTGATCAGCCCACACAAGGCTGCTCAAAATGAATGGTCCGACGAGAGGGGCAGTCCGAATCACACACACTCGACACGAGTCGCCCGCTCAGGTTGACTGAGGTGTGTTTACGCACATCCCAAAACAGATCCTGATACGGTCGAACCCGGCCAAGCAGAATCAGACGGAACAACTCCCCCAATCAAACCAGACACATGAGCCCGTCTCGAGCAGTCCAACCAGAACAAATGCCCGCTCCCCCCAGCCAAACACCCAACACAAGCGAAGTTCACAGTTCCAGTTCACTCAATCTCTAGACATGCGCATTCATACAAAACCCAAATTCACACATGCATGCACATTTATTTGAATTCAAAAGCTCTTTCGTTTTTATCGTTTTTAGGAAATTTGAGAGAGAGACCTACATGACATTCCTCCCGCTGAGACAGGACCTCTGAAGCAATCTACACAAACATTTCAACTATTGTAAGAACTTGCTTACCTTATTATAGTTGGGCGGCCACCCTTGTTTGTCAGATTGTCCAAAGAACCCGTCATCAGCCAAGAACGTCCCCGTCCCTGTCACTCCTGGCAAGCTCGCCAAGTTCTGTCGTGGAAAATCACTTCAAATATAACTCTTACAAGAACTTTTGTGAACTCAAATAAATGTTTTTATTACAATTGTATTGCAATCTGGAATGTCCGCGGAACACACACCCTCCTCCGAAGTCCAGTCCTTTATATTTATACCCATATAATTTTATGTCCATCCCCTATGAAGTCATTCACCACCATCTGCTTTCAATCAGTTTATCATGGTGGCCAGACCCTCTATCCCAGTGTCTCAACTTTCTTCATGTGCCTATGTGTCTGACATGTATGTACATAATGGACTGGTCAGACTATATGTCTAGTGGGTCTAAGTGCCCTAAACACATATTTCTCTGACATGTGTATCTCTTTAAAGAATCAGCAGACTATGTGTCTAGTGTCCAATTTCTTTAAGCGCCTATCTTTCTGACATGTGTGTACATAATGGACTGGTCAGACTATATGTCTAGTGGGTCTAAGTGCCCTAAACACATATTTCTCTGACATGTATGTTTTGTTTAGTGTAATGGGTAAACTATAAATCTAGTGTGTCCAAGTGCCCAGGCACTGACATGTCTAGTCAGTCTGTCAGCACAATGGAGAAAATACAAGAGCCAGAACGTCCCTTAGGAAATTTCCATTACCACAGTCTCATAATCAATGTAAACATGTAGTCCATTACTTTAATGTTCAGCTGTCCTATGTCTCCATATGTTATCCATGTGTCTTATTTTATTACTACACTACCACAATACGTACTGATGGAAACGCTTACATCCGAACAGAATGACGTACAGCTCCTTTTCGATTTGAGCGTAGTTGATTTCACAGTCTGAGGGATTTGGAAGCGTAGCCGATGAGCTTTCCTTCTTGCAGTAGCAGTGCACCTAGTCCATACTTCAACGGGTCCACTTGGAGTCAGCTCTTTGTTGGGGTCATAGTAGGCAAGGATTGGTCCTGGTTCTCTAGTGATCAAGCCTTTCATTCTCTGGAAAGCAATGTCTTGTTGCTTGTCCCAGAGAATCTCACTGGACTGCTTTAGCAGCTGAAGCAGGGGTGCATTAGCATTGGAGAGGCTGGGTGCGAACTTGGCTAAGTAGTTGACCATGCCAAGCATTGTTTCTAGCTCTGCACGGTTCTTTGGTGGCTCCATTTCTTTTATGACAGAGATCTTCTATGGATCTGGCTTGATTCCATTTGTTGTGAGAAGATGTCCGAAGTAGCTGACATCTTTAGCGCCGACTGTGCTCTTCTCGGGGTTGAGCCGGACTCCTCTCTCGCAGGACCTTTGCAGCATCGCACGGAGGTTTTATATCATGTTCCTCTTTGGTTCGACCATAGAAAAGGATGTCGTCCACAATTGCCACAACTCCGTCGAGGCCTTCGTACACTTCGTCGATCTTTCGCTGAAACTCGTCTTGGGCTGAGATAATCCCAAAAGGCAGGCAACGAAACTTGTAGCGTCCAAACGGTGTTTTGAACGTTGTGAGCTTAGATGACTCTTCTGTGAGCTTGATAGCCCAGTAGCCTGATCTGACGTCCATGACACTGAAGTAGTGGGCTCCCGCTAGCTTGTGTGTGATGCCATCTAGCGTCGGTAAAGGGTAATGGGGGCGTGTGATAGCCTTGTTCAAGTCTCTTGGGTCGAGACATACTCTGAGCTTGCCTGTGCATATTTTATCCACCACCACTAACGCGTTTACCCAATCTGTGTGGTTTCAGAAGTGTAGTGAAGGCATGCACACAACATGGCAGGTGTGAACAAGAATAGCTTACTTGTAAAAATGACTTTAGGATAAACTTACTTCGGGATAGACAATTCCACTCTGGTTGTTCAGATCAGAAGAGTGGTTTAGCTGAGGTGAATATTCAACATTGGCCATGCTGTCAATCCAGCATGATTTCTGCGCACTCAAAACAACTGATACTTCAGAACTGGGAAATCTGACTTCAGTGAGTTCAAGACAACTGGGAACCCGGGGGAAAACGAGCTTTGACTGGGAAAATACGTTTTGAACGGTCATCCAACTCGGAATTGTAAGTAGGGAACTCGGGCCTCTTTCTAGAGCTACGACCTGAAGATCACTGACGTCATCATGATTTGACCTTGTTTTTTTCTGAGTTCCCAGTTGTCTTTAAAGCACCATGCATTCAGAGAACGCCAGACTTTGATGACAAAATTAACAACGAAGGACCACCGCGCCACCTTCCTGTTCAAGGGAGCACAGCACAACAAGGTGAGTCCAAAAATGTATTGTATGCTGCTGCATAAATTACGTAATATGCAAAAGAGATATGTATACTGTAGCTAAGAAAGTAATACTAGGTGTATGTTGTGTAGTAAGCTGTTAGTAGCCCATGTGCCTCACTTCAATAATTTGGTACCTTTCTCCTCTTAATTTTGCCTACTGTTCTGACTTGGTGGTGCACATATAAACCTGTTTTAGAGAAATTCAATCATCGAAAGACCTTTCATTATCTGCATATATGCCCCCTTTATTTATCCTATGGTTCTGACTTGGTGTACACTGTAAGAATGGCCAATGTTCTGAATTCTATCGCTGTACATTTAAAAAGTGCTGAACAAATAGTTATATTGACTACATCCGTCCTAGCTCACTCATGTCTTAATCAAAATTACTGATTGCCTCTTATCCGCTTGTCGTCCCCTTATGCCATAGTTTGTACATCTCAATTGTCAGTAGAAACCACATTTATTTAAGCAAGTCAGCCATATCAGCTATGTTTTTTTAAAGGCAGTAAATGAGGCCGAATGAAATGTTTTGCTGCCAGACAATGCTCCGCTGATAGCCAGGTGTAGCAGTGGTAAGGTGTTGGGACTGCTGTTGGGACTCTGCTGTTGGGACAGCTTTATGTAGGCCCTAACAGTTTGTGGGCACCGTTTGTCACTGTTACAGTGCAATTAATGTATTGTTTAGTGTTGTGTAGTGGCTTTGCTGGCTTGCATCCCCCCCCAAAAATGTGTTTGCCACACCAAGATGTACATGCTAAAATCGCCACTGGTTATTGGTCCCCAAAATAATAATATAATATATCATTCATGGATTATGTTTTAAATCATCATAAAAGTGTGGTAAATGTGTACATTTTCCTGTTTCAAAAATATGTTGTTCAAAACAAGCTCCTCAGTTACTTACTGCCCCTCAGTGACTGCCAGCAGCAGCAGCTCTGTCGAACATTGCTTTGATTGTTTTGCCAGCAATTTGCAATGAGGGGGAACTGCCCCAATGAAATCGCAGGATTTCATAGCATAAAATAAATTATAACAGTACAATGTAAATGGACCAGCCTGTGGCACTTAAATGTGCGTACAGTCAGAACTTCTGGGTCTGCTATAGTCTCTATACCAATGAGTCTTTCGGACCAGACAGCTTACTTCCTTCCGTACATCAGACTATCTTCTCTATCAGGTACAGATGGCTCTAAAGAAAATTGTAATTAACTTGTAAATAAATAATCACAACAGTCATGGGAGCCTTTGACCTACATCCAACAAGAGTGGAAGGACAGAGGGATACACTAGCTAGAACCTTCTCATTGCAGATCTGATAGGACAAACAAGCATGACAGTGGCTTATTGTTTCCCCCATGTTGTTCAGCAGGTTCTACTGTAGGTGACAGGTGACATGTGTGGACTAAAACAGCCTAAAACCGGGTGTATCGCAAAGCATGATCCAATGAATTAGCCAGCTACAGTAATTTTGAGAAACATTGAGAAATAGTTTGGTCAAATGAACCAGTTATCTACCTTTGATAAGCTTGCTAGCTTGTGAGCTCCCATGCAAATTTCAAGTCTTTCTAAACTAATATCTGACTGACTCAGAAATAAAACGTTATTTCAGAACGAAAGTTAACTGGCTAGCGTATCACGCTTTGTGATGTTATGTTAGCTAACTATCCCCAGTTAGATCATGTATTTTGACTTATTGCATCTGCATGCTTGTTGCGTTCTCCCTGGTGCACTCGTTTGTTGGTGAGCTGGCTGCTCGTTCTAAATAGTATCATCTAATCTGTTCAAAACAGTGGCAGCATGTGCAGCACTGGTCATTGGGTTTCTGACATGCAAAAGTAAAATAGGTGTATTTATGCTGCTGTTCAAATGCACAGATCACTTTACATATCTTCTCTAAGAAACTACTGGTCGTTTGAAAACTTGGCATCATATTTCTGTCATGCTGATTTGTTGACAACTCCAACCACCTCACGGCCCGGGTATTCAGCCAGTCAGCGGCCACCATATCGCCATTCTTTATGTGATGGAAAAAGTACCCAACTGTCATACTTAAGTAAAAGTGAAGATACTGTGGCTTAATAGAATATGACTCAAGTAAAAGTGGAAGTCACACAGTAAAATACTACTTTCGTAAAAGTATTTGATTTTAAGTATACTTAGTAAATATAAAAAAACACAAATATAATTGCTGAAATATACTTAAATACCCACAGTAAAAGTATAAATCATTTCAAATTCCTTATATTAAGCAAACCAGACGGGACACAGGCCCCCTCAGATTTTTCCTGTGCATTTTTTATTTACATTTATTTACAATTTCTTCCATTTTAAATTGAAGAAATTTGGAACCACCAAGACTCTTCCTAGAACTGGCCGCCCGGCCAAACTGAGCAATCGGGGGAGAAGGGCCTTGGTCAGGGAGGTTACCAAGAACCTGATGGTCACTCTGACAGACCTCCATAGTTCCTCTGTGGAGATGGGAGAACCTTCCAGAAGGACAACCATCTCTGCAGCACTCCACCAATCAGGCCTTCATGGTAGAGTGGCCAGATGGAGGCCACTCCTCAGTAAAAGGCACATAACAGCCCTTATGGTGTTTGCCAAAAGGCAACTAAAGACTCTCAGACCATGAGAAACAATATTCTCTGGTCTGATGAAGCCAAGATTGAACTCTTTGGCTTGAATGCCAAGCATCACGTCTGGAGGAAACCTGGCACCAACCAAACTGTGAAGCATGGTGGTGGCAGCATCAGGATCGAGGGAAAGATGAACGGAGCAAAATACAGAGAGATCCTTGATGAAAACCTGCTCCAGAGTGCTCAGGACCTCAGACTGGGGTGAAGGTTCACCTTCCAACAGGACAATGACCCTAAGAACACAACCAACACAATGCACGATTGGCTTCGGTACAAGTCCTTGAGGGGCCTAGCCAGAGCCCGGACTTGAACCCTATCGAACATCTCTGGAGACCTGAAAATAGCTATGCAGTGACACTCCCCATCCAACCTGACAGAGCTTGAGAGGATCTGCAGAGAAGAATGGGAGAAACTCTCCAAATACAGGTGTGCCAAGGTTGTAGTCTCATACCCAAGACGACTCAAGGCTGTAATCGCTGCCAAATGTGCTTCAACAAAGTACTGAGTAAAGGGTCTGAATACTTATGTAAATGTGATATTTCAGTTTTTTATATTTTTTAACTTCCAAAAACGTCAAACTCTTGCTATGTCATTATATGGTATTGTGTGTAGATTGATGAGGTTAAAAAAACAATTTAATACATTTTATAATAAGGCTGTAATGTAAAACATTTTTGGAAAAAGTCGAGGAGTCTTAATAATTTCCAAATGCACTGTAGAATTTAGAAAAGCAAGCAAAAACTAAATGTACTGAATAAGACTCACATTCCTTTCAATCTTTTCTTCAAAAGAGCAGCTCAGATACGCAGGAAAAATTAAGTAATTTTTTTTACATAGAATTAAGCATAATGATTATGGCTCTAGATTGCAGGAAAAAGCTTTTTTCAAAATTCTCCAACTTAAGTACGGGGGTCTAGCTCCCTTCCAGACCACCCCACCAGCCATCCTCCTGTAGTTTGTGGCTTCAGATTTTGGGTGCATGACGTCCCTGGGCACCATTCTTGGTTTTTAAATTTACGGATAGCCAGGGGCACACTCCAACACTCAGACATCATTTACAAACTAAGCATTTGTGTTTAGTGAGTCCCCAAGATCAGAGGCAGTAGGGATGACCATGGATGTTCTCTTGATAAATGTGTGAATTGGACTGTTTTCTTGTCCTGCTAAGCATTCAAAATGTAATGCGCACTTGGGTGTCAGGGAAAGTGTATGGAGTAAAAATTACATTATTTTCTTTAGGAATGTAGTGGAGTAAAACTTGTGAAAAATGATAAATAGTAAAGTACAGATACCCCCCCCCCCCCCCCCCCCACAAAAATGACTAGTAGTACTTCAAAGTATTTTTACTTAAGTACTTTATACCACTGCATTATTTGAATGGAAAGTTCCATCCCATATGGAAAAAATACTGTAGTACATTATGGTATAAATACTATAGTATTCACTGCTGGTTTTGCAGACCTTACTGTAGTATTTACAGTTAACTATAGTATAAATCCTGTTTTAAAATAACTGTAGTGCATACTATAGTAATGTAGTATTTTTGCAGTTTGTTGTATAGTGTAGTATTTACTGTAGTGTTATACATACTGCAGTATACTGAAGTATTTACTGTTGTGTTTTTGCAGACATTACTGTAGTATTTACTATAGCATTTTTTGTTTTATCTTTGACATAGCAGTGGAAGCGATCTCCTTGAGGAAGCCTACTGAATAAATACTAAAAGAGCACATTTTCTATAACCTGTACAGTGCCTTACAAAAGTATTCATACCCCTTGGATTTTTTTAGCATTTTACTAGTATTTACTTTAGTTTAAAAAGTTTTGTTTTTGCAGACTAGTGATTTTGGAAACATTACTGTAGTATTTACTATAGTATTCTACGGTATACTACAACATTTACTATAATATTCTACAGTATGCTACAACATTCTATATGTACTACACATGCTCGAGGGATACTACAGTTTGTAGTATAGTATTCTACAGTTTACTACAGAATGCTATAGTAAGTACTATAGTAAACGTAAGTATTTTTTAATGTGGGATGACAGTGATGCCACATTGTTTACATAAAAAGCATTTAGTTATGGTCTGGATTGGTTTACTTTACAACTTTTAATGGTATAGGCCTAGTTCTTAATCATAGCCATACATCATTATAAATAATTTTGTTATGGGCCTCCCGAGTGGCACAGTGGTCTAAGGCACTGCATCACAGTGCTAGCTGTGCCACTAGAGATTCTGGGTTTGAGTCCAGGCTCTGTCGCAACCGGGGGACCCATGGGGCGGCGCACAATTGGCCCAGCGTCGTCTGGGTTAGGGGAGGGTTTGGCCGGCAGGGACGGCGCACTAGCGACTCCTGTGGCGGGCCGGGCGCAGTGGACGCTGTTTCCTCTGACACGTTGGTGCGTCTGGCTTCAGGGTTAAGTGGACATTGTGTCAAGAAGCAGTGCGGCTTGGTTGGGTTTCGGAGGACGCTTGGTTCTCGACCTTCGCCTCTCCCGAGTCCGTACGGGAGTTGCAGCGATGAGACAAGACTGTAACTACCAATTGGATACCATGAAATTGGGGAGAAAACGGGGTTAATTAAAAAATATATATAATAATTTTGGCATTATGTTATCGATGGAGCTCTAAATAATGGAGCTCTAAATCGATGGAGCTCTAAATTTAGATGAGCTCTAAATAATCATGGCTATTTTCAAGGAAATTTCTAGATGACGCTGTATAGTATGTCCTGAAAACAATGTGACACTTGTAAGTGTAAAACATTTGTTGGAGATGTAAAGTAGAGTAATCTTTACTTGAAAATCTTTAATGCACACAGAAAAGTTTAAAGTTATTTCTAGACAATACAATCAATAATATATATAATTGTCATTGTAAAAAAGAAACATTAAAATACAAAGCATAAAAACATTAGATAAGAAATTATAAGGAAGCATGTGTTGTTTCACAGCATAAGCCAGAAGTTAAAGGTTTTATAGGCCCCCAAATCTAGATAATTATGTTGAAATATTGGAACAGGCAGCCATCTCCAGTCAACAAGGTGCTGATACCCCCACTTATTAACTTTTCTGCCAAAAACAGCTTGTAAACAGGAAAACATTGGCATCCCTTTTAAGGAAAATAAATGAAAGCCTTATTCTCAACTACAGTAATACAAAAATGTATGCACTGCAATGCATTACAATCTAATTCCTGACATTTTAATTGAAACAACATCAAATGGCTCATTTCCTTGTTATATCTCATCTAATGTGTACCCCCTCCTGGCAAATTAACCCATAGGTAAATAAGGAGTTGTAAGACCACCAAGAGCCACTGCAGGTCAGTCTTTCACATTGAGAGCTTAATTCCTAGACTGAATTATGAATGAAGCCCTTAGCTAAAGTGGTTTGTTTGTAGTCAGTCACTTAGGTCATCAAGATAAACACTGAACACTCAAAACAACCTCAGTGGAACTCTTATCAGGTGACCAATAATTTGTGGATTAGCCTGACCTAGTCCATGCCTGTGTAGCAAGTACTGAAGTAGATGCAAAGTTTTTAAGATGTTCATTGTTGTCAGCTGTACATTTCCTTGGTCAATACATCAATGAGGCTTCTGAAATTATATGACAAACATGAGACAAGATTCATCATTGTTTGATACACAATTTGATCAGTTAAAGAAGGATTTGTCACATATCCAGAACTGTTTCAGGGTACTACAGACTTACCTTTTTCTCTGTGACTCTTCTGGTGGATCCGTAATTCCTCTGGATCTGAAAACATCTTTTGGCAAAAGGGGCAGACAGACTCTGGGATGGTTCTCCAAAACCCTTGTCCTAGGTCAGGAGAGTCACTTAGCTTTACTTGGGCCTCTTGATGACTTTGTGGAGATTGTTTTAGGTCTGCATGCCATTCATCATCACCAGCTGACTTCCTATTGCTCTGATGGAGTGGTCCCGCTCCTCTGACACGCTTCATTCCAGCAACCCAAGATTTTGGATTAGAGAACTTTTGAGACAGCTGATCTGAACACAATACCTTATGGCGAGCCTCTTCCCCCTGTGAGCTTAATGGGGGCCTGGTTCTGGGTGGACTGCTCAAGAGCAGCTGAAGCCGCTGAGGCTTATGGGATGCCTCGTTTGAGGAGGTCACACACTGGATGGAGCCGGAGTTAGGACCAGGAAAGGGGAAAGCAGTATACTTGTCCTGCTTGTAAGCCGATGCTGAACCATCTCCCTGTATTGTCTGATTCCCCCTCACAGAGCTGGGCTGAGAGTTGGTGGATCCAGGTCCCCCTGTCACCCCACACCCTGATCTGGCCAACCCCGAGCTCCAGCTCTCCAGAGGCGGCACAGACAGCTGCTGGATGCAGTGGTGCAGAGAGGGATAATCTACATACCGAAACTTGGGAACTCTCTCCTTGGAAGTGACAGGGGTGTGTCCTCCAGAGGGTCTTCCCAGAGCCAGGGGAAAGCCCTCCAGCCAGCTGTCCAGGGGTGGCACAGTGATCTGCTGGATGCACTGGTGTAGCGAAGGGAAGTCCACGTACTTGAATCTGGGCATTTTGAGGGGCACCTCAGAGAGGTCCTCTTTTTTAATCCTGATGGGAATGGTAGGCTGTTCCTCCTCTCTCACCCTACGGGTCTCTGTGTCTGGCTCAGTTTTGACTACTAAGGGAACTGTAGGGGGAAGTCTCCTGTCCTCCATGGCTGGCCTCTGAAAACGCACCAAACACAGTTAAATATAACATTTTGGTTAACCCCCAATTGGTAAAACCAGGCTTCAAATATCGGAAACCATTTCCAAATATATCCAGTAATGTTATTGTGGCAATAATGGAGGTTGTTCTACTTTGCTTAAATGTACATCCTGCTTTTTTCCCTAAGATGTGTCAATCAAATAGATGTAAATTCACAGCTGTTTGTCTTTTGAATTATCCTCACTTAGAATCGCATGTCCTGTCCAGTTCCTCTCTGCTAAGCAACATATTATTAAGTATGCAGTCCTGACCTGAGCACAATAATTAGCTTAGGGGTTTCCTCTTCTCAGAAATAGCCATAAGCAGCTGTATAGTATAGATATACACTGAGTGCACAAAACATTAAGGACACCTGCTCTTTCCATGACATTGACTGACCAGGTGAACGCTATGATCCCTTATTGAACAGACGTCATCAGAGCACGCAACAGTACAGTGTACTGCCTACACTCGGTTTGTTGTTTTTATGAAATAAATTAAATTAAATAGTTTTCAAAAATAGCTAAAGTTTTTGTATTGCTACTGATTCGCGACGCGGTTGGGACCACAAGTTGGTGTCCCGGATTCCTGTTAAGTAGCAGTTAGCTGCTAGCCATCATGAAAATGGAGCAGTGCTAGCCATCATGAAAATGGAGCAGTGCTAGCCATCATGAAAATGGAGCAGTGCTAGCCCACAGGGGGTTTTATCCACCGCTGGGCATAAAGACTTAAGGTATGAGATGAGATTTCCACACAATCACAAGATGAAGATACGGTGGAACTGGAAACTGGACAGAAATCTGTCCCCCCTAAATGCACCACCATCAAGCATCTTAGGGAAGAGATTCTCTGGCTGTTAGCTCAGTGGTAGTGCTCCAGTTCTTCCTGTCAGAATAAGCAACAGAGGACTTGGAAACCATATCAACTCCTATAGAAAATGCACTATGGTTATTGTGAGTAACCTAATTTATGTTCCTTTAACTCTACCTTCTAGTGAGTTTATACAAACTGTCATCTCCTACCATTCTGATAGATTGGAGACTGTCAGAAAACGTGGTTGTAACATTAAACATGTAATTGTTATTCCATTGGTTACCTCTAGGCAGATCACTAGAGAAATCACTAGTAAAACCTTTCTCGTGAATGACCTCATTACTGAGCGCAAAGTTGATTGCATTTCACTGAAACATGGCTGTCTTCAGACTGTAGTGCCACTTTTATTGACCCCCCCCCCCCCCCCCCCCCCCCATCAAAAAAGGGGGAAAGGGTGGGGGTACAGCTTCCATTTTTACTAACGCTCTCAGCTGTAAGGACATTTCATTTCAACTTTGGGTCTTTTGAACATCATGCTATACTGTTTAAATGTCAGCCACTAGTGCTGGCCATAACTCTATATAGGTCACCAAAGCACTGCCCCACTTTCTTTACTGATTTTTATTTATTGTCTATTTATTGTCTATTGTCCTTGAGAACTATGACAAAATCATTGTGTTGGGTGATTTTAATATTCATGTTACCACTGAAGATCTTACCTCTACAGATTTCATTGAGTATATGTATGAGCAATACTCCATCACCTATTCTGCCTTCCTCTTTTGATAATTTAGTAGATCAATTAAGGGCAACCATTGATGCTACAGCTCCAGTAAAGTTGAAAAAGGCCACATTCAAACGGAGAGCCCCTTGGATGAGTGAGGAAACTAATAGATTAAAGGGAAATGACAGAATAACAGAAGTGAAGGAAATCAAAGTTGCAGGTCTATTATGATATTCTGAGAGAGCAATAAAGCAAATAGAAATACCAGACGGGCTCATTTTTCTAACTTGATCACTAATAATCACAATCATTTGAGTGTGCTCTTCTCGACCATTGATGGCCTGATAAATCCTACCCCCGCAAACTTTTGTGAACTTTCTTCCATATCTAAATGTGATGAGTTTGCGGCATATTTCAGAGATAAGATAACCAACATTAGGCTGGGTATCAGTCAAGCAAGACCTCATGAGAAGTTTGATGATATGTGCCCTAGCCCACCACACAAAGGCTCTATGGATTTATTTTCCCTGGTTGACACAGACATGCTCAGAAAAGTGATATCACAACTTAAGCCTTCTACCTGCCTTCTCGATCCTATCCCCACCACCTTCTTCACAACCGTTTTCAATTGCATATCTGAAGAAATGCAAGCTATTGTTAATCACTCCCTATTCACAGGCACTTTCCCCACTGCACTAAAAACTGCTATGGTGAAACCCCTTCTGAAGAAAAGTAAGTGCTGAACAACAGATTTTTACCTTGTTGGCTCGGGGATTCGATCTTGCAACCTTTCAGTTACTAGTACAACGCTCTAACCACTAGGCTACCTGCCGCCGTGTTCCATGTCTGAAATGTGCTGTATAAATAAAGCTTAATTTGATTTGACATCACTTGTTAAATCCACTTCAATCAGTGTAGATGAAGGGGAGGAGACAGGTTAAAGAATGATTTATAGGCCTTGAGACAATTGAGACAAGGATTGTGTATGTGTGCCATTCAGAGGGTGAATATCAATATTAGGAAGGTGTCCTTAATGTTTTGTACAATCAGTGTACAGTAAGTTGACCAGTGTGACCAATATAGGTTGACCAGATGCTGATAATAAGGGTAAAACTGGGTCCAGTTGAAGATGCTGTGTGCTGATCCTCCAACCCCAGGGAGATAAATGGCTTTGCAGGTATGAAGTTAGGAGAAAAGTAGGTCAGAGGCAGACTAATCACACTGCCAGGGGGCCAAAACAAAACATCTGTCACACAGCAGCACAATCTATTGGCCTTGCAACAAATGCCAAGCTTGAGCCACGATACTTTAATACAAACCTCACCCTGCTCACTGCAATAAGTATGGCTAGATTCAAGGGAAGACATAGAAGGTTAGACGGAGAAGCTAAACTTGACTACTACGTCAAATGTATGCACACATGACTTTCTAAATGTCATACATATTCAGCATTTTGATTCACAATATATTTTTTATTTTGTTTCTTTAAAATACTTTGTGTGTTTGTTGCCATCGTCATTAGAGACAGTGACATAACAGCAATAGGATGAATCCCAATATAATCTTATATATGCATGATAACCTACTTATTGTAGTGTAGTTTTTTAATTGAACCTACCATCCTGGCACAGTGAAACACAGAAAGATTTGCTCTGGAACTGTGCCGAGCCGTGACGAGGGGCGGGGGGAACGCCGTGTTCCATATACACTCGCAAGAGGAATTTGGGTCATGCACCGTGGCCTACATTTGGAGGATTTGTTGTCTTGGTTTTTCCCTCCCCACATATATTTGGGCTGGCCCGCCCTCGTGCGCTCAACACCACAAAAGTAACTGGACTACAGCAATATCCATATTTGAAACGAAAAGGGACCCTTACATTTTGATAACATTTATCCTAGATTTGTAGTAGAAACATAATGACACGTCGCAATAACTGTGGAGGCAAACGGTTGCATTATTTCCATATGGATCACAGTGTTTCACTGTGAAAATTCATAAATATGCATTTAATTCAACGACTGTTGAATTCATACCGACAATGTCCAATGGGCTATAAAGCGAGTTCTAGAGGGCGACTGGCGCATATACACATCAAAACATAGTAAATTGACAAATGTATAATTATTAGCAGTACAATAAAATATGTGGCTATGCCATGCGTTTCTTTATCCAAGTTTTACCTTTCGTTATAGGTCTTCCTGGAAATCCGTGAAACGCGTAATGAATCTGATTCTTGGTGATGCTCTGTCCTGCATTGTGTGCAATGAAATAGTGTTGTTACGAGATGCAAATCAACCAGTAGCCTAATTGCTCAGACGTTTCGGTTTTGCCGCAAATCGAATAGAAAAAAGACCAAGGCTGGATGGCTGACTCTTTGAGCGTGGTTGAAGACACCTGCTACTGGTTAGTTTCAGATTGCTTGATCATTCGATGTCAATGACAGCTCACCAGTAACAGTTATTAAATGATGTATCTCTAAAAGCCTGTAGTGCTACTGCTACCTTGACTGATAGAGTCTCAAGCCAATCAGATTTAGTACAGTCAAACCACGCCCACAGAGTCCTTATCTAAATAAAACAATGCAGACCAATGTTCAAATTAGTCACAGTTTAATAGGCGGAGCCGTCGCACTCAAATTACAGTTCAGATAGTGTCCTCTCCATTAGGATGGGAAATATCACGCATTCAATCATATAATCCTACATCCCAGATTATATATTACAGATGGCAGATAACCAAAATTGCTTTTAGGTGCTTTATTTATTAGTAATTATTTATGAGCATAGAATTAGCCTTATACTCACACCAATGTAATTACTCATGCATTACCTTGAAGACACAATTATGGGTTATTTTTAATAATGATATACCCATTTATTCTTTAAGAATATACACTTAATGGATGTGGACTACAACTGCCTAATTACCCTATAATAAGCCAAGGAAAATAGGTGATATTGTCTTTTGTTTGTGTTTTTTGTTCTCAGCTGAGTCAATGTATAGCTTCAAAATATGTAAATATGCTTTACGTTCATAATCTCATGGATTGTCAGTCCTTGCATCCATTGCGCCAGTCTTTGATTTTGAGAGTGGTTACATTTCTCCAGCCCCATCCCTCAGCTTTCTACTAAATCAAGTGGTGGGGCTGCTGTTTGGCTGAAATACAAACTCAGGATTGTAGCCTTACGAAAGATGCTTAGTGTGCATCCTAAATAAGCATACTCCAATTTCACTGGATGGTATAGTTTCTAGCTCTTATCAACTAGTGTTCTGTAGCTCTATCCCACTGTGCAGTCATGACATAGGTCTTCCCACCCAGGACCATAATTTCAACCTCTATGCCTTTTGATAAAACTATATGTACTCCTTGGAGTTGTATATGGTTTGTGCTTTCATATTGTTACTTTATATGACTTTTCTTAAACCAGCCAGGAATTGGAAATGCAGCAAAAATGATGGATGTTTAATGCAGAGAATACAGAATGAGATCATCGCTGATCATGACAACGTATTATACCTTTACTATGTGTAGTCATTCACAATACTATGAACATTCAATTAAACATTAAGATTTTCTCTAAATCCTAAAACCATCAACCAAAGGGATCAAGGTCAAGGATTTCTGTCCATGTTCATATGTGCAGTTGGTAATGAGGTCATGTTATGTGTTGTATGTAAAACCGAAGTACATTTACACATAAAACATCACTAAAACCATTATTTATTTACACAAGCACACATAAGACCACACATCAAGATGTACAATTCAGTCATCATAATACCAAACTAAACATTGCTTTTTGGGTTTAATAGACTAAGTCTATATATGTTAGACCAAACACATGTAGCTCGTTGTTTGAATAAATTCATTCCTAATAGGAACCATGTACAGCACAAGCTGGTGTTTTACTTTTTGCCTGACGACTCATGAATTTAATTCCACTGCTCTATTGAACGCCACATACATTTAGTATGAATCTGCTATCATAGAAGTTGTTTGTGTTACGTCAAAACGAGGGGCGTCATACAAAACAAATTCATCAGCGATTGGATTGTCTCTAACAAATCTAACCAGTCAGAGTATCAAAGTTGATATCGTCATCATGTAGGCCGGCTCTGGCCCAACCCATCGTTTAATCACAAACCCATCGGTTATGAGATCAATCAGAATGGTCAGAATGTGTTCGCATTCCAGAAGTTGTCGAGGAGGGAGGCAAATCCTGACTCATCATGGAGAAGAAACGTTAGTGGGCATAACATGTGGCCAGAGCGATGTAGATGGGTAGCCAGGTATATACCGTGGTTTATGCACATCATTGGTAGCCAGGCAAGTTTACTCCGGTCTCTGCTCTTGATTTGTAAGCAGTCCCCTATCACTCAAAGCTGTAGAATATGTAGAAATCAAAAAGAGTGCCGGCATTATTTTCCCCCAACATTTTATGTTACTTAAATGTAATATTTGAACCAATTCACAGAGCAGAAAAGAGCTTGAGTGAAAGGCAACATGCTGTTGACAAGACCCTATAAGAATTGAGTTTGTAGTTGATTGGCTTTATATAGCACTTTTCTACCAACTGAGGTACTCAAAGCACTACATAGTAAGGGAGAAACTCACATCATCCACCACCAATGTGTAGCACCCACCTGGGTGATGCACTGGAACCATTTTGTGCAAGAACACTCACCACACATCAGCTGGAAAGGTGAGGTTTGATTTATTTATGCCAATTAGGGGAATGATTAGGTGGCCATGATGGAATGGGGCCTACTCTTACAATAAGTGCCATGGGATTTTTTAATGACCACAGAGTCAAGATACCCATTTAACATCCCATCTGAAAGAAAGCACCCTACACAGGGCAATGTCCCCTTCACTGGCCTGGGGCATTGTGATTTCTGTTAGACCAGAGTGCCCCCTACTGGCCCTTCAACACCACTACCAGCAGCATCTAATCACCCATCCAACGACCAACCAAAACAGACCCTGTTTAGCATCAGAGGTAAGCCAGCAGTGAAATGCAGGGTGGTATGCTGCTGGTATGAGTTTGTAACCTGACAAGTTTACAATTTGGTCTCATTTTTTTCATCTAAATGTTTCCCATTGGAACATTTATTCAACCCATTGCTCAGTTTATTTCTTTGTTGTAAGAAAATGCATATCACTTCATGTTAAAACAAATTTACAGTTAAAAAAGAAAGAAAAGTGTGATATATTGCCTATACATACGTGAATTTTATTGAACAAGAAAAGAAATACAGTAATAACATGAATGAAGCATGATTTTAAAGAGGGGCGTAGAAATAGTTTTATCTCTATAGAAATAAATGTATGAGTGAACGTTTTTCCTAATAATCTGTTTACGTGAAGCTTCATTTTGGGAACAGTGATTTTGCAATACATTTATTTGATTTGAAACTTATTAAATTAATGTTCCAACTGGCAAATGTTTGAAAAAATATCAATGAATATTTTCTAATGGGTTGATATTTCTCAAATATCATTCAAACAATCAGAAGGCGTTAATTATTGAAGCATGACAATAAGGAAATTTAAAAAACAGAACGCCTTGGACCAGATTCTTCAACAGCCTACCTTATACCTTTAAGGAAATACATTACTTCTAAGATAGATGTATCATTGAGAGCGATTACTGTACCACATTTGAAATAGAGCATGTGCTACATTTTATTATAAACTGGGTGGTTCGAACCCTGAATGCTGATTGGCTGACAGCCGTGGTATATCAGACCGTATATCACGGGTATGACACAACTTTTATTTTTACTCCTCTAATTACATTGGTAACCAGTTTATAATAGCAATAAGGCACCTCTGAGGTTTGTCGTATACGGCCAATATACCATGGCTAAGGGTTGTATCCAGGCACTCCGCGTTGCGTAGTGCAGAAGAACAGCCCTTAGCCGTGGTTTATTGGTCATATACCACACCCTCTCGTGCCTTATTGCTTAAATATACCCATGTCATATAGTGGAGTATGAACACTTTTCCATACTCTGTCCAATATTTCTACAAAGCAAAAGAGACAGTAGAGATACATGGAGTATATTACACACAATATCATGGCCATTTATAGTTTATTTCAAGCAAAGAGACAATCTCGTCCCATGTTTGTGTTGTGATGTTTTCATTCTACAATGACTCCTAAATCAATATATTTGGTATTTTGTACATGATTGTAATACACCTTTATTTATCCCTCCTATTTCCCACATTTGCTCAATTTAAAAAAATACTCTTATTTTAACTCATCTTTGCTCTGTGCAGCAAATATATTGTGTTAAAGACAGACAGTGTCTCTCCGACTTTGGCTTATTTGTGCAATGTGGATCAGCACTCGACAGGACACATGGGGTGATGCGACAGACTGTCTGTCAGACACACCCCTAACCCATCCTCTCAACCAACCTGGTCAATTCACCTATCTGGTCTTTCACTCCAGCAGGTAGGAGGACTGGGCAACACAATCTGTGGAGAAAAAATCATATATATTATCACTTAAAGGGATATCATAAATGCGGCACTCATTGGTATGTACCTGAATTGAGACAAATTAAAAGGTGTAATGGGTTTGTCGCATAAAGCTTACTTCTTTATTACATTTTTGTAATTATTTTCACTGCATCAGGAATAGCGTACATATGTACCTGAATTGGGATATCATAAAGGGATATCATAAAAGCAGTGACATCAGTGACCTCACTTACATTACAAATCATTTTGGAAATAAAGTCAATCTAAAGTAAATCTAGAATATGATGGCTAAACCAGGCGTACCTTACCGGCTACTTATTCCTCGCCTGCCGGTCAAGGAATTTCTGTTTTCTATCTGGAGGAATCTCCTCCAAACTGATGCCATGGTTACTTGCCCTGAGGAAAGTCAAAGACAGAAGGCTTAATGGCTTGTTTGATTGGCAGTGCATTGAGCACTCAGACTCTCTTGGAATAGGTATTAAACATATCAATCCCAGCATATAAAGCAACAAAAGCCCTGTCCACACTGACAACTGTTTTCATCGACCGCTGTTGACAACCGGGTCTCAGAATGTTCATTACAATTGAGTTTGAACTCTTAACACAGATATAAAAAGTTAAGCTGGACAGGTCTAAATGAGGCAATCACCACGGTAATGTGTTAAAACATTGCAGCGATGTTTTCTAGATGCCAGGGAGAGCGTTCATCACACATGTAGCAGCAGTGGGAGGTAAGGATTAATTAAGTTCAACAGACAGGTAGTAGATGAAGAATTTTACATTTGGGTCAACATGTGAACTGAACTATGACACAAGGGTCAGGTCAGCAGCACATAGAAAGTATGATTTATAAAACGTTTAGTACCTGCCACACAATCTGACAAATGGTCAATGGGTCAGCACATTATCAGATTTTTTACAATTATTTTCGGACATCTTATCTTCTATATCCACGATGACCTAGATGAAAATCAACTTTGATGTGAACGGGTTTCATGAGTACTACTGACAAAGGGCCTGGGACAAGGAGCTGGCAGGACTGAGAGTCAATAAGAGTATAATTAGGAGAAACAAAGTACAACATAAATAGAGCAGGAAGGCTTGTTAAATCTTACCCTGGAGTAAGGTCAGGCGGTCTTGGGAGAATCTTGTCGAACCCAGCTCTCCCAACCAACCAGAATGTATTTTCAACTCCCTTCCCCTGAAAGAGAAGTAGGAATAACAGAATGAAGGGCCCGTAAGTAAACATTTCACTGTTAGTCTACACCTGTTGTTTACAAAGCATGTGACAAATAAAAATTAGATTTTTCTGTGGTAAGTTAAGTGAATTCATTATTTGTGTGTGTGTGTGTGTGTGTGTGTGTGTGTGTGTGTGTGTGTGTGTGTGTGTGTGTGTGTGTGTGTGTGTGTGTGTGTGTGTGTGTGTGTGTGTGTGTGTGTGTGTGTGTGTGTGTGTGTGTGTGTGTGTGTGTGTGTGTGTGTGTGTGTGTGTGTGTGTGTGTGTGTGTGTGTCTACCTTCAGCTCTGTCATGCCCCTGGTGTCTATTTTGTAGCCCATTTTCAGTTCATGTAGGATATCGACTGTGCTCTGGTTGACATGGATTCTGTAAGCTGGGATATCAAACAACAACAGCAACCACAAAGGCTGCATTAGTCTTCATATATTCTGACAGTTTTTTCAATGTAAACAATTTCCATTAGTTATTCATGTCTATAGAGTATCAACACTTGTGACATCATACAGTACTCACATATCCTACATATATTTAGATTTTCATTCATTGGTTGATCATTAATGTATTTAATATAGAGTAACAAAATATCATTTATTGTGAGCCCATTGACAATTCTCAAAACAGCAGTTTTTTTGTGCAGCAATTCATATGTATGGCCACTTGGTGGGAGTAGATGTGAGATTTCCTGTACTCTCATGTCACTGACTAGTACATACAGTTTATACTCTATGAAATACTCTATGTGTTCCTAGCAATCAGCAGTTTAATAAGCATATATTGTTTTGAAAATGTAAAAGATTATGAGGTTGTTTATTCATATCATCACGCCAATGGTTTTTATAATTGTTACATTAACTCATAACACATACAAATCTCAACACATTATGAAGTTTACCATTGCTGTACCAGCAGAATTGGTGGTGAAAGGATATCTGAGGCAAGCCCGTACATGGAGGATATTTTTATTAAACCCTAAATTTGCCCACTAATTCTACTGATAGTCTTAAAGGATTAGTCAGGACTTCTCATCGTAACCCTCCTTAGCCTCTTGTTGCATGCACACAAACGGCAATACACCTGTCCCTATCCTTAGTGACCTCACACGGCGTGATGGGCAAACAACGAGGTGAGGTACTCACGCAACCCTGTTGACTCCATTCGAGAAGCCGTGTTGACAGTGTCTCCGAACAGACAGTACCGAGGCATCGTCAGACCCACCACTCCTGCCACCACAGGGCCTGGTGAACACAGAAACACACAGACATGCTGATAAGATCAGAAGTAGCATATTTCCTGATTTATGACTTGTGATTCATGACTTATTCAAAAAGCCTCCAATATCTCACAAAAGTTTCTGGAGAAAAAATGGCAAATTTAGTTTAATTGCAGAATATCCTTTCAATATTTAGCAGAGATGTTAGAATATTGTTGTTGTATGTCAATTATATTTTTTTCTGAGCTGTCCTTTACCATACCTAAAAGTAGTCACTTCTGTGTTACTTGAAACATGCAAAACCTTCTATATTAATTGGTAGGGTAGAGTAACGAGAAGAAAGCATTAGGCAGTGGAGACTAATAGGATAACAGGGTTTAGTGGATGACATTGCACCATTCCAGGAATATGTTCCAGACGGGGATCAGGTAAAAATACACTTTTGCTCCAATACTCTGACGTTAATGCCATGTTCTATAGAATTCCAATACTCATTCTCAAATTTCATTAAATATAACATATCAAAAGTATGGTTTGCTTATTTATTGAATTGTACTATTAATCTATTGACTTTGTTGCATATGCATGAACTGCAATGTATAGCAGTTGATCTCATGGACTGCCAGTCAATGCATCTATAGATCCATCTATGAATTTGACAGTAACATTTCTCCAGCCCCATGTCTGCACGCATGAGTGTAAGTCGCTTCGGATAAAAGCATCCACTAATTGGAATATGTTTTTATTATTATATTATCCCCCAGCTTAATTGCAAACCAAGTGGCTGGGCTATCGTTTAGCTAAAAAAATGAATGAAGAATTGTGGTTTTCAAGAGAAAAGGCCAGTCAATTAGTCTACATTATGAACGCTGAGGCAGAGGATAAAAATATGACAAAGAATTTTAGATGAGCCACGCACCAGAGTGAAGGCCGATACGAATCTTGACCTTGACATCAGGCATGTGCCTCATCTTGAAGGTTCCAATACAGTGGAGGATGTCCAGGGACATGTTGGACATCTCAGCTGCGTGGCGTCTACCGTTCCGGTTTGGAACTCCAGAGGCTACCATGTAGGCATCTCCGATGGTCTCCACCTGAAGGCCACACAATCAATATCTTTACTGTCCCAATTGGGAAATTTGTCAAAATTACAAAGGAAGGAGGAGGTGACATAAACTCATGCACACTAAGGAATGCAACCATTTACTTCCAGGATTTGTATTGAAAGTAGAACAAGCTTCCATTGCATCACTAATAGGACACAACTATTTTGCAGCAGGACAGGATTCTCACCTTGTAGACATCATGCTGCCCGATGATGGCATCAAAGAGTGTGTAGAGATCATTGAGTAAATCTACCACTTCAATGGGCTCGCTGAGTGCAGAGATGGTAGTGAAGCCCACAATGTCACTGAAGTACAGAGTGACCTCAGAGAAGTGCTCTGGTTTCACAGGCTTGCCCGTCTTCAGGGCCAGGCACACAGACCTATGGTGTAAGATAAGACAAGGGAGTTGATAGAGGGATGTGGATAGAGGTTAGGAGAATAAATGACCAGCGGCCAATGAACACAATTGTTTTTTGCCTTGCACAGTAATACAATTCAATATTCTCAATACAGAGACATTTGTTATTTTTGATGTTGCAAATATGAAGTGAAATATAATGTGAAGTGGGAGGAGTGGGGGGGGGGGGGGGGGGGACTGACCTGGGCAACATCTGGGCCAGCAGCTGATCAGTCTTTTTCCTCTCCACCTCCAGCTCCTCTGTCCTCTCCCTAATCAGGTCCTCAAGGTTAGTGGAGTACTGCTCCAACATACGCAGCATTGAGTCTATGATGTTGGTCTTCTTCCCCTTGGTTATGCTCTTGAACTAAAGTATAAAAGGGAAACATACAGCATGCAGTGAGGAGGTGAAGTATGTTACATATTACTGTAATATAGTTAACAAAAAGCATGTTGTTTTGAGTTCTTGTTAGATTGAGACTGAGTTCATTGTGTTCAGATGTGTGCTCATGCATGTCTATGAAAAAATTGTAGGGTCAATTCAACCCCTCTGTACATCTGTCTGACTGAATACCAGGCCGCTCCGAGGTGCCTGGAACCAGCAGAGCTCACCGAGTAGACATCTACCTTTCTGCAACTGCCCACCAACAGCAGAGATGAAAGACAGGACCTAATCACTCTCTCCCCTTCCCCACCACATTCAGGATTAAAGGTCTAATGCAGCCATTTTTATCTAAATATCAAAGAATTTCTGGGTACCAATTAAGTACCTTTACTGCAGTTGTTTTCAATAAAAATTGTCAAAAATAAACAAAAATAGCTTCTTAGCAAAGAGCAAGCAAGAATATTGCTAGTACTGTCTGGGAATGTTCTGAGTGGGAAGAGGAAACTGTTATTGACAGAGAGGGTTGGAACTGTTTGATGTTGATGTTACCTGGCAGGCCAAAACTCCAACCCTACAAAACAGGCTGAAATTACAGGTGGTCTTTTGAAACAGATCTTGCACTAAAAGTGCATTATCTACATTCTCAGAATTTCACAGTATTATTCCAACCTCATAGTGAGGAAATATAGTATAAAGTGGTGTAGTGGTATTTCTTTAGGTGACGGAGCGATAAAAATGTAATTTCCTCAATCAAAGTTTTTACTGACAGATGTAGCCAATTGAATAACCTATCATTATAGAATATGCATGATATGAATCCTCCAATTGCAATGTCTGCCTATGCCCACGTATTGTCTCAAGAAAATGTTACATTTCTAATACCCTCAAACACCAAGTTAGGCATAGGCTACCTAAAAGTCCAAACTGCATCTCCATGCCAACCATTTGATTGATATTCATCAGCTTCATGGGAATATGCATTTACATCTTCATGAATTACTGTTTCATGAGCCAATTAGAGCAGATGATGTTGACAAACTATTAGCCTTTCTTGTATTTTGTTTCAATCAAAGCATATACAGTCTGAAGTTTACATACACCTTAGCCAAATACATTTAAACTCAGGTTTTCACAATTCCTGAAATTGAATCCTAGTAAAAATTCCCTGTCTTAGGTCAGTTAGGATCACCACTTTATTTTAAGAATGTGAAATGTCAGAATACTAGTAGAGAGAATTATTTATTATTATTTATTTATTTCATCACATTCCCAGTGGGTCAGAAGTTTACATACACTCAATTAGTATTTAGTAGCATTGCCTTTAAATAGTTTAACTTGGGTCAAACTATTCGGGTAGTCTACCACAAGCTTCCCACAATAAGTTGGGTGAATTTTGTCCCATTCCCCCTGACAGAGCTGTTGTAACTGAATAAGGTTTGTCGGCCTCCTTGCACGCACACGCTTTTTCAGTTCTGCCCACAAATGTTCTATAGGATTGAGGTCAGGGCTTTGTAATGGCCACTCCGATACCTTGACTTTGTTGTAGATGTCCTAACCGACTTGCCAAAACTATAGTTTGTTCATAAGAAATTTGTGGAGTGGTTGAAAAACGAGTTTTAATGACTCCAACCTAAGTGTATGTAAACTTCAGACTTCAACTGTATCCTGCCTAGTGGTACGCTCTGCATGCACGCATGCAAGTGTTTTCACGGACATTTTCAACCTCTCCCTGACTGAATCTGTAATACCTACATGTTTCAAGCAGACCACCATAGTCCCTGTGCCCATGAAAGCAAAGGTAACCTGCCTAAATGACTTCCGCCCCATAGCACTCACGTCGGCAGCCATGATGTGCTTTGATTGAAAGGCTGGTCATGTCTCATATCAACACCATCATCCTGGAAACCCTAGACCCACTCCAATTCGCATACCACTCCAACAGATTCACAGATGACGCAATCTCAATCCCACTCCACACTGCCCTTACCCACCTGGACAAAAGGAACACCTTTTATAGGGCCTCCTGAGTGGCGCAGCAGTCTAATGAACTGCATCGCAGTGCTTGAGGCGTCACAACAGATCCAGGTTCAATCCTGGGCTGTGTAGCTGCCCGGCCGCGACCGGGAAACCCATGAGGGGGAGCACAATTGGCCCAGAGTCGACTGGGTTAGGGGATGGTTTGGAGGCCGGATGTCCTTGTCCCATCGCGCTCTAGCGACCCCCGTGGCGGGCCGGACGCAGTGCACGCTGACACGGTCACGAGTTGTATGATGTTTCCTCTGACACATCGGTGCGGCTGGCTTCCGGGTTAAGCAAGCAGTGTGTCGAGAAGCAGTGCTGCTTGGCATGGTCGTGTTTCGTAAACCTTCCCCTCTCCCGAGTCCGTACGAGAGTTCCACCGATGGGACAAGACTAACTACCAATTTGAAATCACGAGAAAGGGGTAAAAAAATAAATAGGAACACCTATGTGAGAAAGCTGTTCATTGACTACAGCTCAGCGTTCAACACCATAGTACCCTCAAAGCTAATCACTAAGCTAAGGACCCTGGGTCTAAACACCTCCCTCTGCAACTGGATCCTGGACTTCCTGACGAGCTGCCCGCAGGTGGTAAAGCTAGGCAGCAACACATCTGCCACGCTGATCCTCAATACGGGGGCCCCTCAGGGGTGCCTGCTTAGGCCCCTCCTGTACTCCCTGTTCACCCACTACTGCATGGCCAAGCATGACTCCAACACCATCATTGAGTTTGCTGACAACACAGCCTGATCACCGACAACGATGACACAGCCTATAAGGAGGAAGTCAGGACAACAACCTCTCCGTCGACGTGAGCAAGACAAAGGAGAGGATCGTGGACTACAGGAAAAGGAGGCCCGACCACGCCCCCATTCACATTACATTTACATTTTTTACATTTTAGTCATTTAGCAGACGCTCTTATCCAGAGCGACTTACAGTAGAGTGCATACATTCTATTACATTTTACATACTGAGACAAGGATATCCCTACCGGCCAAATCCTCCCTAACCCGGACGACGCTATGCCAATTGTGCGTCGCCCCACGGACCTCCCGGTTGCGGCCGGCTGCGACAGAGCCTGGGCGCGAACCCAACCCAGCCTGGGCACGAACCCAGAGACTCTGGTGGCGCAGCTAGCACTGCGATGCAGTGCCCTAGACCACTGCGCCACCCGGGAGGTCACATCGACGGGGCTGTAGTGGAGTGGATCGAGAGTTTGAAGTTCCTTGGTGTCCACATCACCAACAAACTATCATGGACCAGACAAACAAAGACAGTCGTGAAGTGGGCAAGGCAACGCCTCAGGAGACTTAAAAGATTTGGCATGGGTCCGCACCTCAAGAAGTTCTACAGCTGCACCATAGAGATCATCCTGACCGGTTGCATCACCGCCTGGTATGGCAACTGCTCAGCATCCGATCCTAAGACGCTACAGAGGAAAGTGCGCACAACTCAGTATATCACTGGACCAAGCTTCCTGCCATCCAGGACCTATATACTAGGCAGTGTCAGAGGAAAGCCCCAAAAAATGTCAAAGACTCCAGCCACCCAAGTCATAGACTGTTCTCTCTGCTACCGCACGACAAGCGTTACTGGAGCGTCAAATCCTTGTTGAAAAGGATCCTCAACAGCTTCTACCCCCAAGCCATAAGACTGCTGAACAATTAATAAAATGGCCACCCAGACGATTTACATTGACCCCCCCTCCTGTTTGTTATCAATGCATAGTCACTTTACTCCTGTGTACAAATTACCTCAACTAACCTGTACCCCAGCACATTGACTCGGTACCGGTACCCCCTGTATATAGGCTCATTATTGTTATTTTATTGTGTTACTTTTGATTTGATTTTTTACTTTAGTTTATTTAGTAAAAATGTCTTAACTCTGTTTCTTGAACTGCATTGTTGGTTAAGGGCTTGTAAGTAAGCATTTCACTGTAAGGTCTACTATACCTGTTGTATTCAGCACATGTGACAAATAAAATATGATTTGATTTGAACATGTTGAACCAACTTGTGGTGCTGAAGGATATCTCTGCGCATTTGGCCAGTTCAGGAACAAACAATAATTTGCAGTAGGCTATAAACTAATGTAATACAAATACATATAGTTTCATATAATTGCACTGTTTGCAAGGAGAACTTTATTGTGAGTAGGCATTTCAATGTATTGTGTAGCTTTTACACGCTGTATCATAAATACACTTTGATTAGCTTGAACATATGGTTACAATCTACCCTTTTAAAGACAAAAAACCCAGAGAGTTGAACTATCAATTCATCATTTATTTACATAGATTAAACATGCTATCAAATCAATTGACCAAAGTGAACCTAAATCATTACTACATAGAAATGCAGGAAATTCATTTTAAAACAGCCATAATATCAAGCTGTTGGTGTGGTGTATTCATGCATCTCAATAAACCAGTGGCGATTTTAGCATTTAAATCTCGGTGGGGCAACTCAAATTTTTTGTTGTTGTTGCCTGACTCCACCCTTGCTCTCCATTCAAACTGGACTACATTAGCATTTCACAAAACCAGCGCATGAAGAGCACTAGTAATAATGTCTTTTTGTAGGCACTAACTCCACAATGGCTCTTTGGCCAAAGGTTAATGGTGAAATTGGGGCGGCAGGTAGCCTAGTGGTTAGAGCGTTGGGCCAGGAACCGAAAGGCTGCTAGATCAAATTCCTGAGCTGACAAGGTAAAAATCTGTTGTTCTGCCCCTGAACAAGGCAGTTAACCTACTGTTCCTAGGCAGTCATTGTAAATAAGAATTTGTTCTTAACTGACTTGCCTAGTTAAATACAAATAAATACAAAATGTATGTTTTTTAGTAGTTTTGGGGGGGATAAACACCGGTCTTATACATTTTGTTCTATGAGATCATTTTGTGAATTTTTAAGCATTTATGTAATCAAAATGAGCACATAAAGGCTTCAGAATTCATTATGGTCATGTTAACTGACTGATATTATCTCATAGAACTAAACGTATAAGATCTCCTAAGCCTGTTAACCTCAGACCTTATTTTCAGCGTTTATTCCCAAACCCCATTATGTCCACATTCATTTCCCTCATAGGAATGGCTGAATGAACCAGAGGTCACTTATTTCTGTTTTTTAGGACTACAAGCTGGCCGGCTCTATTGCTGCCCAACTTCTGTTTCAAATCAAATCAAATTGTATTCGGCGCATTTGACTAATACAATTTGATTTGTGTAGACAGGTGTAGACCAGGGTGTAGACCTTACAGTGAAATGCTTACTTACGAGCCCCTAACCGACAGTGCAGTTTATAAACATACGGATAAGAATAAGAGATACAAGTAACAAGTTAATTAAACAACAAAGTCAAGGTATTGGAGTGGCCATTACAAAGCCCTGACCTCAATCCTATAGAACATTTGTGGGCAGAACTGAAAAAGCGTGTGCGTGCAAGGAGGCCGACAAACCTTATTCAGTTACAACAGCTCTGTCAGGGGGAATGGGACAAATTAAAGAGGAGCAGTAAAAAATAACAATATATACAGGGGGGTGCCGGTACAGAGTCAATGTGCGGGGGCACCGGTTAGTTGAGGTAGAATGTACATGTAGGTAGAATTAATTAAAGTGACTATGCATAGATGACAACAGAGAGTGGCAGTGGTGTGGAGAGGGGAGGTGGGGTGGGCAATGTGAATAGTCTGGGTAGCCATTTGAAAAGATGTTCAGGAGTCTTTTGGCTTGGGGGTAGAAGCTGTTTAGATGCCTCTTGGACCTAGACTTGGTGCTCCGGTACCACTTGCTGTGTGGTAGCAGAGAGAACAGTCTATGACTAGGGTGGCTGGAGTCTTTGACAATTTTCAGGGCCTTCCTCTGACAGCGCCTGGTATAGAGGTCCTGGATGGCAGGAAGCTTGGACCCGTGATGTACTGGACCGTACGCATTACCCTCTGTAGTGCCTTGCGGTCGGAGGCCGAGCAGTTGCCATACCATGCAGTGATGCAACCAGTCAGGATGCTCTCGATGGTGCAGCTGTAGAACCTGTTGAGTATCTGAGGACCCATGCCAAGTCTTTTCAGTCTCCTGAGGGGGAATAGGTTTTGTCTTGCCCGCTTCACGACTATCATGGTGTGCTTGGACCATGTTAGTTTGTTGGTGATGTGGACACCAAGGAACTTGAAGCTCTCAACCTGCTCTACTGCAGCCCTGTCGATGAGAATGGGGGCGTGCTCAGTCCTCTTTTTCCTGTAGTCCACAATAATCTCCTTTGTCTTGATCACGTTAAGGGAGAGGTTGTTGTCCTGGCACCACATGGCCAGGTCTCTGACCTCCTCCCTACAGGCTGTCTCGTTGTTGTTTGTGATCAGGCCTACCACTCTTGTGTCATCGGAAAATTTAATGATGGTGTTGGAGTCATGCCTGGCCGTGCAGTAATGCGTGAACAGGGAGTACAGGAGGGGGCTGAGCACACACACCTGAGGGGCCCCTGTGTTGAGGATCAGCGTGGCAGATGTGTTGTTACCTACCCTTACCACATGGGGGCGGCCCGTCAGGAAGTCCAGGATCCAGTTGCAGAGGAAGGTGTTTAGTCCCAGGGTCCTTATCTTATTGATGAGCTTTGAGGGCACTACGGTGTTGAACGCTGAGCTGTAGTCAATGAATAGCATTCTCACATAGGTGTTCCTATTTTTTTTTGTCCAGGTGGAAAAGGGCAGTGTGGAGTGCAATAGAGACTCCATCATCTGTGGATCTGTTGGGGCGGAAGGCAAATTGGAGTGGGTCTAGGGTTTCTAGGATGATGGTGTTGATGTGAGACATGACCAGCCTTTCAAAGCACTTCATCGCTACAGACGTAAGTGCTATGGGTCAGTAGTCATTTAGGCAGGTTACCTTAGTGTTCTTGGGCACAGGTACTATGGTGGTCTGCTTAAAACATGTTGGTATTACAGACTCGGACAGGGAGAGGTTGAAAATGTCAGTGGAGACACTTGCTAGTTGGTCAGCGCATGGTCGCAGTACACGTCCTGGTAATCCGTCTGGCCCTGCGGTTTTGTGAATGTTGACCTGTCTAAAGGTCTTACTCATATTAGCTGCGGAGAGCGTGATCACACAGTCTTCCGGTACAGCTGGTGCTCTCATGCATGTTTCTGTATTATTTGCCTCGAAGCGAGCATAGAAGTAGTTTTGCTCATCCGGTAGGTTTGTGTCACTGGGCAGCTCTCGGCTGTGTTTCCCTTTGTAGTCTGTAATGGTTTGCAGGCCCTGCCATATCCGACAAGTGTCAGAGCCGTGTAGTACAATTCGATCTTAGTCCTGTATTGACGCTTTGCCTGTTTGAAGGTTCATCGGAGGGCATAGCGGGATTTCTTATAAGCTTCCGGGTTAGAGTCCCGCTCCTTGAAAGTGGCAGCTCTAGCCTTTAGCTCAGTGCGGATGCTGCCTGTAATCCATGGTTTCTGTTTGGGGTATGTACGTACGGTCACTGTGGGGACGACGTCATCGAAGCACTTATTGATGAAGACAACGACAGATGTGGTGTACTCCTCAATGCCATTGAAGGAATCCCAGAACATATTCCAGTCTGTGCTAGCAAAACAGTCCTGTAGTTTAGCATCTGCTTCATCTGACCACTTTTTTTATTGGTCTAGTCACTGGTGCTACCTGCTTTAATTTTTGCTTGTAAGCAGGAGTAAGGAGGATAGAATTATGGTCAGATTTGCCAAATGGAGGGCAAGGGAGAGCTTTGTATGCATCTCTGTATGTGGAGTATAGGTGGTCCAGAGTTCTGTTCCCTCTGGTTGCAGATTTAACATGTGGATAGAAATGAGGTAAAACTGATTTAGGTTTGCCTGCATTAAAGTCCCCCGCTACTAGGAGCACCGCCTCTGGGTGAGCGTTTTCTTGTTTGCTTATGGCGGAATACAGCTCATTCAATGCTTTCTTAGTGCAACAGCTACAAAGAATATAGAGGAAAACTCTCTCGGAAGGTAATGTGGTCTGCAGCTTATCATGAGAAACTCTTCCTCTAGCGAGCAATGGCTTGAGACTTCCTTAGATATCGTGCACCAGTTGTTGTTTACAAAAATACATAGACCGTCGCTCCTTGTCTTACCAGACGCCGCTGTTCTATCCTGCCGGTACATCGTATAACCAGCCAGCTGTATGTTGATATTGTCGTCGTTCAGCCACGACTCCGTGAAGCATAAGATGTTACAGTTTTTATTGTCCCATTGGTAGTTTAATCTTCCCAATAACTCGTCCATTTTATTGTTCAAAGATTGTATGTTTGCGAGCAGAATTGAGGGGAGTGGGGGTTTATTCGATCTCCTCCTACTCCTCAGAAGGCAGCCCGCCCTCCGGCCTCTCTTTCTCAGCCTCCTCTTCACGCAGATCACTGGGGTTGGGGCCTGTTCCCGAGGGAGCCGTATATATCCTCCGCCTCGGGCTCGTCAGAGTTGTGAAAGAAGAAAAAGGATTCTGCAAGTCCGTGGGGAGTAATCGCAGTCCTGATGTCTAGAAGTTATTTTAGCAGCAACATTATGTACAAAAATAAGTTACAAACAACGCAGATAAACAAACAAAAAACACAATCGGTGTCACGCCCTGACCTGAGATATCTCTGTTTTCTTTATATTTTGGTTAGGTCAGGGTGTGACTAGGGTGGGTACGTTAGTTTTTGTATTGTCTAGGTTTTTTTGTATGTTTAGGGTTTATGTAGGTCTAGGTGATTTGTATGTCTATGGTGGCCTGATATGGTTCCCAATCTGAGGCAGCTGTTAATCGTTGTCTCTGATTGGGGATGATATTTAGGTAGCCATTTTCCCTTTGGTGTTTGTGGGTTCTTGTTCCATGTTTAGTTGCCTGTCTGCACTACTCATATTAGCTTCACGGTTCGTTTTGTTATTTTGTTTGTTTGTTCAGTGTTCATTCCTAAATAAAGAAGAATGTACGCATACCACGCTGCACCTTGGTCTCCTCCTTACAACGGCCGTGACAATCGGTTGGGGGCACGTAAAATGTCTGCCTTCTGCTCCGGCGCCATTCACTAGATGTAGTGAAAATAGATAACTGGAACACACCTTTTGTCCATTGTTCTCGCCTCAATCTCAGTGGACTAACAGCTGATATCAATCTTGGACTATTGAACAGGGATATTTAAGCAATAAGGCACAAGAGGGTGTAGTATATGGCCAATATACCATGGCTAAGGGCTGTTCTAAAGTACGACACAACGCAGAGTGCCTAGATACAGCCCTTAGTCGTGGTATATTGGCCATATATCACAAACCCCGAGGTGCCTTATTTGTCACGCTGGTGTGAAGGATCGGGAGACAGGCGCAGGAATGCGTAATAAGGGTTTTTATTTCCCAAATTACAGCGTGCCGTGTAAAGGCATGGCGACGAAGACCAAACAAACACATATACAAAACACAGGGTAGAAACCCATTCGGACTCATTCGGACTTTGACCCAGAGCCACTACAGAGTTTAATTTAATGCATTCAATGTTGTCTTCTCATCCCTAAAATCCCTGATTGGTTTGAGCGTGTAAATCTGTGTGTACCTCTATATTATTACTATCTTTCTCCTAGAAATTCCTTGCTGTTTCATTTTAGAGTTATTAGAACAACTGCTTGCCTGACCCTTTTGGGCTATCTAATTCCCTGTTGAATTTGAATCTGTAACCCTATTGTATAATTTTGATCCAAATCCTTCATTAATCATTAATTCTGTAAAATGAATTGCTTTATCTTGATGCACTTAAAATAAATCTTATTAGTTTATAAAGTATTCGCTGCCTCTGAGAGATTCATTTGTCTTGTCATTCAATAACTCAATTGCTTTCAGAATTATAATAATTGTAGTTAGTTATAATTCCAAGATCGGCACACTCATTAGGCAGGATTAGGTGGCCGCCTATGGCGACAGATTGACGAGGGCAACATTTTCTGAGCCAAACGGACCAAAACGCACCTCCAACAACACATAAAACCTCACATAATTCTGCACAAAAACAATTACATATTCTCTACAACCAGTGGCATATGAGTTTTTCAGTTGAGCGCTGATGGCGCCTTGTGATAAACAGTGCCCATTTTGTCAAAGGTCGGGGCAGGGTGCTGTTGGAGAGACGCAGCGCTGAGACGCTCCACCAACGTTCCATCAAAAAAAACTATCTAACATAAATCATGTAGCAGATATGGTAGAAAGAGCATGTGGCCTTTTCTGTAGCCTACAGGCTGGAGATAAAATGTATGCCAGTGTAATATGATGACAATATAATGACACGGATACTTTTTTCAAATAATCTAACCAAAATGGCACCCAATTGATAAAAAAATGTGCTGTCATGTTAAACAACATATCAGAAAAACAGAACAGGTCAAAGTAAAATGGACAATCACAACTGTTGTACAGGAGTTTCACCCCATTGTCATGATCAGTGGTTTAACATTGTTTTCCGTACTTTTTTGACAAGCTGATCATAGCGAAAAAGAAAATGCTTCTGCATTTCCTGCCATATAAACACATTGCAAATAGCGACACGATCCTGATGAAGTTGGGTAGCTGATATTCAGAGCTTAAATAGCCAAACTGATTATTCACAGGAATCAGGACTAATAATGCCAATGCAACGGCCTGTTTTACAAATGGTGGTTCTACCACATTGATGGGCATTCATCAAATGTCATTGCGGTTGACATGGTAGGCTACACCCCAGTAAGCACGAGCCAACGTCTTTAGTATGTCTTTTTTTGTCATTTTTTGTGTTTTACAAACAGTAGGCTTACCACATAGATGGACGTTCATAAAATTATATTTCAGGCAACACTAGGCTACACCTCAGTAAGCATGGTCCGACACCATGGCTTTTGGACATTTTTTTTTTGGTACAGTCTGGACCAGCCTTGATTTCCACATTCATGGACATTGGTTTTTGGTCTGGTCCATACAAAATCTGAACCAATCATAGGATGTTTATGTTTGGTTCAGATTTGGTGCGGTCCAGACAGGACTTGATTTCAACGTCCACGGACATACATTTTTTGTTCAGATTTTGTCCGGTCTGGACCAGCCTTGATTTGGTACAATATAGACGTCTATAAATTACATATTTTCAACTTTCATTCAGAACTGAAAATGAACCTGATTTCAATGTCCGGAAAATATGTATTTTTCAACATCGAGAAAAGATGCTTTTTGAACGTCCTGGAAAACATGTATTTTTAAGGTCTGGCACAGGGCAGCAGGCAAGGACCTACCCTGTATAATTGTAGCTATTTATAGTTTCCTACCAACTACAAAAGAGTAGGTGGTGCTGCAACCTTCACAGGTAATATTGTCAATTAATAACCTAATGAATTAGACATGTATCATAGTGTAGCACATGGGGATGTGTGAAACTTACTCCTCAGCCTTATATGTCCGGCTTGGGTCGCCTCATGAGCTAGATTTTGAGGTGGAGCAATCGTCTAAGTGAGGACAGTCACGTGTGCTAGTAAGGAAGAGGTCCCGAGTTTGCGCCAGGTATGGTCCGAATCGGGAGGAAGTGGTACTTGCTAAGCAAGCAGCATGGTGTCCTTAACAATCGCATATTACACCATTCTTCTACAAAATGTTGTTACGAAACCGATGAACTAGCATAGTAATATTGTTGCCCTCTCTAAGTGTAGGGGTCTAAGGCCTAGTTAACTGGTCTGTAACCTAATTTAAGATGTGCATCTATGTGAAAAATCTGTGTATGAATCTAGGTGTACATGTTCCCAGGGAGACAGCAACCTTATCTTGGTCCAGGACCAGTTCTGTCCCTCTTGACCTCTTGGTGACAAAAATAAATATATACAAAAAGGAAAACTACAAACGGCATGCCCAAAGTAAAGAATCAAAACCAAACTAAAGGCATTATCTCCATCAAACCAACCAGCAGCCTCACGACTCCAAGCTGGCACTCTGAATGACGATCACCTTAAGTGATGGCACCTGATGTGCATATACACCAGGTTCAGCACTTGGACAAGGTTGCTGCTGCCCCCTGGGGGAATGAAGTCTGGAAGTGGTAGTGAGCTGGAGTGTGCTGTCTAAACTACCTGACCTATTCCATAACAATGTACTGTATCTTCTTATGGCTGCAGGGGCAGTATTGAGTAGCTTGGATGAAAGGTGCACAGAGGTGCCCAGAGGAAACGGCCTGCTCCTCAGTCATAGTTGCTAATATTTGCACATTGTTATTAGTATTGGATAGAAAACTCTGAAGTTTCTAAAACTGTTTGAATTATGTCTGTGAGTATAACAGAACTCATATGGCAGGAAAAAACCTGAGAAGTTCCACTTCCTGTTTTTTCTGAGGGTGCTAGATTTTCAACCAAGCTCTCAATGAAATTACAGCGAGATATTGATGAGTTTTCACTTCCTACGGCTTCCACTAGATGTCAACAGTCAATAGAACTTTGTCTGATGACTCTAATGTGAAGGGGGGGACAGGAATTAGTCACCACTGCCACGAGCTGACCATGCTTTGACCATGCACGTTCACGTGATAGGCATCTCTGTTCCATCGCTCAACTGAAGTCAGTCTAATTCTCCGGTTGGAACGTTATTCAAGATGTATGTTAACAACATTCTAAAGATTGATTCAGTACATCGTTTGACATGTTTCTACTGACTGTTATGGAACTTTTGGACATTTCGTCACGTTATAGTGGAATTGTTTACCAAAGTAGCTAATTGGACATAAATAACGAACATTATCGAACAAATCAAGCATTTATTGTGGACCTGGGAATCCTAGGACTGCATTCTGATGAAGTTCATCAAAGGTAAGGAAAAATTTATCATGTATTTTCTGGTTTCTGTTGACCCCAACATGGTGGCTAATTTGGCTATTGTTCTGAGCTTCGTCTCAGATTATTGCATGATTTGCTTTTTTCGTAAAGTTTTTTTGAAATCTGACACAGCGGTTGCATTAAGGAGAGGTATATCTATAATTCCATGTGTATAACTTGTATTATCATTTACATTTATGATGAGTATTTCTGTTGAAATGATGTGGCTATGCAAAATCACTTGATGTTTTTGGAACTAGTGAATGTAACGCGCCAATGTAAACTCAAATTTTTTAATATAAATATGAACTTTATTAAACAAAACATGCATGTATTGTGTAAATGAAGATAATCAAAAGGTTAGTGATTAATTTTATCTCTATTTCTGCTTTTTCTGACTGCTATATTTCGCTGGAAAAATGGCTGTGCTTATTGTGGTTTGGTGGTGACCTAACATAATCGTTTGTTGTGCTTTCGCTGAAAAGCATATTTGAAATCGGACACTTTAGTGGGATTAACAACAAGATTGCCTTTAAAATGATATAAGACACATGTATGTTTGAGGAATTTTAATTATGAGATTTCTGTTGTTTGAATTTGGCGCCCTGCACTTTCACTGGCTGTTGTCATATCGATCCCGGTAGCGGGATTGCAGCCATAAGAAGATGTGTATGTATATAGAGTTCCTTTCAGAAAGTATCCAGACACCTTGATCTTTTTCACATTTTGTTACATTACAGCATTATTCTACAATGTATTAAACTGTTCCCCCCCCCCTCATCAATCTACACACAATACCCCATAATGACAAAGGAAAAAAATGGTTTTTAGAAATTTCATCAAATGTATAAAAAATAAACTGAAATATCGTATTTACATAAGTATTCAGACCCTTTACTCAGTACTTTGTTGAAATACTTTTGGCAGCGATTACAGCATCGATTCTTCTTGGGTATGACGTTACAAGCTTGGCACACCTGTATTTGGGGAGTTTGTCCCATTATTATCTGCAGATCCTCTCAAGCTCTGTCAGGTTGGATGGGAGCGTTGCTGCGCATCTATTTTCAGGTCTCTCCAAAAATGTTTGATCGGGTTCAAGTCCGGGCTTTGACTGGGCCACTCAAGGACATTCAGAGACTTGTCCCAAAGTCATTCCTGCGTTGTCTTGGCTGTGTGCTTAGGGTAATTGTCCTATTCAAATGTGAACCTTCGCCCCAGTCTGAGGTCCTGAGCACTCTGGAGCAGGATTTCATCAAGGATCTCTCTGTACTTTGCTCTGTTTATCTTTACCTTGATCCTGACTAGTCTCCCAGTCCCTGCTGTTGAAAAACATCCCCACAGGCTGATGCTGCCACCACCATGCTTCACCGTAGGGATTGTGCCAAGTTTCCTCCAGACGTGACACTTGGCATTCAGGCCAAAGAGTTCAATCTTGGTTTCATCAGACCAGAGAATCTGGTTTCTCATGGTCTGAGAGTCTTTCGGTGCCCTTTGGCAAACTCCAAGCGGACTGTCATGTGCCTTTTACTGAGGAGGGGTTCCATTTGGCCACTCTACCATAAAGGCCTGATGGGAGAACCTTCCAGAAGGACAACCAATCTCCACAGAGGAAGTCTAGAACTCTGTCAGAGTGACCATTGGGTTCTTGGTCACCTCGCTGACAAAGGCCCTTCTCCCCGGATTGCTCAGTTTGGCTGGGCGGCCAGCACTAGGAAGAGTCTTGGTGGTTCCAAACTTCTTACATTTAAGAATGTTGGAGCCCACTGTGTTCTTGGGGACCTTCAATGCTGCAGACTTTTTTCGTACCCTTCCCAATCCTGTCTCAGAGCTCTACAGACAATTCCTTCGACCTCATGGCTTGATTTTGCTCTGACATGCACTGTCAACTGTGGGACCTTATATAGACATGTGTGTGCCTTTCCAAATCATGTACAATCAATCAAATTTACCACAGGTGGACTCCAATCAAGTTGTAGAAACATCTCAATGATGATCATTGGAAACAGATGCACCTGAGCTCAACTTTGAGTCTCATAGCAACGGGTCTGAATACTTATGTAAATAAGGTATTTCTGTTTTTTATATTGAACAAATTTGCAAAAAATTAGAACAACCTGTTTTCACTTTGTCATTATGGGGTATTGTGTGTAGATTGCTGAGGAAAACGTTTTATTTAATCCATTTTAGAATAAGGCTGTAACAAAACTAAATGTGAAAAAAGTCAAGGGGTCTGAATTCTTTCCGAAGGTACTGTATGTAGCTTTGTGAATGTTTGTGTACAGTAAAGTAGGCTACCTGTTTGAATATCTCCTCGAAGGTGGGTCTCTTTTCTGGCTCCTCACTCCAGGCCTGTTTCATGACCTGGATCACCTCTAGTGGAGCTTCATCCGCTGACACAGTGGGCCGACACAGTGGTGGGGGAGATTTCAACTTACTGAGGATCTCTGTCAAACACACACACACACACCTATACTCTCCAATAATTGTACTGTTCACATTGGCATGGAGGCCATTCCTGCTGTTTTTGTTTTACATCTGACACAACTAGCCCCATGTATGGTGGTACTGTTTGATAGGAGGTCTAACCCTTGGGAGGCATGTCCAGCATGCAGAAGGGAGCACAGCGGGCGATGACCTCCTGCATAATGATGGCGAAGCTGTAGACGTCCCCATGGAACGTTCCTCTCTTCATCAGCTTGGAGTTCCTTAGCAGCTCTGGAGCCACCCACAGCTGATCTGTTAGGTGGACCATGGAGTTAGGGGACAAGAGTGGAGGGTTGGATTAAGGGATCTGTTAGGTGGACCATGGAGTTAGGGGACAAGAGTGGAGGGTTGGATTAAGTGATCTGTTAGGTGGACCATGGAGTTAGGGGACAAGAGTGGAGGGTTGGATTAAGTGATCTGTTAGGTGGACCATGGAGTTAGGGGACAAGAGTGGAGGGTTGGATTAAGTGATCTGTTTGGTGGACCATGGAGTTAGGGGACAAGAGTGGAGGGTTGGATTAAGTGATCTGTTAGATGGACCATGGAGTTAGGGGACAAGAGTGGAGGGTTGGATTAAGTGATCTGTTAGGTGGACCATGGAGTTAGGGGACAAGAGTGGAGGGTTGGATTAAGTGATCTGTTAGGTGGACCATGGAGTTAGGGGACAAGAGTGGAGGGTTGGATTAAGTGATCTGTTAGATGGACCATGGAGTTAGGGGACAAGAGTGGAGGGTTGGATTAAGTGATCTGTTAGGTGGACCAGGGAGTTAGGGGACAAGAGTGGAGGGTTGGATTAAGTGATCTGTTTGGTGGACCATGGAGTTAGGGGACAAGAGTGGAGGGTTGGATTAAGTGATCTGTTAGGCGGACCAGGGAGTTAGGGGACAAGAGTGGAGGGTTGGATTAAGTGATCTGTTAGATGGACCATGGAGTTAGGGGACAAGAGTGGAGGGTTGGATTAAGTGATCTGTTAGGTGGACCAGGGAGTTAGGGGACAAGAGTGGAGGGTTGGATTAAGTGATCTGTTAGGTGGACCATGGAGTTAGGGGACAAGAGTGGAGGGTTGGATTAAGTGATCTGTTAGGTGGAACAGGGAGTTAGGGCACAAGAGTGGTGGTTTAGATTAAATGTTTTTCACACACAACCTGACTAGGGGGATAAACGAACAAGTGTCTTTTGTTCTTGTAATTACTTGGTAAATGATGAGGATGATTTGCAGTCTCTGATATGTTGAGTACTCATTGTCTCCATGGACTTACCCTCAGGCCTGCCTTTGTCAAAGTTGATGCTCTGGGTGGATAAGATCTCGTTGAAGCCGTACTCAGTCACCTTCAGCACAAAGCGTCCGTCCACCACACAGTTTCGGGACTTCAGGCGCCCGTGGATGACATCCCGGTTGTGCAGGTACTTCATTCCCTGGGAGGGAGAGTCAGAAAAGATTGAGGACAGTGTAAACAACGAGGAGAGAGATATGGTCAGAAATGTCTATGTCTCCTCACCCTGACCAGATCCATCAACAGGGAGGACTTGAACATCCAGTCAAGACGCATTTCCTCGTTGTTGAGAAGGTCCTCCAAGCTGCCCCTGGTACAGTGCTCTGTCACAATACCAAATATCCCTGAGTCAAGGAACAGGCCAAGGAACAGGTTGAGATTCTCATGCCGCATGTCCCTGAGCTGAGAGAGGGGGAGAGGATAGAGAGGAGAAGTAAATTATGACAGAGGAACAGTGCAGCGTTCAGACAGCGCTTCAATGTCTTGCTGTTTTGACTAACTCACTCAGTCAGTCACTCACTCACCTTGGTGAAAATATTTTTTGTGCGATTACTGACACTAGACACAGTGTTTCCATTGGGACATCTCTTCAACCACACCCAGTCACCCTAGTGAACATATAATACAAAGGTATTAGCAAATGTTTATCTGGAAAACCCAAAAAGCTAGGGACAGGGACACTAAACAGAGATGTATTTGTTCATAACTGTTTGTCACCAAGACAGGCAAGAGTAGCACTGTTGGGTGTTATTTCTTACATGCAGCGCATCACACATTGGAATATTGGATTGCTGTCTCTGTTTGAAAGTAGTTTTAAGTAGATTCACCACATTAACATGTGACCCACCTCGAAGACGGCGACGTTGGAGCTGTCAGGGGTGGAGGCAAAGTAGCTGCGTCCTGACACTGAGTGGCGAGGCGTTTTCACGTCCAGCTGACTATTCATCATACTGTCCTCATTCAGCTTCTACTCAGAGGAGAGGAGAGGAGAGGAGAGGAGAGGAGAGGAGAGGAGAGGAGAGGAGAGGAGAGGAGAGGAGAGGAGAGGAGAGGAGAGGAGAGGAGAGGAGAGAGAGAGAGAGAGAGAGAGAGAGAGAGAGAGAGAGAGAGAGAGAGAGAGAGAGAGAGAGAGGTTACAATGGCTTCAGAATAGACAGTCCATCAAAGATAAGGGACTTTAAACAGAAAAACTCACACACACATACAAATACAGTATTTAGGCTATAATCCTTTATGGTATGATAGGCATCAAGCTGACCCTTATGCTGGTCTGGGTATTGATGAAAATCAGGTCATTCAGATTCAAGACTACTTTTAAGGACCCTTCTCCTTCCCCTGATCCTCCAAAGCTGATTCCAATCTGGCCACCTCTCCTGGTCAGACACAAAGTGAAGACCCCAAAACATCAGTAACCTCATTTACAATCAAAAGTTTGTTCAATGCAGAAGACAAAATTGGCCACTGATTGGCACACTCCTCTCTGTGTTTAAGCCTAACTTACTTCATATAGAAGGCAGCTCCACCTCCAACCAACCCACAGAACAGGACAAACAGAAAGAGAATAGTACCTGCATCCATTCCTAAAGGCAGAGAGGGGGATAGAGAAAGAGTTATGAAGAGAAATAGTTTGAGGGAACATAGACCTCATTTTACCATAGGCTACTGGTACATCACTGACCCCAACGCTAGACCACCTACCCCCACCACAGGTGATGTATGGACTGAACCAGCAACGGGAGTCTGTGCTGGGGCTACTGCCTGCAAAGTGGATGGAGCGCCCATTGTACTTGACCGCCCCAAATTTGCCAAGGGTGTGGGGGCCCTCCAGAGTGTGTGTCATGTAGAGTTTGTCTCCCCCGTCTGAGTCCAGGACCACGTAGCGAGCCAGCATCCCCAACCCATCTTTGTCGGATGAGATGTGCTGGTTGAAGCCCTCAAATTTGACCCCTCCATCGCTCTGGAGCATGGTTTCCCCATCCACCCAGCGCCCCGCTGCCATCCGACTCTTCTCCACTGAATAGGCCATGTAATATATCATGTTGTAGATGGTGCCGAAAAATGGAGACACCTACGTCAGGGGAGAAGAGTGGTGACAATGTATAAATCATTTATCTGACCGACTGTTATTGAAGACTCTGTCTGTAGACTCTTTAGATTCGCACTAAGGGTTTTGATGACGTTAGGCAAGGAGTACAGAAATAGAGGAACATACCATTACTAAGACAGTGGTACAGCACTGACAAACCATTGGTCATTATCATCAATAATAAAACATTCCAACAACATTCATATGTATTTGGTTTTAAGGCTGGAGAGGTCCAAAGACCTATATTTAACCTGTTTGTGAAGAACTAAAACTCAAGAGGACTGTTGTTCATCCAAAGGTGCTTGCTACAGTACTGCATGTCCATGGCATGTGTGACTAATGATGACTAGATGAATATCCCAGGAGCTGTGTTCTGGGATGTCTCACCTGATCTGGTGGAGTGCTGGTGCGGATCTCAAATTTCTCCTGAGCATCTTTGAAGCGCTGATAGAAAGTATTTTCGCCAGAATCCATGGTGATTGTGAGAACTGCGTCGTAGGCTTTTCTCAACAAGCTGTCATTGGTCAGGGCATTAAAGTTTGTGCCCTTGGGCAGTGAGTATGTGAGGCTGTCATAGGGGATAAAAACGTAGCCACGTTCTATCATGCGTATATTCAAGGCAGAGGTTAGGAGCTGATACTGGGCCACACCACCGATCAAAGCTGAGTGCATACACATGATGACCACTGCAGAGGCAGAGGAAGGGGAGTTGGAGAGGAGAAGAGGAGGAGGTGGAGAAGATGAGGAGGTGGAGAAGAGGAGGAGGAGAAGAGGATGATGAGGAGGAGGAGGAGGAGGAGGAGGAGGAGGAGAGTAAAAAGTTAGTGAAGTCAGAGATAGGGGACAGAAGGAAATAGTAGACAATTATTAGTCATTGCAGTGTGGCAGTGTCATACAAGGGAATAGATGACAGTTAGTCAGTGATGTTGTCTATCTTTCCTCTCACCTTTTACCACACACACAAGAATGCACGCATGCACAAACACACACACACACTTAAACAAATACACACACACATAAAGAAACAAACAAACACAAATGTGCATACACACCTCTGACACGGTCTAACTCCCGTATCCTTTTCAAGGCTTTTGTGGGCCCATCTTTGTCAGGCTCCATGGTGACCACAGTGCTGACCGGCAGGCCCAAGGCCCTCAGAGAGGCCGCCAGCTCGTGTCCTGTAGCCTCCCACAGGTCATCCTCTGACGTCACGATGACCACATGGGCCCAGCGGAAGTACCGCAGCATAGAAAACAGAACCCGGGAGGACAGAGGCAGGGGCCGATGAAAGGTGGGATACTGTCCATCCTCCATGTTGGGTTTCAGGCAGCCCCAGGAAAGAAGGGGCTTATTCCAGTTTTTCGCAAACAGGGCGGCCGATGAGCAGTAGCCTGGGTTAGTAGGGCCGAGAAAAGCTGAGCCATAGCCTTCCAGAGAGGTGAAGCGGGCCAGAGCGCGGGATGTTTTACAGTCCTCATTGACCAGAGTATAGTCGTACCAGTAGCCTTTCTTAGTGTAGGGGTCCTTGTTGAGGCGGGCGGTGGCCAGGCGGGCAGCCAGGTCAGGGAGGGCTTTGGAGTACATAGGGTCACATGTCCAGGGCCCAACTACGGCCACAGTGAAAGTGGCGCCCCAGGCCTCACACGGTAGATAGGTGGCCATCAGCAGGGGCAACATAAGCCAGTTGCCCCACCAGCTTCTGGAGCGTAGCACTGCAGATTTAGATGTGGGGGTAGTAGTGTTCATTATGTCTGTATCCTCTGTCCTTCTTTGTCTCCTTCTCTCCCTCATTGGGGGATCTTGTGTCCATCGTGGGTGGTGGGAGAGGTTGATGAGGAAACTAGAGTTTCTGTGAGTTGCCATTGTCCTACAGGGCTTCTAACTAGTCAGACACCACAGATGAGGAGTGGAGGGTTGGAAGTGAGGGTAGAGTGGGTGTGTGTGTGTGTGTGTTCTGACCCCTAGCGCTCTGTAGGGCACTAGCCCAGAGCTAGGAAGGTCACCACTGGACTCCCAGCCATTACTGCTTCCATGGAATACATGAGAAAGAAGGAGGGAGAGAGAGAACAAAATTAGACATATTGTGTTGCCTGGCCATATATGTATTATTTACTGTCTCAATTTTCTAGGACATAACTCTGTTTTTGTTGGTGAGCTACAGTGTCACCAGAGGCTCAGAAATGCACTGTTTCTATAATAATTGGACTTTAACTATATTACCATTAATATAGGTTTATTACATAACATATTAAAATATAGCTGCCAGGAGCAATGAACAGGGTTCACAGGATAACAGAAAGGACGCAAGATAACAAAGCAAGTTGAATAACAAAGCAGGCACCCTATCATGCAGAAACTACCTTCCTTTATGTGCAATCACGAGTCTAAATACAACATCTGGAGGGAATTTGACGTATGGTTCACGAGGAGAAGATTTGTTTAGATCTTTTTAACATATTTTACCATGTTAGTGTATGTGCTAATATATATATTCTGGTACAGTGTGGGCATCTTTGAGTGCATCAATGTTATTTTCTGAAACTCTTTAGGGACTATTGTGATGAGTCCTAAGACCACATTTGGAGTGAATCTGACTTTTAGTCCATGAGAAGAAGATTTTGACTTATTATTTTAAGCTTTTGTGTTACATAGTCAAAAAAGTTCATCGTTAATAGTTTCCTTATTTTTTAAGATATCAGTGCCAAACTTAACATGGTTTATCATGGTAATGTGTTTGTTGCCTGGCCACCCAAACTCCTTGTTACGGCAAAACACTACGCCACGCTCACGGACGTCAGTTTCTTCTCTGCAATGAGTCTAGATCTGAGTACCTACCTGATGATTTCTAGAATGGAATTGGTCCCAGAAACCAGGGCATTAGGACAGAACCATGACACACGTGGGTACAACTGCATTTTGAAAATGTGTCATTGGCTTTGATACTCTGATTGATTAGAGAAAATCAATTTGCTGATGACTTTGTTTTGTACACCAACCCTCATTTTGACTTTACCATAAACAACTTCAATGATGGCAGTCTCAGACTAAAATAAAGTGCATTCGGAAAGTATTCAGACCCCTTGACTTTTTCCACATTTTGTTACTAAAATTGGTTAAATCATTTTCCCCCCCTCATCAATCTACACACAATATCCCATAATGACAAAGCAAAAACATATTTTTTAAACCGGAAATATCTCATTTACAAAAGTATTCAGACCCTTTACTCAGTACTTTGATGAAGCACATTTGGCAGCGATTACAGCCTCGAGTCTTCCTGGGTCTGACGCTACAAGCTTGACACAGCTATATTTGGGGAGTTTCTCACATTTTTCTCTGCAGATCCTCTCATGTTCTGTCAGGTTGGATGGGAGCGTCACTGGCAAGCTATTTTCAGGTCTCTCCAGAGATGTTCGATCGGGTTCAAGTCCGGGCTCTGGCTGGGTCACTCAAGGACATTCAGAGACATTCATTTCCTCCAGACATGACACTTGGCATTCAGGCCAAAGAGTTCAAGCTTGGTTTCATCAGACCAAAGAATCTTGTTTCTCATGTTCTGAGAGTCTTTAGGTGCCTTTTGGCAAACTCCAAGAGGGCTGTCATGTGTCTTTACTGAGGAGTGGATTCTGTCTGGCCACTCTACCATAAAGGCCTGATTGGTGGAGTGCTGCAGCGATGGTTGGACTTCTGGAAGGTTCTCCCATGTCTACAGAGGAACTCTGGAGTTCTGTCAGAGTGACCATCGACTTCTTGGTCACCTCCCTGACCAAGGCCCTTCTCCCCGGATTGCTCAGTTTGGCCGAGCGGCCAGCTTTAGGAAAAGTCTTGGTGGTTCCAAATGTATTCCATTTAAGAATTATGGAGGCAACTGTGTTCTTGGGGACCTTCAATGCTGCAGACATTTGTTGGTACCCTTCCCCAGATATGTGCCTCGACACAATCCTGTCTCGGAGCTCTACAGACAATTCCTTCGACCTCATGGCTTGGTTTTGCTCTGACATGCACTGTCAACAGTGGGACCTTATATAGACAGGTGTGTGCCTTTCCAAATCATGTCAAATCAATCAAATTTACCACAGGTGGACTCCAATCAAGTTGTAGAAACATCTCAATGATGATCAATGGAAACAGGATGCACCTGAGCTCAATTTCGAGTCTCATAGCAGTATGAAAATGTATGTAAGTAAGGAATTTTTGTTTTAGTTTTATAAATGTGCAAAAATGGCTAAAAAACAGTTTTTACGCTTTGTCATTATGGGGTATTGTGTGTAGATTGATGAGAAAAATAAAATAATTTAATCAATTTTAGAATAAGACTGCAACGTAAACAAATGTGGAAACGGTCAAGGGGTCTGAATTCTTTCCGAATTGACAGTATGTAACCGAACAATAGAGCAGCATAATAATCAATTTTGGGCCATCAGGCAAATGTCTGATGACCCCTAAAAAGTTTCAAGTTGATAGGCCGTTGTGAAGTAACACGATCCCTTAGCTTTTCTCACAACTTACATTTTTTTACCATTGGCATACATACCCGAATTTTGTGTAATTTTGGACATGTTCATGAGAATACGTTTTTCAAAAGTTTCCCAAATTTCTAAGGTGTAGGAGAATCTTTGATGCAAATTTGATCAGTGATCAGTACAAAGTTTCAAGTTTCAAGATCAAACGGGGAGGCGGATATGAGGGTTTAAGTGAGATTGCTTATAACATGATAACATGTTATAACATGCTATGAGGCTGTGACAGGTGGGGGCCATGTAACGTGGCTCTAAATCTGTCTTCCATGTTCCTATCGCTTTCTCTTTCTCTGAAGTCACTCACTCCCTGTGGTCAGCCTCTCCTCCACTTCTATCTCTTCTATCGCTTCTATCTCACTCTGTAATATCTCCAGACATAGCTGGATTTGGAAGACCATCAAGAAGCTTTGATTTGATCATCCTTTTATTAGAACCTGTCCTATCAATGGAACTGTGCAGTTTTAGGGTTGGGGTCAATTTCTTTTAAATCCAGACCATTCAGGAAGTAAACAGAAAATACATTGAAGAAAATAGGAATTGGAATTTCAGTTTACTTCCTCAACTGAATACTTCCTGAATTTAAATGAAATTGACCCCTACCCCCGATTGAGTTACCTGGATTTTGAAAGAAAAGACCACTGTCCCCACACCTTGACCCATGCCCTCTCACTTTCAAACTAAAAGTGCTAATTTCAAACGAAAAGTGCTAATTTCTAAAATTAAAGTGCTCATACTAAAAGTGTTATTTGCTAAGTGTGTTATGTACATAGTATATTGGTTAAGCAGCAAAAGTGTAGGCTTACTGCCCCTCTTTCCTTAACTCTACACACACAGCTATGTGCAAAAGAGGTGGACCGGTTGGATAGGTTAGGCCAGTAATCAAAAGGTCGCCGGGTTCGAATCCCTGAGCCGACTAAGTAAATAAAAGTGTTGATGTGCCCTTGAACGTGGCACTTAACCTTAATTCCTCCTGTAAGTCACTCTGGATAAGAGTTTCTGCTAAAAGACAAAAATGTAAATTCATGAACTGATGTTCAATGGATGGTTGCCCCTCAGTTGCTGACATGATAAAACATGACCTGTTCTGAAGTGGGTGAGTGTACAACATGATAAAGTTATAGTTTATTGTGAGTTGCAGGTAGCACCATGGTTGGGTTCAATTCCATTTAAATTCCAGTCATTTCAGAAATTAAACCAAATTCCAATTACACATTTTCCTTATTAAAAAACATTAAAGAGAAATAGAATTGGAATTTCAGTGTACTTCCTGAATTGACTGGAATTGAAATGGAATTAACCTCAACCCTAGGCCAGCACATACAGTGAACACACAGTGTACAAACAATAGCTTAGCTACATGGCTATTGTTAAAAAGCTAATAGTGGTAATAGCTAATAAGCTGCTAACAAACTGGTACAATTTACAGTAAGGGATGTCACAAGCATCATATAAAATGTTTGTTGTATATTATTCAAATGATGACTTGAAACCCATTGATTTCAATTGACTGACATTAGCTGTGAGGACTTAAGCTATGAAACAAATTATAAGAAAGCAATACTGGATAGATATAGAATGAAAAATCCAGCACATTGTCTCTTGGGGACATTTACTGATCTTACAACTAAAATGTGATGCTGTGACTCTAGGATTATTGAATCCATCAAAAACAAATTCCTCTATGAATCTGAAATGTTAGTCTAGGGTGTAATCCAGCTATCCTGATATCACTGCAGCTTTCATAGCTGATATTGGCCATACACCTATGCTGATCACACACCTGTGCAGATGGGCCCAAAAATGTCACAAAATGTACCCTGAAAAGTTCTAAGTAATTTGTAAGTATTTCAACCACTGACCACATAAAACAGCACAACAGCATAAAAGTTAGGTTGGAATGTACTGAAATGAAAACACTAGCTACCTAGTACTGAAACATAGTACAACTAAATCATATTGATTGGAAGTGTTGCTGACCTGGAGTAGTTTGTCTATAATGCCATATCAATGCTCTCCGTCTTTGAATGGCAGGAATCCAGGTGATGAGCAGATTGACATTCAGCAGTAGAGCAGGTGCAGTATCTTGGCATGAACATTTAAAATAAATAGTAATCCAAGTAAGGTGGGGGGTTTTTTGCTTCTTTTTCTTTACATATTTCCTCTTGTTTTTAGAATTCTCTTGTTTAAAAAAAATCCACAGGCTTCCTGTAATTTAGTCCCTGGGGCACCACCCCTGTTTTGGACTGGGACCTGCCCCAAACCTAGGAGCAAGGGACTAATCGGGACGTGAGAAGAAGGGTGAGATTCACCCAGTCTGGTAACAAATAGATAGACTGATAGTTGGTGAAAGAGATCAGGTGAAGGGTAGGGAAGGGCTGGGGGGACAGGGAAGCTTTGACTTCTCAACTGGCTTTAGCTTTTAATCCATAAGTAACAGTGTTGGAGCCCTGAGAGTGCAGTTAAGGCTCGGTGGGGGAGGGAAAGCAAGAAGGGATCAGAAAGGAAGAGAAAGAGGGGGAAAGTAAGGGAATGTGTTCTACCTATCCCAGGTTCACACAACAAATGTTTTTTTATTACAAGAACTTAGAACTCAAAGGTAATAATGTGGCTTCCACCGAGGCCAGAGTACCAATGGAAGTTTTATTCAAGGAGGTAGTGTCAAACCCGAAAAACGACTAGAACTAAACGTGCCAGAGCAGAAAGATGTTAGATGGCCTCTGCACAGCTGTGCATCTTCTACAACGTGTTGGTTCAGGCGGGAAAGCTGTTAGATGACCTGTGCACAGCTGTGCATCTTCTACAAAGTGTTGGTTCAGGCAGGAAAGCTGTTAGATGACCTGTGCACAGCTGTGCATCTTCTACAAAGTGTTGGTTCAGGCAGGAAAGATGTTAGATGACCTGTGCACAGCTGTGCATCTTCTACACAGTGTTGGTTCAGGCAGGAAAGCTTGCATGCTTACATGTGTTTTGGATTATGCTACATATGTCTTCCTCATTATGACGAACAGTGCAGACTGCTGCCATAACCCAACGTAAACCTGGACATGCTCATTAGTGGTTAGACTGATCAGGTGGTGAAAAGGTAGAGGGACACAGACATTGCATGCTAAAACAAATCTCATGGGGAGAATTTCAATTGGATTTCCTCGATTCCTTGCATTGTCTCCTTCGTCCTCTCCTTGCCTCCTTTTGAAAAAGGTAAAAAGTAATCGGGGGAGAAGAGGCGAGCAGAGGAAAGGTAGAAACAAATGCACTTGTATGAAATGAGACCACTTCGACACTAGCGCGTCATCAGGCAAATTACATTTACTGAGGTGGAATCCCAAAATATACGTGTAAAGAAATGTATAGTTATGCTAGACATTTTATTGATAAAAAGAAAAGTAGCATTTTAAAATTAAAAAACAGCTTTTTGAAAGGGGGTGCGTGGATTTCAAAACTCTTCCACGGTATGATACACCTGAGCATCCTCCACTGGATAAAAAATTATTGACACTCTCCTACATATGGCAACCACTTATCGGTTTCCGGTTCACTGGAGGAGAGAGGAGGACTGAGGAGTACAGGAGAGGACAGACTTTTTCCCAATTAAGAATCTCTGATGGGCTTTGATTGGTTTGGTGTCCCTCCTTGTTCACTCCCCTGTTCTTTAGCTCCGCACGACTACCTAACAACCATTCCATTGCGATGGCTGTGAGACATGGAGAAGGGGATTTCACTTCCTGAAATGGATAAGTATAGCTTCCTTTGTCATCACACCAAATCAATTACTTTAAGATCTTGATTGCATCCTTTTGTTACACTATCACACAGTTTGCCATTTGTTTAATTCATTGTTTGTTTAATCTATTGTTCATATGATGTCTGAGTGCCATTTACAGGTGGTTACAGATGCTCCCCACATAATGGCAGAGAGAGGAGACAACTGAGGGTGAGAGGGGGGCTTAAGGAAAGAAAAACAGCTTATATGCAAGGTACAGGTAGAGGGCTTTAGTATTGTTTAAGTGGTATTTAGTACGAGAAGATGTTTTGTGAGAACCCTCTCATAAGATGCCATTATATATCGAGGACAAAGTTCAAGGCAGTGATAAAGATATCAGTAAACAGACATATCCCACTGGGCACAGATGTCAGTTCAACGTCTAGTTTGGATTTACATTTGGTTGAGTTGTCATAAATTCAACGTGAAAAAATTAAAAATCACCATGTCATTGGATTTAGGTACAAAGTTGGGTGAAAATAATATGAAATTCCCTGACGTTGATTAGTTTTCAAATCCAATTAGGGTTGAAATTACATGGAAAAAATGTTGATTCAACCAGTTTTTGCCAGTGGGATGGTCCGTCCCCCATAGTGGGCTGAAAATATATTTTAAAAAACTGACACAGGCCAATCCACAGATGCAGCAATGTACATGGTAGGTACATGGATACCTGGAAATGGCCTGCTGTACAGCTGGATTTCCTGGAAAACCCAGAGGGGTGGGGTGAATGGCACCGTTTATTGGACTGTGATGGACTGCTTCTTATAGAAAAAAATCTCACACACACTCATACACGTACACACACATATCATGAGAATGCTCTCATACAGCTTTCTGATTGTATGATCACAAGTGTCACGTGTCATGTGCTAACCACATGGTCTGTAGTATGACTGTGTGCTCTTCTATCTTAAGATTGATAGAGTCCAGTTGACATAATAAGATTAGTCTGATGGGGTCCTGCTAAACTGGGCCGCTATCTGCAAGCCTCTTAGCAATATGTGAGGCAGGCTGACAGCACTGACAGAGATCGCCTCAAAGCAAGGTTACACTTAGGGATAGAGCCTCCCACAGATAGCAAAGCCCTGACACTGACCCTTTCGCTATAGCTATCACAGAGAGAGCACCCAGGACCGAAGGGCAAGGAGAGAACACACTCTGACACATGATGAGCCTCTGGTCAAAGTGTAATTTGGTCTTCATACAGTCTAGTAATAGCACTGTAAAGTCAGATCATCGAGGGCAATGAGAGTACCAATGCACTCTACACACATCCATCTACACTCTACACACATCCATCTACATCACAAAGTGAAGCAGTAACAAATAGTGCAAAGTGATATTGGAAGGCAACGCTCTTTAAAATCAGAGAACAGTAAAAGGCTGACGAGCGGTAGTAGGCAAAGGCATGGTCAATTGACAATGGGTTTGGTTACAAAAATCCTTGGATGATCTGTTTTGGACTGCCTTCTCTTTTCGTCTTCTCTCCTTTTCTCTAAGCTTTAAGTCAAATTGAATTAATCAAATGGCTGCTATTAAGCAGACCTGTAGAAGGAGGGAACACGAAAGCAGCTTAGGTGCACGGCAGACAGCCCCCATCACCCATATAATCGATCGGGTGACTCCATCAAAGATCTTAATGAAGTAATAGGAACTATTCTGGCTCCAGTATTAATCTGTACAGATGTAGGATCTTAATTTGAGCCAGTTGCTACCAGGGGAAAAAATCTTACAGCAACAGGAAATGTGAATTATTTTGTGGATTATAATGAATGGACATTTTTTGTAGGGGTTGATGCATTTTTCGTTAGGGCAAATCAAATTACAAACTTTAGAAGCTTTTTTAAAGCTTGAATACACTGCAAGTTTGCATTTTCTGCTGCAGGAAAATTCCTGCAACAAAAGGATGATCAAATTAAGATACGGCATCTGTAGGTTATGAGGAATGACTCGACAACGAATAAGCAAGCTAAAACTACATGTGATTGTTTGAGTGAGTTTGCGTAATTCATTATGTAGGTTGAACATTATACAGTTAAGTAACAATGCAATTATATACTGACATGCAATGTTGGAGTAGAACTACAGGGAAATCGTTTAACTGTTAAAGGGTCACTAATGAGGGTCTGGGGACCTAAGTTCATGTTCAAGGCACCATCGGGACACAATTGGAATTTAAAGATTCAATACTTCTTTGTAAGGTTAAGAGTAAATCAGAGGTCACTACTAATTCCCAGCAAGATTTAATGGGCAGAACCAGTGGATCTGTATTAAGGTCGCCATAAGGTAAGTACAGCCAGGACTTCCAGGGGCCTGCCTGTTGCATAAATCCAGATAATTCCAAATGTTTCAGGGCAGAGCAGAGTGGAGCAGGCTGCTGAAATCAAGTGGGTCAGCCAGCTGCCTTGTCACACTCCATAAATATAGGCTTTGTGAAACAAACTTAGAGGGACCTTACAATTAGTAGACTTTGCGCAAAAATACCCTCGGCTACACATATTACTGCAATGTAAACTTGCAAACTTGTCACGTCTCAACCACTACCTCTGGAAGTAGCGCACGACACTCGCCTGACAGTTGCCCCCCTCTAAGCAGGACAGTGTAAACAGAATTGTATTGTTGAGCCAACACTCTTCCAGTACAAATTGCAATAGCAGAGCAATGATTTTGAAACAGCTTAAATGTACATACATTTTCCTTATTTTTAAGACTTGTTTTATTGAGTTTTTACCTGAAATTGTAATAACAGCCTGTAACATTCTGAAATTGTCACCGTACCTTTAAATCTCAACTGTATTTTTTATGTTTCTTTGCTTGACTGCTTGACTAGCAGGAGTTAGCTGTGTATTGTCAGCTAATGTGTACGGAGGAGAAAATAAACCCTTTAATTGTCTGCACATGCTTGTGAATTGTGGCATTATTCAAGAGTGTAATATGGTTTGGTTGCATTATTCAACTGTGTAATAACTATGTTTTAGAAGAAAAGTTGCTTGGATTGTTAAATAGTTTTTGCTTACTGGCTAGTGGCTACTGTGATATGTACACTGCGGTCAGGTGAGCCGACACTCGCAAAAAGCAGTCAAGCCATCAGCGCTTCGTCTGTTCTTTCAACCAATTGATTGGTCGAAAATGTTGAACGTCTATTTTTCCATATTTAGACAATACCCTATGTGTTTTAATAAAATAAACTATTGAGCTTGTCTGATGCTTTAAGCTCACTGTTTGATGAAATTACACACAAATGACTCAAGAGAGAGCCAGAGATCAAGATAAACATAAGAGGGAGAACTGAAGCTGTCCCGACCATTCTCCTTCCGCTCCTACTGGCTTTTGTAGATTCTGCCATTACTCTCCTGAAGTTGCCGGTAATAGGCTACACAAGGAGTCGGTAAACTTTCTCATGTGGAATGACAATATATCTTACCATTTCTAACGATGTGTGTGCCAGTTATGGTTTTCATATACACATTTTCGTGGAACAGATTCATTTAATTTATAATAATGTATTCGTATCTCAAAATCATTGTCGTATGGTTAATTAAAATTCTGTCCAAATCTAAATGAAAATTATACAAACCTAAAAAGTTAATTCTACTGCCATTGCCAACTACAGTTTGTAGAAATAGCTTATAAAGCCAACAAACAAAAACATTTCAGCCTGCAGGTAGAAAATATCCTGATAAAAATAAATATCACATTGGCTATGCATGGACTGTCTGCAACGAACTTAAAACATTTCAACTATTAACTTGGGTCCAGCCTAAAGCTGCTTGCAACATTGGGATCCCGGGATAGACAAAGCTGTAGGCTATTTGTTCAAGGGATAAGAAGTAATCAGGTAGGCCTATTTTATGATGTTTCCACTGGATCAGAGCATGACATTTTTCCCTTTCATACTGAGTGGTTATCGAAAGGGAAAGAGCTGGAAAGATTTTTCAAATACATTGAGGAATTATTGTCATTCTCAATGGATGTAAAAACAGACTTTGTTTGCTTGCTGTTTGAGGTGAAGAAAACATTACTTTAACAAGCTCCAGAGCTCATTAGTGGTTGTGCATTAAGCCAATCAGAAATACCATCAGATCCCAAAATGGGAACATTGATATGCCTACATATGCACGCAAACCAGGCAGCCTATAGGCCTACTTCTATGCATAATCAGGTGTGCATCCTTACTCCACATTGACAGGAGGCTCCAAACAAAAGACAGTGACTAAATTGACAAAACTCGTAAATGGAATAAAACCAAAACGTGTTTATCACAAATAAAATAAAATAAAATTGTACTTGTCACATACACATGATTAGCAGATGTTAATGCAAGTGCAGCAAAATGCTTGTGCTTCTAGTTCCGACAATGCAGTAATAACCAACGAGTAATCTAACCTAACAATTCCACAACTACTACCTTATACACACAACTGTAAAGGGATAAAGAATATGTACATAAAGATATATGAATGAGTGATGGTACAGAACGGCATAGGCAAGATGCAGTAGATGGTATTGAGTACAGTATATACATATGAGATGAGTAATGTAGGGTATGTAAACATAAAAGTGCATAGTTTAAAGTGGCTAGTGATACATGTATTACATAAAGATGGCAAGATGCAGTAGATGATAGACAAGTAGACAAGTGTAGCATTGATTGTGCGCTCTGCAAACAACAGATGACCGTTCTCATTGTCCAGTCCGACAATGAGAACGGTAAAATCTTTAATAATAATATATTGAATGCATTAACAGACATTACCATAACCAAACAAACATTGTAAATTAGAAATTATAGGAATTAATGGTAAATGTACTACTGGTGATATAGGCCTATGTAATGGGGAATTGATAGACACTATCAATCAAACGCAAACAATTCACACAATAAAGTTATGAAACAATGAACGTGCACAAATTAGTGGGAGAGAGCCCATTCTGGAGAGAGAAGTGCATTGTACAGCCACACCCCCCTTCTTCCTGGACTGTGCCATCCCTGCGGCCTCCGCAATCGATTAGTTCACTGAGATGGGCGCGAATAAGACAGGTCTCTTTGTGGAGATTAAGAGATAATCAAAAGTACCATGCATCCTTCATTCATTTGTTCAGATGCACTTAATCAAGTAGCCCTGTGGCTGCGTTGATCACTATGCACTCGTGGGACATTTAAGCCCTGAATGATGCCTGACAGACAGCCCTGTCTTCCAGGCTGAACCCAAGACCACAACCAATCGCATGCAAGGAATAAAGCAGCTAACTTGGCTGGTCTTGTGAGCTAGCTAGCAAGCTTGCTTTTTATCTATGCTGGTTGTTAGCGTGCATAACTGATATGTACATAACATTTCATGTTTTGTGGATAATATTTTGATTTACAGTAGGTGAGTGCCATTCCTGACATGCTGATAAATCAGGATTCTGCCCAAGTCCAAAAATCCTATAGGATAAAAAAAGAAAAGAAATCCTATTAGAATCCAAGAGAAAATCCTAGCAGATTTTGGAACCTATCATAAATGATTATAGGAGTCAAATGGGACTGGTTCCAAAATCTGATAGGATTTTCTTTTGGATTCTAATAGGATTTTTAGAATAGGGTAAAATGTGTTTTTGTGAGATCAGAATAATTTTGTTGACAGGACAGATGTGAGTACAGAAAGTAGTTAAGGGCACAGACAGCCAGCCGAGCCAGGGATCAAACACACGTCATCAAGGAGGTCCAGAGTCAGGAGCTTAGACCGCTACACCAGAATCCTGCACACTGAAAAACTGTCTCTATTAGATTATTGTATATAAATCATATAGATTATAATCCCATGGGAGTCCAATAGGGCTGCTTCCAAAATCTGATATGATTTTTCTAATGGATTTTAATTGGATTCTAATTGGATCCTTGAATTGAAATACTATAGGATCCTATAGGATTTCGATGTTTTTTTCTCCTATTGAATTTCTATACATTTTGTAGATTGAAATTGTATAGATATTTACATGACATTTTAAAGGATTTATCCCCAAAACGTGGCTATAGACTATAGTTACCTTGGCTGCTTAACATGTGGATGTAACGGTAATCCTCTTCCTCTTCATCCGAAGAGGAGGAGTAGTGATTGAACCAAGGCGCAGCGTTGTGAAATGACATGATTTAATTAAGACACGACAAAACAACGAAGACAGAAAACGAACTATACTTGAATTAACTAACAAAATAACAAAACGAATGTGTAGACAAACCTAGACATACGAACTTACAATAAAACACGAAGAACGCACGAACAGGGAAAATAGACTACACAAAAATGACGATGTACAAACAATCCGAACAGTCCCGTATGGTGCGACAAACACTGACACAGGAGACAACCACCCACAACGAACACTGTGAAACAACCTACCTAAATAGGACTCTCAATTAGAGGAACGCCAAACACCTGCCTCTAATTGAGAGCCATACCAGGCAACCCTTAAACCAACATAGAAACAGACAACATAGAATGCCCACCCAAACTCACGTCCTGACCAACTAACACATACAACAAACTAACAGAAATAGGTCAGGAACGTGACAGTGGAGCATCTATGGAGCACCTCCAAACCTCTTAGACAATTACTTAAGAAGGTGGGACAGTGGACACATGTGAACTGTAATAACATCATAAGTGACCGATATTGAACTGCCACCCTTGCCACTTGGTGAAACCGCTAGCACAGTAGCTATCTCATGCAGCTCCATCCCCCCGATGTCCAGGGGACACAACGTGAGTAAACATTTGCATCTGGTGCATCTGCATCACACATTAAAGTTATTGTTTCAACTGCAACAACAATAGCTGTTAAACCTACTGAGATTGTCTGCAAGGTTGTTTACATTTGTGTCAAAAAGGTGTGCTATGTGGCATTACAGCCAAACAGCATAGAGATATATTAACAAGTTGATGTAATCTTAATGACACAGATCATCATTTATTTTTTTACAACACCTGGATCAGGTGTGCCAAGAGGTCACTAGATGGGCACTGGTAGTTACATCCAGGAGGGAGGGAGGGAGGGAGGGAAGGAGGGAGGGTTCTACAACCCTGGGAGGGAGGGAGGGAGGGAGGGAGGGAGGGAGGGAGGGAGGGATGGAGGGAGGGAGGGAGGGAGGGAGGGAGGGGGGGAGGGAGGGAGGGAGGGAGGGAGGGAGGGAGGGAGGGAGGGAGAGGGGTTTCTACAACCCTGGGAGGGAGGGAGGGTTTCTACAACCCTGGGAGGGAGGGAGGGAGGGAGGGAGGGAGGTTTCTACAACCCTGGGAGGGAAAGAGTTGGGTGGGGGGTCTCATTATCTTTAGGTTTTTATTTTCCTCTCCCTATCCCAACATAAAGAGAGTAAAGGGAACATTCCATGTATTGTATGCATAGCTGACTATTATATAATAAATGAAAGAAAAACTCATCTGTGTGTTACTGTACCTAAACATTTATTTTCCTTAGATGCTGTGCATACCCCCCACCCCAAATATTGTGGTATTGTAACATTGTATATAGTATTTTATGGTGAATAAAACTGAAATTACTATAGAACTGTTGTTTCTGATCAAAGAACATATAGTAATTAATGTTGTTTTATTGTACTGGAACAAATGACAACAAACTACATATAATTTTATGTGTTTAATTAAGGAAAAAAATCCAATAGGATTCTGATCGGGGTGACAAAATCCTACAAGACAAAAACCTATAGGATCCAATAGGATTGATTTCCAATAGGGGAAACAATTGTTCAATAGGATTCTGATAGAGGTGACACACTATGGATTGTGAGAATCCTATAAGATCCATTAGGATTACTTTTGATTTCCAATAGGAAAAAAGTAGTACAAATGGATTCCAATATGATTCTGATAGAAGTGACACAAAATCCTACAGGATTGAGAGAATCCAATAGGGTCTAATAAGATTACTTTTGATTTCCAATAGGAAAGAAGTAGTCCAATATGATTCCAATAGGATTCTGATAGAGGTGACACAAATCCTTTAGGTTTGCGAGAATCATATATGATCCAATAGGATTACTCTAATTTCCAATAGGAAAAAAGTAGTCCAATAGGATTCCAATAGAGGTGGCACATACAGTGGGGCCAAAAAGTATTTAGTCAGCCACCAATTGTGCAAGTTCTCCCACTTAAAAAGATGAGAGAGGCCTGTAATTTTCATCATAGGTACACTTCAACTATGACAGACAAAATGAGAAAAGAAAAATCCAGAAAATCACATTGTAGGATTTTTAATGAATTTATTTGCAAATTATGGTGGAAAATAAGTATTTGGTCACCTACAAACAAGCAAGATTTCTGGCTCTCACAGACCTTCTTTAAGAGGCTCCTCTGTCCTCCACTCGTTACCTGTATTAATGGCACCTGAGGTGTACCTGTGGATGTATTTCAAGACCTACCTTCAAACTCAGTGCCTCTTCGCTTGACATCATGGGAAAATCAAAGGAAATCAGAAAATATCTCAGAAAATAAATTGTAGACCCCCACAAGTCTCGTTCATCCTTGGGAGCCATTTCCAAACGCCAGGAAGGTACCATGTTAATCTGTACAAACAATAGTACGCAAGTATAAACACCATGGGACCACGGAGCCGTCATACCACTCCCACATCCCAACCGTGAAGCACGGGGGTGGCAGCATCATGTTGTGGGGGTGCTTTGCTGCAGGAGGGACTGGTGCACTTCACAAAATAGATGGCATCATGAGGCGGGAAATTATGTGGATATATTGAAGCAACATCTCAAGACAGGATGTCAGGAAGTTAACGCTTGGTCGCAAATGGGTCTTCCAAATGGACAATGACCCCAAGCATACTTCCAAAGTTGTGGCAAAATGGCTTAAGGACAACAAAGTCAAGACATTGGAGTGGCCATTACAAAGCCCTGACCTCAATCCTACAGAAAATTTGTGGGCAGAACTGAAAAAGCGTGTGTGAGCAAGGAGGCCGACAAACCTGAAGGAATGGGCCAAAATTCACCCAACGTATTGTGGGAAGCTTGTGGAAGGCTATCTGAAACGATTGTCCCAAGTTAAACAATTTAAAGGCAATGCTCCCAAATACTAATTGAGTGCATGTAAACTTCTGACCCACTGGGAATGTGATGAAAGAAATAAAAGCTGAAATAAATCATTCTCCACTATTATTCTGACATTTCACATTCTTAAAATAAAGTGGTGATCCTAACTGACCTAAGACAGGGAATTTTTACTGGGATTAAATGTCAGGAATTCTGAAACTGAGTTTAAATGTATTTGGCTAAGGTGTATGTAAACTTCCGTCTTCAACTGTATGTCATGACTAAACACATCTTGCTTTCACAATTTCATATTTACTAAACAGCACCCGCTTTAGGGTTCTGCAGCCTCACTCTAGCCGTGATAAAGTTATTTTTGATAAGGTGCGAAAATGAAAGAAGCGATTTGGTATCATTTTTATTGTGAAAGATTGAATAAGTGTGCTTCAAACTGTTTGCTTGAATGAGTTGTGAAAGTGCATCCAACTGAGTTCCCCTACCAGAAAACACGTGACATCGTAAAGTGTTGTGTATTCGGGTACTCAAATTCAGGAGGAGACTGAAACGCGGATGACTTGACTGCTTTTTGCGAATGTCTACTCACTTTACCGCAATGATATTTGCAGCTTTTACTGCTGGACTTTACCTCACTATTCAGCCTATTGTGAGATTTGGACATTCATATTGCAATGTACAGACTTAGCTATGAATCTTGGGTCCATGAAATGGAGTTTCAGGCTGCACATTGCAATATGAATGTTTCATACACATAGGTGTCACGTTCGTTATAAGGAGTGGACCAAGATGCAGCGTGGTATGGTTCCATCCTCTTTATTTGGAAGTGAAACTCACAGAAAACAATAGGGCGCAAAACGAAACGTGAAGCTAATGTAGTGCTGGCAGGCAACTATACATAGACAAGATCCCACAAAGCACAATAGGGAAATGGCTGCCTAAATATGATCCCCAATCAGAGACAACGATAAACAGCTGCCTCTGATTGGGAACCATACGAGGTCAACATAGATATATAATCACCTAGATAACCCACCCTGGTCACACCCCGACCTAACCAACATAGAGAATAAAAAGCTTTCTATGGTCAGGGCGTGACAGTACCCCCCCCCCCCCCCCCCCCCCCCCCCCCAAAGGTGCGGACTCCGGCCGCAAAACCTGACTCAATAGGGGAGGGTCCGGGTGCGCATCTACCGTCGGGGGCGGCTCCGGTGCGGGGCGTAGTACCCACTCCGCTCGTGGATACGTCATCTTCAGTGGCGGCTCTGGTGCGGGGATCGTCGCCGGGAGCTCCGGACCGCCGCCGGAGGAACCGGACCGTGGCTCGTCGCCGGAGGAACGGGACCGTGGCTCGTCGCCGCGGGAACGGGACCGTGGCTCGTCGCCGCGGGAACCGGACCGTGGCTCGTCGCCGCGGAAACCGGACCGTGGCTCGTCGCCGGGGGCTCCGGACCGTGGCTCGTCGCCGGGGGCTCCGGACCGTGGCTCGTCGCCGGGGGCTCCGGACCGTAGATCGTCGCCGGGGACTCCGGACCGTAGATCGTCGCCGGGGACTCCGGACCGTAGATCGTCGCCGGGGACTCCGGACCGTAGATCGTCGCCGGGGACTCCGGACCGTGGATCGTTGCCGGGGACTCCGGACTGTGGATCGCCGCCGGAGGCTCCGGACTGCGGACCGCCGCCGGAGGAACCGGACCGTGGCTCGTCGCCGGAGGAACGGGACCGTGGCTCGTCGCCGCGGGAACGGGACCGTGGCTCGTCGCCGCGGGAACCGGACCGTGGCTCGTCGCCGCGGAAACCGGACCGTGGCTCGTCGCCGGGGGCTCCGGACCGTGGCTCGTCGCCGGGGGCTCCGGACCGTGGCTCGTCGCCGGGGGCTCCGGACCGTAGATCGTCGCCGGGGACTCCGGACCGTAGATCGTCGCCGGGGACTCCGGACCGTAGATCGTCGCCGGGGACTCCGGACCGTAGATCGTCGCCGGGGACTCCGGACCGTGGATCGTTGCCGGGGACTCCGGACTGTGGATCGCCGCCGGAGGCTCCGGACTGCGGACCGTCGCTGGAGACTCCGGACTGCGGACCGTCGCTGGAGGTTCCGGACTGCGGACCGTCGCTGGAGGTTCCAGACTGCGGACCGTCGCTGGAGGCTACTGGACTGCCGACCGTCGCTGGAGGTTCCGGACTGCGGACCGTCGCTGGAGGTTCCGGACTGCGGACCGTCGCTGGAGGCTACTGGACTGCCGACCGTCGCTGGAGGTTCCGGACTGCGGACCGTCGCTGGAGGTTCCGGACTGCGGACCGTCGCTGGAGGTTCCAGACTGCGGACCGTCGCTGGAGGTTCCGGACTGCGGATCGTCGCTGGAGGTTCCGGACTGCGGACCGTCGCTGGAGGTTCCGGACTGCGGACCGTCTCAGGAGGTTCCGGACTGGGAACTGTCGCTGGAAGCTCTGGACTGGGAACTGTCGCCGGAAGCTCTGGACTGGGAACTGTTGCCGGAGGCTCTGGAGGCTCTGGGCCATGGATCATCACTGGAGGTCTGGAGCGTAGAGCTGGCACAACGCGTCCTGGACCAATGACCACCTTCGCACGGCAAGCGCCGGGAGCTGGCACAGGACGCACTGGGCTGTGAAGGCGCAATGGAGACACAGTGAGTAGATCCGGCACAGGATGTACTGGACGGTGGAGGCGCACTGGAGGTCTGGAGCGTAGAGCTGGCACAACGCGTCCTGGACAAATGACCACCCTCCCACGCACGGACTGTGAAGGCGCACTGGGGACACAGTGCGTTGAGCCGGCGCAGGATATACTGGACCCTGGAGGCATACTGGAGACCAGGAGCGCTGAGTCGGCACAACCCGTCCTGGACAGATACCCATTTTAGCATGACTAGTGCGGGAAGCTGGCACAGAACACACGGGGCTGTGGAGACGCACTGGAGACATGGTGCGTAGAACCGGAAAACATGGCACCTGAACGGTGACCAACTCCACACGGTGAGTACAGGGAGTTGGTTCTGGTTCCCATCTTGGCTCCGCCAACCACCCCGTGTGCCCCCAAAAAATTTTTTTGAGGCTGCCTCTCGGGCTTCCGTCGTGGCCGCGAACCCCGGTGTCATCATTGTTGCTCCCTCGCGCCTTCCGCCTGCTTCCATGGCAGGCTTCTGTCTCCTGCCATAATCTCGTCCCACGTCCAGGATGTCCTCCACTCCTGGCTTTCCTCCCAGGCCCAGGATCCCTGCTCCTCCTGGGCACGCTGCTTGGTCCGTTGTTGGTGGGATCTTCTGTCGCGTTCGTTATAACGAGTGGACCAAAACGCAGCGTGGTATGGTTCCATCCTCTTTATTTGGAAGTGAAACTCACAGAAAACAATAGGGCGCAAAATGAAACGTGAAGCTAAGGTAGTGCTGGCAGGCAACTATACATAGACAAGATCCCACGAAGCACAATGGGGAAATGGCTGCCTAAATATGATCCCCAATCAGTGACAACGATAAACAGCTGCCTCTGATTGGGAACCATACGAGGCCAACATAGATATATAATCACCTTGATAACCCACCCTAGTGACACCCCGACCTAACCAACATAGAGAATAAAAAGCTTTCTATGGTCAGGGAGTGACAATAGTTTGATTTATGAGCTTAATGTTGCTAATTTCAGTGGTTTCAGAGTCACGCAATTAGAGCTATGATGCTAATATTTGTGAAAACTCTTCACAGTTGTGCTCTGTGGGAGAACTTCATTTCATGGACCGAAGATCCATAAATTAGGCTGAACATTGCGCACAATAGACTGAATTGTGAGGGGAAAGTTAAAGTCCCACAATAAGAGCACACTAATATTTGTGTCAACTCATTACAATTGTAATCTGGCACTGAGTAGGCTGATACTCAGGAGGTACAGTGTGGCAGGCAGGCTCGAGGTCAGGGCAGGCAGAATGGTCAGGTGTCACGCCCTGGCCTTAGTTATCTTTGTTTTCTGTATTATTTTAGTTAGGTCAGGGTGTGACATGGGGGATGTTTGTGTGTATTTGTCTCGTCTTGGGTGGTTGTATTGTATAGGGGGTTTTGTAGAGTGTATGGGGTTGTGTTCAGTGATGGTGTTTAGGAAAGTCTATGTTTTTTTTTGGGGGGGGGGGGGGGGTGGATCAGCTTAATATTGCGGAAAGAATGTTGCTTCCAATGTAATTGTCTGCATCATTTCCAATCCCCCATATTTTTTGGGGTAAATATATATATCCATTCACGTATGCATACATATACACATATATACATACACATACCTACATAGACATACATACTTTTTTAAAGAGTATACCTTTATTATTATTCCCTGCAAACCCTACCACCGATCCCCCAATTGGAGTAAACTGATAAACATTTCTGTTTTTACCTTCAATTTATACATCTTATACACATTTTACAGACACAGTATACTTTATAATAGTTCTCTCTTGTTTGTTCTTAGTCCTTCCTCTATTTCTGTTGTCCATCCAGTTTGATTTCCACTTGTAACTGTGCTATTTCACAATAGCTCCGCACCTATACACATTTCACAGATCCCGTATGCCCTACATTGTTTATCTTGTTATTAGTCCCACCCTTCAGCTCCACTCAACCTTTCCCATCTATCTTCCAACATCATCCATTTCGGATTTTTATTTGCCATATATTTTTCAACTGTGCTGTGATGCTTCACAAAATATTTGAAACTTCCTATTCTCATAGCTTCCACGGATTGTAAATTAAAAATAAACATTTTTGCTAAAATAATTATTATATTATTGATTGATTGACTATGGCTTTTCAAATCCCCCAGTATTGCTATCTGTAGCGTTAGTTCTACGCAAATGTTGCAATTCTTCAACCATTCCTGGACCTGTGACCAAAAACGAGCTACATGCGGACAATACCAAAATAAATGGTCTAATGACTCTGCCTCCTCACAGCAGAATCTACAGAGCTGAGAAGATTGTATCCCCCATATATATAACATTCTATTAGTTGCAAGAATTTTGTACAATAATTTAAATTGAAAAATTCGAAGTTTTGAATCCAGCGTTGTTTTGCGTATCAATTCATAAACCATGTGCCATGGAATGGGTACATCGAAAATCTCTTCCCAACTATTTTGCAATTTATATGGCACAGCTGTAAGTTTTTGGTCCTTAAATGAAATTGGTATATGTTTTTATTTATCACACTTTTCTTTAACCATTTATGTTCTTTAATATAAGGCCGACATACAAGTTCCTTACTTTTATCCCCTTCCACCTGCCTCTTCCATTTTTGTGGTAATGCTGCAATTAATTGGTTGTAATTTTGGGTAGAGCAGACATTTTCATATGTCTGTGTTAGCTGCATGTGTGACATTACTCCACCAGTCCTATTTATGATATCATTCACAAAAATTATACCTTTTTTAAACATTTCTTCGATAAATACAGTTTTTTTATCAATTACTATATTTGAATTTAACCACAAGATTTGTTGTACTATTTGTTCCGTCCTTTCAGGTGGATTAAACTGAAATTGCAACCAACTTTCTAAGGCTTGTTTAAAAAAGAAAGATATTTTGGAGATTATTTCCTTTTCAAGCAACCGAAAGTGAGCAGGTGTAATCTGAATAAAGGGAAAAAGGCCCTTCTTGAACATAGGATGAGACATTCGTACCAATCTACTAGAGAACCAGTTTGGATTTAAGTACAACTTTTGTATGACTGATGCCTTTAGTGAGAGGTCTAATGCTTTAATATTTAATAATTTCTGCCCTCCGAATTCATATTCGTTATATAAATAGGCCCTTTTAATTTTATCTGGCTTGCCGTTTGTAACGGCGTTCCTCTCTCTCTTCATAAGAAGAGGTGGAGTAGTGATCGAGCCAAGGCGCAGCGGGTTGTGAATACATGATGATTTATTAAATAAACAAAACAGACAAAGACGAAAAACGAACTATACTTGATATAACTAACAAAATAACAAAACGATGTAGACAGACCTGAACAAACAAACTTACAAATACACGAAGCACGCTGACACAGGAACAGACTACATAAACGCACGAACAAACCGAAACAATCCCGTATGGTGTAACTTCGACACAGACACAGGAGACAATCACCCACAAACAAACAGTGAGAACACCCTACCTAAATATGACTCTTAATTAGAGGAGAACGCAAAACACCTGCCTCTAATTAAGAGCCATACCAGGCAACCAAAACCAACATAGAAACAGATAACATAGACTGCCCACCCAAAACACATGCCCTGACCTAAACACATACAAAAACAACATAAAACAGGTCAGGACCGTTACAGAACCCCCCCCTCAAGGTGCGAACTCCGGGCGCACCAGCACAAAGTCCAGGGGAGGGTCTGGGTGGGCAGTTGACCACGGTGGTGGCTCCGGCTCTGGACGCTGTCCCCACACCACCATAGTCACTCCCCGTTTCTGTCTTCCCCTCCCAATGACCACCCTAAAACTCACATCCCCTAAATAAACGGCCAGCACCAGGAGAAGGGGCAGCACCGGGACAAGGGGCAGCACCGGGACAAGGGGCAGCACCGGGACAAGGGACAGCACCGGGACAAGGGGCAGCACCGGGACAAGGGGCAGCACCGGGACAAGGGGCAGCACCGGGACAAGGGGCAGCACCGGGACAAGGGGCAGCACCGGGACAAGGGGCAGCACCGGGACAAGGGGCAGCACCGGGACAAGGGGCAGCACCGGGACAAGGGGCAGCACCGGGACAAGGGGCAGCACCGGGACAAGGGGCAGCACCGGGACAAGGGGCAGCACCAGGATAAGGGGCAGCACCAGGATAAAGGGCAGCACCGGGACAAGGGGCAACACCGGGACAAGGGGCAACACCGGGACAAGGGGCAACACCGGGACAAGGGGCAGGTCCCGGCTGATATACTCTGGCAGATCCTGGCTGAGGGACTCTGGCAGGTCTATGCAGGCTGACGGCTCTCGACGCTCATGGCAGGCTGACGGCTCTCGACGCTCATGGCAGGCTGACGGCTCTCGACGCTCATGGCGGGCTGACGGCTCTCGACGCTCATGGCGGGCTGACGGCTCTCGACGCTCATGGCAGGCTGACGGCTCTCGACGCTCATGGCGGGCTGACGGCTCTCGACGCTCATGGCGGGCTGACGGCTCTCGACGCTCATGGCGGGCTGACGGCTCTCGACGCTCATGGCTCTCTGACGGCTCTCGACGCTCATGGCTCTCTGGCGGCTCTGGCAGATCCTGTCTGGTTGGCGGCTCTGGCAGATCCTGTCTGGTTGGCGGCTCTGGCAGATCCTGTCTGGTTGGCGGCTCTGGCAGATCCTGTCTGGTTGGCGGCTCTGGCAGATCCTGTCTGGTTGGCGGTTCTGGCAGATCCTGTCTGGTTGGCGGCTCTGGCAGATCCTGTCTGGCGGGCGGCTCTAGCGGCTCCTGTCTGGCGGGCGGCTCTAGCGGCTCCTGTCTGGCGGACGGCTCTGTAGGCTCATGGCAGACGGATGGCTCAGACGGCGCTGGGGAGACGGATGGCTCAGATGGCGCTGGGGAGACGGATGGCTCAGATGGCGCTGGGGAGACGGATGGCTCAGATGGCGCTGGGGAGACGGATGGCTCAGATGGCGCTGGGGAGACGGATGGCTCTGGCCGGATACGGCGCACTGTAGACCTGGTGCGTGGTGCCGGAACTGGAGGCACCGTGCTAAGGATAAGCACCTTCCTACTAGTGCGGGGAGCAGGGACAGGGCACACTGTATTCTCAAAGCCCACTCTATACCTGATGCGAGGTACCGGCACTGCTGACACCGGGCTGAGGACAAACACATCAGGATTAGTAGGGGGAGAAGATACAGTGTGTTCAGGGCTCTGGAGACGCACAGGAGGCTTTGTGCGTGGTGCCGGAACTGGAGGCACCGAACTGGATACACGCACTACAGAGAGAGTGCGTGGAGGAGGAACAGGGCTCAGGAGACGCACTGGTAGCCTAGTGCGTAGTGTAGGCACTGTAGGTACTAGGCTGGGGCGGGGAGGTGGCGCGGGAAATACCGGACCGTGGAGGCGTACTGGCACTCTTGAGCATTGAGCCTGCCCAACCTTACCTGGTTGAATGCTCCCGGTCGCCCGACCAGTGCGGGGAGGTGGAATAACCCGCACCGGCCTATGTAGGCGAACCGGGGAAACCATGCGTAAGGCCGGTGCCATGTATGCCGGCCCGAGGAGACGCACTGGAGACCAGACGCGTTGAGCCGGCCTCATGACACCTGGCTCAATACCCAATCTAGCCCTACCAGTGCGGGGAGGTGGAATAACCCGCACTGGGCTATGCACTCGTACAGGAGACACCGTGCGCTCTACTGGGTAACACGGCGCCTGCCCGTACTCCCGCTCTCCACGGTAAGCCTGGGAAGTGGGCGCAGGTCTCCTACCTGCCCTTGGCCCACTACCTCTTAGCCCCCCCCCCCCCAAGACATTTTTGGGAATTACTTACGGGCTTTTTGGGCTTCCGTGCCAGACGCGTTCCCTCATAGCTCCGGTTCCTCTCTCCGGTAGCCTCTGCTCTCCTTAGTGCCTCCAGCTGTTCCCATGGGAGGCGATCCCTACCAGCCAGGATCTCCTCCCATGTGTAGCAACCCTTTCCGTCCAATATATCGTCCCATGTCCATTGCTCCTTCTTTTCCTGTCCCCTACTCCAATTACTCCGCTGCTTGGCTCTGGAATGGTGGGTGATTCTGTAACGGCGTTCCTCTCTCTCTTCATAAGAAGAGGAGGTGTAGTGATCAAGCCAAGGCGCAGCGGGTTGTGAATACATGATGATTTATTAAATAAACAAAACAGACAAAGACGAAAAACGAACTATACTTGATATAACTAACAAAATAACAAAACGATGTAGACAGACCTGAACAAACAAACTTACAAATACACGAAGCACGCTGACACAGGAACAGACTACATAAACGCACGAACAAACCGAAACAATCCCGTATGGTGTAACTTCGACACAGACACAGGAGACAATCACCCACAAACAAACAGTGAGAACACCCTACCTAAATATGACTCTTAATTAGAGGAGAACGCAAAACACCTGCCTCTAATTAAGAGCCATACCAGGCAACCAAAACCAACATAGAAACAGATAACATAGACTGCCCACCCAAAACACATGCCCTGACCTAAACACATACAAAAACAACATAAAACAGGTCAGGACCGTTACACCGTTCCAAATAAAATTGAATATTTTTTGTTCATATAATTTAAAAAGCAGGTCACTAGGTGTAGGCAAAACCATAAGCAAATAGGTAAACTGTGATATGATTAAAGAGTTAATCAGGGTGATTTTCCCACAAATAGACAGGTATTTTCCTTTCCATGGTAGCAAGATCTTATCTATTTTTGCTAACTTTCTATAAAAATTTATTGGAGTGAGATCATTTCTTTCTTTTGGGATTTGTATACCGAGTATGTCCACATCACCGTCAGACCATTTAATTGGTAAACTACATGGCAATGTAAAATGTGTATTTTTTACTAATCCAATACGTAATATGGTACATTTATCATAATTTGGTTTTAATCCAGAGAGGATAGCAAATGTATCTAGATCCTCTAAGAGGCCGTGGAGAGATTCTAGTTGTGGTTTTAAAAGAAAACATGAATCATCAGCGTACAATGACACCTTAGTTTTTAGGCCCTGGATTTCTAATCCCTTAATATTAATGTTTGATCTAATTTTAACAGCTAACATTTCAATGGCAATAATAAATAGATATGCCGATAGTGGACAACCTTGTTTTACTCCTCTAGATAGTTTAAAACTTTCTGAGATGTAGCCATTATTTACTATTTTACACCTAGGGTTACTATACATAATTTTTACCCATTTTATAAGAGATTCCCCAAAATTGAAATATTCTAGGCATTTATATATAAACTCCAGTCGTACTTTATCAAAAGCCTTTTCAAAATCAGCTATGAAAACCAGGCCTGGTGTCCCCGATATTTCATAGTGTTCTATTGTTTCCAGTACTTGCCTTATATTATCTCCAATGTATCGTCCATGTAAAAAAAACTGTCTGATTAGGATGAATAATATCTGACAAAACTTTTTTTATTCTATGCGCCAAGCATTTTGCTAGGATTTTTGCATCACAACACTGAAGTGTAAGAGGTCTCCAATTTTTTAAATGGACTGGATCTTTATATATACCACTTGGGTCCTGTTTCAGTAATAATGATATCACACCTTCTTGTTGCGTGTCTGATAATCTATCATTTATATAGGAGTGGTTAAAACAAGCTAATAATGGTCCTTTGAGTATATCAAAAAAATGTTTGTATACTTCCACTGGTATGCCATCCAGTCCTGGAGTTTTCCCATCCTTAAAGGCCCCAATTGCATCAAGTAGTTCCTCCTCTGTAATTAGGCCTTCACATGAGTCTTTCTGTACAGATGTTAATTTTACATTATTATTAGGGAAAAAATCCATACAATTAGTTTCAGTTAGTGGAGATGGAGGAGCCTGACACGAAAATATATTCTTAAAGTACTTTACTTCCTCTTTCAAAATATCATTTGGTGAATCATGCGTGACTCCATCATTTGTAACAAGTTTTAAAACGTTTTTTTTGGTAGCATTTCTATATTGAAGATTGAAAAAGAATTTGGTGCATTTTTCCCCATATTCCATCCAGTTCGCTTTATTTTTGTAATATATTACACTGGATCTTTCTTGAATAAGTTCCTCCATTTCTTTTTGTTTTTCCTCTAACTTATTCTGTGCCTCTATGGTACCGTTTTTATTGTTATCTAACTGTACTGTTAGTCCTTCAATTTCCTTTGTTAATATGGACTCTTTTGATCGAAATTGCTTTTGTTTTATAGATGAGTACTGAATTGCATGGCCTCTAAAGGCACACTTAAAAGTGTCCCATACAATATGGGGATCTGCCTAAAAATGTCTAAAAAAAGTCAGTTATAAATTCTTCTGTCCTAGTTGTAAACAATTTATCATCTAGTAGGCTTTGATTAAATTTCCAATATCCTCGCCCACGTGGAAATTCTGTAAGAGTAATATATATGCCAATTATGTGATGGTCCGACCGCATTCTGTCCCCTATCAAACTTTTTAACTTTTGGTGCCAGAGAGAATGATATAAGAAAGTAGTCAAGGCGACTAGCTTGATTAAGCCTCCGCCATGTATATCTCACTAGGTCAGGGTATTTAAGTCTCCATATATCCACTAATTCCAATATATCCATGACATTCCTGATTTCCTTAAGTACCTGAGGGTGATAGTTTGTAGTGTGATTTCCTTTCCGGTCCATAGAGGTATTTAAGACCGTATTAAAATCTCCCACTATAATAATAGAGTCTAGTGTTGCTTGTAGAGTTGATACATTCTTATATATATTGTCAAAGAAGCTTGGATCATCATTATTCGGACCGTATAGGTTAATAAGCCATATATGTTTATTGTCCAATAACATATTTAAAATAATCCATCTACCTTGAGGATCTGTTTGGACAAGTTGCACATTTGGATCAAAGTTATTATTAATTAAAACCATCACCCCTTTTGAATTTCTTTGCCCATGGGAGAAATATATTTCGCCCCCCCAGTTCTTTTTCCACAAAACTTAATCTAAAACTGTTTAATGGGTTTCCTGTAAACAGTAGATATTATAATCCTTCTCTTTTAGCCAGGTAAATACTGATCGTCTTTTCTTATTATCTGCTAAGCCATTACAATTGTAACTGGCTATACTTATTTCACCACTTACCATAATGAGACACACCTTTCAATTATTTTTATCAAAATATATGTTTGTAAACGTCCTATTAAAAAGTAACATAATGATTGAGTGTCTATATAGTTGTACCATGACGTTTGCATCTCCACTAAGCAAACCTCCAATTGGTCCCCACTATTCCACCCGCCAAAAGCCCCCATCTCGAGTTGGGTTGTCATCCCAATGCCCGGCAGACCACCCCCGACCCCCCGCATCGCACAACCCCGGACCGACTGGGATCCATCCTTCGAAAAGTGCACACAGCACCATCCACCGAACCGAAGCAGATCCATTGCCAAATGCATTTCCATCGCCCTCACCTCGATTTTTATTACATATTGCTGTGAATCATCCTCTATAGTCCCTAACATCTTTTACTTCTTCCTTCGCAACAGTTGTGGGATACACACATACACCCACACACATTCAGCCCTTACCCCCACACAACCATAAGCTCACCCTCTCAACAATTGCACCATCCCAGAGCCCAACTCAAGATGGGTCATGATTTACAAATGTACTTGCAGTTGCAGCTGCATGAGAAGGCCTGCAAGACCGCGCAAAAAATGAGCATAAATGTAGAGATTTATTTACCATTGTCACATCCTAGATGATGGAGGTCAAATGTACACCTTCTTCCTGAAATACCCACAATACGGTCATCCATTTTGACCATGTTCCCAAGCATCTCAATGCAGTCCGATTGGTTTCGTGCCACCAGGGCCACAATAATATACCCCCTCTCTGAATGTCCGAGTGTGACTCCCTACCCATGGGTTACTGCAGCTAGTGTTGCCAGCACTGCCACTGCCTGGGTGGGGGCACCCCACCGGAATCCCCACCGGCTAGGTACAAGGTCATCAAGGTTCTCATTAGCAGCTTTGAGAATTTCCTTGTTTATTATGCTCTCCCTTTAGGGGGCTTTGGCTTTGCAGGACCAACCCTGCCAAGCAGGCTCAGAATCTTGAGGGGGCAGTGCTGCTCTTGGTCCCTGACCTCATTTTGGCTGCATACAGACCGCATACAGCATGCACATAAAACAGTTAGGGACTTCTCCTTAGTATCTGGGCCATTCATGTGGGTGTCTAGGGTATAGGGCCATGGACCGTACCATTAAAATAGGATAATAAATAATTAGATATAATTTATTTTAAAAATGTAGTTCCCCATGATAGGACAATAAATAAATAAGACGTGTAATTCATTATAAAAGTATATCCATCATCTGAACAACATTGAAAGCCCTCTCATACCCGGCCCACAGCAATACACTGGCTCTGGGATATGCAACTATTTCATTACCCACTCACTCAACTTTCCAAACATAACAAATAAAAATAAACACACACCACACCATCCACACATACTGTGCCTTCTGTTTACTTAGTTTTTATCTTCACTATATAGAAATAGTGCTTGTGTTCAATTAGTTATATGTGAAGATTTATAGAAAAGCTATATTTTGTATTGTATTGTTACAATCAGTAACCGGGCTTGAATTGTGTTTATTTTCCTCATCTATGAGAACTTTGTAATTTTTAAAATAACCATGGAGTAATCTTTGTGTCTCTGAACAACTGGTTATCAATATATAGTTTATCAACGACGAGAGCTACTCGTTTCGCTTTTAATCTATTTTCTTTGAAAATTGGATACAGAACTTTGCGCCGTTCTGCAATTTCTTTCGGAAACTGATCATTCATGCCAATTTTGGTCCCAGCAAGTCTTTTACCTAGGCTTTTAACCATTATTTTATCTTTAAATGAAGCAAATTTGGCAACGATTGGGCGTTTGTACCTCTGCCCTCTCTGTCCGAGGCGGTGTACACGTTCAAGTTGGATCTTATCGATAACTTCGCACGGTATCTGAAGCGCTGCAAAAAGGAACTCTCTAACTACAGATTCAGGAACCTCTCCTTCTTTCTCTTGGATACCTGTAAGTACCAAATTCTCTCTCATGGATCTAGTTTGTATGTCCAGTAAGCATTCCTTCAGAACGTTGTTCTCCTTTTTAAATTCATTCATTTCGGTTTCAATCTTATTGACCGTCCCTTTTAGCGCGTGTGTTTCCTTCTCCAAAGCCGCAGCTTTTTCATCACTCATCTCTAGGCTTGCCAGTTTGTCATTAATTGATTTTAACAGATCGGTTTCGACCTTTACCATTGCCGGTGTTGAGAATATTAGATCATCCGTGTCGGTTGAGGAGTCACGTTTTCGTTTTTGATTCGGTTTCCCTGTCTTATTCTCCGTCATGTTTGGGTGTTGCTTGTTTTCGTAATATTTGTCGATAAATGTCTCTAGTCTTAGGATTTGTTTTGTGTTATTATCCAGATTGAAGGTTATCACCCACCAGATTATTTAGTGCTAATATTTTAGTCTAATTTAGCAGATATTTCGAATATTATGTTTTATCTTGAGGTGCTCTACATAACTTTGTTCAGTCCGCCATTACCTTTACGTTACCTTTACGTCCTAACGTCTATGGTTGCCTGGTTTGGTTCTCAATCAGAGACAGCTGTTTATTGTTGTCTCTGATTGGGAACCATATTTAAGGCAGCCATAGGCATTAGGCTGTTGTGGGTAATTGTCTATGTCTAAAGGTTAATAGCTTGTGTGTGCACTTTCGTTTTGTAGCATCACGGTCGTTTGATGTTTTGTTAGTTTGTAAAGTGTTTCGTTTCATGTTCATCTTCTTCGTATAATAAAAAGAGGATGAATTTATATCACGCTGCGCCTTGGTCCACTCTTCCTCATCAAGACGATCGTGACAGAATTACCCACCATAACGGGACCAAGCAGCGTGATAAGCGGCAGCAGGAGCAGCGGAAGGAGGAATGGCAATGGGAGCAAAATCTGGACTACACTACGTGGGAGGAGATCGACAGGTGGGCGATCGACCCAGGGAGAATGCCGGAGCCCGCCTGGGATTCTCTGGCGCAGTGTGAGGGATACCGGCGAATGGAGGCAGCACGACGACGTGGTAGGAAGCCTGTGAGTCAGGCCAAAAAAAATATTGGGGGGGGGGGCTACAACGGAGTGTGGCGAACTCAGGTAGGAGACCTGCGCCAACTCTCCGTGCTTACCGTGGGAAGCGAGAGTACGGGCAGACACCGTGTTATGCGGTAGAGCGCATGGTGTCTCCTGTACGTGTGCATAGCCCGGTGCGGGTTATTCCACCTCCCCGCACTGGCAGGGCTAGATTGGGCATTGAGCCAGGTGCCATGAAGCCGGCTCAACGCGTCTGGTCTCCAGTGCGTCTCCTCGGGCCGGCATACATGGCACCAGCCTTACGCATGGTCTCCCCGGTTCGCCAACACAGCCCAGTGCGGGTTATTCCACCTCCCCGCACTGGTCGGGCTACGGGGAGCATTCAACCAGGTAAGGTTGGGCAGGCTCAGTGCACAATGGAGCCAGTACGCCTGCACGGTCTGGTATATCCGGCGCCACCTCCCCGCCCCAGCCCAGTACCACCAGTGCCAACACCACGCTTCCAGTGTGTCTCCAGAGCCCTGTTCCTCCTCCACGCACTCGCCCTATGGTGCGTGTCTCCAGCCCGGTACCACCAGTTCCGGCACCACGCACCAAGCCTCCTGTGCGTCTCCAGAGTCCTGTGCGTCCTGTTGCTGCTCCCCGCACTAGCCTTGAGGTGCGTGTCCTTAGCCCGGTACCTCCAGTTCCGGTACCACGCACCAGGCCTACTGTGCGCCTCAGCCGGCCAGAGTCTGCCGTCTGCCCAGCGCTATCTGAGCTGCCTGCCTGCCCAGAGCCGTCTGCGCTGTCCGTCTGCCCAGCGTCGCCTGCACTGCCCGCCTGCCCAACGCCGTCTGAGCTGTCCGTCTGCCCAGCGCCGCCTGCGCTGCCCGTCTGCCCAGAGCCGCCTGAACCGCCCGTCTGTCCTGAGCAGCCTGAGCTGCCCGTCTGTCCTGAGCAGCCAGAGCCGCCCGCCAGACAGGAGCAGCCAGAGCCGCCCGCCAGACAGGAGCAGCCAGAGCCGCCCGCCAGACAGGAGCAGCCAGAGCCGCCCGCCAGACAGGAGCAGCCAGAGCCGCCCGCCAGACAGGAGCCATGCCATGATCTGCCAGAGCCGCCCGCCAGACAGGAGCCATGCCATGATCTGCCAGAGCCGCCAGCCAGCCATGATCTGCCAGAGCCGCCCGCCAGACAGGAGCAGCCAGAGCCGCCCGCCAGACAGGAGCAGCCAGAGCCGCCCGCCAGACAGGAGGAGCCATGCCATGATCTGCCAGAGCCGCCCGCCAGACAGGAGCCATGCCATGATCTGCCAGAGCCGCCAGCCAGCCAAGATCTGCCAGAGCCGCCAGCCAGCCAGGATCTGCCAGAGCCGCCAGGATCTGCCAGAGCCACCAAAGCGGGTATTGACTATGGTGGAGTGGGGGCCACGTCCCACACCCGAGCCGCCGCCGTAGGAAGGCCCACCCGGACCCTCCCCTTCTGTGTCAGGTTTTGCGGCCGGAGTCCGCACCTTTGGGGGGGGGGGGGGGGGGTACTGTCACGCCCTGGCCTTAGTTATCTTTGTTTTCTGTATTATTTTAGTTAGGTCGGGGTGTGACATGGGGGATGTTTGTGTGTACTTGTCTCGTCTTGGGTGGTTGTATTAATAGGGGGTTTTGTAGAGTGTATGGGGTTGTGGAAAGTCTATGGTTGCCTGGTTTGGTTCTCAATTAGAGACAGCTGTTTATTGTTGTCTCTGATTGGGAGCCATATTTAAGGCAGCCATAGGCATTAGGCTGTTGTGGGTAATTGTCTATGTCTAAAGGTTAGTAGCTTGTGTCTGCACTTTCGTTTTGTAGCTTCACGGTCGTTTGTTGTTTTGTTAGTTTGTAAAGTGTTTCGTTTCATGTTCATCTTCTTCGTATAATAAAAAGAGGATGTATTTATATCACGCTGCGCCTTGGTCCACTCTTCCTCATCCAGACGATCGTGACATCAGGCAGGTGGGTACAGAGTCCAGAAAACAGGCAAGGGTCAAAACCGGGAGGACTAGTAAAACAGAATAGAAAAGGCAGGAGCACGGGAAAAACACGCTGGTTGACTTGGAACATACAAGACGAACTGGCACAGAGAGACAGGAAACACTGGGGATATATACACCAGGGATAACAAGCAACGCCTGAAGGGAGTGGAGACAATAACCATTACAGGTGAAACTGATCAGGATGTGCCAGTACCCAAAGCAATTCTGAAGTCTAATACATCCACAGTGCCATATCAACAGATTTGTTACATTATTTTTGTGTAAAATGAATGATCTTTTATTGAATTTAGCAGTAATAAGCGTGCAGATTAAATGTAGATACCTTTAAATCCATAGGAAGCAAATAATCCTGTGATAAAAATAGTGGCGACGTCCTGTTAGTTCAGATGTATAGGCTATTTAAAGTGCCACCACCAGGAGTCAGTTATGTATGATAGTTATAACATGGCTGTATATAGACATGTCAGAAGCCAAAAAAATGACCATTCTCAGAACACTAGTCAGATGTAATAAGACTGGAATGGAGGTTCCACCATCTGTGGATGGGAGGAGCGTTTATAAATGGCCACCTGATTATAGACTGTCTGTGATATGATTCCTGAACGCATCATAGGCCACAAAAACATGTTAATCTCCTCCCCCCTGATATTCAGAAACTCATGACTGGTCTCAGAACAGAAATTATAACTTCGGGATTTATTAATCTTTTACTTGAGTAGCATGCAGACAACTGAGGAAAAATGGACAATAATGAAGCATAGCAATATACTGTCTTTGTACAATATATTTTGTGTAATATTTCCAGGAGTAATTACAATCAATATGGTTTCCTTTTGCAAGTGATAATGAATGAGGCCTTAATTAATGTTCCAAAGACCATGTGCCATAGCCTCTACATTCCCAACTCTCTGAGAGACTGACTGTTACCCACCACAGTGCATGGGACTCAAAAAAATAACTCAAAAAAATAATCATTCTCAAAATAGCACTTCAAGCAGCGGAAGCAGAACACTTTATGGCAGTGTGGACAGACGATATTGGGACATCCCTTTCCGGTGTGAGTGAGGAGGGCCTTGCAGCCAGGACAGGCCCTGAAGAAGGGGCATCCCTTGGCTGAACTGCAGGGATCAGCTATGACCTCTGGGGAGAGGAGGGCAGTCCTGAGGGCACAGCCTGGCAGAGGGCAGGAGGAATGGCTCCCTTGGCCCTCCAGGGTTCCTCCTGACTGAGGCCACTCCCTCCCACAGGCCCAGCAGAACTGGTAGACACGGTGCAGGGCCTCGGGGCAGCGTTGACACACAGCACGCTGACCTTTGACCTTTCTGGCCCCAGCCTGGTGGCAGCAAGGGCACTTCAGTGGGGATGGAGAAATGGACTGGTGAGGAGTGGGGAGGGGAGAGGTATACAATGTCATAAACCATTATCTGTGAGATTACCTGTTATGTACAGTGCATCTGGAAAGTATTCAGACCCCTTGACTTTTTCCAAATTTTGTTAAGTTACAGCTTTATTCTAAAATGGATGAAATAAAATAATGTCCTCAGCAATCTACACACAATACCCCATAATGACAAAACAGAAACATTTTTTTTTTTTTACATTTTGCAAATGTATACATTTGTCAACAGAGTTGACAGTTCATGTCAGAGCAAACACCAAGCCATGAGGTCGAAGGAATTGTTTGTAGGGCTCCGAGACAGGATTGTGTCGAGGCACAGATCTGGGGAAGGGTACCAAAACATTTCTGCAGCACTGAAGGTCCCCAAGAACAGGGCGGCAGGTAGCCTAGTGGTTAGAGCGTTGGGCTAGAAACTGGAAGATTGATAGATCGAATCCCTGACCTGACAAGGTAAAAATCTGTCGTTCTGCTGCTGAACAAGGCAGTTTAACCCACTGTTCCTAGGCTGTCATTGTAAATAAGAATTTGTTCTTAACTGACTTGCCTAGTTAAATAACTGTTTTTTTTAAAGAACACATTGGCCTCTATTATTCTTAAATGGAAGTTTGGAACCACTCAAGACTCTTCCTAGAGATGGTCGCCCGGCCAAACTGAGCAATCGGGGGAGAAGGGCCTTGGTCAGGGAGGTGACCAAGAACCCGATGGTCACTCTGTCAGAGCTCTAGAGTTCCTCTGTGGAGATGGGAGAACCTTCCAGAAGCAAGAAACTTCCATCTCTGCAGCATTCCACCAATCAGGCCTTTATGGTAGAGTGAAAAACCTGTTTTTGCTTTGTCATTATGGGGTATTGTGTGTAGATTGATGAGTAAAAAAAAACTATTTCATCAATTTTAGAATAAGACTATAACGTAACAAAATGTGGAAAAGGTCAAGGGGTCTAAATACTTTCCGAATGCACTGTACCTCGTAATAACTTAATGCTGACAAAAAAACAAAAAAAACTTTCTTAAGTTACTTCACTCCACTGTGTGTTATTAAGCTATATAAAATGATGGTTGTTGATGTGTATTGCCGCATTTCAGATACATTTTTGTACATTTGAATGTCGCAGTAGTAGGACCTACAGTAGTAGGACATTTATTATGTCTGGTACTTTAGCGTTAAATCGAGAGAGAAAGAGTAAAAAGAACTGCAGGTTTTCACTGGATTTATGTAAATCACGAGGCTCATTTGAATTTCCTGAAGCTCAGATAAAATCGTAGTGACAACAGAGTGATGAAATTAAGAATCCCCAACTGTGACCATCTCTGGCACCTCAACTACTGGCACCTCAACAACGTGTTTAGGTGCTAGTAGGCTCCCTATCAGTCTCTCTGTTGGCTGCTTCTTGACTGAGGTGCCAGTAAAGGCAATTCTGCTGGCTCCCTCTAGTGTTATATAGCATTTTTGATCAGATGTTTAGATTTTTTTTGTGAATATTAAAACATACAATCTACCTGCAGTGAAGCTGCTCAACATTTACATTACAGTCAGTCATCTAACTTGACTCCCATTCAGAGCGACTCTCCCTCCATAACTGTTTTTATTTTTATATTGACTTTATTTTTTACTTTTATCTTTGACCGTCATAATGATCTAACTTTGATTATTATAGTAATAGGCCAACATAGCATTGTGCAGTACTGTATTAATTTGACTGAACAGAGCTTCCATTCTTCATTCCATTATTTCCATACATTAATACACACTCCATACTGCAACAACACTTTGAATGTTATGTAAAAGCCCTATCCAAACCATAGGATTGACATCTGATTGTTTGAGGGACAGGGACTGGCAGTACAATCAGATTCTATCACATTCTCGCTCAACATGAACTGCTCCACTAACATGCACCTATAGGCTCCAGTAATAGCATTGCCAAAACTTGAAGAATATCCTGTCCCTATTAATTCTTCTTCATTAACCTTTACCCGAGTGCAAACGTTCTTTTTTTCAAATATAATGCTTAACAAATGTTTCATGTCAACCTTTTGCAGGGGGCAGAGGGTATCCATGTTTTAAGAATATGAAACATCTCAATGATATTAGTAGGCCTACAAGTGTATTACCTTATCATAAACCAAGGACTATGGGGGTTATTATAAAACTATGGAGATTGCATGGAGGGGAAGCACACAGTTTGTACAGTGAACAAGCCCTAAAGTTATCACAGGGATGAATGTACAGCAGAGGAGAGACGTCACACTCTCAATTATGATAATGAACACTTACTCATGCACATTTTTAGCTTATCTATAAGCATAACATAAACATGTTGTTTTTAAACATCACCGCACACAATGAGTTAATCTGCCACTATAGCATTTGGTCATTTATCTGCATAGGACAAGCAAGTGATACAAAGTACATAACAAGCACAGCCTCTACAATGGAGCCACGCAACTTACAGATAACTGATTGCTTGTTACACTGTATTGATACGACTGCAATGCCACATGTGTAGATGATGTGAAAGAGCCCATGTTGTATGTTCCCAAGTTTTAAACACGGTCATAACTATTTCAAAGTAGTTCTGCTCTCACCTACAAAAGGTAAAATTGTGAACTTTTAACATGACATTGTAATTGATGTCATACCAATAGAGCTCGCCAGCTTGAAGTCCCAAAAAATGGATATGAGTTACCTCTGGTTCATTCAGCCATTCATATGGGGAAAAGGAATGGGGAAAGAATAGGGTTTTGTAATAAACATCATACGTTTTGTTCTATGAGATAATATCAGTCAGTTAACATGATCTTTATGAATTATGAAGCTTTTATGTGCTTTATGTCCTTTTTTTATTACATAAATGCTTAAGATGTTTAAAAAAAGTGAAGTTAGTTGATTAAGATGATCTCATAGAACAAAACAGATAAGATCTCTTAAGCCTGTGTTTACCACAGACATTATTTTCAGCATTTATTCAAAAATACTATAAAAACTCCATTCATTTCCCCCAGTGGTGTATAGTATTTAAGTAAAAATAGTTTAAAGTACTACTAAAGTAGTTTTTGGGGGTATCTATACTTTACTATTTATATTTTTGAGAACTTTTACTTTTTGTCCACTACATTCAGGGTTGGGGGGGTAACAGATTACAAGTTACATGTAAGGGATTACAAAAAACGGTAACTGTAATCTGTTACATTAGCAGCAAAAATATTGTAATCAGAAAACGGATATTTTGGAAAAACTAGATGATTACTTTGTGGATAACTTTTAAATTCTGAAAAAAAATATTTGACAGTTCTGTTTTCTCAAAGACATTCAAAACAGCATTGAAAAAAGGCGCAACTTTAAGTTTGTTCCACCTGAGCGAGTCTGACCACAAATCAGAGACCACTGATGACACACCAAATGTGTTTGATGGATCGCGGGAAAAGAGCAGGAGTAGGCTTTTGTAGGCTACACAAGGGCGAAAATCTGATATCAACTTTGGAGGGAACAATTACATGACATTTTCTCAAGAGCAATTCCTGAGGGGGACACCAAAAGTAGTGCTGTAACACATAGCCTACGTTGTAAAATGTTAAATGTATATTGAGGAACGATAATCACTACTACTGGATAATTGATAGGTACAGTAGTTAACTGAAGGGTTGTCCCAACTTGTTCAAATGTTTAAATCATTATAATACTACTAATAATAGTTATAGCAGTGTTGCTTATCAGTCCAGTATGTATGCAGGTATTTGTACTTAAAACCAGCAATACCAAGAAAGGCCACTAGGAGGCAATGGTACTGTACACTGTATGGGTGCAGTTTTCATAAGTACAATAAACATGGTGTGATCTCGTCTTAAATAATCTCCATTGAGAACCATCACAAAGTTGGTCTCCACTGGCCTGAGTCTACTACAATAGTTTTACAAGAACAAAAAGATACAAATAAGTACAGTTCTAAAAGCAAAATAACTACTTCAATGAATAACCCAACTAAATCAACCAAAATATCCTTCAGTCAGTGTCTCAACTCTTCAAACAGCAGCTATGTACAAGTATGTCACACAAAGTATGCAATTTTAAATAAAATTACATTAAATAATTAGTAAGTGTACTGTCATGTACTAAAAACTAAAAACTACTAAACAAAAGAACAAATATCATACTATACACCAGGGGTTCTCAAACAGGGGTCCATGGACCCCTAGGGGTCCCTGGTGTAATTGAAAGGTGTCAGTGAAATAAAAAAGTGTAATGAACGTATTCAGTACAACAAGGTTTCCAGTAACTTTACATATAATAGAGGGGGTGGAGGTCCCTGAGGACCGCTCAAAACCTTGCCTGCCTTGCCTCAAAATATGCAGGGGTTCCAGTACCCCAAAAAAGGTTGAGAACCACTGCTATACACACTACTGAACAAAAGAACTGAACATATGTTTGTGGGTTTCAATGGATCCAACAAATTGCTGGCAGATATTTTCCCTCTTGAGACTGTCCAGCCTGTCTTTATGTACATTACAGACAACTACGCCGTTCAGTCTCTCTTGGCCCATGCTAGCCCGTAGCCAAGTCTTTAACCTGCGGAGTGCACTGAAACTCCTCTCAGCCTCACATGAAGACACTGGCACCACAAACAAAATTCTGATCAGCACCTCAACTTGGTCAAACAACCCCCGCACCTCCACTGAAAGCCTCCTGAGGACCTCTGCTGCCTCTCCACTGCTGCTACAGGGGTATTTGTTGTGAAAGAGAGGGATCTGCACTGAAAGAGAATCTATGTTCAGCTCTGGGTACTGATCTAGAGACTCATCCAACTCCCCCGTGAGAAGCGCTCTTTCCAACTTTTGCAGGACGTTTAGACTGTCCTGGTCAAAACGGTCGACAAACTGAACCTCCACACCATCCAACACTTAAAAGAATTCTGCCCTATAGTGATCCACTGCTTTGACAGCAAATCGTCTTGAGTGCGTCTCAATGGATTCAATAGAGTCAATCAATGCTGTTGCTTTCTCATACAAAGGTAGCTTTCGTCATTTCTCTTGCCCCTAAGAGATGACCGCACACACGCGACTGCAGCCTGCATACCAGAGACAGTCTGAGTTTTCTTCTACAGTGAAATGTTTAGACATTCAAGCTCTCCAAGAACAGCAGAGGCAAGTGTGAGGCCCAACACAGTCTTGCCTTTGCTGAAGTGCTCGAACAAGCCACTGGCAGTTGAAGCTGTCTTGGATGCAGTTTTTTCCATCTCCTCTAGGCTACTTAGTACCCGCTCATACTGCCCTAGCACAGCTCTAATAGCAGTATTCAGCACAGTCCACCTTGTTGAACATAGGGGTTTCAGGGTGGTCAGATTTGTATCTTTGGATGTGACTATTGATTCAAACATGCTCTTAAACTTTCCTGACTGGCCATAGAGGACACCTAACTGATGGACCCAAGAAAGGGAATCCCGGATCAGTGGGGAGGCTGAGCAGCCAGCCTGTGTAATCAGATTTACTTTGTGCTCCACAATGTACATAGAGGGCTAATGGCTGCTGCCTCCTCACAATTTCCTGTGCACCTGTGTATTTTCCTGCCATGTTTGAGGCACTATCATAACTCTGCCCACGTAAACCAGACATGGGCAAATTGAGCCTCAACAACACATCAGTTGCCACTTCCGCAATGTCCTCGCCTGTTGTCTCCGACACCCTGTATAGCCCAATAAACTCCTTGTGAGGGACAAGGTCATGGTCAACATAACGCAGACAGACACTCTCCTGTTCAGCACCAGAGACATCTTGAGTACCATCAACAATTACTGAAAATTGTACAATCGGAAGAGACCTAATCTCAGCTGCAATGCCTCGAATGACTGTATTGGCCATGATGTTCAGAATTTCATTCCGTGCTTTGGGGGCTTTGTACATTGTGGTACGCTCTGTTAACCACTTCAGTAAAATGGGATCATCCTCTTCTGCCCTAAGTTTCAAAAGCTGGTATAAACTCCCACTGTCATCCGTGTGGCCTCTAAAGGCTTGTCCCTGTCTTACTACATGCCGCACCGAAGTAACACTTTTCATCAAGCAATGCCTTGCGTCCCCCTGCTGTTTACCCCACGCGCTGGATAACTGGACACTGATTGGATTTAGCTGGTGTGCTGTTACAGTTACAAAGTGGCGGTGGGTTTGGCAGTTTTGATGTGCTGTGAATTTTACAATGGCTTTTCTCCAGTTCCTAAATCCTGCACTAATGAAGGCAGCATCTGCTCTTTGGCCAAAAGATGGCTGGCTTGAAAACCCTTGGCTACAGTGAAAACACAACACTCCTTTTATTGATGGATTATAATGTAGCCAGGGGAAATCGCGAAACTATCTCTCTTGAAACGTCAACACTCTGTTGGCAAGAGTTTGCGGTTCTATAAATTGTGGGTGTGGCTGATATAGTTTTGTGCCATCACTGAGGTAACTGGACAATGCTGTGCCACTGTCCCCTATACTGGTGCTGCTGGCAACAAGGGTGACACCTGGTCCTGCCGTGGCTGTGACATTGTTCTCTGAAGTCTCTCTCCCTGGCTCTTTCCCTTTCACCACCCTCAATGACTCACAGTCTGTCTCCTAGAAAAGAAATAAGGTGTTTGCCTTACTCATAACTACCGGTACCCAAAACAACACAATTAATCACAACAGCAATGCCATTGCCTTAAACAAATCTTAGTTCAGTCACCAGTTTAAGTTGAGTGTGGGGGTATCCATAGCATTTTCCAATTATGTCCCTATTTACAAAAACAAAAATGGAGAACCTTTCATAATGTTGCCAAACAAAGACTCAACAAATTTACCTGAGACTCCCTGTCTCTGCCAATCTGTCCCTGCATATCTGTCCCCAACTCTGCTGTCTGTGGGCCATCTGTTGCCTGCTCTGCCTAATGACATCATTGTGAAACATTTCCATTAGCATTTAACTTCTTTCTTACGAACATTTTATCAACTAGTCTTTGAGATATTAGGCTACTAGGGTTCTTACTTTGCGTTTTGGTCTACTGAAAAATGCTCCGATGTCCGTCTTTTTTCTGCCATTTTTCTACCTGGCTGGCTGGCTGGCTACACACACACACACACACACACACACATTGTGTAGGTTATTTACAGTAGAAGATGGGCTTCTATCATCTTATCTTCTATCATTCTATATGGGCTTCGATCTAAAAGGTAGCTAGCAAATGTGAAACGGATTGCAGTGACAAGAGTTGACTGCTGTATGAGTTCACCATTTACACAACATATGCTGCAACCTTTCGTAATTTTAATATAGTTTGTTTCATATTGGCTGGCTCCAACAATAGCTGAATTTGCAAAGCGAGCGAACACCAATTCCGTTTCTGTGGTGTCTGCTATAATCTTTGCTACCTGGTTAAATAAAGGTGAAATAAAAATAAAAAAGTTCACTAGCGACAATTTAGCTTTTGCAACGAGACCATTAAATATATTTAAGACAATGGTAGAAGAGAGTGTAGTTCTGTTCTGTTCAGTTTGGACTTCAGTTTATCGCTAACCTTATCACGGGGACTTTGAAGCACTCCAGCTGCATGCTAATCTCGGAATAAACTGACGATAGCAAAGATTCCATCTTTGACGACGCCACATAAATGGAATAGCTACTAGCTAGCAAGGATGACAATAGTGGTGTAGTCTACGGCGATACGGATTTTACTTATTGATATTTACATAACGTTAGCGCATTGGTGTGAATCACACTGCTGCTCTCTCATTTAGCTATTTGCGCCTTTCGGATTGTGGATGGCTCTTCACAAATCTAAATGTGTATTTGAACCCAATAATGGTTGAATTCAAAAAGTTTAAGCTGCCAATGAATCATTGTTTTTGAAACCAGTGGACAGCCAGTGAAAAATGCGCTCTTACAACAGCTGCATATTGCGGATCCAAGCCTATGGAATAAAAGCGGGGCTTTTATTGCTCAACCTAATTCATGCTGATTAAAAAAAAAACATAGGTCTCATGGACACACTCAAACTTGCACACATTTGATAGACTTAAATTGGCAATCTGTAGTTGCTACATTTATTTTTGGACTTATAAAGTATATATACACTACCGGTCAAAAGTTTTACAACACCTACTCATTCAATGGTTTTTCTTTATTTTTACTATTTTCTACATTGTAGAATAATAGTGAAGACATCAAAACTATGAAATACCACATATGGAATCATGTAGTAACCAAAAGTGTTAAACATACAAAATATATTTTAGATTCTTCAAAGTAGCCACCCTTTGCCTTGATGAAAGCTTTGCACACTCGCAGCATTTATTTTTCAACTCGAATCAATGAACCCAATCAGTCCTCCATGACATCAAAATCATAAACAACAGAGTAGGGCTAGCTAAAAAGTCCTTAGTTTTGGGGTCATGCTCAAGTAAAACAATTAGTCTAATCTATACTTCCATATTTCCAAGTCCTATTCTTGAAGATCAAGGGGTATAGCATTTATTGAAATGACTGGAATTCTGATAGACTTTGGTTTTTAATGTAAAGATATAATTTAATCGTATTATTATATGTAGTAGAAAGCGATGGGTTAGAAGAAGCCTACATAACCAACCCATATAGTACATTTTAACATCCATGTATGGCCAGCTATGTAAACTTTAACATTGATTTATCCTGCAATAGATGTATTTCAATTTGTAACATACATTTTTGTCTTCTTCTAAAGCCGTTTAAGAGTAAAATAATCTAAAAGTAATGAAATGTAATCAAATTAATTTACTGAGTTTGGGTCATCCAAAAGTTACGTTACTGACTACAATTATGGACAGCTAACTAGTAACTGTAACGGATTACATTTAGAAAGTAGTCTACTGTAACGGCCGTCTGAAGAAGAATGTGACCAAAGCGCAGCGTGGTAAGTGTTCATGATTTATTAATAATACTGAACAATGACTAACAAAACCAACAAAGAGAACGACCGAAACAGTTTTGTCTGGTGCAGACACAAAAAAACAAACAGAAAACAACTACCCACAAACACAGTTGGGAAAAGGCTACCTAAGTATGGTTCTCAATCAGAGACAATGATAGACAGCTGCCTCTGATTGAGAACCACACCCAGCCAAACACAGAAATAGAAAACATAGAACACAAAACATAGAATTCCCACCTAAACTCACGCCCTGACCAAACCAAAATAGAGACATAAAAAGGATCTCTAAGGTCAGGGCGTGACACCTACTCAACCCTGACTGCATTCCTAAAGAAAATAATGTACTTTTTACTCCATACATTTTCCCTGGCAACCAAAAGTAGCCTACTCCTTACATTTTGAATGCTTAGCAGGACAGGAAAATGGTCCAATTCATGCATTTATCAAAATAACATCCCTGGTCATCCCTGCTGGCTCTGATCTGGCGGACTCACTAAACACAAATGCTTCGCTTGTCAATTATGTCTGATTGTTGGAGTGTGCCCCTGGCTATCTATAAAGTAAAAAAACAAGAAAATCGTGCCTTTTGGTTTACTTAAAATAAGACATTTGAAATGATTTATACTTTTACTTTTGATACTTAAGTATATTTTTGCAGTTACATTTACTTTTGATACTTAAGTATATTTAAAAACAAGTGTTTTTAGACTTTTAGACTCAAGTAATATTTTACTGGGTGACCTTCATTCTTACTTGAGTGACTTTCTATTAAGGTATCTTTACTTTTACTCAAGTATGGTAATTGAGTAATTTTTCCACCACTGATTTTCCCATTGGCTTTACAAAACGCCATTATCATTACTCTCTATACGGTTCAAGTGGCGTAGAAGGAGGCGGGAACATTGGACAGGAAGCTATAAACTGTAGTATTTGTATAGCCAGAGCTCTATAAATATCTATATTTTTGGGCCAGAGTAAAACCTCTCGCGTCGCATTTTCCTCTTTGGTATTGCTCTTGTGGGGGACGATGAATACCGTGCAGGGAAGCGTCATACTGCTTTTGCCTATTGATTTGCTGAGATGACGCACCAGGAAATATTCCTGACCAATGCCCCGATTAGATTAAGATTCTTGGGCGGAGCGTTGCACGTTGTATGTCTAAGTAAGCATGTTCAGTTCTACTATAAAACCAGCCAAAGTTCATATTTTTGAAGAACTGTCTGCTGAAGTGTGAGTGAAATTTGCCCAGACATGGATACTGTCACTGTATCAGACTCGATACTTGTGAGGGGACTGGTGTTCATAGGTGGCTTCACAGTGCTGTATTACATACTAAAATGGTCCTGGATTTGCTGGTGTGGATTCAGAGTGTACGTGCTGTCAAAAGTTTGGCAAACTGATTTAAAGGCATATGGACAATGGGCAGGTAAGGCAGGCTACATGCTATGTAAAGGAAGCTATTTTTACAGTAGACTGATATTTGTTTATTTATGAAAATAAATGCATTCTCTTTTGTCATAGTAATGGCTATGTTACATGATTCTTTAGACGTTCTCTACAAGATAAAAAAAACTACAGTAGACTGAGGGTGGGTTGCACCAACATGGATGAACTCTTAAACTGGGTTAAATCAAGGTGTATCTATTAATATTGTTCCACCAAATGTTAAACCTAGTTTTAAATTAATCCTAGTTAAATTACATCCTTCCTCTAATCTAAGTTTAATTTTCACTTTAAACCTAGATGAATTGTAAGCCTGTTGCTCAATTAATTTTAAAAAACTATATACATTTAGATTGGAGATTAATTATAATCTGCCACTTGAGGTGGTTTAACTGATTAAATGACAGCATATCTACTGCGGAGAGACCATAACGAGTTCCTCAGAGAATAATTAGAGACCTGTTGAGTTTTCTGATAATTAACGCATTATTAGTAGGCTATTTATGTGCCCATTTTGTACAACAATTGAATTGGGGTTTATGATATTGCCTTGGTACGAATGATGATGTTATGCAACATGCTGTAACGGGCCTGACAACGGTAACATTGTAGCATTAACGTTAGTTTTAACGTGGATTATAGGCATTGATATTTAACTGTTATTTATGCTTACTAAATATTGGTGGGTCAAGATGTTCGTCGTCATTATAGGGGTTATAGAGAGGGGCAAACTGCTGAGGAATCATCTCGCATATCTTCTGGGAGAGAGGATCAATTCCATTGGACCGATGCTCCCCTCCTGTCTGAAAGAGCCCCCGCCTCTCCTCTGCAGCATCCTTTTTGGCTTTCGCCTTTAATTGTTTTCCAGCACGCTTTCATCCAATTTGGGTCCCTCTTCTCTTTAATCCGTGCCGATCCATTACATTTGTCGCATAAAATGGCCCAGGCGTCTCACTACTTTTTGACAGTCGTGTTGTCTGTCTTTATATCCTCCAGTATGTTACTAAATTCCTCCATCAGCTCAGACAATAGTTTTTTTTCATAAGCGGAGAAATTTGAACTTCTTTGACGTGTCATGATCAGGTGGCTCGCGGACAAATAATAAATGGGTCAATAACGTTAAGTAATGACAATAATAAATAAAACAAAAAACAACCTACATTAATTTAAACCATGTTGGTGCAACCCACCCTGAGTGTATCATGTGTCCCCTGTGCACCTTACCCTAGCCCTGTTCAATGGAAGACTGAGAGAGGCAGGTCACATTCCATTTTACAGCTCACTATTTTGCCATGTGCCCAAGATGATATCTGCTGTTAGGTGGAACAGGATTTGTGTGGGCACTGGGCCACCAGTCTCATTTGGAAACATAACTTTCCTGTTGGTTATTGCAGCACATCTTTTTACGCTTTTGGCAGCAGTTGGAGAAAAGTTGTTACCACTATAAAACAATTTTACAAGTATCTGATGACAAACGATAGTATGCTTCCACCGAGCAGACCAGGATAGCAGCATTCCTGCCAGCATTATAAAAGAAAGGAAGAGAGAGATCCTTAAATGTTCCTGGATCCTGCAGTCACATCCGGTCATCATTTCCTGGTTTTCTCTGAGACCTCTCACTGCAGAGGATGAGGAGACACAACAATAGTAGTAATATGTAATTATGAAAGTCTGCAGACTAACTAATTCTGACCATGATCTCCTTTCTACAGTTGTCACAGGGGCTACCTCAGGGATTGGCAAAGCTTACGCAAATGAGGTGAGTCTTTACTGATTCTCGCCTGTGTACAGACAAGATTGATGCATGCATAAGCATGTAATTCAAGTGCTTTGTAAAATGAGTCTTTACTCACGTAACAGTTGCCTTTCTTCCTGGACACTACAGTTGGCCAGAAGAGGTCTGGACATTGTACTGGTCAGCCGGTCAAAAGATAAACTCCACATTGTCGCCAAGGAAATTGGTGAGTGAAGGGCTGAGGTGGAAAAAAATAACTGAATGAAGAGTTGAGGTACAAAAGATCAATATGCAAATGTAATTGTCCCTTTAAATGAAATTGTATGTCAATATGTTTGTTCCAGAGAGCCAACATGGACGCCAGACCCAGATCATCCAGACAGACTTCACAGAGGGCCATGACATCTACCCTGCTATAGCTGAGGCACTACGGGACCTGGACATAGGCATCCTGGGTAGGGAACCTATGGCAATGATATATAGGAGGAGGAGAACAAGGAGTCATAAAGGGGACGACAATCAGGAAATGAGAAAGGAACTAAAGCTAGTCTGCAATTAAATGTAGAATGTGCTCTTATTACCGTCAACATACAGTGCCTTCAGAAAGTATTTATACCCCCACATTTTGTTGTGTTACAGCCTGAAATCGAAATTGATTTGAAAAAACACAATACCCCATTATGACAAAGTGAAAACATGTTTTTAGAAATGTTTGCAAATGTATTGAAAATAAAATACAGAAATACCTAATTTACATAAGTATTCACACCCCTGAGTCAATACATGTTAGAATCACCATTGGCAGTGATTATAACAGTTCGTTTTTCTGGGTAAAGTTTCTAAGAGCTTTGCACACCTGGAATGTAAAATATTTGCAATTGTTTTACTTCTTCAAGCTCTGTCTGTCAAGTTGATTATTGCTAGACAGCCATTTTCAAGTCTTGCCATAGATTTTCAAGACGATTTTAAGTCAAAACCATAACTAGACCACTCAGGAATATTCAATGTTTTGGTAAGCAACTCCAGTGTGTTTGAGGTTATTGTCCTGCTGAAAGGTGAATTTGTCTCCTAGTGTCTGTTGGAAAGCAGACTGAACCATGTTTTCCTCTAGGATTTTTCCTGTGCTTAGCTCTATTCTGTTTATTTGTTTCATAAAAAAAACTCCCTAGTCTTTGCCAATGATAAGCATACCCATAACATGATGCAGCCACCATGATGCTTGAAAATATGAATAGTGGTACTGAGTGATGTGTTATGTTGGATTTACCCCCAAAAACACTTTGTATTCAAGACAAAAAGTACATTTCTTTGCCACATGTTTTACTTTAGTGCCTTATTGCAAACAGGATGCATGCTTTGTAATATTTTTATTCTGTACAGGCTTCCTCCTTTTCACTCTCATTTAGGTTAGTATTGTGGAAAAGGTACAATGTTGTTGATCCATCCTCAGTTTTCTCCTATCACAGCTCCTTAAACTCTGTAACTTGTTTTAAAGTCACCATTGGCCTCATAGTGAAATCTCTTTGTCTTCAGCAACGGAGTTAGGAAGGATGCCTGTATCTTTGTAGTGACTGGGTGTATTGATACACCATCCAAAGTGTAATTAATAACTTCACCATCCTCTAAGGGATATTCAGTGTCTGCTTTTTTAACATTTTCACCCATCTACCAATAGGTGCCCTTCTTTGCGAGTCATTATGAAAACCTCCCTGGTCTTTGTGGTTGAATCTGTTTTAAATTCACTGCTCAACTGAGGGACCTTACAGATAATTGTATTTGTGGGGTACAGAGATGAGGTAGTGATTCAAAAATCATGTTAAACACTATTATTTCACACAGAGTGAGTTTGTGCAACTTATGTGACTTGTTAAGCACATTTCTACTCCTGAACTTATTTAGGCTTGTCATAACAAAGGGGTTGAATACTTATTGACTTGAGACATTACAGCTTTTAATTTTTAATGAATTTGTAAACATTTCTAAAAACATAATTCCACTTTGACATTATGGGGTATTATGTGTAGGCCAGTGACAACACATCTCAATTTAATCCATTTTAAATTCAGGCTGTAACAAAACAAAATGTGGGAAAAGTCAAGGGGTGTGAATACTTTCTCAAGGCACTGTAGCTTTTCTCTCTTTCAATGGATGTTAGTAGTGAAATTTAATAATCAATTACATATAAATATATTCTGACACTCCTCATTTACAGTTAATAATGTAGGCATGAACTATTCTGACAAGTTGGTACATTTCCTGGACATTCCCAACCCTGAGCAGGTAGGATTCACACACACCCCACTCACATAAATGGTCTATGTATACAGTTGAAGTCGGAAGTTTACATACACTTAGGTTGGAGTCATTAAAACTCGTTTTTCAACCACTCCACAAATTTCTTGTTAACAAACTAGTTTTGGCAAGTCGGATAGGACATCTACTTTATGCATGACAAGTACATTTTCCAACAATTGTTTACAGGCAGAATATTTCACTTATAATTCACTGTATCACAATTCCAGTGGGTCAGAAGTTTACATACACTAAGTTGACTGTGCCTTTAAACAGCTTGGAAAATTCCAGAAAACAATGTCATGGCTTTAGAAGCTTCTGATAGGCTAATTGACATAATTTGGGTCAATTTGAGTGGATGGATGTATTTCAAGGCCTACCTTCAAACTCAGTGCCTCTTTGCTTGACATCATGGGAAAATAAAAATAAATCAGCCAAAACCTCAGAAAAAAATGTTAGACCCCCACAAGTCTGGTTCATCCTTGGGAGCAATTTCCAAACACCTGAAGGTACCACGTTCATCTGTACAAACAATAGTACGCAAGTATAAACACCATGGGACCATGCAGCTGTCATACCGCTCAGGAAGGAGACGCGTTCTGTCTCCTAGAGATGAACATACTTTGGTGCGAAAAGTGCAAATCAATTCTAGAACAACAGCAAAGGACCTTGTGAAGATGTTGGAGGAAACAGGTACAAAAGTATCTATATCCACAGTCCTATATCGACATAACCTGAAAGGCCGCTCAGCAAGGAAGAAGCCACTGCTCCAAAACCGCCATAAAAAAGCCAGACTACGGTTTGCAACTGCACATGGGGACAAAGATTGTACTTTTTGGAGAAATGTCCTCTGGTCTGATGAAACAAAAATAGAACTGTTTGGCCATAATGACCGTTGTTATGTTTGGAGGGAAAAGGGGGATGCTTGCAAGCCGAAGAACACCATCCCAACCGTGGGGGTGGCAACATCATGTTGTGGGGGTGCTTTGCTGCAGGAGGGACTGGTGCACTTCACAAACTAGATGGCATCATGAGGAGGAAAATGATGTGGATATATTGAAGCAACTTCTCAAGACATCAGTCAGGAAGTTAAAGCTTGGTCGCAAATGGGTCTTCCAAATGGACAATGACCCCAAGCATACTTCCAAAGTTGTGTCAAAATGGCTTAAGGACAACAAAGTCAAGGTATTGGAGTGGCCATCACAAAGCCCTGACCTCAATCCTAAAGAATATTTGTGGGCAGACCTGAAAGTGTGTGCAAGCAAGGAGGCCTACAAACCTGACTCAGTTACACCAGCTCTGTCATGAGGAATAGGCCAAAATTCACCCAACTTATTGTGGGAAGCTTGTGGAAGGCTACCTGAAATGTTTGACCCAAGTTAAACAATCTAAAGGCAATGCTGCCAAATACTAATTGAGTGTATGTAAACTTCTGACCCACTGGGAATGTGATGAAAGAAATAAAAGCTGAAATAAATCATTCTCTCTACTATTATTCTGACATTTCACATTCTTAAATTAAAGTGGTGATCCTAACTGATCTAAGACAGGGAATTTTTACTTGGATTAAATGTCAGGAATTGTGAAAATATTTTTGGCTAAGGTGTATGTAAACTTCCGACTTCAACTGTATATATCATGTTTTGGGTGCCATTTTGATTCTAACAAGGTAATAATGTACTATGGTTGGATTTAAAGCTTCAGGTAATAGTTGAGTTAATTTGTGTTTTCATTCCTCCCTACCACAGAGAACCACCCAGGTGATCAACTGTAACATCCTCTCTGTCACCCAGGTGAGATGATCTGTCAGGACTTATATAGACTCCCTCTGTGAAGTTCTATGCATGGTCCGTGTCTTAGTTTATGTTTCTAAACTAGTGTATGGCTCATACAAAGTCATAGCTTTTAATATTTGGTCATTATGTGAAAAATATAATGGTAACGTTTAGGAGATTAATGTTGGTGTTGTTGATCATGATGATCATGATGCGGATGATGATGATGATGGGGGTGAAAGAGGATTCTGGTGATTATGGAGATGTTGGTGATGGTACTGATGGTGTTATCATTCCTCAGATGACCAGACTGGTTCTCCCACGCATGGTTGCAAGGTACATATGCATCATGGTGATATCAATGAAACGTGAATCTTAATGATTTCAATCTATGAAATTGTCCCTTTATTTACCTGTCCTGTCTTTCCCAGAGGGAACGGTCTGATCATCAACATGTCTTCAGAGGCAGGTGCTCAACCACAACCCATGCTGTCTCTCTACTCCGCCACCAAGGTGCCTCTCCCTTTCACTTAACTTTCTCTCACTCAAGCATACACAATGTATCACACACATACACGCTCAACCTCATGTACATACATACACTGAACAAAAATATAAACGCAACATGCAACACTTTTACTGAGTTACAGTTCATATAAGGATATCAGTAAATTGAAATAAATTCATTAGGCCCTAATCTATGTATTTCACATGACTTGGATGGGGTGCAGCCATCGGTGGGCCTGGGAGTGCATAGGCCTACCCACTGGGGAGCCAGACCCAGCCAGTCAGAATGAGTTTTTCCCTACAAAAGGACTTTATTACAGACAGAAATACTCCTTAAAACCCCCTCCCCCCTCCAACAATCACACAAGTGAAGAAACCGGATGTGGAGGTCCTGGACTGGTGTGGTTACACGTGGTCTGCGGTTGTGAGGCCGGTTGGACATACTGCCAAATTCTCTAGAACGACTTTTGAGGCGGCTTATGGTAGAGAAATGTTGTGGAATATTCTAATCAAGTGAGAGAGACTTTGTCATTTTTTCAAACAATCATCTTTATTCAATATCGATTAATTATTGCAATAATGAAGCTGGTCGACCCAACACCTTGAGTGTTGGACTGAGAGTCTAACCTTTACAAAAAATGCTGTTTCTTATATGGCTGACACTAAGAATGCTGGTTATAGCTGACACTAAGAATGCTGGTTATAGCTGACACTAAGAATGCTGGTTCCACACCTCCCATGCAGATTGGGGTCACCATAAGCCATCTTGGGTTCATCTGGTTATCTGCACCTGATGTTTGTTCTACTCCTCCAGATTATCTCTATCTCGAGTCACACACACCACATCTTATCTATGGAATGCAGGCTGTCAGCCCAGAGACATATGTCTCACATGCACCACTAATCATAGAATGGAATGTGACTGTTTAGTTTTCATCACCAAGACATCAATCAATTGACAGCTCAAGCTATCTCTAGTAAAACCCATGTCCTCGACACCCAGACTAGTTGCAGGAAGCTACATTTACATTTAAGTAATTTAGCAGACGCTCTTATCCAGAGCGACTTACAAATTGGAAAGTTCATACATATTCATCCTGGTCCCCCCGTGGGGAATGAACCCACAACCCTGGCGTTGCAAGCGCCATGCTCTACCAACTGAGCCACACGGGACCGAGTGGAGACCATAAAAACACAGCATTAGTAGGACAGAAATGTCTTACTATTGTTAAGTATATATTGTTAACTATTAAAATCAAACAAATCAGGTGAATACGTAATTTCTCTCACAGAAATTAACATTCAAATCTCTGGCAACAACTTTGGTGAACATTTCTGCAGTTAGCATGCCAATTGCACACTGCCTCAAAACTTGAGACATCTGTGGCATTGTGTTGTGACAAAACTGCACATTTTAGAGTGGCCTTTTATTGGCCCCAAAGAGGGAGGTTTAAAAGAAACACTTAGTAGTTGCCAAAGGTCCGGAGCATGTCTTTAACCATTCAAATGTTGGTTTGGTTATTTCTGTTTCAAATGTTTCAACATTAACAAGGCGCACCGGTGTAATGGTCATGCTGTTTAATTAGCTTCTTGATATGCCACACCTGTCAGGTGGATGGACTATCTTGGCAAAGGAGAAGTGCTCACTAACAGGGATTTAAACTCATTTGTGCACAAAATTTGAGAGAAATAAGCATTTTGTGCATATGGAAAATGTCTGTGATCTTTTATTTCAGCTCATGAACCATGGGACCAACACTTTACATGTTGCGATTATATTTTTGTTCAGTGTATATAGAGTTGAAGTCGGAAGTTTACATACGCTTAGGTTGGAGTCATTAAAACTCTTTTTTCAACCACTCCACAAATTTCTTGTTTATTATTATTAATTATTTCACTTATAATTCACTGTATCACAATCCAGTGGGTCAGAGGTTTACAAACACTAAGTTGACTGTGCATTTAAACAGCTTGGACAATTCCAGAAAACAATGTCATAGCTTTAGAAGCTTCTGATAGGCTAATTGACATCATTTGAGTCAATTGGAGGTGTACCTGTGGATGTATTTCAAGGCCTACCTTCAAACTCAGTGCATCTTTGCTTGACATCATGGGAAAATAAAAATAAATCAGCCAAGACGTCAGAAGAAAATGGTAGACCTCCACAAGTCTGGTTCATCCTTGGGAGCAATTTCCTAATGCCTGAAGGTACCACGTCCACCTGTACAAACAATAGTACGCGAGTAATAACACCATGGGACCATACAGCCGTCATACCGCTCAGGAAGGAGACGCGTTCTGTCTCCTAGAGATGAATGTACTTTGGTGCGAAAAGTGCAAATCAATCCCAGAACAACAGCAAAGGACCTTGTGAAGATGCTGGAGGAAAGGTACAAAAGTATCTATATCCACAGTAAAACGAGTCCTATATCAACATAACCTGAAAAGCCACTCAGGAAGGAAGAAGCCACTGCTCCAAAACCACCATAAAAAACCCAGACTACGGTTTGCAACTGCACATGGGGACAAAGATCATACTTTTTGGAGAAATGTCCTCTGGTCTGATGAAACAAAAATAGAACTGTTTGGCCATAATGACCGTTATGTTTGGAGGAAAAAGGGGGATGCTTGCAAGCTGAAGAACACCATCCCAACCGTGAAGCACAGGGGTGGCAGCATCATGTTGTGGGGGGTGCTTTGCTGCAGGAGGGACTGGTGCACTTCACAAAATAGATGGCATCATAAGGAAGAAAATTATGTGGATATATTGAAGCAACATCTCAAGACATCAGTCAGGAAGTTAAAGCTTGGTCGCAAATGGGTCTTCCAAATGGACAATGACCCCAAGCATACTTCCAAAGTTGTGGCAAAATGGTTTAAGGGCAACAAAGTCAAGGTATTGGAGTGGCCATCACTAAGCCCTGACCTCATCCTATAGAAAATTTGTTGGCAGAACTGAAAAAGCATGTGTTAGCAAAGATGCCTAAAAACCTGACTCCGTTACACTAGCTCTGTCAGGAAGAATGGGCCAAAATTCACCCAACTTATTGTGGAAAGGTTGTGGAAGGCTACCTGAAACGTTTGACCCAATTAAACAATTTAAAGGCAATGCTAACAAATACTAATTGAGTGCATGTGTGACCCACTGGGAATGTGATGAAAGAAGTAAAAACTGAAATAAATAATTCTCTATTATTCTGACATTTCACTTTCTTAAAATAAAGTCGTAATCCTAACTGACCTAAGACAGGGAATTTTTACTTGGATTAAATGTCAGGAATTGTGAAACTGAGTTTAAATGTATTTGGCTAAGGTGTATGTAAACGTCCGACTTCAACTGTATATGCCATTCAGCAGATGCTTTTATCCAAAGTGACATACAGTCATGCATGCATACATTTTACATACGGATGGTCCGGGAATCAAACCCACTATCCTGGCATTGTAAGTGACATGCTCTATAACAGCTACAGAGGATCAATGTTATCCATTCTTTTCTTGGCAGATTTTTGTGACATATTTTTCCAGATCTCTGAATTCAGAGTACAAGTCACAGGGAATAACAGTTCAGGTAAAATACTTTAAGAATTTTGTATCACATGCACTCCTGTTTCAGTATCCTTCCTTGCATCTTTGTGTTTCTTCCTATCTCTTGTGCTTTCTTAATTTCCTCTCCTTTAGTGTGTGGCTCCCTTTATGGTGTCCACTAACATGACCCACAACTTGCCCCCCAACCTGTTATTGAAGAGTGCCAGTGCTTTTGCCCGTGAAGCTCTGAACACAGTGGGTCACTCTAGCTACACCAGCGGCTGTGTCTCTCACGCTCTTCAAGTAGGAACTCCTCTTATCCACGCAAATATTCAAAACAAACTACTCTATAACGGTTTTGTTACCTTAACCAAAAATGAGCCATGCAGAATATACTATTAGACTATTTTATGTGATTGTAAATGTCTCTGTCTCTCTTTGCCGTCCCACAGAACATTGCTCTGTCCATTTTCTTCCCTGATTGGCTGCGCCTTTCATCCTACTGTGTGAAGCAGACAGAGAAATTTGCACAGAGGACACAGGAAAAAAAAAATATGAAATGACAGAACATTCTGCAAGCAAAGAGGACTAAGGAGTGCAAAGGAGGTTGCTACTGAAACGTTTGTGGTGCATTAAAGAGGTCATATTGGAAATTTGTGTTTTACTTCATATGTAGATAACTAATTGATCAATGTTACTGTTTTTGCATTGACTGCCATTTAAAGGTATTGGTAATAGGAAAGAGATTGTGTAATGTTGATGTGTTGTTAACAAGCTGACCCCAAATCCATCAGGAACTATATAGCCTGAGTGCAGCAGAGTATGATCTGTGGGAGACGCAACTCTCAAACAGGCTTCTATAGTACATATTCTAGCTATATACATATTAGGGATATAGACGACAACATAAGTGAACGCTTGAACATCTTCTGGTTGATTTGGACTTTTAACATAGTACAAGTTTTGGTATCAACCGTCACAATTATTGTGATCTCTATTTTCTTAAAAATAAAGACAATTACTATTATTTATTTTATTGCCTTTTGCCAACCCATTCACAAATGACTGTCAAATAGTTGTAACTGAGTAACATATGTGTAGAGGAAACAGCATGTTTAATCTAATTACTTTGGTTTTTGACATTTTCTATTGAGTAATTTGCTTGGACAGAGTCCTGATTAACTCACAAGCAGCCTGTCTGGCACTCACTGATCAGTCCACAGACTCTAGAGAACAGTCTGTGTGGCACAACCTGAGAACAGTACATGGATTCTGAGCAGAGTCAGAAATATACAGTAACTTCATAGGACTGTAAAGAGGACTATTTCTGCTTAAGCACAAACATCCCACCACAAGTTGTGAAATGTTTAATCTTTCGTATATCGGCAACTATCTGCCTCTAAATTAGTAAATCGTTTTCATAAATACCAAACTCCTTGCAGTAACATTCTGTTTCCAAAATCTGTACATAAGAAAAGCATAGCAAAACAGCATAAAAATCTAAATACTTTCCCCAAGTAACAAATGAATGGCATGACCCTTAGCATTTGGCATAAGGTGATGCATTATAAATTAGACAAAATAAATGAGCAATCCATATTTAGTCTGCCTGCCAGTGGCTTAATGCTTGTGTATTATGACAATATTGTCAAGAATTAGGCACTAATGTAGTTCAGAGCAGTTTCAGGAAGTTTGAATTTATGTTCCATCATGAACCACATAGTCCGAAGAAGCAGCATTTCAAGCACGACCAATTGGTGAGTGACCCAAAATCCTAAGAGATCATTTGGTCCAAAGACGCTTGTGAGCTCTCCCAAACTGGGTCACAATCTGAAGAGGAACACACTGGGAAAAGGGGTCAATGGAAAGCGATTGTACCAGCATCAAATAACAAATAAAAGAACACAAGGAACACAAAATTCTAGTTTCCATAGCTAGTTAGCATATGTTGCCCTTTCTGTATTTCAGAATCCATTTTCCCTCCATCACCATTCAACCTATCATATGATTCTTCTTTGGTCCAGTGCTGCAGAACAGACCATTTGATCTACTGACATGTAACATTCACTCACACTGAATCAGTGTCACTCTCAGGCCACACGGTCAATTCCATAGCGGAGGTTTTTTATGAAAACTACATCTGTGTACACAGCTATATCAGGCACAACATAAATGTATTTATATTATTACCCAACCAACACAAAGGCATGAGACAAGTACTCCATTAAATTACAGTTAACAAATAAATATATTACAGAAAGTAGGTAGGTACCACTGTGACTGACTAGATGTTGAATGTGTTCATTTGTGAAATGAGTGGATGTGTCAATGAGTTACAATACAAGATGTGAAACTACATGCCCAGGGAACAGAGCTATACTTATAGGTCCCGTTGTGTAGTGTGCCTGTGTGTTTATTTTCTAACTAAAAAGTATGTTATGTAAAGTAGCTCATATTGTAAGCATTTAGACTGCCCTTTCTATCATGTTCAGGATTAAGTTAATTACATTACATTTTGATCCCATAAACACACAGAATGACACACTCAAAGCTCAGTGCACGTGACTGGGGTGAGACCATGAATCAAGAGGGTTGGGCCTAAACCGTAAGTCACAGCTTCCAGCTGACTGAGATATTTTTGTGATTGGCTGGAGTGAGCAGGGGGGCGTGGTAAATACAGGAAGCGGACAGCAGCCTCAGCACTGTGCTCCATCAGCATCCTGTTGACTGCAGACAGGAAGTCCTCTGAAAGGGTCTGGGCCGGCTTCGTCAGGCCCTCCAGCTCTGGGTCCTGTGTCCGTTTCTGTCCGTAGAGCTGCACCACAGAGTCCCAGGGCACTATCTTGATGGAGGCCCTGATCCTCAGCTTCCTCAACAGCTCCCGGTAGGTCTCCTCTTTAACCACCCAACCCTGGTCGCTGGACTCTGCCTCCACACACAGGAATATTCTCATTCTGGCATGGCGCCATCTGCTGGCCATGTTGAGAACACACGCCATCTGCAGCAGGAAGAGACTGCACACGTCCACGGAGGCTGCAGACGTGCTGCTCGGCTGCAGCAGGTTGAGGGGCCACACGTCGATGATCCTCGCGGCCCCGTCCGTCTTGGTCCCCATGCCCTCTCCCTGCAGCTGGAAGAAATAGCGGCCCAGACACACGTTCTTACTCATCTTGATGGCATCCAAGATGATTCCCACATACTCCTCTGACGTGAGCCAGCGTGGGCTCTCCACATGGCGGACCGGGGGGAAGTGGGCTTGCAGAGAGGGCAGATCCACCCCAAAATCATCCCCTCCAGACCCTTTTGACTCACAGAAGGCATGGTCTTGGAGGAAGTAGTCCTCAGGGGTGCAACTGTCGTAGAACCCTAAGACCAGAGTGTTGGGCTTCATGCCGCCTTGAAGAGATTAGAGTGGAGGAGGATAATGAAATGCACTAAAAAGTATACTGCTTGACGGGTAAAGCTGTTTTATGTTCCATTTTCCAAAGTAGTAATATTATAATGAATATGTCGTGTCAATACTCTTTCCGACACCGTTGTGTGTGAAGAGGAGGAATCAACAGGAAAACAATAAACAACGACCCAGAATGGTAAGCAGGAGGATATATAACTCACCCAGGCCTGTGATACGGAGCAGATGCTGTGTTCCCTGCCTCACAGAGGAGGACAGAGTCAGGTCCACGAAGGCCTTCACCCCCAGCTTATCCACCAGACTCAGCCAGAAGTTATACTGCTGCTGGACAGGGTCAGAGGGCAGGGTGTCTGAAACACAGATGAGAGGCTGGCTGAGTGACTGGACTGCCTTGATTCCCAAACAAAAGAAGAGCCTGACTAGTTTCCATAAAATGTTCTATGAATTGTCTATGAATATAAATGTCATCATATTTCTAGGAATATCACACTTACTGTAGATTACTCATTTTTGTATCAAATAGTAGAAGCTTTAGGTTTCATGTGGTCATAAACATGACAAGCATTTATTGTAAGTTAATCACGATTCCGCTGGTACCAGAACTCCCGTCACCATCCATATAATATTACCCAGATCTCCCAGCTTCACGTGTCCCAGCACAAACAGCCCACCCTTCTTCAGCTGGTTGACAAAGTTGATGAGCTGGCAGGAGGAGCGAGGGTTGGCCACCATCAACAACACCTGGGGCCTCCAGAACTTCACATGGTCCTTCCTCACATCCAGCATCAGCAGATACTTACGCACCTACAGGAGAGGTGGAATGGGTATAAACCAGATTCAAAGCATCAAGTATGACAGCAGTGACACACCCCAGGGCCCTGTTAAGTAGGAAACAGCGTAGAAAATAATTTTCGCATCAGAAAATTAAAATCTGGTTTCTAAATTGGACAAGTTCAGGTAGTTCTTCCCCATTGCAAAATGTTTTCTCTACTGAACACGAACCAGGAACTGGCCCATAAGTGTGTGTTTGTATGTACTGGTACAAGTCTGTGTGTGTGGTGTGGGTACCTGATGGAAGATGAGAGCCTGGCTGATGTATCCCCAGCTGCTGGTGGGTGATCTGTAGTGCAGGAAAAGCAACAGCAGTAAGAGGAGGACGATGCTGGCTGAGGAGTAGACTGGGTTAATGACGAACATCATCACCAGACAGCTCAGGATGCCCAGCAGACACGTGTGCCAGGAGAACACCTGGAAAGTGGGCCTGGTGAAGACAGGGAGACAGGTAAAACAAATGAAAGGTGAAAGACAGGTGAAAACTGGACATTGATGGTCAGAAGTATTCTAGTTAAACACTACTTCACTAAGGACAACATCATCATCACACAATAAAGTCAATGTCTTCTTTTTTTATAACAGATTGTACAGCATGATACTAATGTCTGATTACCTGAAGTTGGGGGCCGATGCCCACTCCAGAGCCAGACAGGCCAGGTCGACAGCAGCATAGGCCAGCAGGTAGAATACTGTCACCAGGCCAGCTATGGCATTAAGCTGGCCTGCAAACACCACACACTACACAGTCACACCAAAGACAGTCTCAGAGCCCGTAGAATATCAAAAGTAGTAGTGCATAGCTCAATACGATACACCCATTGCTTCCCCTCACCTGTGCCAACCCCCAGGTGTAGAGCACTGCCACCCATGGGTTGCCTGAGCTAGATGTGATAGCAGCAGGAGCCAATGGTAAACCTATGGGTAACACAACATCAAAGCATGCTCCTTATTTTATATTAAACAAAAACATGTCCTTTACTCTGTTGCAGAAATAGACTGTATTTTATTGTGAAACTTGTTCAACAACATCTTACCAAAGAGTTGGTCCAGTGCGAGGGCGTGGAGGATCCGGGACGCCCCAATCAGAGAGCACATGGCTGCTGACAGGGCGGAACAATAGATCCCGATGGTGACAAATGGAGGCCAGATGTTTATACGCTGGAAGAACCCGTAATCCTGAGCCAACAGGGTCCTAAACAAAATACATTAATTATTTGACTGTATTAAACTACATTGTTTCAGTATGATTAATATGCAGGCATTAAATTATGAGCAAATTAGATAGGTGACAGAGTTCCAACAATTCCAACCCTCAATAACAGCCCAGCCATTCAGACCTTTCACAGGTGGAGCTGGCCAGGATGAAGAGCAGGACATAGACTATGAAGGTGTAGAGGACTGCAATAATGGTGCCTTTGGGAATGGCAGCACTGGGGTTCTTCAGCTCTCCTACAGACAACAGATTAAGGGGAAGATGGTGGAACATGTCAAGTTTGAGTCTATGTGAAGCTTAATGAGATGTGAAGTAATGGAGTGCAATTCCATGTTAACACAATTATGCTAAGACTCAGATTTTTCACTTTAAAATGTATACCAAACAAAAACACATTGATTTCCAAGTTAAACAAAACACAAGACTACTTTTAACAATTTACATAGAAAATTGTACAAGTGTGCAGATATAAAGTTTGGTAACTGAATAAAACAGAGGGAGATTTTACTGTAATTCTGTTTACAAACTCTGCATCTGAAGTTTTTCCAGTAAAAGTTTTTTTTTTAACTGTGTAAATTGTTCAAATCAAATTGTATTGGTCACATACACATGGTTAGCAGATGTTAATGCGAGTGTAGCGAAATGCTTGTGCTTCTAGTTTGACAATGCAGTAATATCTAACAAATTCACAATGACTACTTTATACATACAAATGTAAAGGGATGAATAAGAATATGTACATATATAAACGTGGTCATTGTGTGTAGAGTTGTAAACTTTGAAATCAATGGTTTTTGTTAAGCATACATTTTAAAGTAAAACAAAATCGGAGTCTCAGCATAATTGGTTACCGTGGATTTGCCCTGGAACTAAAAGATTCCATTACCTTGATTCAGAATGCATATGGAAAGTTGTTAATGACAACTATTTGTAGTTGTAATATCCACCAGCTGGCATGAGTTTTAATGTGTGTGGACAGTACCTGACATGTTGGCTCCGGCCATGATTCCGGTGCAGCTGGTGAACATGACAGCGAACACGGTGGCAAATGACATGACTTTACCAGTGCTGTAGTCCACAGTGTAGCCCGCTAAAGAGAAGAAAGAGGAAGAACACTATTTCTACAACAGCTCTCTCAAACCATAAAACTAACAACTTTTTACACATCCAGTTCAACTTCCCTATCAAGGCTTACTATAACTAGAATGCATCTGAAATAGCACCCTGTTCCCTATACAGTGTACCTAAGTACTATCGCACCATCCCCCCTGACCTTTGACCCTAGGCAGCCAGTACTCACAGCCCAGGTTGTCCTTCAGCGTGGTGCCGTTGAAGCCTGTGTAGCTGGCGTTGTAGGTGAGGGTCTGGTTGCCAGGGCCCTGGTGGATGATGAGGAACTTTAGGGGCGTGGTCAGCGCCAGGGGGCTGATGTAGATGGACAGAAGGGAGATGGTCACCACCAGCAGGATGAGGAAGGAGGTGCGTGCGAAGATGTGGGCGCCCACTAGGCACACCATCAGAACCAGCAGGAGAACTATGGAAGAGTACAGCACTGTGTACCAGTAGCCCTGGGGAAGCACTCGAAATGCAGAGGAGGACACTGAGGTGGGAGTGGGACATAGAAGTTGATAAGATGTCGGATGAAACACATGGTGGAATGACTCCTTTGAATGCATGAGGCACCAACCTTTAAGAAATATTCAGTAGATTTTTTAAAGCAGTACAACAAAACGTGGCATGCATGCTAGGAATTACAAGGTATTGGGCTGTTAATTATAGAACGTCAAAACTAACCTGGATCCTGACCAAATATGTCAAGTAGTGCCTCTACCAGACCAAGCACATACACTCCACATGCACACACTTTGGCCAGGAAGAACATGAGGCCAATGCTTCCTCCAAACTCTGGGCCCAAAGATCGACTGATCATGACTGGCAGACATTAGGTCAAGGGGTTAAATATCACTGATCTGGAGTGAATCATGTGGTTTTAAAACTATGAGCAGGCAAAAGTCAGCATAGCAACCTGCTCAGTTGGTTAAATCATATGATGCACACAGGGCTGGACTAATGCATTTCGGGGCCGGGGCACCTACCCCCAAAACACTTTTTTAAGGGGAGGGGGACAGCTAACTTCCTGAATTTCAACACATTTTGCCATGGGGCAAAGAGAAAATGTGCAGTTTTATAATGCTATTCTAAACATTTTGTAATGAGGCTGAGAGAACATTTAGCAGTTTTAAAGCAAATGTTCTGCAATTATACCAAGTTTGCCATTGCTCATGACATGTTCATAATTTTATTTTGTTGTTGTGGGCCCCCTGGAGGTCGGGGGCCTCGGGGCATGTGCCCTGCGTGCCTGTTCGGTAATCTGGGCCTGGATGCATCAGATGATGTTTTATTTAGTTTATTAGGATCCCCATTAGCTGTTGAACATGCAGCAGCTACTCTTCTTGGGTCCACCATGTCTTTACCGTATCCAGATGTCATCAGAAACAGCTATCTTTTTGACTACAAAACATAGAATCGCGCCGTTTTCACCATGTTGGGTTGGTGCTGGAGATGTTGAAACGTGGTGAAATTTCCCTTTAAAGATAAGGGCTAGAATTACTGTAAAGACTGTGGCATCAAGATTGAATAGTAAAAACATAGCTGTTTTAAACTGCACTAATACTTAAGAGGAATACAAACACACTTGCTAAATATTTCTTTTGGGGGGGTATGAGAACGAACCAGTGTTAAGGATACAATAGGCCCCACCTCCCTGCACAGCACCGTTGGTGGAAATAGCACAGATGGACAAGATGGTGAGGGAGATAATGGTGTAAGCTACAAGCAGCATCACAAGACCCTGCAAGAGCCCCGCATGACCAACCACAAACCCTATAAGAGACATCATTATACAGTATTAGTCTTGTTACAGGACCACAATATATTAACCTAATGCATTCACAGTTACACACACAATCATTTAAAATAATATAGCAGAGCTTGAAACCAACAGCAGCTTCTGACTATCAGCAAGCATCACTGTACATCACACTGTAAATAAATTCCACATTCACAGCCTATATTTGTAGTTGTCTGACATCTAGATGCTGCACTCACCAGTTCTGAGGAAGAGGACAATGCTAAACATGGAGAGGACAGTGGGCACCATCACCCCGAAGAAGGTGTTGAGCTTTCGAGGTACAGCATTAGGAGTGCTGGCCTCCCCAGTGCCCTCTGACTCCCCTATGCCACACACTGCATTGTCTGCTGACAGACCACATACCCCATGGGCGAGGAGGGGTGTGTGTTCATTAGACATGGCTTTCAGCAGAGTTTTTAGATGGTTCAGACGTCCCCTGAACCTTTTGTAACCCTGTTAAATGGAGTCATTATTTGTATAAGTTCGTAACAACGCTGACAATAGGACATGTTCCTGAAAACACAGTATGGCTTTATATTTACAACGACAAAAAAAAACAGGTTTGCAAATAGAAGGGGCGAGCGGAGGGTTTTAAATAATAAAACTACGAGCCACCAGAAAAGCATCAGACATTCTACATAAACATGATGCTTCAAAGTCATGCAACATCAAGATAGAATTTGTTACCAAGTAACGTTAAGAGTTGCGCGATTATATCGAATTGATGTTTATTTCATGTATCCACAAAGGGGAAGTGAAACGGCGATACACAGCGGTTCTCAGCGAGGTCATTCTACAATTCAACCTCGCAATTCCGTAAACTTGTAGTTTGACTAATGATAAAACATTTGTTTATATTGTTGTTTGCGATAATGCCGTATGGTAGGTATAGCCAGATGAAAACAGAAACTCACCTACACTCCGTCAGCAAGAATCAGCGCGCGCACTTCCGCTTTAAAAAAAAACCCTCCTCAGTCGGCCTCTGGCTCCGTGACTGCTCGCTTATTGCCCGCTTATCAGTTTACAGCAAAATGATGACGTAATTTAACAGCATTAACACATGCGTGTTTTGTTAGTTAACAGTTGATCTTAGTAGATTTGAAAACTACTGGCTATAGGTAGCATAGGCGACATACAAATGATCCAATAGCGCATAAGATATAAAACAGAAATGCCTAAATCTAAACAGCTGTAATTCAAATGTACATATATATACTCCATATGCCCATAGACATTGACCAGCTTGCAGGTATGATGCTGTCTACTTGCCGCCTCTATTTGGTCGGTGCAGGTCACGGGACAGTTGAAACTGTTCATGTGACTGTCAAAAAGGGGAGGGTGAAAATACCACAAATATATGTCATGAATGATTAGTGCCCTGTGTTTTGCGCAATCATGTGACATGTTTGGATTTTAACCTTTATTTTTATTAATCACACGGTACCCTTTTTCTTATGTCAGATGGTCCACCACCATCCATAGACAACTGCTTACATTTTGGGTGTAATTCTCATCTGGGGCCCTGTGTTTAGTTACGATTGTACAAAACACAGGGCCCCAGATGAAATATTGTAATAACTATATTTAAGATTATGAATAAACTTGGTGTCTTGGGTCCCTTTCAGAAGTTGTTTTACTGTAATAATGTTAAAAGGATCCGACCCTTTACCCCCCAATTTTCACCTAAAATGTCATACCCAAATCTAACTGCCTGCAGCTCAGGACCTGAAGCAAGGATATGCATATTCTTGATACCATTTGAAAGGAAACACATTGACATTTGTGGAAATGTGAAATTAATGTCGGAGAATATAACATATTAGATCTGGTAAAAGATCTTGTACCATCATCTTTGAAATGCAAGAGAAAGGTCCTAATGTATTATTCCACCCCAGGCGCAATTTAGGTTTTGGCCACTAGTGTATGTGCAACATTTTAGACTGATCCAATGAACCATTGCATATCTGTTCAAAATGTTGTGCCTAATTGGTATATTAATACATTTTCAAAGTTCATAATTGTGTACTCTCCTCAAACAATTGCATGGTATTCTTTCACTGTAATAGCTACTGTAAATTGTACAGTGCAGTAAGATTAACAAGAATTTAAGCTTTCTGCCCATATCAGATACAGTTGAAGTCAGAAGTTTAGATACACTTAGATTGGAGTCATTCGTTTTTCAACCACTCAACAAATTTCTTGTTAACAAACTATAGTTTTTGCAAGTCGGTTTGGACATCTACTTTGTCCATGACTCAAGTAATTTTTCCAGCAATTGTTGACAGATTATTTCATTTATAACTCACTGTATCATAACTCCAGTGGGTCAGAAGTTTACATACACTAAGTTAACTGTGCCTTTAAACAGCTTGAAAAATTCCAGAAAAGGATGTCATGGCTTTAGAAGCTTCTGATAGGTTAATTGACATAATTTGAGTCAATTGGAGGTGTATCTGTGGATGTATTTCAAGGCCTACCTTAACTCAGTGCCTCTTTGCTAGACATCATGGAAAATTCAAAAGAAATCAGCAAAAAAAATCTAGACCTCCACAAGTCTGGTTCATCCTTGGGAGCAATTTCCAAACGCCTGAAAGTACAATCTTCATCTGTACAAACAATAGTACGTAAGTATAAACACCATGGGACCACGCAGCCGTTATACCGCTCAGGAAGGAGACACGTTCTGTCTCCTAGAGATGAACGTACTTTGGTGTGAAAAGTGCAAATCAATCCCAGTACAACAGCAAAGGACCTTGTGAAGATGCTGGAGGAAACAGGTACAAAAGTATCTATATCCACAGTAAAACGAGTCCTATATCGACATAACCTAAAAGTCCGCTCAGCAAGGAAGAAGCTACTGCTCCAAAACCGCCATTAAAAAGCCAGACTATGGTTTGCAACTGCACATGGGGACAAAGATCGTACTTTTTGGAGAAATGTCCTCTGGTCTGATGAAACAAAAATAGAACTGTTTGGCAATAATGACCATCATTATGTTTGGAGGAAAAAGGGGGATGTTTGAAGGCTGAAAACACCATCCCAACCGTGAAGTACAGGGGTGGCAGCATCATTTTGTGGGGGTACTTTGCTGCAGGAGGGACTGGTGCACTTCACAAAATAGATGGCATCATGAGGAGGGGAAAAGATGTGGATATATTGAAGCAACATCTCAAGACATCAGTCAGGAAGTTAAAGCTTGGTCCCAAATGAGTCTTCCAATTGGACAATGACCCCAAGCATACTTCCAAAGTTGTGGCAAAATGGCTTAAGGACAACAAGGTCAAGATATTGGAGTGACCATCACAAAGCCCTGCCCTCAATCCTATAGAAAATTTGTGGGCAGAACTGATAAAACGTGTGCGAGCAAGGAGGCCGACAAACCTGATTCAGTTACACCAGCTCTGTCAGGGGGAATGGGCCAAAATTCACCCAATTTATTGTTGTGGAATGCTATGGAAGGCTACCTGAAACGTTTGACCCAGGTTAAACAATTTAAAGGCAACGCTACCAAATACTAATTGAGTGTATGTAAACTTCTGACCCACTGGGAATGTGATGAAAGAAATAAAAGCTGAAATAAATCTATACTATTATTCTGATATTTCACATTCTTAAAATAAAGTGGTAATCCTAACTGACCTAAGACAGGTAATTTTTTACTAGGATTAAATGTCAGGAATTGTGAAAAACTGAGTTTAAAATGTATTTGGGTGAGGTGTATGTAAACTTCCGACTTCAACTGTGTCTATGTCCTGGGAATGTTTTTGTTTGTTACTTACTTACCTCATGCTAATCACATTAGCCTACGTTAGCTCAACCATCCCGCAGGAGGGGGGAAACACTGAACCCATAGAGGTTAAACAAAATAATCAAATAATACTGTGAAAGTGTCACTTTTTATTGGTAAATTGTCAAAAACTTAATGTAAATGCATTGCTGTTCAAATTGAACAGACTAACTCACACAGTTCAATATAAAAACAATACACCAGAAGAATAATTTAAAATACATATCACCTCCCTGATATGGGCTATTTATGGCATTTAACTGTTGACAATGGTGATGTGATACCAACAAAAATACACCAATGATTTCTGCCTTGTGCTCCCAACTCAGCTCAAGTATTCTGTATTTCCATTTTATACAAAAAATTATATTTTTAAAGTAAATGGAAATCAACCCTTGATGCCAAATGGCTCTATAAACCTTTCCAGGTGGAATCTGCAAACCTCTCATATCTATGACAACATAATGAACACCCTTTTATGCAAATGAAGAAAATTGTGAACAAGTAGAAAAGAGAATATATATTAGAATAAATATGACTCTATACACAATCAGCTTGTCTACATTATCAATTTAATAATATTAACTTCTGATTAGGATGACCTTAACACAAATAATATCTCCATCACATCACATTTATCAAACGTGTGTATGAATGTGTACCAAATCCATCCTGATCAGGAATCCGGGGACTGTGAGTGGAGGTGTGGCCATGTGTATGAGGGCCCTGCTTGAAGTAAAGACAATGACGGGTGGGGTGTGGTGGGGGAAGGTGAGTGGGTCAGCCTGTGCTTCTTGAGCTGGCCCAGCTCTCTGAAACAGCAGCCACACTGGGCACAGCGGTAGGGCCTCTCCCCAGTGTGGATGCGCTGGTGCTTATGCAGACTGTCCAGGTGGCGGAAACGCTTCTCGCAATACCTGCAGGGATATGGCCGCTCACCCGTGTGAATGCGCTGGTGTGTCTTCAGACAGTAGAAGCGACGGAAGCCCCGGCCACACACGTTGCAGCGATGCACCTTATCTGAGCTCTCCCTTCTGACTTCAAAAGCCCCAATAAGTACAGGGTCCCCTACAATAGGTGGGACAAAGCCCATGAAGTTACCATCATTGTCACCATCATGGTTATCGATTTGAGTTGGCATCTGTGGCGGCAGTTGTGATGATTCAGGGAGATGTGACTCCAGCATACTAGGTAACTCAGGGTCGTTTTCAATTTTAACTGTTCCTTTGACTTCTTGCACCTCATCCAGCACCTGGATCAGGCCCAGGTCATTCACATTGCCTGCTGGGTGACTCGGACCCATCTCAAACTCAAAGTTGGTAATAGAGGTTCTGTGAGGGACCTCTGCTGCCACTGTTTCCCCCTCCTGCTCGTGTGGAATTCTTCTAGAGTCCTCTGATCCACTTGCACTGACTTTGTACTCTGAAAGAGATGAATGACATGATCATGACCAGTGAGCAGGATACTTTTCACTTATTGAGTGCATGCAAGTATTGATGTCTATGTGTCCGGCGTAAGCCTACCTTTCTCTACAACTCCATCATCCGTGATGTAGAATTGATCCTCTGTATCCTCCTCAGTGTGTTGAGGTGAGCTTTCAACCTCTACTTGTGGCGCTTTGGATGTTTGTGAAGGATTGGAGCAAGAGACAGTGGAGGAGGATGTCCGTATTCCTCTCAAGCTTGAGCTGCTCCTGGGCCATTCATGCTGCACTGTTGGTAAGCAAAGACCTACACTAGGGAGTGACTTCAAAAACTGGGATCTTGTGGATGAGGCTCGAAACGACTTGGGCACACGGGTCGTGCCCCTATTCAGCATGCTGGATGGACTCCCCGTACCAGGACCTAATGTACCTGATCTAGGATGGTTGTGATTAAGGAGTAAACACTGTTTGATGTTGTTCTCGGCTGCTGTCATGTAGTACCGTACAGCGTTGAGTTCACCCTCTGATAGCTCAAGTCTCTCTCTCAAACTTTGGTTCTCCCGATGAGACTCAGCAGCAGCAGTCCGAGCTGCGGTCATTTTGATGCCGACTACTCTGGCAGTTTCCTTTAAAACGGTTTCAACTGCACACCTTACTGCCCGTTCGATGGTCGATGCAAGTTCATATTGGAGGAAAGAGACACTGGCCTCCATCGTCAGACTCATGGTAGTGATTAGCTAGATGGGACGTTTCCCAACAGTTCTAATAAGCAAGCTACAACAAGAGGCTCAGGATTCAGTCCTTGTTTTGTAAGTAAGGTAGCTAGCTAGGTAGCGTTAGCTACGTAACTCCGCTACTTAGCTAACTAACGTTAAATATCTAGCTAGCCGCTCTGGCATGATACACGAGTTACAGTCATTTTAAAGTTTTTAAATCAAACAACTAAATTACCCATACATTGAGTCAACTTGTTTCTCGGATGTTCTTACTCAAAAACGTGGTAATAACTTGTGTTATATGTTTTGCTAGCTCACCTTTCGTCTTCTTCTCTGAGGTTTTATGGCAGCCATGCAGACTACAAATTGTGGTCCACAACTATAAACTGTATTTCCGCCACCTACTGTACGGAGTAGTGAACTGTGGGGAAAAATATTTCAGGAAAAATGACATAAAAAAAGAAAAATAAATAAACAATAACGCATCCCACTCCTTCAGTCACATACCGATCGATATCACATCCCTGCACAGGCTCAGGGGCCTGGGAGAGGGAACATTCGCGGCCAGTAGGCCTATTCCCTGCAATGTTTCAACCGTTCGTTCCTGAAACCCCAAAACATTTCTGCGCAGATTATCGGCGCGTTCCTCTTCCCAGGCGTTGCTGACGCATACCAGATGTTACAATGCCTGAATATGTATTTAAATATCAGCTAACCACACCATATGTTATATCAATCTGGAGCCCGACGGCACAGTCGATGAGGCTAGTAGCGTAGCAAAGTCTATATTTTTTTATAACTAACCCAATTTTTATAATTGACCAGAGCCTGTCCTTTCAAATGGAAGCAAATTAATCATAGTGGGCAGAACAAGCAAGGCGGTGAGCTGAGCCAAACACGAGCTACCGAGGTCCTATTGGCGCGTTCTAGCATGTATTTGCATATTTCCGTTCGGGAACGCCTACGCTGTGAAGTGCGCGTGTGCAATAACTCAATTCGCCTTTGCGCTCCTTCTAAACAATGCCATTTTTAGAAACAAAGGGTAAAGTCTACGTTACAGATTCTACTTTTGGAAACAGAAAACTGTGTGGAGATCAAATGTTTCATCAATTAATTTGCAGAATGTCCGCCAAAATCCCATTTCGCCACATCTTCTCCCACTGCTTGCCACTGGGCTTCTTCTCATCACCATATTTGGTAGGTAGTTGAAATGCCAACCAGATGTTTCACATATTTCATCCGGTGAAATATCTGGCTCATTCTTGTATCTGTGATTATATCCTGTTTCTTGGACTTCTTGTTTGCCAGCTCACCCAGAGATAAAGTGGAAGAGAGACGCCCAACTCGGTGGAAGATCTCTCTCCCTCCAGCAGGTGGCGGTTTTTCGTTGTTTCTCCCTCCAAGCAAGGAGTTTTTGTATGGAGGTCAATGAGTGTCGAATTTGGTCAACAAAAAAATGTATGGATTCATTTTTTATTTAACTAGGCAAGTCAGTTAAGAACAAATTCTTATTTACAATGACGGCCTACCCCGATCAAACCCTAGCCCGGACAATTGTGCGCTGCACTATGAGACTCCCAATCATGACCGGTTGTGATACAGCCTGGAGTCGAACCAGGGTCTGTAGTGACACCTCTAGCACTGAGATACAGTGCCTTAGACCGCTGCACCACTAGGGAGCCCTATTTTCTACGTGAGATTTATTTGATCAAATAGAAATGTCCTAATTTTTTTATTGTTAAGAGTGTACCGATATAAATAGGACACGTGTCATCCCGGGCAACTTTGAGAAAAAACACTTTATAACAGTTGTCTCGAGATGGCTATGCATATTATGAAATGAGGCTAGTAACATAGCAACTCTCTCCATTGAATACAAGCGTTTGAGGTCAACGAATATTCAAATAATTATTACAATAATGAGATGTATTTGGCACCCCTTACCATGCAACAACTTTTGTGTGTCGCTTAGTTATGGAGTCAAACGAGGTACAGTGGAGGAGGAGCTTTGTGGGCTTTGTAGTTCTAGCAGAGGGCAGACAGACCCCATGTCGTGCATTGACCATACAGTCATTTTAACCAGCATTACTTACATAACAGCATAGAGAGACAGCTAAAATAGGGGAAAGTATAGTATAGGTCTAGTACTGACAGAGGGTCAGATGTTACGGGTCTAGGATGATAGGTGGGATTCTCTATATCTTTTCAAAAAAGCCCAAATGCACCTAACATAACTAGCTAGCTCCTCGAATATCACATAGAGACATTATTTGATGGACTATGACACTGTCATATCATGTTTTTTAATCCCTCCAGGTGAGAAAGGCCAATAATGAGTCTGTTCATTTGTTCTGCAATTAGCCATTCCCAGAGCCATGTATTTAGAAAGCTGGGCCAATGCAGTTTCTGCAATATGATACATTTACATGTGTTAGGTTCTTATTTTTCAGAGTAAATAACTCACAGACACTAGAAAAGCTTAACCAAGTTTAATTCTTCCCAAAGGGTCGTTACAGCTGTAATTCAGACAAAGACATGTTCCCATCATCACAAGTATATATACTCCAGTTTAGACACTCCTCCTTCCCTCCAATCCTTACATCTTATGGTTCCACAGGAAGAGGGTAACATGATAATATAACCATTATTTCTCCCTTCAGGGGATCTGACCTGACCTCCTGACCTCAACCCCTCCTTTGCCTAATCCACAGATGTCCTCTCGTATCACCTATCACACTCCCGTGACTCTCTCCCATCCACCCAGTACATTCCACAGCCACTCTGTCTTTCTACAGATCTCTCCTTTATATACTATGCGTCTGATCTTTCATGTCCTTAATATATCAATGCTCAAAGTTTAGCCCGAATCCAACACATGACACTTCAACACTGTATGGAAGCCATGTTAACTCCCCATTAACATCACATGAGGAATATTTAATCAATGATATTTAACTGAATGTCTAGAACTAGAACAATATTCAAAATTCTAAAAGTTGGCCCAACTTTCTAAATACATGGCACTGGCCATTCCTATCATACTCTTGCATTCAGTGTCCTTGGGAACAAAGCTTCATATTGATGTGACCCAACAACGGCTCCAGGGACTAGTAGGTGACATTCTCTTAAAATGGGAATACATTATATTTTAGGACAATTGTGGTCTCTATGTTTTGTTAAATGTTCCACTGCCACCCACTGTTTAAGCAAAGAATTGAACATCAAATCAGCCTCTTGGACTTTGGACATTTCTTGCATGCAAAAATGGAGCTCAAAATCCGCAATTGTGTTTATCTAAAGGTTTAATCAGGAAAAGCTTTATGGTCAAAAGATAAGAGCAGTCACCCAGTTTTGGAATTTACTCCAGCTAACCATGCCTTTTTACATAAAGCATATTTACTGTTGTGGGCTAAATCAGGGTAACACAGAGTGTTTCCTGGTAGCCTCAAACAAATCTACTTTGAAACAAAAGTATACACCTCACACACGTGGTTATGGGCTTAAAATAAAAGATGACACCTGTACCATATACAGTGCATTCGAAAAGTATTCAGACCCCTTGACTTTTGCCCCATTTTGTTACATTACAGCCTTATTCTAAAACTGATTAAATAGTTTTTTCTTTCTCATCAATCTACACACAATACCCCATAATGACAAAGCAAAAACAGTTTTTTCAACATTTTTGCAAATCTATTAAACATAAAGCAACGGAAATGTCACATTTACATAAGTATCCAGACCCTTTACTCAGTACTTTGTTGAATCACCTTTGGCACCGATTACAGCCTCGAGTCTTCTTGGGTATGATGCTACAAGCTTGGCACACCTGCATTTGGGGAGTTTCTCCCATTCTTCTCTGGAGATTCTATCAAGCTGTGTCAGGTTGGATGGGGCGATGCCTCGCTGCACAGCTATTTTCAGGTCTCTCCAGAGATTATTTCAGGTCTCTCCAGGCTCTGGTGGGGCCACTCAAAGACATTTAGGGACTTGTCCCAAACCCCACTCCTGCGTTGTCATGGCTGTGTGCTTAGGGTCGTTGTCCTGTTGGAAGGTGAACCTTCGCCCCAGTCTGAGGTCTTGAGCTCTCTGGAGAAGGTTTTCATTTTCTCTCTGTACTTTGCTCCATTCATTTTTCCCTCAATCCTTACTAGTCTCCCAGTCCCTGCCACTGAAAAACATCCCCACAGCATGATGCTGCAACCACCATGCTTCACCGTAGGGATGGTGCCAGGTTTCCTCCAAACATGACGCTTGGCATTCAGGCCAAAGAGTTAAATGTTGGTTTCTACAGACCAGAGAATCTTGTTTCTCATGGTCTGAGAGTCCTTTAGGTGCCTTTTGGCAAACTCCAAGAGCACTGTCGTGTGCCTTTTACTGAGGAGTGGCTTCCGTTTGGCCACTCTACCATAAAGGCCTGATTGGTGGAGTGCTGCAGAGATGGTTGTCCTTCTGGAAGGTTCTCCCATCTCCACAGAGAAACTCTGGAGCTCTGTCAGAGTGACCATCAGGTTCTTTGTCCCCTCCTTGACCAAGACCCTTCTTCCCTGATTGCTCAGTTTGGCCGGGCTGCCAGTTCTAGGAAGAGTCCTGGTGGTTCCTAACTTCTTCCATTTAAGATTGATGGAGACCACTGTGTTCTTGGGGACCTTCAATGCTGCAGAAATGTTTTGGTACCGTTCCCCAGATCTGTGCCTCGACAGAATCCTGTCTCAGAGCTCTACGGACAATATCTTTGACTTCATGACTTGGTTTTTGCTCTGACATGCACTGTCAACTGTGGGACCTACCTGTGGGATAGGTGTGTGCCTTTTCAAATCATGTCCAATCAATTGAATTTACCACAGATGGACTCCAATCAAGTTGTAGAAACATCTCAAGGATGATCAATGGAAACAGGATGCACCTGAGGTTAATTTCGAGTCTCATAGCAAAGGGTTCGAATACTTATGTAATTAAGGTATTTGTGTTTTTTATTTTTAATAAAAAACCTGTTTTTGCTTTGTCATTATGGGGCAGAGGGGCGTAGATTGATGAGGGGAAAAAATATTTAATCCATTTTAGAATAAGGCTGTAACGTACCAAAATGTGGAAAAAGTCAAGGGGTCTGAATACTTTCCGAATGCACTGCAGAGTTGAAATATATTCAATTTTGAGTTTGCATGCCAATATTACACTGTATATACAACACAGAAGACTGAAATGTAACAAAACTGTTTGACATAGAAACACTGGATTTCTAGCATTAAAAATAAACAAATGTTTATTCATTATGAAATAATGAAAAATATTAATGACATTCCACCCATGAGGCCACTAAAGGTAATTTGACTGCAGAAAAGGGCTATGTGTGGATTTTGCTCTGATTAAGGGGAACCCCTATTGGAACTAAAAAATCTGACGATGTATGCTTCTGAGTAGTTGAAGTAAGACATTTTTAGTGGCACGTATAATATGTGCATGCATGCGTCTTTTCAATCTGTGGATATATGGCTCCTTGTGTCCATCTCTTTGCTCAAGCCCTTGCTGTTGCTAGGCAACCTATCCTCATTTACTACAGTCCCTTATGGGGCCTGCAGAGGGACAGGGCAGGTGGGATGTACCATTGTCTTACTTTGTGTAGGGGGAGGAGGCTCGTCCCTGCCTCTAATATTGCTGCCTTGCTGTTTCACTAACTTGCATGTCCAAGCCCTATCACCCCTTTGTCTGAAACTGAGTGCACTGCAACCAGACCCAAAGAAGGTAGTCTACTGTATTATGTAGATGTGTGTTGATCATTCACCTATCCACAGACTATGGCAGGTCTCGACACCAATTCAACCAAAACCAGTCACTGGGTTTCTGGGGTAAGACCCCCCAAAAATATTGTTTTAGCTGGGAGTAAGCATACTTATATAGAAATTGAGAGCTTTTTTGTTATTGTTTTGTTGATTAAAATGCATTCTCTCAGGAAATCCAATCTTTTTTGTTGTTGTCTTTCTTTGAATAAACAGCAATTTTGACTGATCGAAGGCCTAGGTTTCCCCCTACCCTGGGGTCATTATTATAAATAAGAATTATTGGTTTGTTTGGTCCAATTTTGAACAATGGTCTACTCCAGTTAAACCAGAGAATATATTTATCAGGCCTATATGGCCATTTAGAACCAGCTGCTTGTTTCTAGTTTACTCCTGTCTTACAAATGCATTACAATAGAAGGATATAATGATTATGCATATTGTGTTTGTTTGTGTGTGTGTGTGTGTGTGTGTGTGTGTGTGTGTGTGTGTGTGTGTGTGTGTGTGTGTGTGTGTGTGTGTGTGTGTGTGTGTGTGTGTGCATGTGCACGCCTCTCTGTCTCTCTATCATACTCTAAAGTGTATACAGTTCAATGACAGTTTAAAAATGCATTATATAGCCTATAAGAATATAATTATTATGCAAATGACATGTGTATTCTGTATTGTGTGTATTTGTGTGGTGTACACAGGCCTCTGACCTCTCCATCGCACTGTAATGTTCACACAGTCAATGACAGTAAATAAAGCAAAAGTAAAAAAAAAAAAAATGTGACAGACAGATGATTTCGAAATGAGCGGATTACTCCCTATCATGAATATAAAACCATGGCTTGATAAAACCCCAGCAGCTCTCACCAGCCTATGGCCTTGCACTTTCTCTCTCACAGACACACATCTGCTAATTCTAAAAATAATTAAAGGAACCCTTAGTTACATCTCCAGAGTAATTAGGTTACTCTGAGGTATTAATTACACAAGTAGTTTAATCAAAAAGTGACGGGGAAGAAGTAAGAAATCTGCTATACTGAGTGATGAGTTGAGGCCCATTGGAGCAACTTCAACAGTTATTTGGTTCTTGGTGGGTGGGCAGTCATTTTCCTGTAGGCTAGTGGAAGTAGTTAACGCTATAAGCCACACTGCACCGAGGGATAGTCTGATTAGTCACTAACTACGACGCGAAAGGGTTATCATAGAGTAGACAAACGCGACCCTGTGATGATCTAAATCTGCAGTAGACCGAGGACCTTCTGACAGTCCTCCCACCCGTATCCAGTAAGACACCAGAGGGGGGTTCTAAAATGGTACAGCCCGAAATGGGTGTGGTTGAATCGTGTTTATGAGATCTAACGTTAGCAAGCGCAGATTTAATCTGAAACTACGTTATTGTGTGAGATGTATTAGAATTCTGCAATTTAGAGATAAAAATAAAATAACACCTCATGTGACTATATATTATTGCATGCTATTATTTTATTTATTTATTTGTGTACCGATGGGTGGGTTTCCTGTACCTCCGGCAAGATAGCACTTTTTAATTTGTATTTATATTTTTCTCTCAAGAGCTTAAGCCTGTGTTTTGCAATTGATTTAATAATTCATTTTTGACGAGGAGGCGGCGGTCATTACGAAGCGAGGGAGAGAGGGAGGAGGAAGAGATCCGCGAACTAGCAAGGGAGGAAGGAAGCGAGGATCACGAAAAATACAATCAAGAGAAAAGCGGAGCATAGAAAACCCATTTATTAATTTCATAAGGTTCAGTGCATTTTTCTTTGATGCGTGGACAGACTGCAATTGTGTTCAACTCGCTCCAACAAAGATGTTTTCGAGTTTATGAAGGTCTCGGGCGTAAAAAGGCAAACCATTCTGAAGAGGAAACGGGAACACAACAGCAGATCTCATCTTTTCAAGAGGTCCAATCAAACGGAGATATGGTGTCTCTGTACTTCGATCTTTAATATTTATTTGTACAGCCTACATTGGAGATACTCTGAGCAAGAATCTAGAAGACAAGGAGCAGAGAGGATATTGAAAATATCTACATATTTTTGTCCCTATTTTGTTTTCTAAAGAAAAAAGGGGCCAATAAACACCCCCAGCCTTTTTGAAACATTGCATCCAGATATTATTTCGAGAAAGACCAGCAACCTCATCGGAAGCATTAACTAACAGGTAGCCATCCATTATAAAATGCTGTCAGAATTGTCTTGGATGTAAGATGGCTGGATGATGATGGGCCTATTCATGACTGCTCATCATTTCGATTAAATTGTTTTTCATCTGTATTTTTTGGTAAATATATACATATGGACAAACATGCCCACTGTACAAATTGTTTTATATCTGCATATAGCATAACTTGCTGTACATTATTACGATAACCTATATTAATAGACAACCCCTTAAGCGTTTGCATATTTAGCGGCTTGGAAAAATGCCAGGGTTGCCAGGGTGTCAGTGCCATTAACCGTGAATGCCCATGGCTCACTGCTGTAATAATCGAATTATGGCCTTAAATTCATCAAGTAACTGCTACATATGTCAAGTAGCTCTATACATTTGTGGGTAGCCTAGGCTACTGTTGCTTGCAGTGAGGGAGTAGCCGTCTGAGTTGCGCCGCAAGGCCGATGTAGGCAACCTATTTGTTGATCAGGGAGGGCTGTGTTACAGTGTCTATGCTGCTATCTGACCTTAAAATGGATTTCACATTCAATGCAAGGAATTTGTTTAGAATTCTAGAAAATTTATACCGAACACCAATCCAATAACGCTAATATAATGTGCTTAATATGAGTTTACCAGTCGTGGTTCTCTGTGAAATATCAACCGAATAGACCAGTAGGCCTATCATTTACTGTGCATGAACATAAGGGGTGTGGCCACATTGTCATTTTGCATAATTCTTCTAAATCAGAAGCATGTCTTTGACCCATAGTTTAGGTCAATTATCATTGGTTATCTCTTGTCTTTGAGAAAAGGCTTAAAGAGCTATTATGGTTACATTTTAGCCCACATATTCTAAGCACTGGACACGTGGGTTGTTCGGTACTATATATCATCATCACTATTCAGCAGTGTTCCATCATCAGGCCTTCTGTAGCAATCTGTCTCTTTGTGATGGGCGTTCAGGGCCCTGCGCACATGTGGATTGGAATAAGATTGGCTACAGCAGCACCATTTTAACAATTATTACATATACAGATTAAAGTCAGCGTTAAAATATAGCATTCCATTCCCAGAGAATTCATTAGAGGAACTGTGTGGAACCCATCCTGGCCTAGATGGGGCACTTTAATATCTTGTCTGCTGTGTATTTTACAATTGTTGTACATCTGCAATAGGCCTACAACACTTATTTATGTAAATGATGCCTTCAGTCTACAGTATCAAGAACAACCTGTGCACCCCTGTATCCCCCCCCCCCCCCCGCCCCCCACACACCTGAGTAGAGGTCCACAACCAGTTGTATTCAATAAGGAACATTTCATCCAGCCGTGCTCTGGGTTTTGTGTCCTTTTATACAGCTTTCTAAATGATTTTAACAGTTGACAAACACTTAAATTCTACCAGAAATCCTCTCATACAGTGATTTTCTTGCGCAAGGGGTAGGAACAGGAATTTGTGTCCAGACAACATGGGATTGGTTTGGTTACTACCTGATGAGGTGAATTGCATTGTGATAACAAAGTCCAAGAAATTTGATGATGTCAATGGGCGATTGCGTCTCATCACATTTCATGATGCCCACTCCTCTCCTCTCCCACCCTGGTCTCTGGTGATGATGCACCACCACCACCCCCTTTAGTGCTTTATTGGCTAAATGAGCAGCTGTGCCAGGAGACTGGGACCCACTAATTTCCTCCTGTCGCCTTCCATTAGTGCTGTGTGATCCATCTGGTTGGAGGTTCCCCCAGGGAACAATGACCCAGCTAATTGCTCGTCTCCCAAGCCTAGTAGATGGTGATGATGTGGATGTTTCTGGTTGTTTGTGCATGTGAAGTTGGAAGCCTTTAATAACAAACATGGAACATGTGATGTGAGTGTTAGGTAATGCTAACTAACTTTGACGCACTGGGATTAGAGGAATATATGCAAAATGTGAACACTACCTGTGATACTACCTGATACATGCAGTCTACAGTCTACCTGTGATACTACCTGATACATGCAGTCTACAGTCTACCTGTGATACTACCTGACACATGCAGTCTACAGTCTACCTGTGATACTACCTGATACATGCAGTCTACAGTCTACCTGTGATACTACCTGATACATGCAGTCTACAGTCTACCTGTGATACTACCTGATACATGCAGTCTACAGTCTACCTGTGATACTACCTGATACAGGCAGTCTACAGTCTACCTGTGATACTACCTGATACAGGCAGTCTACAGTCTACCTGTGATACTACCTGATACATGCAGTCTACAGTCTACCTGTGATACTACCTGATACATGCAGTCTACAGTCTACCTGTGATACTACCTGATACAGGCAGTCTACAGTCTACCTGTGATACTATCTGATACAGGCTGTCTACAGTCTACCTGTGATACTACCTGATACAGGCAGTCTACAGTCTACCTGTGATACTACCTGATACAGGCAGTCTATAGTTTACCTGTGATACTACCTGATACAGGCAGTCTACAGTCTACCTGTGATACTACCTGATACAGGCAGTCTACAGTCTACCTGTGATACTACCTGATACAGGCTGTCTACAGTCTACCTGTGATACTACCTGATACAGGCTGTCTACAGTCTACCTGTGATACTACCTGATACAGGCAGTCTATAGTCTACCTGTGATACTACCTGATACAGGCAGTCTACAGTCTACCTGTGATACTACCTGATACAGGCAGTCTACAGTCTACCTGTGATACTACCTGATACAGGCAGTCTACAGTCTACCTGTGATACTACCTGATACAGGCAGTCTACCTGTCTGTGAAGGCATTTTCTTTTTTAATATCTGTGTTTTCCAAGTACCGTTGCACCGCCACCGACAGAGGTATGGTATTGACAGTGATGCAAATCTAATGTGCAAAACAGAGTAGAATGGTCAGAGGTATTTCATCGGTGTCTAACGGATTTGAATAGGCCCACCAACTCATGTAAATACTAGTGCCCAATTTGGGATAGGATTTGAATGTGAAACCTCTCTCGCTCTCTCTCTCTGGGTTGGATGTAGATGGGAGGATTACTTATTACCCCTGGGTCCAATTTCAAATTTTTTGTGCATGTGATCAAAAACACACCTATAGTGCTAAGCATATTGATATGGAAGTGCATGGTACAGCAAATACTGTTTTGGTGAATTTAAAGTAGTGCTGCACACAAAATATAATACAAACAGGCCTACCATATTATTGTCAGTCACATTCAACTGTGAAAATCAAATTGTATTGGTCGCGTGGGCTTTATTTTGCAGGTGTAGCGAAATGCTTATGCATTTATTTCCAACAGTGCATTATACCTAACAAAACAATACACACAAATCCCAAAAATAAAGAAATGAAGAAATATCAGAACAAGCAATGTTGGAGTCTAGAATATTAATACGCTACATGACCAAATGTATGTGGACACCTGCTTGTCGAACATCTCGTTCCAAAATCATGGGCATTTGCTCCCCCCTTTGCTGCTAAAACAGCCTCCACTCTTCTGGGAAGGCTTTCCAGTAGATGTTGGAACATTGCTGTGGCGACTTGCTTCCATTCAGCCACAAGAGCATTAGTGAGGTCGGCTATTGATGTTGGGCGATTAGGCCTGGCTCAGAGTCGGCGTTCCAATTCATCCCAAATACGTTCAATGGGGTTTAGGTCAGGGTTCTGTACAGCCCAGTCAAGTTCTTTCACACCGATCTCGACAAACCATTTCCGTATGGACTTCGCTTTGTGCACAGGGGCATTGTCATGCTGAAACATGAACGGGCTTTTCCCAAACTGTTGCCACAAAGTTGGAAGCATAGAATCGTCTAGAATGACATTGTATGCTGTAGTGTTAAGATTTCCCTTCACTGGAACTAAGGGGCCCAGGCCAAACCATAATAACAGCCCCAGACCATTATCCCCGGGCACCAAAGACATGGATGGCGATTAAGGCAGCCCCCCGCACCTCTCTGAATCAGAGGGGTTGGGTCAAATGTGGAAGACACATTTCAGTTGAATGCATCCTTTCCCTTTTCTCCTCCACCAAACTTTACAGTTGTCACTGCATTCGGGCAGGTAGCATTCTCCTGTCATCTGCCAAACCCAGATTAGTCTGTCGGACTGCCAGATGGTGAAGCGTGATTCATCACTCCAGAGAACGCATTTCCACTGCTCCAGAGTCCAATGGCGGCAAGCTTTACACCACTCCAGCCAACGCTTGACATTGCGCATGGATGAAATTAGGCTTGTGTGCGGCTGCTCAGCCATGGAAACCCATTTCATGAAGCTCCCTGCTGACAGCTCTTGTGCTGACGTTGCTTCTAGAGGCAGTTTGGAACTCGGTAGTGAGTGTTGCAACCGAGGACAGAGGATTTTTACACGCTTCAGCACTTGACGGTTCTGTGAGCTTGTGTGGCCTACCACTTTGCGGCTGAGCCATTGTTGCTCCTAGACATTTCCACTTCACAATAATCGCACTTACAGTTGACCGGGGCAGCTCTAGCAGGGTAGAAATGTGCCGAACTGATTTGTTGGAAAGGTGGAATGCTATGATGGTGCCACGTTGAAAGTCACTGAGCTCTTCAGTAAGGCCATTCTACTGCCAATGTTTGTCTATGGAGATTGCATGGCTGTGTGCTTGATTGTATACACCTGTCAGTAACGGGTGTGGCTAATTTGAAGGGGGTCAACACATACAACACATACTTTTGTATATATAGTGTATATATACAGCACCAGTCAACATTTTGGACACCTAATCATTCAAGGGTTTTTCTTTATTTTTTACTATTTTTGACATTGTATAATAATAGTGAAGACATCAAAACTATGAAATAACACACATGGAACCATGTAGTAACCAAAAAAGTGTTAAACAAATGTATTAAAATATTTACATTTACATTTAAGTCATTTAGCAGACGCTCTTATCCAGAGCGACTTACAAATTGGTGCATTCACCTAATGACATCCAGTCCAGTGGTATATATATTTAAATTTGAGATTCCATATGCCATGATGACAGCTTTGTACACTCTTGGCATTCTCTCAACCAGCTTCATGAGGTAGTCACCTGGAATGGATTTCAATTAACAGGTGTGCCTTTTTAAAAGTTACTTTGTGGAATTTATTTCCCTCTTAATGAATTTGAGCCAATCAGTTTTGTTGTGACATGGTAGAGGTGGCATACAGAAGATAGCCCTATTTGGTAAAAGACCAAGTCCATATTATGGCAAGAACAGCTCAAATAAGCAATGAGAAACGACAGTCCATCATTACTTTAAGACATGAAGGTCAGTCAATCCGGAAAATGTCAAGAACTTTGAAAGTTTCTTCAATTGCAGTCGCAAAAACCATCAAGCCCAATAATGAAACTGGCTCTCATGAGGACCGCCACAGGAAAGGAAGACCCTGACTCGGACTCTCCTGCATAGGAAAAAGTTCATTAGAGTTAACTAGAAAATGCAGCCCAAATAAATGCTTCAGAGTTCAAGTAACAGACATCTCAACATCAACTGTTCAGAGGAGACTGCGTGAATCAGGCCTTCATGGTCTAATTGCTGCAAAGAAACCACTACTAAATTACACCAATAAGAAGAAGAGACTTGCTTGGGCCAAGAAACACGAGCAATGGACATTAGACCGGTGGAAATCTGTCCTTTTGGTCTGATGAGTCCACATTTGAGATTTTTGGTTCCAACCACCGTGTCTTTGTGAAACGCAGAGTAGGTGAACGGATGATCTCTACGTGTAGTTCCTACCGTGAAGCATGGAGGAGATGGTGTGGCGGTGCTTTGCTGGTGACACTGTGGGTGATTTTATTTAGAATTCAAGGCACACTTAACCAGCATGGCTACCACAGCATTCTTCAGCGATATGCCATCCCATCTGGTTTGTGCTTAGTGGGACTATCATTTGTTTTTCAACAGGACAATGACCCAACACACCTCCAGGCTGTGTAAGGGCTATTTGACCAAGAAGGAGATCGATGGAGTGCTGCATCAGATAACCAGGCCTCCACAATCACCCGACCTCAACCCAATTGAGATGGTTTGGGATGAATTGGATCGCAGAGTGAAGAAAAAGCAGCCAACAAGTGCTCAGCATTTGTGGCAACTCCTTCAAGACTGTTGGAAAAACAGTCCTTAGGAAGGTGGTTGAGAGAATGCCCAGAGTGTTCAAGATGTTAAGGCAAAGGGTGGCTACTTTTGAAGGATCTAAAATCTCAAATATATTTTGATTTGTTTAACAATTTTGGTTACTACATGATTCCATATGTGTTATTTCATAGTTTTGATGTCTTCACTATTATTCTACAATGTAGAAAATATTTTAAAAAGACCTTGAATGAGAGCTCAAACATTTGACATGTACTGTATATGTATATAATGGTGTGTACTGTAGAGAGTATGGACCGTATATGAATAGAAAAGACGTGTACAGCAGTAGTTATATAGGATGAGCCTTGACTAGAACACAGTATATACATATGACAGTAATGGTAACAATGTGATGGTAACAATTATACAGTTGAAGTCGGAAGTTTACATACACTTAGGTTGGAGTCATTAAGACTCGTTTTTCAACCACTCAACAAATATTTTGTTAACCAACTATAGTTTTGGCTCGTCGGGTAGGACATCTACTTTGTGCATGACACAAGTAATTTTTCAATAATTGTTTACAGACAGATTATTTCACTTCTAATTCACTGTATCACAATTCCAGTGGGTCAGAAGTTTACATACACTAAGTTGACTGTGCCTTTAAACAGCTTGGAAAATTCCAGAAAACAATGTCATGGCTTTAGAAGCTTCTAAAAGGCTAATTGACATCATTTGAGTCAATTGGAGGTGTACCTGTGGATGTATTTCAAGGCCTACCTTCAAACTCAGTGCCTCTTTGCTTAACATCACGGGAAAATAAAAAGAAATCAGCCAAAACCTCAGAAGAAAATGGTAGACCTCCGCACGTCTGGTTCATCCTTGGGAGCAATTTCCAAATGCCTGAAGGTACCACGTTCATCTGTATAAACAATAGTATGCAAGTATAAACACCATGGGGCCACGCAGCCGTCATACCGCTCAGGAAAGAGACGCATTCTGTCTCCTAGAGATTAATGTACTTTGATGCGAAAAGTGCAAATCAATCCCAGAACAACAGCAAAGGACCTTGTGAAGATGCTGGAGACAACAGATACAAAGGTATCTTTATCCACAGTAAAACGAGAACTATATCGACATAACCTGAAAGGCCGCTCAGAAAGGCTGATTGTACTTTTTAGAGAAATGTCCTCTGGTCTTATGAAACAAAAATAGAACTGTTTGGCCATAATGACCATGTTTGGAGGAAAAAGGGGGAGGCTTACAAGCCGAAGAACACCATCCCAACCTTGAAGCACGAGGGTGGCAGCATCATGTTGTGGGGGTGCTTTGCTGCAGGAGAGACTGGTGCACTTCACAAAATAGGTGGCATCATGAGGAGGGAAAATTATGTGGATAGTTTGAATCAACATCTCAAGACATCAGTCAAGAAGTTAAAGCTAGGTCACAAATGGGTCTTCCAAATGGACAATGACCCCAAGCATACTTCTAAAGTTGTGGCAAAATGGCTTAAGGACAACAAAGTCAATGTACAGGAGTGGCCATCACAAAGCCCTGACCTCAATCCCATAGAACATTTGTGGGCATAACTGATAAAGCATGTGCGAGCTACAAACCTGATTACGCTACACCAGCTCTGTCAGGAGGAATGGGCCAAAATTCACGCAACTTATTGTGGGAAGCTTGTGGAAGGCTACCTGAAACGTTGACCCAAGTTCAAGAATTTGAAGGCAATGCTACCAGATACTAATTGAGTGTATGTAAACTTCTGACCCACTGGTAATGGGATGAAATAAATAAAAGGTGAAATAAATCATTCTCTCTACTATTATTCTGACATTTCACATTCTTAAAATAAAGTGGTGATTCTAACTGACCTAAGACAGGGAATTTTTACTAGTATTAAATGTCAGGAATTGTGAAAAACGGAGTTTAAATGTATTTGGTTAAGGTGTATGTAAACTTCCGACTTCAACTGCTGGTCTAGTGCAGTGTTTCCCAAACGTGATCCTGTGACGCGGTGTAGTGCTAGGATAACAACCAGAACGTGCACCCCTTGGGGTCCCCAGGACCGAGGTTTGGAAACGTGTGTCTAACGGGGGGAAAATGTAGTAATTTGGAAATGTAGTATGTTATAATGCTAGTATCAGCCATTTTCAAGAGGATATTTCACTAGGTGATCCAGATCCTGCTGTAAAATAGTTTTCAGAGCACAGTATGCCTTCATTTTGTAAATGTAATGTGTGAACAACATAGATCACTAGTACGTGAGGCTGTTAAAGAGAGAAACATTAGTTTTGATACGGCAGATTGAACAAATTGACATTTTGTGTCTACCAGAATCGACCATAATCGTTGGAATGTTGAATCATTAACAAGTCGTTGTAAAAAATATAGTAAGAAACAGGCAATAACATGGTAATTATGGAAATATTCCACTGCCAAATTCCTTGAATGATAGCTATGCTAAATAGAGATTCAAAACTGCTTTAAGAACACAACAAACACACACATTTTGTTCAATGTGTCTGTAATAAATAATAAATGCTGCATGCAGTAATCCTAATCTTGTTTCTGTGCGTTAAGTCATTTGTGGATATCAAAGAGAGCCCATTAAATGATGAAGCGCTTTCTCAGATTATACCAGATTAGAGATTATTCTCCACTGTTAAACCAGACAAGGCTGTACAACCATAAACATACAGATTACAAGCTTTCCATATTTTACATGTGCTATGTTGGTAAACCATGCGCTTAAAATACCGAATTAAGTATTATTTTACAGTTTATATACCCAATTTACTCAATCTAGCTGCCGCTCTGCAGCCATGTTTGTGATGGTGTAAAACAACTATCCTCCGGATGAAATATGCCAAAATGATTATGATCAGATCACACCCATTGATCAGGTTGAGACCAGCAGAGGACCACAAGACCTCTGATGTAGTTTGAGTCAATTACTCACCATGATAACACTGCAATCAAATTATTCAACCTGATACGCATGCTATGTCATGACCAAACATAGCACATATTACATTACAAGCGGGATGATTGGTTTGTTCTGACGCAGGCACTGTCCATCATTCTATTTTGACGTTTCTTCTCTTGGACGGTTTTAAGTTTCACTTCTCATCCTGTTTTCCATCCTTTGTTCCCACCAGGTGACTGTTTGAGTAACAGAGGATATCGACGAGGCCAGGGATCCAAAATGAGCGAGCTGGAGCAGCTGCGTCAGGAGGCGGAACAACTTAGGAACCAGATAAGAGTATGGCCGCGTTCTCCTGCTCACACGTTGCATGCATCAACCAATGGTTGCGTGTCTTATCAACTGTGCACTGCAGTCGGGCACTAGATTACCATAACATATGATATCGTTAGCTGACACATAAAATACCTATCCAGGCGAAGTAAGATCAGGCATGCGTCAGCAACGTCTGAGCAGCGGAACACGACCCAAGCGTTGTAGAGAGACTGCGTTTACACAGGCAGCCCAATTATGATCTTTTTTTGCTAATTGATCTTTTGACCAATCAGTTCAGCTCTTTTGCCCATAATTGTGCAAAATATCAAAATTGGTGTGCCTGAGTAAACGCAGCCAGAATGTCACTGATCTGGGCCCACATTTACAAAGTCCCAGAGCCTTGGAGTGCTGATCTAGGATCAGTTTTACCTTTTACTGTAGATCATAAAGAGTGAGATTACAGGATATGGACAGAAGGACCTGAACCTAGATCAGCAGTCCTACTCTGATGCTTTATGATCTCAAATAAAGCAGTAAAACCATTGGGTTTAGGAGAGAAGGGGGTTGGTGGAAAAGGTAGTTGGCCTAATGAACCATATGGAGAGGTGGGAGGTTGACCTGGGTAAGATTGAGGGAGAGTGCTAATGCTTGTCTAACCACTCTCTGTTTCTCTGTCTCTTAGGATGCCAGGAAAGCATGTGGGGACTCAACCCTAACACAGGTAAGTAACACACATGCCCACATAAAAGACACCATGATTATAACCGACATACAATATAGCCTACAGTACATTACATTGCCACATTAACCCTGTGATGAACTTGTCTTCACAATACTTTTCTGTGTGTCAACCAGATAACAGCAGGTCTGGATCCAGTGGGGAGGATTCAGATGCGGACGAGGCGCACTCTCCGTGGCCACCTGGCTAAGATCTATGCCATGCACTGGGGCACAGACTCTAGGTGGGTGTAACGTTATGCCAACCCCTTAGGGGGCTTGTCCCTCTCTCTTCACACTCTCACTCATGGTGGTACAAGCTGTGCTTGTTTTGAGTAGGTATAATACAATGGTTCTACCTCTTTGTCTCCGCAGGCTCCTGGTCAGCGCCTCTCAAGATGGAAAACTGATCATCTGGGACAGCTACACCACTAACAAGGTGAGAGCTGCACCCAAATAACAATAACAATCTCCCCAAGAGGCCTGACTAGGTTGCCTCACTGTCTGCCTTCAGGAATTGGAAGTTAAATGGGAGCATACTAAAGACCTTCCTTTACTAGGAATGTGTGTTTGACTCATCTCATAATCTGCTTACATCATAACCACCCAGACTCACTTTGACATTCAAACATTGTAAATGACATTATGCAACGGCACCCAGAAAAGACCCCCACATTTCAGTATAGGGGAAGCACAATGGACTATTATTGTGCTACTTCTGCTCTGTCTGGATTTGGACTTGGAGCAGGACTCATGCCTGGCCCCAGTTGTGATGCTACTGTCCTTCTCCATGGCCATGCCTTTATTCTGTGACGCAGTGACCAACTCTTATCCCCCCCCTCCAGATGCATGCTATCCCGCTGCGCTCCTCCTGGGTGATGACCTGTGCGTATGCCCCCTCTGGTAACTACGTGGCCTGTGGAGGTCTGGACAACATCTGTTCCATCTACTGCTTGAAGACCCGTGAGGGCAACGTCAGGGTCAGCAGGGAATTACCTGGACACACAGGTGAAGAAGCACTTCTGCACAAATACCTATGTGACAAAAAGCTTGAGGGATTTTGTGTTAATTTTCCTTTGAGAAACCATGGAAGTGTCTTAGCTAGGTTATGTGATTTTATTTGAACCTCCCTGACTCTTAACTTCCCCTGTGGCACTACATATGGTTGTGTATGCAGTTCAGTTGTGTATTCCTGCCTGTCCCCTGTCCCTCGGTGAGCCCCAGGTTCCAAACAAGGATGACTTTAATTCACATGGCTAATTAGTCACAGGGCAACACAATTATAACGACCTGAGACAGAATGTCCCTTAGCTGCGTTACAGTGCTAGCTCACCTATGGCTTCAAATGAGTCATATTCTGTAGCATGAGTATTGTTGTAGTTAAGTCTCTGTAGGAGTAACATGCATTGATATGCTGCAGTCAGTGTTCTAATATATGTTTTTATTTGTGCTACAGGTTACCTGTCCTGTTGCCGTTTCATCGATGACAATCAAATCATCACAAGCTCAGGAGACACTACCTGGTGAGTCCTGATGGATTAGTTACCAAGGCTGATGGAGAATGCAAATATAAATATACTATACCTCCCACATTTTAGCATCCCCCCTCGTGACAGCGAAGATACTTATTTTTTTAATTGTAAAGTTAATTTCCTGCAATTCCTACACATTTTGCCATAGGGTAGAGGAAGATGTTTGCAGTTTTTATATGATAACTGATGATCAATTAGTCCCACCACGGTTTGTAATTCAACCATGCTTACTACAAGTTTAGATAGATTGGTAAATGAGTCTAGCGGCCAGCTAAAAGTGTTTTGCTGACATGGGCTAATTGCGCATGGCCACAACCACATGTCCCAATTGCACCTTGTGTATTCTATTATTCTAACTCTCAACAGTAAGTTGAGACCCCGACCTGAGTTCCAAAAAAGATATAGAGTACCAGTCAAAAGTTGGGACACACCTACTCATTCCCGGGTTTTTTCTTTATTTGTACTATTTTCTACATTGTAGAATAATAGTGAAGACATCATATAAATATATTTTGATATGTTTAACCCTTTTTTGGTTACTACATGATTCCATATGTGTTATTTCATAGATTTGATGTCTCCACTATTATTCTACAATGTAAAAATAAAGAGAAACCCTTGAATGAGTAGGTGTGTCCAAACTTTTGACTGGTACTGTATATATTTTCTTAGTGTGAAATTGGTCTATACTGGTACTAGCTATGAGCTAACCCAAACTTACACTTAAAATGGTCTAATAACAGTTGTTAAATCCAGTGGGTCCCTGTTCTGTTCTCTCCCCCAGTGCGCTGTGGGACATCGAGACCAGCCAGCAGACCACAGTGTTTTCGGGCCACAGTGGTGACGTCATGAGCCTGTCCCTGTCTCCAGACTTCCGCACCTTTGTGTCCGGAGCCTGTGACGCCTCCATTAAGCTGTGGGACATCAGGGACAGCATGTGCCGACAGACGTTCACGGGCCATGAGTCTGACATCAACGCAGTCTGTGTGAGTGTGCTGACAAGCTGGGAGACACTTGTGACATGCTTTCTGGTTCATGTCATGGCATTAAGCCAGGATACCATAGACATGTCACTGTTCCCAAAGTCCTTCATGTTAGCTGCACTAGCTAATGCTTAGTGTTTAATGTACCTAATGCTAGGTGCATGGCTAGCTGATCTACCATGTCTGTCCCTCCCTCTCTTTTTCTTTCCCAGTTCTTTCCCAACGGCAGCGCCTTTGCCACCGGCTCCGACGACGCCACCTGCAGGCTGTTTGACCTGCGCGCTGACCAGGAGCTCAGCCTGTACTCTCACGACAACATCATCTGTGGCATCACCTCCGTGGCCTTCTCCAGATCCGGACGGCTGCTGCTGGCCGGCTACGACGACTTCAACTGCAACATCTGGGACGCCATGAAGGGAGATCGAGCAGGTCAGTGGAGTAGGAGGGAGTGGCTGTCATTGTTGTTTCTGACTATTCATCAGACCCATGACTGATAACTGAAAAGACAATGGTATATCTTCAGATTTTATTGCAATGTTAGACTTCAATTCACAAGCTGATCTCAGTAAAGTTTAATTCAACTCTCCACGAAGGGATATTGTTAGATGGGGTAGTGATAAGATGGCTAACTATGACACCTGATGACATTTGTTTGTCCCTCTCTGTGTCAGGAGTGTTAGCTGGCCATGACAATCGTGTGAGTTGTCTAGGCGTGACTGATGATGGTATGGCGGTGGCCACTGGGTCCTGGGACAGCTTCCTCAAGATCTGGAACTGACAAGTTACCTGAGCCATGCGTGCACACACACACACACACACACTATTGATCATACAAAGTATTCACATCTCACATTTTGGTACACATAGTTTGCACACTGTATTCACACTGTACGTAAAGATGTACACATACACATTGAAACATTGTACATAATATATATATAACGCCAATTAGGTATGAGTTTACACAGACACACACACACATGCCACTTGCAATTTGACATGTTACCAATCCCATTGTATGCAGGAAGGGTCCACCAGAATTACAAACAAATGCCAACACTACCCACAACTGATATGTACACAGCACACACTCGAGTACCATATGTCATTGGAACCACCGTAAAAGACGTGACCAAATTCAATAAAATCCTCACATCTGCTAAACTAAAACACACACACACACATATACAGTACATGTTAATTTCTGAGAGAAACTATCCCTTGAGCTAAATGGGGGAGAGGTAGTTATTGGACAATTCTGTTTTTCGTTTGTTTACTCAGAAGTCCCAAATATCCCTAAAATGGATTTTCTGTGCTACAGTAGATTTGTGTGTCTCTGTGACAGGGTGAAAAAAGTGACAGTTGAGGGAATAGAGTGATGGGCTGGAAAAGCAAGAGAATAAGTGAATCCATTAACACTCAAGACTACAGACAGGGAGATAGAGAACCGACTTTCCACAGTGACACTGTTCAAGGAAAATCAAGATAAATCATCAATTCTTAGTTTCTCCTGGCTCAAACAAAATGCTATCATGTAGTTAATGTTTTTATAGATATGTACACCCACATAAGTAAATATGATAGTTTTGATGTTTTTGTTGTATTCATTTTTTTTTTTTTTACGCTTATTTTATTCATGTTTTCCCTGTGTGCCTCAGATACACTTTAAGGATAATTAATAGAGAATAATTAAATTAAACTAAATGAAATCAATAAAATGAGAGATTCATAAGATGAGAAAAAAATGGATTATCAAGAGACAACTCTCAAATAAGCAGGGGCAATATTCATACTTTGACTTTGTCAATATATTATGTCAACTTTATGATGGTATACATTGTACATACTATTAATAAATACACGTAGCCTCTTGCCAGTTTTGGCCAGTTGTGTATACTTTTTTTTTTTTTAGCATTGTGTTTTAAATGATGCATGCTAGTTTAAGGGAGATATGGGGATCATGTTTAGCACAAAACACATTTTTGAAATGCTTTGATGAACCAATTTGAACCTTTATGAAACCTACCTGCTGTCCAGATTTCTAAACAAACTACAAACTGATTCATAATATAGTGTCAGGTCATTTTTTAGAATAGTCAGGTGTATTCATGAAAATCATGGCTTGTATACCGATTCTCTACCCTTCTTCCAGGAGCGTACACCTGTTCACTCCCACAGATGGATTGGATTGGTGCATGCAAGACCAAGGGAGTTCAATGTTCTTTACACCAGTCTATTCCCTTTAATTCCACAAGGGGGAGTGTACATGTTCACTACAGGGATATGGTTGATTAGCACGGTTTCCCAAACTCTGTCCTGGGGCACACCCCTGGGTGCACGTTTGGTTTTGTGCCTGAGCACTACATAACTGATTCAAATCACCAACACATCAAGCTTTGATTATTTGAATTAGCTGCGTAGTGATAGGGCAAAAAACAAAACATGCACCCAGGGAGGGCCCCAGGACAGAGTTTGGGGGACCCAAGCCTGGTAAATGTGTAGGTTGGAGTGAAGGCCTGCATGATGGTAGGAACTCCTTATAGAAGACTGGAGGTCAATTATACAACACATGCTTAGCCCATTCTTTCATTGGGTGTAAAACATGAGGAACAATGAATTCAAACTATGAATAAAGGCACAGTAATACAAACAATTTTAAGATTAGATCAATGTACTTTTATTTTTTAAACAACTCTGCATTAAGACTTTTACAGACTCATGAGTTCATTCAACATAATCTTGAAAGTTAATCAGTCTATGAAATACAATCTGGAGTTAACCCCTCAAAAACAGAGACACTAAACATTGTAAAGACATTTAATTTCTCAAAAACTGAAAAAGGATAAGAGATTATAGACCCGTCCAAAGATACCAGCCTTTTCAGCTTTCTGACTTTCACCGGTCCTATTTCCAACAACAAGCATCTATTAAAAATCACAAATCCATTCATACTTTAAATGTTATTCTACAAGGAGATCCAAGATTTTGTACAGTCTGACTATATAATATCTGTGAATAGAGTGTCTTGATTAATGTGCGACTACATTGGGTGAAGCAGGTCATTGCCTCCATAGCAACAGGCAGAGGCTCAGAGACAGTATACCTAAAACATTTACTACACAGAAGCAGAAAACCCACCCAAATGAGAACAGTGTATTGTAATTCAACCTTCATTTGGGCTGTGTTTACACAGCCACCCTAAGAACACAATTCAGATTTGTTTTCTTCTTCTGACTGTCCACACTCAGTTTTACATGTGCCCATATCAGATTTGTGCATTCACACTGATGTGGGAGAGGCTATAAGGATATTCCTGACCTGTAATCAAATGTATTTACAAAGCCCTTTTTACATCAACAGATGTCAAAGTGCTATACAGAAACCTAGCCTAAAACCCCAAACTGCAAGCAATGTAAAAGCCAAAATCTAACTGACCCTTACCTCATTTTAACACATTTTTTATTAAATATTGTTTTGCAGGTCAGGAGTGTCCGTATAGCCTTTTCCCACTGATGTAACACACAGATACAATGCTTATTTCTGTCACTGTTCCTTTAAATGTAGCTGTGGTTGTCATGGTAATGGCAGGTCATGTGCAAAAAAACAAATCTAATCATCCAGACAGGTCACATATGAAACATCAGAATTATATCACGATTGAGATCCACATGTGGATGTGGTATAAATCAGAAGTCAAAAGATCAGATTCAAATGTGTTTTTGTTGTTGCCGTTTACACAATGGGGAAAATATCAGATGGGTATCAGATATATAAATAATTTACCCACGTTAAGCTCTGCTCCCCTTGGTTACTGTTGCAACCTCTGACAACATTTTCCCTGGAAGCCCAATTCCCTTGTCAACCACTGGCGAAATCCCCTCGCAATGATGTCAAACTGTTTTAATACACAACAATTAAATTAAAACAGACTACCCCTGGCTAATCAGGAATCTCTTGGGTATGTTGTGGTGGATTGTCATTATAATTGCTTTACGGGAACCTGGTAAAATTGTTTGTAGCAGAGGAGGTTGGTGGCAGGCTCATGGCAATGGCTGGAGAGGAATGGTATAAAATACATCAAATACATGGTTTCCATGAGTTTGATGCCATTCCATTCGCCCCGTTCCAGCCATTATTATGAGCCGTCCTACCCTCAGCAGCCTCCAATGGTTTGTAGCTAGTGTGGTTAGCCACTGAATGGCTCTCTGAATTCACTGTCAGCATGCAGTCAAAGCTACTAACCACTTTTGGAGTTAACTAGTTAGTGCTCTCAAATCATATCCTGATGTCAACAGCAGATGGGAGTTGTATTAATAGCATGGATAACTTAGCTAGCTCACATACATTGAGAAAACAAGTTATATTACTGTAACGACCCTGGGTTTATAAGCGCGGAAATCGACTCTGCCGCTTGAGCATGCTTTTGCGGCACAGTCGATAGCGCGCCGGACCTCGGGCTAGGAGGTCGAGGGTTCGAGACCTGCTCCCTGCCTGTTTCATTACATTACGTTAGGTTGTCAATAGATGCGTTCACACCGCTCCTTAGCCCTGGGCTAAGGAAGATTTTAGCCCAAGGCTAAGAACATTGCAGTTTGAAAAGGCCTAGTGCGACAGAGCCAACCTTGGCTAGCCAACCAGTTGACCTAACAAACAATGGAACAAAGGTAGAATTTCAGATTAATGCTCCAACAGGCTCTGCATTTCAGGAAACTACGTTTTTCCTCCACTCCACTCACTGGCATTAATGTGCCGCTACGACGTCACAGCACAGATTTGCCGAGCTGCGGTCCCCAATGTAGTTTTAACCCACGGCACCTCCCATTGTGCTTCTCTGCCTGTTCTCCAACTCTCAGAATTTACGGGGGAAATTAGCTACATGCTATCAAAACCATGGAAACTCTTGGTGGCAAAACTCCAAATGCAGCCTGAAATTAAAGTAGCTGAATTTGTCGCTAGCCTCTTCCCAATAAGTCACTGAAGGGGTCATTTTTTTTATATAACAAAAATAAATCGCTACACATAGCAACGAAGTCACTAAATTGGCAACACTGGCTAGGCCTCGACAACAGTTGCTATCCATGCGTTTGCTTGCCCAAAATTCTGGGCTGCGACTTCGTGAAGGGAAATTGTCAAAAGATCTGAATTGAGCTGCCTGTGTAAACACCTTATGATCCACCTTATAGTTCATCAAAAGGCAATAACTGGATAAACGCATGAATGCAAAACTAGACAAGCATCACAGCTGTTAACGTGATGTATGAATATTATGCAGACTGTGGATTAGAAGGTATATTTTCTTGTGATTAAGACCGCACATTTTTTATTAAACAACATACGGGTATCTCCTTCACTAACGAGACAAGGACAAACAGTCCAGCTTAGATTCAGTCTGCCAAAGGCCACGACAAACACCCTCCCACAAGTCTCACAGACAGACAGCAGAGAATTGAACTTCATCTGTTCTTAACGCTCATATTGCTTATGAAGGAGAAACGTCACAACATTTGATATGGCAAGGACAGCCTTTGTGATATACCGATGTTCTGTGGGGCTGAAACATTAAACAATCCCATTTTACTGTTAGAACTTTGTTGTAACACTACACTTGACTGATAATGAATTTAGATTGGACAATAAAAAAGTTAATGACAACTGTTGACCCTCTCCATTCACCAACCTTTCTGTCTCGGTTGACTATTCCCCCATCTCACAATGACAATACATGTCCTCAATATCAGACTGGTCCCTCCGTCCCTCTCAACTAACAGTATGACTACTTGTTAGGCAGTATCAAGAGGAATCTGCACTTCCACTGGAAATACATACAGCTCCACCATCACGCTCATGCGTCACACCCACAAAGACGGTCCAAACATTTACGTAGACACCTACATTTATAGCTTTGCGTTCTGTGCCGTAAATTAGAATACATTGTGCTTAGATTAATTCATATACCAGACTGTAGAGTATGTTATACAAATACTAATCTGTTTTATAATGTACATTCATTTTGTTAAATCTTTATATAATTTACATATGCTTTAATAAAATAGTCCTTTCAGAATATATTAAGTTAGTTAATTTCCCACTGCATCTCACCCAGTCCACATATCTGATCACTCAAGAAAAACCTGTATCTTTATCTCCATTTCAAGCGCATCTAACGTCACATCCCAGGTCACTGGCTTAAGTTTCATTTGAACATATAAAATACTATCAAATTATTCTCAACAAATGTGGAATACTCCTATGGCTTTTATATGGTATACTGGCCTCCCTCCTACTGTCTAGAGGACTATCACATCAACCTCTGACAAAATGTATCTTTATAGGCATATAATCATTTTCAAAATTGGGTAGGTTTGCTGCCATGAACTGCACGTTTGTCCTGTGCCAATATTGTAGTTACATGAATGGGTCATACAAGGATATTGTAAAATTCTATAGAAAATGCCTACAGACTACATGTGTAATATTTCCTCTACACTAACTCTTCTAGATGATGGCAACAGATCTACAGTCACTGTAACTGGTGAGTCTATTACATTTAAAAAGCAGTAGGTAAACATTGAGGTAATTACAGAATAAAATCTATAGTTGTTGACAATGTTACAAATGTAAAAGTAGTTGAGTCATATAGGGATGTTCTGGTTTCTATGTAAGTGCACTTCATTGGCACAGGACACCAGTAACAAAGGAGGCAACTATTTATTATTGTAAACTGTCTGTCAGTATAACCTCTTCTTCCTGGAGTTCAGTTATAAGAGCGAGTGGAGGGTCATATTCACTACCTACCTTTAACCCTCAACACTCACTACCTTTAACCCTCAACACCCAGTATCTTCCCTACTCCAAGGCACTGCTTAAACTGTAAACATGGCAGTTTGGCTAACTAAGATAGGAGGACCATTTACATGACTGTCAGAGCTACTTGTGGAGTGTGTAAAAACGTGAGATATCAGTCACAATGTCACACAGCTGATATTCAATAAAGTAGGCTAGGGGGAAACTAATCTAAGAATTGATACTGAATTGTGATACAGGAGGAATTGCTCATATATGTGCATGCAAGCATGCTCACAGAGTAAAATATAGACATTTTAACTGTACTAAGTGCTTTTATCCATTTACAATCGATTATGTTCCGTACTCTCCATTTTAATATACAGTACCAGTCAAAAGTTTGGACACACCTACTCATTCAAGGGTTTTATTTTTACTATTTTCTACATTGTAGAATAATAGTGAAGACATCATAACGATGAAATAACACATATGGAATCATATAAACTCAGCAAAAAAATTAACATCCCTTTTTCAGGACCCTGTCTTTCAAAGATAATTTGTAAAAATCTAAATAACTTCACAGATCTTCATTGTAAAGTGTTTAAACACTGTTTTCCATGCTTGTTCAATGAACCATAAACAATTAAATGAACAGGCACCTGTGGAATGGTCGTTAAGACACTAACAGCTTACAGAGGCTAGGCAATTAAGGTAACAGTTATGAAAACTTAGGACACTAAGACGCCTTTCTACTGACTCTGAAAAACACCAAAAGAAAGATGCCCAGGGTCCCTGCTCATTTGCGTGAAAGTGCCTTAGGCATGCTGCAAGGAGACATGAGGACTGCAGATGTGGCCAGGGCAATAAATTGCAATGTCCGTACTGTGTGACGCTGAAGACAGCGCTACATGGAGACAGGACAGACAGCTGATCGTCCTCGCAGTGGCAGACCACATGTAACAACACCTGCACAGAATCGGTACAACCGAACATCACACCTGCGGGACAGGTACAAGATGGCAACAATAACTGCCCGAGTTACACCAGGAACGCACAATCCCTCCATCAGTGCTCAGACTGTCCACAATAGGCTGAGAGAGGCTGGACTGAGAGCTTGTAGGCTTGTTGTAAGGCAGGTCCTCACCAGACATCACCGGCAACAAAGTCGCCTATGGGCAAAAATCCACCGTCGCTGGACCAGACAGGACTGGCAAAAAGTGCTCTTTACAAACGAGTCGCGGTTTTGTCTCACCACGGGTGAAGGTCGCATTCGCGTTTATTGTCGAAGGAATGAGCGTTACACTGAGGCTTGCACTCTGGAGCGGGATCGATTTGGAGGTGGAGGGTCCGTCATGGTCTGGGGCGATGTGTCAAAGCATCATCGGACTGAGCTTGTTGTCATTGCAGGCAATCTCAACGCTGTGCGTTACAGGGAAGACATCCTCCTGCAGGCTCATCCTGACATGACCCTCCAGCATGACAATGCCACCAGCCATACTGCTCGTTCTGTGCGTGATTTCCTGCAAGACAGGAATGTCAGTGTTCTGCCATGGCCAGCGAAGAGCCCGGATCTCAATCCCATTGAGCACGTCTGGGACCTGTTGGATCGGCGGGTGAGGGCTAGGGCCATTCCCCCCAGAAATGTCCGGGAACTTCCCGGTGGGGTAACATCTCACAGCAAGAACTGGCAAATCTGGTGCAGTCCATGAGGAGGAGATGCACTGCAGTACTTAATGCAGCTGGTGGCCACACTAGATACTGACTGTTACTTTTGATTTTGACCCCCCCCTTTGTTCGTCACATGTCTGTGGAACTTGTTCAGTTGATGTCTCAGTTGTTGAATCTTGTTTTGTTCATACAAATGTATTTACACATTTTTTTGATGAGTTTAGTAACCCCAAAAAGTGTTAAATTAAAATATATTTTAGATGTAAGCTTCTTGAAAGTAGCCACTCTTTGCCTTGATGCCAGCTTTGCACACTTGGCATTCTCTCAACCAGCTTCACCTGGAATGCATTTCAATTAAAAGGTACGCCAAAATTATTTGTGGAATTTCTTTCCTTAATGCAATTGAGCCAATCAGTTGTGTCGTGACAATGTAGGGTTGGTATACAGAAGATAGCCCTATTTGGTAAAAGACCAAGTCCATATTATGGCAAGAACAGCTCAAATAAGCAAAGAGAAATGACAGTCCATCATTACTTTAAGATATGATGGTCAGTCAATTTGGAAAAATTCAAGATGCAAAGTTTCTTCAAGTGCAGTCGCAAAAACCATCAAGCGGTATGATGAAACTGGCTCTCATGAGGACCGCCACACAAAAGGAAGACCCAGAGCTACCTCTGCTGCAGAGGATGAGTTCATTAAAGTTAACTGCACCTCAGAAATTGCAGCCCAAATAAATGCTTCACAGAGTTCAAGTAACAGACACATCAACATCAACTGTTCAGAGAATACTGCGTGAAATCAGGCCTTCATTTTCGAATTGCTGCAAAGAAACCACTACTAAAGGACACCAATAAGAAGAAGAAACTTGCGTGGGCCAAGAAACATGAGCAATGGACATTAGACCGGTGAAAATCTGTCCTTTGGTCTGATGACTCCAAATTTGAGATTCTTTGGTTCCAACCGCCGTGTCTTTGTGAGACGCAGAGTAGGTGAACAGATTATCTCCGCATGTGTGGTTCCACCGTGAAGCATGGAGGAGGTGGTGTGATGGTTCTTTGCTGGTGACACTGTCTGTGATTTATTTAGAATTCAAGGCACACTTAACTAGCATGGCTACCACAGCATTCTGCAGCGATACGCCATCCCATCTGGTTTGCGCTTAGTGGAACTATCTTTTGTTTTTCAACAGAACAATGACCCAACACACCTCCAGGCTGTGTACGGGCTATATGACCAAGAAAGAGAGCGATGGAGTGCTGCATCAGATGACCTGGCCTCCACAATCATCCAACCTCAACCCATTTGAGATGGTTTGGGATGAGTTGGACCGCAGAGTGAAGGAAAAGCAGCCAACAAGTGCTCAGCATATGTGGGAACTCCTTCAAGACTGTTGGAAAAGCATTCCAGGTAAAGCTGGTCAAGGGAATGCCAAGAGTGTGCAAAGCTGTCATCAATGCAAAGGGTGGCTACTTTGAAGTATCTCAAATATAAGATATTTTTTTGGTTACTACATGATTCCATATGTATTATTTAATAGTTTATGTCTTCACTACTATTCTACAATGTAGAAAATAGTAAAAATAAAGAAAAACCCTTGAATGAGTAGGTGTTAATAATATTTGCTTCTTTACTAAATATATTTATAATATATAGAATCCATTTAGAGTAAAGTACATAAAATACCCACAGCTTATGCATTTCCCCTGATCTCTTAAATAATCAAAGTAGATTCATAGTATGTTCAGAGAAGTATTGTGAATTTTGGTAGGGAAAACAACAATACCAATATATTCAACAACTTGTTGCCTTACTACCAGTTTAGTATGATAAATAAAAGTGCCCAATGAGTTTGAGTCCTCTAGTACAGTATTGCAGAGCCAAAGATGCCACAAAACTGGGACTGCTAAAGCATCACTCAGTGAAGTTCAATACTGGCTCAAGAACCACACAGCTGTTGCTTGAAACCACATTAATAGTTCAGTATTATCCACTGCAGCCCCATCCCTACAAACACTCACACCTTTGCATACAAAACACACATACCCAAATCCATACCAATGAACATAAAATACATTAAAAATGGAGGTTGCGGACAGAGTAGCTCTAGTAAGAGAAAAGGGAACTATATTCAACTGGATAACATCCGCAAGATGAAGAAAACCTGACTTCCATTATAATATTCTTACAACTACATCTCTCTCTCTTCCAAATCCTCTATGTCCTCTTTATTACGGTGACTTCAAAGCCTTCATACTTCATCACCCCTCGACCCCCACATCTTAACAAGTCACCTCACTCCCTTCCACTGGTATATTTTACACACAACAAATTAACTCAACTCCCTTCTCCGAACAAGAACTGCACTAGAACAGCATATATATTGCAATATAACGGCAATATAACAGTAGAGATAAAAGTAAGAATACCAGTTAGGCTAATACCAAATACAGGAACCGTACAGATATCAAATCTTTGTTGCGATATTAGCGATATTGACAAGAAACAAAGGTAGAAATATCTAAAGCCAGTTAGAAAGCCTCCTAAAAGGTGAGGAGGTCCATCCCGGATATGTAGCAAGGATATAATAAAGGAATAGAAGGTGTATAGTTTGAGCACAGCAGTGTGTTCTATTTAACTTCTCTGGATTTACTAAGGAATAGAACAATACTATGTTCACATCATAGATAGTCCATCTTCCGATGAGGTTTTTTAAACCTACATCCCAAAAAACATCAAAATAAGAAACATTAAATCAAGTTTTAATCAAACAACACTTCTTATTTTTAAACAATGAGTTGAATAATGATGTCATAGGGAATCAGAAGCTTAGCATAGTGAGTGAGCTTCTATGGTGAAGTGTTGCAACAATACTTCAAACCTCTAGGGTGTGCCAGTACAGTATATATCAGGTCCATGGTAACGCCCCAAATGGAGGTGTAATATACAAGTCTGCCAGTGACTTCAATCTACCCATGTTCTCTTCCATGTGAACATGTTAGATACTGGCTATTTACAATTCAATCTTGACTTCTTCCAAATCTATTTCACCAGTAAGGAATGTTTTTAACATACCTCCAATAAGAAGGAACTAACTACAGTAGTTACGACTAAACACAGGTCCACCAAGTGACTGAGGTACAATAATACAGGACAAGTATATACACAGTAGAGTAGAGATGATATTACATGAGAATCCTGTGGTGATGTCTCATAGTTAGCTACCATTTCAGAGGAAGCTTAATCAGTTTAGGGGAGTCAGCAGGTGGCAGGTGAGATAGACTTTGTCGTGAAGACTTTAGGCTGGAATGGATTTACAGTAGGCTTGTGTGTGCTGTATGTGTGTGTTGTGTTTGTGTTGAGTCTGACTGTGTGGTGTGTCCTTGTAAGTGGGGCGTGGGGGGTGGGTGGGGGTTTGAGTGTCAATAGCTTGGCCTGGTGGTTTCCATACACTGACTACGGGACATAGTTGTATGGGACGATGTTGTTTCACCAGTTCATGATGCAGTTCCTGTTCAGGGTCATGAAGTAGACCTGGCTGCTGCCCCCGGAGCGCACCGAAGCAAAGAACACCTGAGATGCAAAACAGAAGATTACGACCACACACATATAGTTTGGGTACATTTCTGAATCCATGTGTGTGCATACCTGTTTGTGTGAGTGTGTGTGTGACCCACCTTGTCATTCCTCTCACAGAGGAACTTGAGCCTCTGGGCTCTCTTGTGCATGAAGACTCCGTCCAAGTGGCCCGTCTCTACAGCACGGATCTCTATGGCCTTCTCTCCCCAGCCCATGATCTGGTTAGAGCAGATATGGGCTGAACAGAGAGAAAGAGAAGGAGATAACTCAGAACACAGCAACTTTATGAGGAAGTGTGTGTGTGTTTGTACACATGTGCCATACCAACAGAGGTGGGCATCTCGCCCCACTGAAGCACCACATCTTTGATGATGCGTCCGTAGGTGTTTACATAGACGCCCTCGTCCTCGTAGCACAGCAGCATCTCCATGCCGTCCGAGCTGGGCAGGAACACGATGGCATGGGGCATGATCTGGCACTGGATCTGAACACACACAGAGAGAAGGAGTATAATATCTTTTGACCTAACAGTTAAATGCACTGATTCTCGCTCTGAATAAGAGTCTGTGAAGCAGTGTTGTGGTCGAGTCACTAGTCCCTATGGCTAACTCCGAGTCACCAATAGTCGAGTCACTACGGCTAATTCAGAGACACCACTAGTCAAGTCACTAGTCCCTACGGCTAAGTATGAATCACCAATAGTCAGGTCACGAGTCCCTATGGCTAATTCCGAGTCACCAATAGTCAGGTCATGAGTCCCTATGGCTGAAGTCTGAGTCTCAGTGTTTGAGTCCTGGTCTAAATGCTCAAGTCTGAATCACTGGGTCTGAGTTTTGAAGTTCGAAGTGGTTCCGGTCTTCTCTATTTTTCTGTTACATATTTGTTTCTGTTACATGTTTTTTTGCACACTCGTACTGATGGCTCGATGCTCGTCTGTTGCTAGAGATTCGCGCCTCTATTGATTTAGCTCAGATTTAGTAGAAGAAATCTTCCCAGCAACAACTAGTGGCGGGCTGGTGGGAAGATTTTAATGTGAGCATTGAAGTAACGCAAAGATTTACCTCCTGTTGCCCAATGGTCATAAATGGCTGCAATATGCAATAGACTATGAAACAAATAATTAATTCATACACAGCCTCACACATTTTATTTTAATGTAATGTTCAATAGTTATGTCAAGTCAGTAATGGATGAATGTTCTCTAGATGGAATTGGCTATTGCTCCTGTCAGATTGACCAGACTATTACTTGCAATAATTGTAACAGGCTCTCTGCTACTTTTTGTAAAATCACCCACTGATATTTGTGTAGACTTTTTAATGCAGATTGAAATCTTAAGACTTGTCACAACATAGCTATAGGTTGTAGGGGGGAAATTAGGAGGGTAGAGTGAGACGACAAATTCAAAGAGCCTACTTTTCTATGCTCAAGGGGGAGAGTCCTCCCGGGTGGCGCAGTGGTCTAGGGCACTGCATCGCAGTGCTAGCTGCGCCACCAGAGTCTCTGGGTTCGTGCCCAGGCTGGGCTGGGTTCGCACCCAGGCTCTGTCGCAGCCGGCCGCAACCGGGAGGTCCGTGGGGCGACGCACAATTGGCATAGCGTCGTCCGGGTTAGGGAGGGTTTGGCCGTTAGGGATATCCTTGTCTCAGTATGTAAAAATGTAATAAAATGTATGCAATCTACTGTAAGTCGCTCTGGATAAGAGCGTCTGCTAAATGACTAAAATGTAAATGTAAATGTAATGTAAAATGAGAGAAATAGCTAGACTGTTTTACTCTTAAACTCAATACTATGGTTTTCAATTTTGTAAAGCAGTTTGTGTTTCTTAACCAGGCAAAGCTAAATAGTAGTCTGTGGTTACGGGGATGCAGAGCCTGCCTTGCCTGTCTGCCCACACTCATTGCTTGCATCGCAGCAGCTCACCAGCTGATGTAGGCTGTGGCGCGTCCTTCCCACTGCTAGAGAACTGAAGCCTTGCTGCTCTGTGCACACAGTTCTGCTAATATTCTGCTTATCATAGTAGCATACTCAGTCCAAGTGAAAATACAAGTCACCAATGGTCGAGTCAGAAGTCATGAAAAATCGTGACTCGAATCCGAGTCCTGGGCTCGAGTACTTCCACACTGCTGTGAAGTGATGAAAATGTATAGCAAGAAGTGTGTGAAAACTGTGAGGAGGTTTTTACATCAATACCTGTCAAGTTTTGGCATCTAATCAATAAACAGGTTATTATTCATGTTCTGTAGCTATTTTAGGTGTGAATGTATTCTCAAGTCTATCTGATTTGGAAGAATTTGTGGGGGCTTAAGGATATTCTGTCCCCATAGTTTCTGTCTGGCCCTGTTTATATGTGTGTGGTGTCATGACGTTGCCTGCTTGGGTATAGCAAGCCCCATCCCCCTCTCCCTGCCCCCTACAACTAGGCTGCTGTGGTCACAAAGAGACGTCGTAAATTCCTGAGAATCTCCTCATGGACACACAGTATAGCAGAGGGGAAACTTCCAAAGAGAACAAAGGGATTTCTTCCGCCTCACAGAACTTGAGGTACGAACAGATTTCATGTTCCGGAAAAAGTATAAAAGATCGGTGAAGATTCCAGCTATTAATATGTCCGTTTGTCACAACTTGGGAAACTCATGGGAGACTGTGTGGCTACATTACCATACCGCTGTTTATATAATAACCTCAGATATGAGGTTTACATCTAATTGTTGTATAAAATGAATGAGTGAGTATGATACTGTTTGTATAATTGTGTAATATGATTTTGGACTGTTTAATGAAGAAAAATACAAATCCCTTTTGATTTGAACTAAATCCGAGGACCAGCCCCTGAGCCCAGTTGGGTCAGACATCCTGGGGCAGCCTCTTTCTGCAATTCCTAATAAAAACCCAACTTGAGAAATTATCACCAGACCATGTTTTTTCTCCATTAGGAGGAGACAAAGGTTGTGGACAATTGCTGAGTCTTTAACCATACCACGTGGTTAAACTCAAAGACTATACCGACAGAATAAGAACAAGTCTTTAATATTGACTACTAGTCTGCAGCTAGGAATTCGGTATCATTGAACGCGAATAACGACAACCGCCAAAACATCCATTCTATAATGAATGTCACTCTGAACTACCCACAATAACCATGATAGAGACAGACGAAACTCTCCAACAGAAACAAACTTTTCTCCAGCGATCAAGACGACACACTGAGCGTAAATATATATATATTGATTGCAATTGTTCCCGAATGAGTGAGCGTTCATGTGTAAAGGATTAGCATGTCAATTGTTATAATTATGAACTCTGTAGTGACTTCTTAGTCGACCCCCAATTTTCCCTTTGTCTAACAAGCCGCCATGCCGGTTCAGCCCACTAGGGCATATTTCTCCTATCATTTCATGTAACCATTTTAAGTTTGTTTGTTTGTTTATGCATTTCTGTGAATTACTTAGTTAGTAATAAATAAATGATTTAAGACAATTGATGTATGGATGACTCATAGTGAAGACTGGGTTCGTGCAGATAACCAACAATTTACAACGTTTGGAATGAGACTAACGTGAGGTAAAGTAAATAATTAATTAATTCGAAGACTAATTGATCAGATAAAATATCTGAAAAGTTATTTTAGGAAATGATAACTTTGTAATCCGAATATTTTTCCATGGTGCCCCAAATTCATAGTTAATTAGTTACGTTATTAATCAGTTGATCGCGTAATCCCTAATTACAGGAATCTTTGATAAAAACGAAGTCTTCAATTTAATGATAGCAAAGACACGACAGTGGTGTCAATAGGAACTTATCCACTTACATGCACTGGGATGTAGATGTCATAGTTGTTCCCAGAGTCAACGTCGATGGCGTGGAAGCCAGCAATGGAGCCATAGATGACTTTCAACCTCTGACCTTCCTCCACTGTGAGGTCTACCAACTGGGGCCTGTGGGGCAGGTCACCAAAGGACTAGAGGAGAGGAGAAAGAGAGAGAGATGGGAGACGGAAAGAGAGACGAGAAAGAGGGAGAACATACATTTTAAAAAAAAATTTTTTTTATGTTGTTCTGGTTGACTGGCTGTGGGAAATAGAACACATGGCACTCAGAACAATAAGGCAGGAAAAGTGAGACCTACCTTGAAGGCCATGAATTTGTGATAAGGCTTGGGAGCCCAGGCATATACCTCCACCGCATTCTTCATAGCTATCACCAGGAACTTGATCCTCTCATATTTCACTAGACACAAACAACAAAGCGGGATTAGAGCCTTTATATTATACTATAAATAAACACGTCCAAAAAGGCAAAAACCATATGTGTAAATGTACATGGTTGGAAAATGCATTGATAATAGATATACGGTTCAATAACGGGTCACATCACTGTTCCGCTGTCTCCGTCCTTCCTTTACTCACCCACTTTGTAGTGGACACATCCCTCCATCTCCCCTACAGTGGTCCAGCCCTGCTTCTTCTCAACCTCCGGGTCATTGTGGAGGATCTTGTTTCTCAGCCAGGCCAGGTAGTACACACGCACCTTGTTCTTCTTACCTGGGACAGACACACACACAGTAAGAGGTTATACAGTGGATAAGAAAAGGGGCTGAGTAGCAACAGATGAAGTTTGTGATGCACAGGTCCTTGTCAAATCAAATCAAATTTTATTGGTCACATACACATAGCAGATGTTATTGCGGGTGTAGTGAAATGTTTGTGTTCACAGCTCTAACAGTGCAGTAATATCTAACAATTCACAACAATACACACAAATCTAAAAGTAAAATAATGGAATTAAGAAATATATAAATATTAGGACGAGCAATGTCTTAGTGGCATTGACTAAAATTCAGTATAAACATATGAAATGAGTAAAGCAGTATGTAAACACTATTAAAGTGACTAGTGTTCCATTATTGAAGTGACCAGTGATTCCATGTCTATGTATATAGGGTAGTAGCCTCTAAGGTGCAGGGTTGAGTAACCGTGTGGTAGCCGGCTAGTGATGACTATTTAACGCGTCTGATGGCCTTGAGATAGAAGCTGTTTTTCAGTCTCTCGGTCCCAGCTTTGATGCCCCTGTACTGACCTCGCCTTCTGGATGATAGCGGGGTGAACAGGCCGTGGCTCGGGTGGTTGATATCCTTGATGATCTTTTTGGCCTCCCTGTGACATCTGGTGCTGTAGGTGTCCTGCGGGGCAGGTAGTTGCCCCCGGTGATGCGTTGTGCAGACAGCACCACACTCTGGAGAGCCCTGCGGTTGCGGGTGGTGCAGTTTCCATACCAAGTGATGATACAGCCCGACAGGACGCTCTCAATGGTGCATCTGTAAAAGTTTGTGAGGGTCTTAGGAGCCAAGCCAAATTTATTCAGCCTCCTCTGAGGTTGTAGAGGCACTGTTGTGCCACCTTTACCACAAGTCTGTGTGGGTGGACCATTTCAGATCGTCAGTGACGTGTACGCCAAGGAACCTTAAGCTTTCCACCTTCACTGCAGTCCCGTCGATGTGGATAGGGGGCTGCTCCCTCTGCTTTTTCCTGAAGTCCACAATCAGCTCCTTCGCTTTGTTGACATTGAGGGAGAGGTTATATTCCTGGCACCATTCTGCCAGGTCTCTCACCTTCTTCCTGTAGGCTGTCTCGTCATTGTTGGTAATCAGGCCTACTATGGTTGTGTCATCTGCAAACTTGATGATTGAGTTGGTGGCGTGCATGGCCACACAGTCATGGGTGAACAGGGAGTACAGGAGGGGGCTGAGTACGCACCCTTGTGGGGCCCCTGTGTTGAGGATCAGTGAAGTGGAGGTGTTGTTTCCTACCTTCACCACCTGGGGACGGCCCGTCAGGAAGTCCAAGACCCAGTTGCACAGGGCGGGGTTGAGACCCAGGGCCCTGAGCTTAATGATGGGTTTGGAGGGTACTATGGTGTTGAATGCTGAGCTATGGTCAATGAACAGCTTTCTTACATAGGTATTCCTCTTGTCCAGAAGGGATAGGGCAGTGTGCAGTGTTATGGCGATTGCATCGTCTGTGGATCTATTGGGGCGGTAAGCAAATTGATGTAGGTCTAGGGTGTCAGGTGTAGAGGTGATATGATCCTTAACTAGCCACGGGTGTATTCAGTTGAAATGAAACGTTCAGGACGTTGCAGATAGAAAGGCAAAATGTAGAGCTAACAGATTCTATCTGAAGATTTTGTGACTTATCCTGAACAGACCCCAGGTGAGCGCAGAGTGTTGTTCAAGTGCTGAGCAGTACTAATCACCTGATATGGTGATGAGCAGGTTCAGTCCCTCCAGAACATCCATTTGTTGAAACCTGCGCGAATTGATGAGGGGGTAGACCTTCCCCTGACCACTACGGTCCAGCAGCTTCAGACCATTCTCTGTCCCCACCAGCAGGTTCACACCTGGGAATCACACACAGATACAAATATCCCCAAAATGCAAACAATCAGGACCTACAGGAAATATGTAGAAGATGTGATACTCATGGTGGATGGAATAAAATGATTACAGTGTTGGCTATAGCTTAGACCAGCGTGCTGTCTGTCTCACCCCAGAGAGCAGCACAGAGGATCTCAGAGTTGAACCTCTTCTTGTACTTGCGGATCTCGGGGGTGTCGCTGTGGGGGCGTGTGTTGGTGGGGTTCACGTTCACCATGGAGCCTTTCCTCACCTCCATCTTCAGCTGCTCAAACCTGGAGCCCAGGCCTGGACACAGCAGGAGGGAGGCAGAGAAGCAGGCAAAGTTTAGAGGGAAGAGGAGAGAAAACTTCCTTAAGGGAATGATATTGAATCAAGCTACTATGGGCAAATGCTGCCCTCCTGCTGTGAGACATTTCCATGACTCAGATTTAATAACAGCAGTAAAGTAAAAGATGCTGGATTGTGAGCCGAGTAATGAAGCTAGAGACTGGAATAGGGAACTAAGGAATTGAGGGTGTATAGGGGAACCTCATTTAACCTTTTGATAATGAGACATTCTGTCTGTACTTACTGCCCACAGAGATGGCATCCGCAGTGTCACCTGGTGGTTGGTACATGCCCAGGTCAACAAAGGTGGTGAAGGAGGACTTGCCACTTGACGCCTTGACTAGACCCCTGGACTGATACTGGAGGAAACAGGAAGGAAGGGAGAGAATGGAGTTTTGGGCAGAGAACCATGTCCATGATTGTACTTGTATTCGGGGAGAGAGTCAGAGAGACTCACATCATAAACAGAGTCTTTCCCAGGGGAGGAGTGGGAGGCGGAGTCAGTGGGGGAGTGGGAGGGCTGCACCACATCAGGCAGGTTGGTGTATCCATTGTGGCTCCGCTTCTCTGGTGTCTGCCAGGCAACGGGGACAAACCAGTCACAATGGCCCAACACAACCTCCTACATAAGAGTAACCTGACCACCCACACACATTTACACAACTCCACACACATACATGTATACATATGTGTGTTTAATACAGACTACTTCTCTCTAGTCCAGTAGGCTACTTCCTGAAAGACATAACTCACCCTCTGCACCAGCATGGTCTGGTCCCTGTAGCCTCCAGCCTGCCCCTCCTCCCCTCCCTCGCCCTCCTCCTCCTCATGAACCACCATGGTGTTGACCGAGTCAGTGTCGGCATCCCGGGGACTAAAGACAGACAGGAGAGGATGTCAAGGAGGAAGAAACAGAGGAAAATGACGGAACAGCAGAAGATATGAAGTAGACAGGAAAATGAAAGAAGGGAAGGTGAGGGTGGCGGTATAAAGAGGATAAGAATGGGCTTTCGATGTCATTATTCACACAAGAATCCGTCTCTCCTTTCAATGTCATTATTCACACGAGAAGCTGTCTCTCCTTTCAATGTCATTATTTACACGAGAAGCCGTCTATCCTATCAATGTCATTATTTACACGAGAAGCCGTCTCTCCTATCAATGTCATTATTTACACGAGAAGCCGTCTATCCTATCAATGTCATTATTTACACGAGAAGCCCTCTCTCCTATCAATGTCATTATTTACACGAGAAGCCGTCTCTCCTTTCAATGACATTATTTACACGAGAAGCCGTCTCTCCTTTCAATGTCATTATTCACACGAGAAGCTGTCTCTCCTTTCAATGTCATTATTCACACGAGAAGCCGTCTCTCCTTTCAATGTCATTATTTACACGAGAAGCCGTCTCTCCTTTCAATGTCATTATTTACACGAGAAGCCGTCTCTCCTTTCAATGTCATTATTTACACGAGAAGCCGTCTCTCCTTTCAATGTCATTATTTACACGAGAAGCTGTCTCTCCTTTCAATGTCATTATTTACACGAGAAGCTGTCTCTCCTTTCAATGTCATTATTTACACGAGAAACTGCCTCTCCTTTTTTCTCCTTCCTGTTTGTCAGTGTGTGTTCTCCCACCCTGGTACTGACCGGTCTGTAGGGCTGTCCTCCTCCTCATTCCCCTCTCCACTCTCACTCTCCTCACTGCTCTCACTGCCTTCTGAGGATGAGGAGTAGTCATTGGCCTTCACCGGAGGTCTGGGCTGCTCCTCAGGACGCTCCTTAGCATACAGCCCATGGTCCTGAACACACACACACACACACGACACACATACGACAGGTTTTGCCAGCATACTAGGACTATGACAGGCATGTGTAACTTAACACAGCAGCCTGACATAGTGAAACCAATACATGTGTATCACAGCACACACACAGATACTAACCTCTCCTATAGCTCTCTTGTAACTCTGTGCATTGGAAGAAGCAGTGGACAAACAGGGAAGTGAGCGGTGTAGGAAGAGAGAAAAAGAAAAGCGCAGAGAATAGGATATGAAAAAAAGAGAAACTGTTAGTGTAGGAGTCAATTTCCAGAAAAAGATCCGCTGTAGGGATTGGGGAGTGAGTGCAGGTGTTACAATAGTGCAGAATAGTCAGTGAAAATTCATTTCAAAAGTGATAAGCTGAAAAGAAGATGCGCGTGTACAGCTGACAAATGGGAAGGGTGTGTAAAGTGTCTGAATATCCTTCATGCAGTGTTCATAGTGAGGGTGTTTTACAGGTGAGGGGTACTTACAGCAGGGCGACTGGGGCGGGACGACGTGCGAGACTCCCCTGGCTTGTGCCCCGTCATGCGCCCATCATGGCCTAGTATGGGGGAGTCTATTTTGGAGGAGCCTGAAACCAACATTCTGAATGTCAACATGGAATTGCTAACATCATTGCTGGGGCTTGCTTTCATTCCATAAGAGGGATCAACAGAAAGAGAAGGAGATAGATAAGCAGAGTCACAGAGAATGTGATTGACTCACTGAGTATCCGGTGCCTCTCCAGAGAGCCAGTCTGGGGTAGATTGGATACGTGGTTCATGCTATCTCCTCTTTCCCAGCGGTCGTTGCGGCTCAGGTCTGGGTTGCTATTACAAGGAAGAGATAAGATTATTAGTTATTAAAACCTCAGCAGTGAATATCATAACTCTGTCATGATCTACCATCATCCATGTGTCATGATTGGAATCAGAATAGTCTTCTGACACATGTTTAAAATGTGAATGTATTGCCAAATGAGCTCATGAGTGAGACGGGGAGTAAAACTGACTTTGTTTGGTGCATGATTTCGGAGGTGTTGTTTAGTGGGGACAAATTTTTGCCCAAATTCTCTAAACACTGCTTACCTGCTAAATAGTTTCATCGTAAACATCGCCAGATACCTCCATGTTAGCATGTAGTGCATAACATATGAATAAACGCATGCCCTTTCTGAAGAGGGAGGGAGGGACTGGGAACAGGCTTTGGCAGAGGGAGGTATGGACTTCGTTAAGACAGATTGGAAAGTGTTTGCCGCCAAAACCTAAATCAAGTAGCGGGAGATGTGGTTCTAGGAGCCGGAATTAGAATGAGAGTAGCTTAGATGTGTCCGTCTGAGTTACCTGGCTCTGACTGGATGCCTGATGCCAGACGATAGGTTGGTGTTGAGAGCTGTGGCAATGGAGGCGGTCCTCTGGGGAATCTGCGAAAGATATCTGACATTACTAAATACATTATATGACCAAAAGTATGTTAACACCTGCTCGTCGAACATCTCATTCCAAAATCATCGGCATTAATATGGACTTGGTCGCCCCTTTGCTGCTATAACAGCCTCCACTCTTCTGGGAAGGCTTTCCACTAGATGTTGGAACATTGCTAAGGGGACTTGCTTCCCCGCAGTGCCAGACCTCACTGATGCTGGGCGATTAGGCCTGGCACGCAGTCTGCATTCCAATTCATTCCAAAGGTGTTTGATGGGGTTGAGGTCAGGGCTCTGTGCAAGCCAGTCAAGTTCTTCCACACCGATCTCAACAAACCATTTCTGTATGGACCTCGCTTTTTGCACGGGGACATTGTCATGCTGAAACAGGAAAGGGCCTTTCCCAAACTGTTGCCACAAAGTTGGAAGCACAGAATAGTCTAGAATGTCATTGTATGCTGTAGCATTAAGATTTCACTTTACTGGAACTAGGGGCCTAGCCCGAGCCATAAAAAACAGCCCCAGACCATTATTCCACTTCCACCAAACTTTACAGTTGGCACTATACATTGGGGCAAGTAGCATTCTCCTGGCATCCGCCAAACCCAGATTTGTCTGTTAAACTGCCAGATAGTAAAGCGTGATTCATCAATCCAGAGAACGGGTGTCCACTACTCCAGAGTCCAATGGTGGTGATTTACACCACTCCAGCAGAGGCTTGGCATTGTGATCTTAGGCTTAGAAGCTCCCGACTAACAGTTTTTGTGCTGACATGGCTTCCAGAGGCAGTTTGGAACTCGGTAGTAAGTGTTGCAACCGAGGACAGACAATTTTTACACACCACACGCTTCAGCATTCGGCGGTTCAATTCTGTGAGCTTGTGTGGCCTACCACTTCACGGCTGAGCCGTTGTTGCTGCTAGACATTTCCACTTCACAATAACACCATTTTTACCGGGGCAGCTCTAACAGGGCAGAAATTTGACAAACTGACTTGTTGGAAAGGTGTCATTCCATGATGGTGCGATGTTGAAAGTCACTGAGCTCTTCAGTAAGGCCATTCTACTGCCAATGTTTATATATGGAGATTGCATGGCTGTGCGATCGATTTTATACACGGGTCAGCAACAGGTGTGGCTAAAATAGCCGAATCCGCTAATTTGAAGGGGTGTCCACATACGTTTGTATATACAGAACCAGTCAAAAGTTTGGACACACCTAAACATTCAAGGGTTTTTCTTTATTTTTACTTCACCTTTATTTAACCAGGTAAGCCAGTTGCGAACAAGTTCTCAATTACAACTGCGACCTGGCCAAGATAAAGCAAAGCAGTGCGACAAAAACAACACAGAGTTGCACATGGGATAAACAAATGTACAGTCAATCTGTATACAGTGTGTGCAAATTAAGTAAGGAGGTAAAAAAAAAATAGGCCACAGAGGCGAAGCAATTACAATTAACACTGGAGTGATAGATGTGCAGATGAGGATGTGCAAGTATAAATACTGGTGTGCAAAAGAGCAGAAAACAGTAAAACATATGGAGATGGGGTAGGTAGTTGGTTGGACGTGCTATTTACAGATGGGCTGTGTACAGCTGCAATGATCTGTGAGCTGCTCTGACAGCTGATGCTTGAAGTTAGTGAGGGAGCTATAACTCTCCAACTTCAGTGATTTTTGCAATTCGTTCCAGTCATTGGCAGCAGAGAACTGGAAGGAAAGGTGGCCAAAGGAGGTGTTGGCTATAGGGATGACCAGTGAAATATACCTGCGGGAGCGCGTGCTACGGGTGGTTGTTGCTATGGTGACCAGGGAGCTAAGATAAGGCGGGGATTTATCTAGCAAAGACTTATAGATGACCTGGAGCCAGTGGGTTTGGCGACGAATATGTAGTGAGGGCCAGCCAACGAGAGCATACAGATCGCAGTGGTGGGTAGTATATGGGGCTTTGGTGACAAAACAGATGGCACTGTGATAGACTGCATCCAATTTGTTGAGTAGGGTGTTGGAGGCTATTTTGTAAATGACACCGCCGAAGTCAAGGATCGGTAGGATAGTCAGTTTTATGAGGGTATGTTTTGGCAGCATGAGTGAAGGAGGGTTTGTTGCGAAATAGGAAGCCGATTCTAGATTTAATTTTGGATTAGAGATGCTTAATGTGACTCTGGAAGGAGAGTTTACAGTCTAACCAGACACCTAGGTATTTGTAGTTGTCCACATATTCTAAGTCAGAACCGTCCAGAGTAGTGATGCTAGTCGGCCGGGAGGGTGCGGGCAGCGATCGGTTGAAAAGCATGTATTTCGTTTTACTAGCATTTAAGAGCAGTTGGAGGCCACGGAAGGAGTGTTGTATGGCAAGCTCATCTGGAGGTTTGTCAACACAGTGTCCAAAGAAGGGCCAGAATTATACAGACTGGTGTTGTCTGTGTAGAGGTGGATCAGAGAATCACCAGCAACAAGAGCGAAATCATTGATATATACAGAGAAAAGAGTCGGCCCAAGAATTGAACCCTGTGGCACCCCCATAGAGACTGCCAGAGGTCCGGACAACAGGCCTCCGATTTGACACACTGAACTCGGTTTGAGAAGTAGTTAGTGAACCAGGCGAGGCAGTCATTAGAGAAACCAAGGCTGTTGAGTCTGCCGATAAGTGTACGGTGATTGACAGAGTCAAAAGTCTTGGCCAGGTCGATGAAGACGGCTGCACAGTACTGTTTTTTATCGATGTTAGTTATGATATCGTTTAGGACCTTCAGCGTGGCTGAGGTGCACCCGAGACCAGCTCGGAAACCGGATTGCATAGTGGAGAAGGTACAGTGGGATTCGAGATGGAAGATGATCTGTTTGTTCACTTGGCTTTCGAAAGACTGTAGAAAGGCATTGTAAAATAATAGTGACGACATCAAAACTATGAAATAACACATATGGAATCATGTAGTAACCAAAAAAGTTTTAAACATGAACATGTGTTGGGGTTGACATCCATAAACAAGGATTATACAAAAATTTTTACCTCAACATTGTTTGAAACACACAAACAATAACCTAAACGTAGGCTAATTTTGCTGGGGGGCAAGGAGGAGATGTGGGATCTTTCTCCCACGTATTTCCATGGCAATTCCATTGTTTTGGTTGAGTTCGATTGACCTCTTGTAACGGTTGTCCTCCTCCTCTTCATCCGAAGAGGAGGAACAGGGATTGAACCAAAATGCAGCGGGTTGTGAACACATAATTTATTTAAAGAAAACACGAACTCGACTATAAACTAACAAAACAACAAACGGAGTAGACAGACCTGGACGACGAACTTACATAAACACGAAGAACGCACGAACAGGGAAAATAGCCTACACATAAAATAACGATGAACAAACAAACCGAACAGTCCCGTATGGTGCGACAAACACTGACACAGGAGACAACCACCCACAACGAACACTGTGAAACAACCTACCTAAATATGACTCTCAATTAGAGGAACGCCAAACACCTGCCTCTAATTAAGAGCCATACCAGGCAACCCTTAAACCAACATAGAAACAGAAAACATAGAATGCCCACCCAAACTCACGTCCTGACCAACTAACACATTCAACAAACTAACAGAAATAGGTCAGGAACGTGACACCTCTTTACCACATGTATAGATGCATGTTCACGTCATCGTCACCAATCAACTGCATTACAGTTAAAAACGACTGACTACCCCCACTGTATGCTGCCTATGCTACCAGCTTATACGAACGAGAGTTAGCATTTGGTAGTCACTTCTTCTAAACCTGAAAAGAAACTTCTAAATGTTAAGCAGTGAAAACTGCCAAATCTGACTTTAGTAACCACATTGTGGTTACTATGTGGTTAGTAACTGTTACAATAGATCAATCATGACGGATGACGAATATCCACTTTGTTAAATCTGATTTGCTAATGTGCGCCAATGCGATGTCCTTCTATCCTCCACGGTCTGCGTTCCATTGGCCTCTACCGCATGTACACTAGGTGTACAAAACATTAAGTACATCTGCAATTTTCAGGTAGATCAGCTTTAATATTGCAGATAGATTATAGCTCTCATCAATGTAATTGTATGCATCATTTTCATTCCCCCATATATTTTGTAAATATACAGTACCGGTCAAAATTTGACACACCTACTCATTCAAGGGTTTTTATTTTTACTATTTTCTACATTGTAGAATAATAGTGAAGACATCAACACTATGAAATAACACATATTGAATCATGTAGTAACCAAAAAAAGTGTTCAATCAAAATATATTTGAGATGTTAGATTCTTCAAAGTAGCCACCCTTGCATTGATGACAGTGCACTCTTGGCATACTCTCAACCAGCTTCCTAAGGAAGAATGCTTTTCCAACAGTCTTGAAAGAGTTCCCACATATGCTGAGCACTTGTTGGCTGCTTTTCCTTCACTCTGCGGTCCAACTCATCCCAAACCATCTTAAATGGGTTGAGGTCGGGTGATTGTAGTATTAGACTGATGCAGCACTCCATCACTCTCCTTCTTGGTCAAACAGCCCTTACACAGCCTGGAGGTGTGTTGGGTTATTACCCTGTTTAAAAACAAATGATAGTGGGACTAAGCGCAATCCAGATGGGGTGGCAAATTGCTGCAGAGTGCTGTGGTAACCACGCTGGTTAAGTGTGCCTTGAATTCCAAATAAATCACAGTGTCACCAACAAAGCACTTCCAAACCTTCATACCTACTCCATGCTTCACGGTGGGAACCACACATGTAGAGATCATCCGTTCACCTACTCTGCATCCTCTTCTTATTGGTGTCCTTTAGTAGTGGTTTCTTTGTAGCAATTCAACCGTGAAGGCCTGATTCACACAGTCTCCTCTGAACAGTTGATGTTGAGATGTGTCTGTTACTTGAACTCTGTGAAGCATGTATTTGGCCTGCAATCTGAGGTACAGTTAAATCTAATGAATCTAACTCTGGTCTTCCTTTCCTGTGGCGGTCCTCATGAGAGCAGTTTCATCATAGCGCTTGATGGTTTTTGTGACTGCACTTGAAGAAACATTGAAAGTTCTTGAAATGTTCCAGATTGACTGATCTCCATGTCTTGTAGGAATGACGGACTGTCGTTTCTCTTTGCTTATTTGAGCTGTTCTTGCCATAATATGGACTTGGTCTTTTACCAAATAGGGCCATCTTCTGTATACCACCCCTACCTTGTCACAACACTGATTGGCTTTAACGCATTAAGAAGGAAAGAAATTCCACAAATTAACTTTTAACAAAGCATGTGAATTGAAATGCATTCCAGGCAACTACATCATGAATCTGGTTGAGAGAATGCCAAGAGTGTGAAAAGCTGTCATCAAGGCAAATGGTGGCTACTTTAAAGATTCTCAAATATAAAATATATTTTGATTTGTTTTACACTTTTTTGCTTACTACATGATTCCATATGTGTTATTTCATAGTTTTGATGTCTTCACTATTATTCTACAATGTAGAAAATAGTAAAAATAAAACATAAACCTTGAATGAGTAGGTGTCCAAACCTTTGACTGGTACAGTGTATCTAAAAGACTAAAACCCAGCAGGTGGCCTCTCACCTTGGGCGGCTGTTCGATCTCTGGCAGGCGAATCCAGGGGCCGCGGTCCTCCCTTTTGCGAGGCTGTGGGGCGGGGCTCTCGGAGGTGGGATCAGAGTTCTGTCGGACCAGCTCCCTGGAGTGGACGGGGCGGGGGGTGGGGGAGGGATCCTGGGTGGGGAAGGCGGACATGGTCTTAGTGGGCTGGTCACACAGGGACTGGGAGCGGGGGACAGGGGCAGCGTAGGGCTTCAGCGGGACCAAGTGGGCCATCTGGAACTGCAGCGGTGCAGCAGTGAGGAAGGAGGGAACGGAGGAAGTGAGTATAGAGGTGGAGGAGAGGGCAGGGTCAGGTAGTGAGAGCAAGCAAAATAGAGTGATAGGAGGGAGGATTGTGCAGGGCATATAGGGATTTTTGCCATTTTATGAAATTAGGGAAATAAGACAATATGAAAGCAATAAGAAGGGAAAAGGGTGGGTCCAGGAGGAGGAGAGGGGAGAAAAGGAAGGAAAAGAAGATTGAAAATAAATAAAGGTAAAATAAACATTATTAGACAGGGGGTAATGCAGTCCAAGGAAAAAGACAAGGGGAAGGAAAGAACATCTAATTCTTCTCTCAACTTTGACACATTACAGTCTCCATTGTGATAAACCAGTATTTCAACAACATGTCTACACTATATTGTAACAAGGGAAACATATTAATAAAGTACACACAAATATATTCCCAGATGAACAAACACCAACACACACCTTGCCCTGTCCCCCCTGAGGCTCAACAGGCCGCTGCATAGGCGGGGTCTGAGCAGCCTGGCCCCCTCCGGATTGGCTGATGGAGTCAGAGCGTGATTGGATGGCAGTGTCAGAGACAGTGTTGCAGATTTTGGGGGAGCCCTGCCTGTTGAGCTTACTGCGCTCCTCCACCTGAGAGAGGAAAATGGAAGGAAATAAGGGGAGAAGTGATGGGGGAGAGGGAGAAAGCGCATAACAGAGATGTCGAATCAGACTAACTTTCAGGAAAAAAGATGACATTTAAGGTGATACTGCATAACTGCTTGATGCTAACTTGTTACAGGGTAATTGCTAAATATATCCCTCTGGTATTACTCTAGGTTATAAAACCCTATTTAATGAAAGGTGTGGTCGATAGGGTTATTTAAGTTGAAGTTATAGCACGTTCCACTGTTCATGTCCGTGTGGTATTATTGTACCTCTCGGGCCCATGCAGGCTTATTGTTGGGCTCCACGTTCTTGCTGTAGTGGTAGAGGGGCTGGGGCTTCTTGTCCTGTTGCTGCTGCTGCAGGGACACCAGGTAGGCATGCTCCTGCTGCAGCTGCCTCTGCAGACGCTCAGACTGCCTCTGCTCTTCCAGCTGCTTACGCTTGTACTCCTGCACACACACCATGATACGGTCAAAGCAGACTTTTCTAGGCCTGAGCATGGCTAGTACACAATACACACCCCTTTGACATGCCCCCCAGACAGACACAATCCTACATACAAAGATGGGGACATCATGCAGGGTATACATAGACATGGGCCTTATTCTCAAAGTTCTCTCAATGATTCTCTAGTTCTCTCAAGAAATGTTTTCGTAAAACAAAGAAGCAAAATACAGTATGTTAGTGCAAACTGTCAAACTGGAGTATTTGACGCCTCTAGTGGTGAGAGGTGTGAAGTGCCAGTAGGAGGAGGAGGGTAAGGTAAGCAGTATGCCCTGCAGGCAGAGGTAGGGGTAGACTAGGGCTGAGGAGAGGAGGTGACTGCAGGATAAAGGAAGGAAGAGAGTTACCATGAGCAGTGCCTGCTCCTGAAGCAGCTGCTGCTGAAGGATTTCTAACTGCCGCTGTTCCTCCTCTAACTTATGTCTTATGAACTCCTGAAGAGAGAGGTGGAGGAGGGGTGAAGAGGGAAAGGAAAGACAATGGAGAAGAAGAGGATAGATATAAATAGACCACGATGTAGGGGGGAAATTATGACTGTCATACACTAGTTAGTACACAGCCTTAGTGATTTGTCATGGCTTTAAAATTCTACAGGTAAACTAAAAGCTACTGCAAAAAGGTATTAGCTTTTGCAGTTTGACTGTTAGCCTCTACAATACAAATCCATATAAATTGCATCACTTCTTCATTTAGGACTCGATGCAGGTTAGTTATCACTTAGAAATGGGCAATGGTAGGAGAGTTAAACGGTTTATGGAGAAAAGGAGACTAGGAGAATTGATTATAAAACGTAGGTTGACTGTGATATAATGCCAGTCACAGTGTTACTAAGGTAGAGCAGAAACGAAGCAAAAGAGAGACGCAGAAACTGAGCTCACCCACAGAAAACTCATCTCTGTATAAATACTCTAATTTAGATTCCTGCTGCCATGGCAACCAGCTCACGGACATTCCACAGCCAGAGTGGCTTGCAGTAGCCTGCAGAATAGGCTACGCCCACACCTCTCCACAATTGGCTGACTGTGCTCCTGCGCTTCTCATGGTTGGTTACCTGCTCCCTCTCGGCCAGCCTCCTATCCTCCTCCCTCCTTATATCGTCAAGTCTCCGATGGGGGCCCTTTTCTTGCTGTCTCACCATCTCTCGCTCTTTTCTCTGTTGCTGAGAGGGATAACAGGAGAGAGGGAGAGAAATGAGTGTGGAAGCCACTTTTGCATATTATGTTGTGGTTATAATGGATGCCTTACTTTTGCATAAACCGTTAGTTTTTTTCCTCCACTGTGAGAGGAAATAAAAGGTGTAAAAGAGCAAGCGAGAGAGAAAAAGCGGGAGGAGGAGGAGGGGGGAGATGTTGGTTGTGAGTCACACATGTACCTCCAACCACTGCAGCCCTGCTCATCTTCTGAGACTGACCTTCTCCCTGATTCAAACACTTGGCCAGTTGTTCTTTTAAACCTTTACCGGTCTCTTCTTACAAATTTTTATTATTAAAAACTTAAATTCCTACTACTAAGAACTCAAATAGGAACTATCAATGTTTTTTTTTTTCAACTTGATGTTTATTTAGGAAATAACAGATCTCTACCAGGCGGTTGAGAAGTCAAAATACAGCCATACCAGCAATGCCATAGATGCGGTAAATGCCTGCTAAACACTGACTCTGGTTCATATAAGCTAGTTAGCATACAGAATTCAGTGGTAGTAGTTAGTCGTTTTGAACTGTTTTGCTGTTGATTGATGACATGAACATGTGTTGGGATTGACATCCATATGCAAACATTATACTCAAATTTTTACCACAACATTGTGTGAAACACACAAACAATAGCCTAAACGTATGCTAATTTTCCTGGGGGGCAAGGAGATTCAGTATCTTTCTCCCACATGTTTCCATGGCAATTCCATTGTTTTGGTCGAGTTCGAATGACCGTAAATAAAAATTAAAAATAAACTTTATTTAACTAGGCAAGTCAGTTAAGAACAAATTCTTATTTTCAATGACGGCCTAGGAACCGTGGGTTAACTGCCTTGTTCGGGGGCAGAACGACAGATGTTTACCTTGTCAGCTCGGGGATTCGATCTTGCAACCTTTCGGTTACTAGTCCAATGCCGCTTTACCGCATGTATAGATGCATGTTCATGTCATCATCACCAATCAACAAATTAACTTTCAACAAGGCACACCTGTGAATTGAAATGCATTCAATCAATCAGTCAAATGTATTTATGAAGCCCTTCTTACATCAGCTGATGTCAAAGTGCTGTACAGAAACCCAGCCTAAAACCCCAAACAGCTAGCAATGCAGGTGTAGAAGCATGGTGGCTAGGAAAAACTCCCTAGAAAGGCCGGAACCTAGGAAGAACCCTAGAGAGGAACCAGGTTATAAGGGGTGGCCAGTCCTCTTCTGGCTGTGCCGGGTGGAGATTATAACAGAACATGGCCACTATGTTCAAATGTTCATAGATGACCAGCAGGGTCAAATAATAAATTAGGTGACTACCTCATGAAGCTGATTGAGAGAATGCCAAGAGTGTTCAAAGCAGTCATCAAGGCAAAGGCTACTTTGAAAAATCTCAAAAATAAAATATATTTTGATTTGTTTAACATTTTTTGGTTACTATGATTCCATGTGTTATTTCATCATTGTCTTCACTATTATTCTACAATGTAGAAAACAGGAAAATAAAGGAAAACTCTTGAATAAGTACAGTACCAGTCAAAGGTTTGGATACACCTACTCATTCCAGGGTTTTTCTTTATTTTTTACATTGTAGAATAATAGAGAAGACATCAAAACTATGAAATAACACATTCATTTTTTTACCCCTTTTTCTCCCCAACTTCGTGGTATCCAATTGGTAGTTACAGTCTTGTCTCATCGCTGCAACTCCCGTACGGACTCAGGAGAGGCGAAGGTCGAGATCCGTGCATCCTCCGAAACACAACCCAGCCACTGCTTCTTGACACAATGCCCGCTTAACCCGGAAGCCAGCCACACCAATATGTCGGAGGAAACACTGTGTCAGCGTGCATTGCGCCCGGCCAGCCACAGGAGTCGCTAGAGCGATGGGACAAGAACATCCCTGCTGGCCAAACCCTCCCCTAACCCATACGATGCTGGGCAAATTGTGCGCAGCCCCATGGGTCTCCCAGTAGCGGCCGGCTGCGACAGAGCCTGGACTCAAACCAGGATCTCTAGTGGCACAGCGATGCAGTGCCTTAAACCACTGTGCCACTCGGGTGGCCCATGAAATACCACATTTTGACTGCGACCAAAAACAAGCTACATATTGACAGTAGCAAAACAAATTATCTAATGATTCTGTCTCTTCGCTAATATTAGGAAGGTGTTTTTAATGTTTTATATATTTGAATTACAATTTGAATATAATTTTTACTCATCTCAACAATATTTAAAAAACATACTTTATGTCTGCTTCAATGGAGTTTATAGATGAGTAAGCTTTGGTAAATGTGGATTTATATATATTTTTTTAAATATAAATTATGGTAATTTATGTCCAATATTCAATTACATTGAAATTAATGTGTTTTCAGGTTGTGTATGTTGCAATGTGCCTCCAAAAGGAATTAAATAATTCAAATGATCCAGGTTCTTCTACCATGTTTCCCACATATTCAGACATTTTGAGATAATAATGTATGATAAAGTGCAGTTCTCTTTTATTACATAGTGACAACCACCTGGTTGAGCACATTTTTACAAAATTCTTACTTTTTAGGCTTTTTACATTTTAATTTATTTTCATATGCCTACTCTTCAAGGTCTCTACTAACAGGAATGGTGCAATATTAATCCCTCATCAACTGAATTCCTGCCTCTTATACCATATATTTTGTGACAGAGTTCTTACAGCCCCGAGAGAGCAAAGTTACAGTGCCACAACACTGAACTGCAGCAACCCAAAAATATACAAAGTATGTTTTTTGATGCAGTGGGGCTAGGGGAGTTGACCAATTAAGTTAACGTGAAGTTTCTTTTCATAACCACTTCGAAATCCATTGTCAAAACATGCTCTGCCAGCCAGTTGAGAATAGGGCTAAAGGGTTAAAGATGCAGTCCGGGATCTTCAGCACTTACAAATTCTTAACATACTGTACAAATTCCTATTCGTAACATATCATACGAATTGCATGACGTAGTACACAATTGTCTACAATTTTCAGGGACCCGTTTTGGTTTGTGAGCACTACTTTCAAAACTTCTGGCTGAAATTATACAAAAGCTCTGGAGCATCACTTTAATTGGTATCGCCCTGAATAGATTTAAGCCGCCTTCTGAAAAGACACTACATCCTCCCTATTAAAACATCTCCCTTAAGAGAGGCTTCCTCATTGTTGTATTAAAACAAGATATAACTTGCTAATGACATGTTTTACATTTAAGATGCTGGTCTTCTCTTTTGTTGTTGCCAATTAATGAACTATCTCCAGAGAACATTCAGCGATAAAAAATGTTTTCTCTCCCTGAAGAAAAGTTGATACCTGACCTTGTGATAATCAATTCCCATCTACTGCATGTGGTGAATCTAACATTTGAGATTTAAATCCAGTTGAATTATTTTAGTTGGCACAGAAATTATGTACAATTATTTATTATAATATTCATTATTTAAAAAAAAAAAGCAATATAGATAGCTTTTTCTATTTAACTAGGCAAGTCAGTTAAGAACAAATTCTTATTTACAATGACGGCCTACCGGGGAACCGTGGGTTAACTGCCTTGTTCAGGGGCAGAACGACGGATTTTTACCTTGTCAGCTCGGGGATTCGATCCAGCAACCTTTCGGTTACTGACCCAGCGCTCTAACCACTAGGCTACCTGGCATTACCAACTTGCTAAATTAGCAAGCTTCATATCCTGCTGTATTATGGCATCTTCAAAAACACTGTACAGTGTGTTTTGGCAATATACATAACAGCCTAGTACAAGCCCAGTAAACCTGGCTACTGTGAAAACCTTAGAGACTTGGGGTGACATAAATAGCTGTATAAAAGCTTGTGATGATTCATTCTCTGTAAGTTAGAATAAAGTCAGCTGAACCATGTTGGTCACTGGTTTTACCTCACAGGGTAAAATCGTGGTTTACTTGAACCTGCTGAAGAACACTAGCCGCAGTTGATAAGGCTGTGTGTGACCGTGTGTCAGTGGAGTTCTGTCGTTTGTGCAAAAGCCAGTCCTCCGTCCTCTCTCCTCCGTGACTCGGAAACCGATAAGTGGTTGAGGTGTGTGTAAATTTGTTAGTAGACAAACAGAAGACGGTCCTACACTCCTCGATAACCTCCTTTTATCGATAAAATGTCTTGCACTACTAACTAAATTAGTTTTTAGCACTTCACACATTTATTTTGGGATCCACCGCTGTAAAAGTCATTTCATACGAGTGCATTTGTCCACTTTCCCTCTCCTCACCAACTCTCCTCAATTAACTTTTACCTTTTTCAAAAGGAGGTGAGAGGACGGAGGAGAGAGGGCGCAGGAGGTGAGAGGACAGAGGAGAGAGTGCGCAGGAGGTGAGAGAGGACGGAGGAGAGAGGGTGCAGGAGGTGAGCAAATCTAATTGATATAAAGCCTGTGCGTATTACCTCTTCCAGGCGGCGACGCTGTTCTTTCTGCTCCTCGATGCGTTTCTGTCGGTCGTGCAGCAGCTGTCTCTTGTGTTCCTCTGGGTCTCGGCGCTGGGCGGCCAGTTGGGCCTGCTGTCTCTTCAGAGCCTCCGATCGCTCCTTGTTCTCCTGCTGCAGACGCAGGAAGTCCCGCCTCAACGTCGACTCACCAGGCACATTCAGGATGGAGGTACTTGAGGACAGAGAGAGAGAGGTGGAAGGGAGAGAACAACGCAGAGAGACAGAGACATATAGCAGGATGAGGTAATGGAAAGATCATAGTAGAGAAGCAGGAGATTGTGTCATTCATCTCAGGGCACTGTGGTCTTATATTACTGCGGTATTGCTTGGGGTAGTAACGTTGTTGGGGTAGTGTTGTGTTACCTGGACTCTCCGTCTTCCCCACGGTTCTCATCCTCCTCATCACTGCCACTGTACTCATACTCTGTCTCCTCTGAAACAAAGACAGTAAGAGAGAGAACAGAAGTGAGAACGCATAGCATCTACAATGCATTCGGAAAGTATTCAGACCCCTTGACTTTTCCCACATTGTTACATTACAGCCTTATTCTAAAATGGATTAAATCATTTTTTTCGCCTCATCAATCTACACACAATACCCCATAATTACAAAGCAAAAACAGGTTTTTAGAAATGTTTGCAATTTTTTTTAAAATTTTTTTTATAATACCCGAAATATCACATTTACTTAATGTATTCAGACCCTTTACTCAGTACATTGTTGAAGCACCTTTGGCAACGATTATAGCATTGCGTCTTCTTGGGTATGACGTTACAAGCTTGGCACACCTGTATTTGGGGAGTTTCTCCCATTCTTCTCTGCAGATCCTCTCAAGCTCTGTCAGGTTGGATGAGGAGTGTCGCTGCACAGCTATTTTCAGGTCTACAGTGCTGTTCGATCGGGTTCAAGTCCAGGCTCTGGTTGGGCCACTCAAGGACATTCAGAGACTGGTCCCGAAGCCACTCCTGCATTGTCTTGGCTGTGTGCTTAGAGTCGTTGTCCTGTTGGAAAGTGAACCTTCGCAACAGTCTGAGATCCTGAGTGCTCTGGAGCAGGTTTTCATCAAGGATCTCTCTGTACTTTGCTCCGTTCATCCCTCCCTCAATCCTGACTAGTCTCCCAGTCCCTGCCACTGAAAAACATCCCCACAGCATGATGCTGCCACCACCATGCTTCACCATAGGGATGGTGCCATGTTTCCTCCAGATGGGACACTTCGCTTTCAGGCCAAAGAGCTCAATCTGGGTTTCATCAGACCAGTGTATCTTGTTTCACATGGTCTGAGAGTCCTTTAGATGCATTTTGGCAAACTCCAAGCAGGCTGTCATGTGCCTTTTACTGAGGAGTGGCTTCCATCTGGCCTAGGAAGAGTATTGGTGGTTCCAAACTTCTTCCATTTAAAAATGATGGGAAGCCACTGTGTTTTTGAAGGACTTTCAATGCTGCAGAAATGTTTTGATACCATTCCCCAGATCTGTGCATCGACACAATCCTGTCTCTGAGCTCTACGGACAATTCCTTTGACCTCATGGCTTGTTGTTTGCTCTGACATGCACTGTCAACTGTGGGACCATATATAGACAGGTGTGTGCCATTCCAAATCATGTCCAATCAATTGAATTTACCACAGGTGGACTCCAATCAAGTTGGATAAACATCTCAAGGATGATCAATAGAAACAGGATGCACCTGAGCTCAATTGCAATACCATAATACACCTCACCTTCCATACCATAATACACCTCACCCTCCATACTATAATACACCTCACCATCCATACCATAATACATCCCACTCTCACCCTCCATACCATAATACATCCCACTCTCACCCTCCATACCATAATACATCCCACTCTCACCCTCCATACATCCCACTCTCACCCTCCATACCATAATACATCCTACTCTCACCCTCCATACCATAATACATCCCACTCTCACCCTCCATACCATAATACGTCCCACTCTCACCACCCATACCATAATACGTCCCACTCTCACCCTCCATACCATAATACATCCTACTCTCACCCTCCATACCATAATACATCCCACTCTCACCCTCCATACCATAATACATCCCACTCTCACCCTCCATACCATAATACATCCCACTCTCACCCTCCATACCATAATACACCTCACCCTCCATACCATAATACACCTCACCCTCCATACCATAATACACCTCACCCTCCATACCATAATACACCTCACCCTCCATACCATAATACACCTCACCCTCCATACCATAATACACCTCACCCTCCATACCATAATACACCTCACCCTCCATACCATAATACACCTCACCCTCCATACCATAATACATCCCACTCTTACCCTCCATACCATAATACATCCCACTCTCACCCTCCATACCATAATACACCTCACCCTCCATACCATAATACATCCCACTCACCCTCCATACATCCCACTCTCACCCTCCATGCATCCCACTCTCACCCTCCATACATCCCACTCTCACCCTCCATACATCCACTCTCACCCTCCATACCATAATACACCTCACCCTCCATACCATAATACACCTCACCCTCCATACCATAATACACCTCACTAACCATACCATAATACATCCCACTCTCACCCTCCATACCATAATACATCCTACTCTCACCCTCCATACCATAATACATCCTACTCTCACCCTCCATACCATAATACATCCTACTCTCACCCTCCATACCATAATACATCCTACTCTCACCCTCCATACCATAATACATCCTACTCTCACCCTCCATACCATAATACATCCCACTCTCACCCTCCATACAATAATACACCTCACCCTCCATACCATAATGCATCCCACTCTCACCCTCCATACCATAATACATCCCACTCTCACCCTCCATCCATCCCACTCTCACCCTCCATCCATCCCACTCTCACCCTCCATACATCCCACTCTCACCCTCCATACATCCCACTCTCACCCTCCATACATCCCACTCTCACCCTCCATTCCATAACACACCTCACCCTCCATACCATAATAAACCTCACCCTCCATACCATAATACACCTCACCCTCCATACCATAATACACCTCACCCTCCATACCATAATACACCTCACCCTCCATACCATAATACATCCCACTCTCACCCTCCATACCATAATACATCCCACTCTCACCCTCCATACCATAATACATCCCACTCTCACCCTCCATACCATAATACATCCCACTCTCACCCTCCATACCATAATACATCCCACTCTCCCCCTCCATACCATAATACATCCCACTCTCCCCCTCCATACCATAATACACATCACCCTCCATACCATAATACATCCCACTCTCACCCTCCATACTATAATACATCCCACTCTCACCCTCCATACCATAATACATCCCACTCTCACCCTCCACACCATAATACATCCCACTCTCAACCCTCCATACCAAAATACATCCCACTCACCCTCCATACATCCCACTCACCCTCCATACATCCCACTCACCCTCCATACATCCCACTCACCCTCCATACCATAATACACCTCACCCTCCATACCATAATACACCTCACCCTCCATACCATAATACATCCCACTCTCACCCTCCATACCATAATACACCTCACCATCCATACCATAATACATCCCACTCTCACCCTCCATACATCCCACTCACCCTCCATACCATAATACACCTCACCCTCCATACCATAATACACCTCACCCTCCATACCATAATACACCTCACCTTCCATACCATAATACACCTCACCCTCGATACTATTATACATCCCACTCTCACCCTCCATACCATAATACACCTCACCATCCATACCATAATACATCCCACTCTCACCCTCCATACCATAATACATCCCACTCTCACCCTCCATACATCCCACTCTCACCCTCCATACATCCCACTCACCCTCCATACCATAATACACCTCACCCTCCATACCATAATACATCCCACTCTCACCCTCCATACCATAATACACCTCACCCTCCATACCATAATACATCCCACTCTCACCCTCGATACCATAATACACCTCACCCTCCATACCATAATACACCTCACCCTCCATACATCCCACTCACCCTCCATACCATAATACACCTAACCCTCCATACCATAATACATCCCACTCTCACCCTCCATACCATAATACATCCACTCTCACCCTCCATATCATTATACACCTCACCATCCATACCATAATACATCCCACTCTCACCCTCCATATATCCCACTCTCACCCACCATACATCCCACTCTCACCCGCCATACATCCCACTCTCACCCTCCATACCATAATACACCTCACCCTCCATACCATAATACACCTCACCCTCCATACCATAATACACCTCACCCTCCATACCATAATACACCTCACCCTCCATACCATAATACATCCCACTCTCACCCTCCATACCATAATACATCCTACTCTCACCCTCCATACCATAATACATCCCACTCTCACCCTCCATACCATAATACATCCCACTCTCACCCTCCATACCATAATACATCCCACTCTCACCCTCCATACCATAATACACCTCACCCTCCATACCATAATACACCTCACCCTCCATACCATAATACACCTCACCCTCCATACCATAATACACCTCACCCTCCATACCATAATACACCTCACCCTCCATACCATAATACACCTCACCCTCCATACCATAATACACCTCACCCTCCATACCATAATACATCCCACTCTTACCCTCCATACCATAATACATCCCACTCTCACCCTCCATACCATAATACACCTCACCCTCCATACCATAATACATCCCACTCACCCTCCATACATCCCACTCTCACCCTCCATGCATCCCACTCTCACCCTCCATACATCCACTCTCACCCTCCATACCATAATACACCTCACCCTCCATACCATAATACACCTCACCCTCCATACCATAATACACCTCACTAACCATACCATAATACATCCCACTCTCACCCTCCATACCATAATACATCCTACTCTCACCCTCCATACCATAATACATCCTACTCTCACCCTCCATACCATAATACATCCTACTCTCACCCTCCATACCATAATACATCCCACTCTCACCCTCCATACAATAATACACCTCACCCTCCATACCATAATGCATCCCACTCTCACCCTCCATACCATAATACATCCCACTCTCACCCTCCATCCATCCCACTCTCACCCTCCATCCATCCCACTCTCACCCTCCATACATCCCACTCTCACCCTCCATACATCCCACTCTCACCCTCCATTCCATAACACACCTCACCCTCCATACCATAATAAACCTCACCCTCCATACCATAATACACCTCACCCTCCATACCATAATACACCTCACCCTCCATACCATAATACACCTCACCCTCCATACCATAATACACCTCACCCTCCATACCATAATACATCCCACTCTCACCCTCCATACCATAATACATCCCACTCTCACCCTCCATACCATAATACATCCCACTCTCACCCTCCATACCATAATACATCCCACTCTCCCCCTCCATACCATAATACATCCCACTCTCCCCCTCCATACCATAATACACATCACCCTCCATACCATAATACATCCCACTCTCACCCTCCATACTATAATACATCCCACTCTCACCCTCCATACCATAATACATCCCACTCTCACCCTCCACACCATAATACATCCCACTCTCTACCCTCCATACCAAAATACATCCCACTCACCCTCCATACATCCCACTCACCCTCCATACATCCCACTCACCCTCCATACATCCCACTCACCCTCCATACCATAATACACCTCACCCTCCATACCATAATACACCTCACCCTCCATACCATAATACATCCCACTCTCACCCTCCATACCATAATACACCTCACCATCCATACCATAATACATCCCACTCTCACCCTCCATACATCCCACTCACCCTCCATACCATAATACACCTCACCCTCCATACCATAATACACCTCACCCTCCATACCATAATACACCTCACCCTCCATACATCCCACTCACCCTCCATACCATAATACACCTCACCCTCCATACCATAATACATCCCACTCTCACCCTCCATACCATAATACATCCACTCTCACCCTCCATATCATTATACACCTCACCATCCATACCATAATACATCCCACTCTCACCCTCCATATATCCCACTCTCACCCACCATACATCCCACTCTCACCCACCATACATCCCACTCTCACCCGCCATACATCCCACTCTCACCCTCCATACCATAATACACCTCACCCTCCATACCATAATACACCTCACCCTCCATACCATAATACACCTCACCCTCCATACCATAATACACCTCACCCTCCATACCATAATACATCCCACTCTCACCCTCCATACCATAATACATCCACTCTCACCCTCCATACCATAATACGTCCCACTCTCACCCTCCATACCATAATACGTCCCACTCTCACCCTCCATACCATAATACAACCCACTCTCACCCTCCATACATCCCACTCTCACCCTCCATACATCCCACTCTCAACCTCCATACCATAATACACCTCACCCTCCATACCATAATACACCTCACCCTCCATACCATAATACACCTCACCCTCCATACCATAATACACCTCACCCTCCATACCATAATACACCTCACCCTCCATACCATAATACACCTCACCCTCCATACCATAATACATCCCACTCTCACCCTCCATACCATAATACACCTCACCCTCCATACCATAATACATCCACTCTCACCCTCCATACCATAATACATCCCACTCTCACCCTCCATACCATAATACATTCCACTCTCACCCTCCATACCATAATACGTCCCACTCTCACCCTCCATACCATAATACAACCCACTCTCACCCTCCATACATCCCACTCTCACCCTCCATACATCCCACTCTCAACCTACATACCATAATACACCTCACACTACATACCATAATCCACCTCACCCTCCATACCATAATACACCTCACCCTCCATACCATAATACACCTCACCCTCCAAACCATAATACACCTCACCCTCCATACCATAATACACCTCACCCTCCATACCATAATACACCTCACCCTCCATACCATAATACACCTCACCCTCCATACCATAATACATCCCACTCTCGACCTCGATACCATAATACATCCCACTCTCACCCTCCATACATCCCACTCTCACCCTCCATACATCCCACTCTCACCCTCCATACATCCCACTCTCACCCTCCATACCATAATACACCTCACCCTCCATACCATAATACACCTCACCCTCCATACCATAATACACCTCACCCTCCATACCATAATACATCCCACTCTCGACCTCGATACCATAATACATCCCACTCTCACCCTCCATACATCCCACTCTCACCCTCCATACATCCCACTCTCACCCTCCATACATCCCACTCTCACCCTCCATACCATATTACATCCTACTCTCACCCTCCATACCATAATACATCCTACTCTCACCCTCCATACCATAATACATCCTACTCTCACCCTCCATACCATAATACATCCTACTCTCACCCTCCATACCATAATACATCCCACTCTCACCCTCCATACCATAATACACCTCACCCTCCATATCATAATACACCTCACCCTCCATACCATAATACATCCCACTCTCACCCTCCATACCATAATACACCTCACCCTCCATACCATAATACATCCACTCTCACCCTCCATATCATTATACACCTCACCATCCATACCATAATACATCCCACTCACCCTCCATATATCCCACTCTCACCCGCCATACATTCCACTCTCACCCGCCATACATCCCACTCTCACCCGCCATACATCCCACTCTCACCCTCCATACCATAATACACCTCACACACCATACCATAATACACCTCACCCTCCATACCATAATACACCTCACCCTCCATACCATAATACACCTCACCCTCCATACCATAATACATCCCACTCTCACCCTCCATACCATAATACATCCCACTCTCACCACCCATACCATAATACGTCAGACTCTCCCCCTCCATACCATAATACATCCCACTCTCACCCTCCATACCATAATACACCTCATCCTCCATACCATAATACACCTCACCCTCCATACCATAATACACCTCACCCTCCATACCATAATACACCTCACCCTCCATACCATAATACACCTCACCCTCCATACCATAATACACCTCACCCTCCATACCATAATACATCCCACTCTCACCCTCCATACCATAATACATCCACTCTCACCCTCCATATCATTATACACCTCACCATCCATACCATAATACATCCCACTCTCACCCTCCATATATCCCACTCTCACCCACCATACATCCCACTCTCACCCGCCATACATCCCACTCTCACCCTCCATACCATAATACACCTCACCCTCCATACCATAATACACCTCACCCTCCATACCATAATACACCTCACCCTCCATACCATAATACACCTCACCCTCCATACCATAATACATCCCACTCTCACCCTCCATACCATAATACATCCTACTCTCACCCTCCATACCATAATACATCCCACTCTCACCCTCCATACCATAATACATCCCACTCTCACCCTCCATACCATAATACATCCCACTCTCACCCTCCATACCATAATACACCTCACCCTCCATACCATAATACACCTCACCCTCCATACCATAATACACCTCACCCTCCATACCATAATACACCTCACCCTCCATACCATAATACACCTCACCCTCCATACCATAATACACCTCACCCTCCATACCATAATACACCTCACCCTCCATACCATAATACACCTCACCCTCCATACCATAATACATCCCACTCTTACCCTCCATACCATAATACATCCCACTCTCACCCTCCATACCATAATACACCTCACCCTCCATACCATAATACATCCCACTCACCCTCCATACATCCCACTCTCACCCTCCATGCATCCCACTCTCACCCTCCATACATCCACTCTCACCCTCCATACCATAATACACCTCACCCTCCATCCCATAATACACCTCACCCTCCATACCATAATACACCTCACTAACCATACCATAATACATCCCACTCTCACCCTCCATACCATAATACATCCTACTCTCACCCTCCATACCATAATACATCCTACTCTCACCCTCCATACCATAATACATCCTACTCTCACCCTCCATACCATAATACATCCCACTCTCACCCTCCATACAATAATACACCTCACCCTCCATACCATAATGCATCCCACTCTCACCCTCCATACCATAATACATCCCACTCTCACCCTCCATCCATCCCACTCTCACCCTCCATCCATCCCACTCTCACCCTCCATACATCCCACTCTCACCCTCCATACATCCCACTCTCACCCTCCATACATCCCACTCTCACCCTCCATACATCCCACTCTCACCCTCCATTCCATAACACACCTCACCCTCCATACCATAATAAATCTCACCCTCCATACCATAATACACCTCACCCTCCATACCATAATACACCTCACCCTCCATACCATAATACACCTCACCCTCCATACCATAATACACCTCACCCTCCATACCATAATACATCCCACTCTCACCCTCCATACCATAATACATCCCACTCTCACCCTCCATACCATAATACATCCCACTCTCCCCCTCCATACCATAATACATCCCACTCTCCCCCTCCATACCATAATACACATCACCCTCCATACCATAATACATCCCACTCTCACCCTCCATACTATAATACATCCCACTCTCACCCTCCATACCATAATACATCCCACTCTCACCCTCCACACCATAATACATCCCACTCTCTACCCTCCATACCAAAATACATCCCACTCACCCTCCATACATCCCACTCACCCTCCATACATCCCACTCACCCTCCATACATCCCACTCACCCTCCATACCATAATACACCTCACCCTCCATACCATAATACACCTCACCCTCCATACCATAATACATCCCACTCTCACCCTCCATACCATAATACACCTCACCATCCATACCATAATACATCCCACTCTCACCCTCCATACATCCCACTCACCCTCCATACCATAATACACCTCACCCTCCATACCATAATACACCTCACCCTCCATACCATAATACACCTCACCCTCCATACATCCCACTCACCCTCCATACCATAATACACCTCACCCTCCATACCATAATACATCCCACTCTCACCCTCCATACCATAATACATCCACTCTCACCCTCCATATCATTATACACCTCACCATCCATACCATAATACATCCCACTCTCACCCTCCATATATCCCACTCTCACCCACCATACATCCCACTCTCACCCGCCATACATCCCACTCTCACCCTCCATACCATAATACACCTCACCCTCCATACCATAATACACCTCACCCTCCATACCATAATACACCTCACCCTCCATACCATAATACACCTCACCCTCCATACCATAATACATCCCACTCTCACCCTCCATACCATAATACATCCACTCTCACCCTCCATACCATAATACGTCCCACTCTCACCCTCCATACCATAATACGTCCCACTCTCACCCTCCATACCATAATACAACCCACTCTCACCCTCCATACATCCCACTCTCACCCTCCATACATCCCACTCTCAACCTCCATACCATAATACACCTCACCCTCCATACCATAATACACCTCACCCTCCATACCATAATACACCTCACCCTCCATACCATAATACACCTCACCCTCCATACCATAATACACCTCACCCTCCATACCATAATACACCTCACCCTCCATACCATAATACATCCCACTCTCACCCTCCATACCATAATACACCTCACCCTCCATACCATAATACATCCACTCTCACCCTCCATACCATAATACATCCCACTCTCACCCTCCATACCATAATACATTCCACTCTCACCCTCCATACCATAATACGTCCCACTCTCACCCTCCATACCATAATACAACCCACTCTCACCCTCCATACATCCCACTCTCACCCTCCATACATCCCACTCTCAACCTACATACCATAATACACCTCACACTACATACCATAATCCACCTCACCCTCCATACCATAATACACCTCACCCTCCATACCATAATACACCTCACCCTCCAAACCATAATACACCTCACCCTCCATACCATAATACACCTCACCCTCCATACCATAATACACCTCACCCTCCATACCATAATACACCTCACCCTCCATACCATAATACATCCCACTCTCGACCTCGATACCATAATACATCCCACTCTCACCCTCCATACATCCCACTCTCACCCTCCATACATCCCACTCTCACCCTCCATACATCCCACTCTCACCCTCCATACCATAATACACCTCACCCTCCATACCATAATACACCTCACCCTCCATACCATAATACACCTCACCCTCCATACCATAATACATCCCACTCTCGACCTCGATACCATAATACATCCCACTCTCACCCTCCATACATCCCACTCTCACCCTCCATACATCCCACTCTCACCCTCCATACATCCCACTCTCACCCTCCATACCATATTACATCCTACTCTCACCCTCCATACCATAATACATCCTACTCTCACCCTCCATACCATAATACATCCTACTCTCACCCTCCATACCATAATACATCCTACTCTCACCCTCCATACCATAATACATCCCACTCTCACCCTCCATACCATAATACACCTCACCCTCCATATCATAATACACCTCACCCTCCATACCATAATACATCCCACTCTCACCCTCCATACCATAATACACCTCACCCTCCATACCATAATACATCCACTCTCACCCTCCATATCATTATACACCTCACCATCCATACCATAATACATCCCACTCACCCTCCATATATCCCACTCTCACCCGCCATACATTCCACTCTCACCCGCCATACATCCCACTCTCACCCGCCATACATCCCACTCTCACCCTCCATACCATAATACACCTCACACACCATACCATAATACACCTCACCCTCCATACCATAATACACCTCACCCTCCATACCATAATACACCTCACCCTCCATACCATAATACATCCCACTCTCACCCTCCATACCATAATACATCCCACTCTCACCACCCATACCATAATACGTCAGACTCTCCCCCTCCATACCATAATACATCCCACTCTCACCCTCCATACCATAATACACCTCATCCTCCATACCATAATACACCTCACCCTCCATACCATAATACACCTCACCCTCCATACCATAATACACCTCACCCTCCATACCATAATACACCTCACCCTCCATACCATAATACACCTCACCCTCCATACCATAATACACCTCACCCTCCATACCATAATACATCCCACTCTTACCCTCCATACCATAATACATCCCACTCTCACCCTCCATACCATAATACACCTGACCCTCCATACCATAATACATCCCACTCACCCTCCATACATCCCACTCTCACCCTCCATGCATCCCACTCTCACCCTCCATGCATCCCACTCTCACCCTCCATACATCCCACTCTCACCCTCCATACATCCCACTCTCACCCTCCATACATCCCACTCTCACCCTCCATTCCATAATACACCTCACCCTCCATACCATAATAAACCTCACCCTCCATACCATAATAAACCTCACCCTCCATACCATAATACACCTCACCCTCCATACCATAATACACCTCACCCTCCATACCATAATACACCTCACCCTCCATACCATAATACATCCCACTCTCACCCTCCATACCATAATACATCCCACTCTCACCCTCCATACCATAATACATCCCACTCTCACCCTCCATACCATAATACATCCCACTCTCCCCCTCCATACCATAATACATCCCACTCTCCCCCTCCATACCATAATACACATCACCCTCCATACCATAATACATCCCACTCTCACCCTCCATACTATAATACATCCCACTCTCACCCTCCATACCATAATACATCCCACTCTCACCCTCCATACCATAATACATCCCACTCACCCTCCATACATCCCACTCACCCTCCATACATCCCACTCACCCTCCATACATCCCACTCACCCTCCATACCATAATACACCTCACCCTCCATACCATAATACACCTCACCCTCCATACCATAATACATCCCACTCTCACCCTCCATACCATAATACACCTCACCATCCATACCATAATACATCCCACTCTCACCCTCCATACATCCCACTCACCCTCCATACCATAATACACCTCACCCTCCATACCATAATACACCTCACCCTCCATACCATAATACACCTCACCTTCCATACCATAATACACCTCACCCTCGATACTATTATACATCCCACTCTCACCCTCCATACCATAATACACCTCACCATCCATACCATAATACATCCCACTCTCACCCTCCATACCATAATACATCCCACTCTCACCCTCCATACATCCCACTCTCACCCTCCATACATCCCACTCACCCTCCATACCATAATACACCTCACCCTCCATACCATAATACATCCCACTCTCACCCTCCATACCATAATACACCTCACCCTCCATACCATAATACATCCCACTCTCACCCTCGATACCATAATACACCTCACCCTCCATACCATAATACACCTCACCCTCCATACATCCCACTCACCCTCCATACCATAATACACCTCACCCTCCATACCATAATACATCACACTCTCACCCTCCATACCATAATACATCCACTCTCACCCTCCATATCATTATACACCTCACCATCCATACCATAATACATCCCACTCTCACCCTCCATATATCCCACTCTCACCCGCCATACATCCCACTCTCACCCGCCATACATCCCACTCTCACCCGCCATACATCCCACTCTCAACCGCCATACATCTCACTCTCACCCGCCATACATCCCACTCTCACCCTCCATACCATAATACACCTCACCCTCCATACCATAATACACCTCACCCTCCATACCATAATACACCTCACCCTCCATACCATAATACACCTCACCCTCCATACCATAATACATCCCACTCTCACCCTCCATACCATAATACACCTCACCCTCCATACCAAAATACATCCACTCTCACCCTCCATACCATAATACGTCCCACTCTCACCCTCCATACCATAATACGTCCCACTCTCACCCTCCATACCATAATACACCTCACCCTCCATACCATAATACGTCCCACTCTCACCCTCCATACCATAATACAACCCACTCTCACCCTCCATACATCCCACTCTCACCCTCCATACATCCCACTCTCACCCTCCATACCATAATACACCTCACCCTCCATACCATAATACACCTCACCCTCCATACCATAATACACCTCACCCTCCATACCATAATACACCTCACCCTCCATACCATAATACACCTCACCCTCCATACCATAATACACCTCACCCTCCATACCATAATACACCTCACCCTCCATACCATAATACATCCCACTCTCGACCTCGATACCATAATACATCCCACTCTCGACCTCGATACCATAATACATCCCACTCTCACCCTCCATACATCCCACTCTCACCCTCCATGCATCCCACTCTCACCCTCCATGCATCCCACTCTCACCCTCCATGCATCCCACTCTCACCCTCCATGCATCCCACTCTCACCCTCCATACATCCCACTCTCACCCTCCATACATCCCACTCTCACCCTCCATACATCCCACTCTCACCCTCCATACATCCCACTCTCACCCTCCATACCATAATACACCTCACCATCCATACCATAATACATCCCACTCTCACCCTCCATACCATATTACATCCTACTCTCACCCTCCATACCATAATACATCCTACTCTCACCCTCCATACCATAATACATCCTACTCTCACCCTCCATACCATAATACATCCTACTCTCACCCTCCATACCATAATACATCCCACTCTCACCCTCCATACCATAATACACCTCACCCTCCATATCATAATACACCTCACCCTCCATACCATAATACATCCCACTCTCACCCTCCATACCATAATACACCTCACCCTCCATACCATAATACATCCACTCTCACCCTCCATATCATTATACACCTCACCATCCATACCATAATACATCCCACTCACCCTCCATATATCCCACTCTCACCCGCCATACATCCCACTCTCACCCGCCATACATCCCACTCTCACCCTCCATACCATAATACACCTCACCCTCCATACCATAATACACCTCACCCTCCATACCATAATACACCTCACCCTCCATACCATAATACACCTCACCCTCCATACCATAATACATCCCACTCTCACCCTCCATACCATAATACATCCCACTCTCACCACCCATACCATAATACGTCCCACTCTCACCCTCCATACCATAATACGTCAGACTCTCACCCTCCATACCATAATACATCCCACTCTCACCCTCCATACCATACTCCACTCTCACTCTCCATACAATCATACACTCTCACCCTCCATACCATAATACACCTCACCCTCCATACCATAATACACCTCACCCTCCATACCATAATACACCTCACCCTCCATACCATAATACACCTCACCCTCCATACCATAATACACCTCACCCTCCATACCATAATACACCTCACCCTCCATACCATAATACACCTCACCCTCCATACCATAATACACCTCACCCTCCATACCATAATACACCTCACCCTCCATACCATAATACATCCCACTCTCACCCTCCATACCATAATACATCCCACTCTCACCCTCCATACCATAATACACCTCACCCTCCATACCATAATACATCCCACTCTCACCCTCCATACATTCCACTCTCACCCTCCATGCATCCCACTCTCACCCTCCATACATCCCACTCTCACCCTCCATACCATAATACACCTCACCCTCCATACCATAATACACCTCACCATCCATACCATAATACATCCCACTCTCACCCTCCATACCATAATATATCCTACTCTCACCCTCCATACCATAATACATCCTACTCTCACCCTCCATACCATAATACATCCTACTCTCACCCTCCATACCATAATACATCCCACTCTCACCCTCCATACAATAATACACCTCACCCTCCATACCATAATGCATCCCACTCTCACCTCCATACCATAATACATCCCACTCTCACCCTCCATCCATCCCACTCTCACCCTCCATCCATCCAACTCTCACCCTCCATCCATCCAACTCTCACCCTCAATACATCCCACTCTCACCCTCCATACCATAATACACCTCACCCTCCATACCATAATACACCTCACCCTCCATACCATAATACACCTCACCATCCATACCATAATACATCCCACTCTCACCCTCCATACCATAATACATCCCACTCTCACGCTCCATACTATAATACATCCCACTCTCACCATCCATACCATAATACATCCCACTCTCACCCTCCATACCATAATACATCCCACTCTCACCCTCCATACCATAATACATCCCACTCTCACCCACCATACATCCTACTCTCACCCTCCATACATCCCACTCTCACCCTCCATACATCCCACTCTCACCCTCCATACATCCCACTCTCACCCTCCATACATCCCACTCTCACCCTCCATACATCCCACTCTCACCCTCCATACATCCCACTCTCACCCTCCATTCCATAATACACCTCACCCTCCATATCATAATAAACCTCACCCTCCATACCATAATACACCTCACCATCCATACCATAATACACCTCACCCTCCATACCATAATACACCTCACCCTCATACCATAATACACCTCACCCTCCATACCATAATACACCTCACCCTCCATACCATAATACACCTCACCCTCCATACCATAATACGTCCCACTCTCACCCTCCATACCATAATACGTCCCACTCTCACCACCCATACCATAATACGTCCCACTCTCACCCTCCATACCATAATACGTCAGACTCTCACCCTCCATACCATAATACATCCCACTCTCACCCTCCATACCATAATACACCTCACCCTCCATACCATAATACACCTCACCCTCCATACCATAATACACCTCACCCTCCATACCATAATACACCTCACCCTCCATACCATAATACACCTCACCCTCCATACCATAATACATCCCACTCTTACCCTCCATACCATAATACATCCCACTCACCCTCCATACATTCCACTCTCACCCTCCATGCATCCCACTCTCACCCTCCATACCATAATACATCCCACTCTCACCCACCATACATCCTACTCTCACCCTCCATGCATCCCACTCTCACCCTCCATACATCCCACTCTCACCCTCCATACATCCCACTCTCACCCTCCATACATCCCACTCTCACCCTCCATTCCATAATACACCTCACCCTCCATATCATAATAAACCTCACCCTCCATACCATAATACACCTCACCCTCCATACCATAATACACCTCACCCTCCATACCATAATACACCTCACCCTCCATACCATAATACACCTCACCCTCCATACCATAATACACCTCACCCTCCATACCATAATACACCTCACCCTCCATACCATAATACATCCCACTCTCACCCTCCATACCATAATACATCCCACTCTCACCCTCCATACCATAATACATCCCACTCTCACCCTCCATACCATAATACATCCCACTCTCCCCCTCCATACCATAATACATCCCACTCTCCCCCTCCATACCATAATACATATCACCCTCCATACCATAATACATCCCACTCTCACCCTCCATACTATAATACATCCCACTCTCACCCTCCACACCATAATACATCCCACTCTCACCCTCCACACCATAATACATCCCACTCTCACCCTCCATACCATAATACATCCCACTCTCACCCTCCATACCATAATACATCCCACTCTCACCCTCCATAACATAATACATCCCACTCTCACCCTCCATACATCTCTCTCACCCTCCATACATCCCACTCACCCTCCATACATCCCACTCACCCTCCATACATCCCACTCACCCTCCATACATCCCACTCACCCTCCATACCATAATACACCTCACCCTCGAAACCATAATAAACCTCACCCTCGATACCATAATACACCTCACCCTCCATACCATAATACATCCCACTCTCACCCTCCATACCATAATACACCTCACCATCCATACCATAATACATCCCACTCTCACCCTCCATTCATCCCACTCACCCTCCATACCATAATACACCTCACCCTCCATACCATAATACACCTCACCCTCCATACCATAATACACCTCACCCTCCATACCATAATACACCTCACCCTCCATACCATAATACACCTCACCCTCCATACCATAATACACCTCACCCTCCATACCATAATATACCTCACCTTCCATACCATAATACACCTCACCTTCCATACCATAATACACCTCACCCTCCATACTATAATACATCCCACTCTCACCCTCCAGACCATAATACACCTCACCATCCATACCATAATACATCCCACTCTCACCCTCCATACCATAATACATCCCACTCTCACCCTCCATACATCCCACTCTCACCCTCCATACCATAATACACCTCATAATACACCTCACCCTCCATACCATAATACACCTCACCCTCCATACCATAATACATCCCACTCTCACCCTCCATACATCCCACTCTCACCCTCCATACATCCCACTCTCACCCTCCATACATCCCACTCACCCTCCATACATCCCACTCACCCTCCATACATCCCACTCACCCTCCATACATCCCACTCACCCTCCATACATCCCACTCACCCTCCATACATCCCACTCACCCTCCATACATCCCACTCACCCTCCATACATCCCACTCACCCTCCATACATCCCACTCACCCTCCATACATCCCACTCACCCTCCATACACCCCACTCACCCTCCATACCATAATACACCTCACCCTCCATACCATAATACATCCCACCCTCCATACCATAATACATCCCACTCTCACCCTCCATACCATAATACACCTCACCATCCATACCATAATACATCCCACTCTCACCCTCCATACATCCCACTCACCCTCCATACCATAATACACCTCACCCTCCATACCATAATACACCTCACCCTCCATACCATAATACACCTCACCTTCCATACCATAATACACCTCACCCTCCATACTATAATACATCCCACTCTCACCCTCCATACCATAATACACCTCACCATCCATACCATAATACATCCCACTCTCACCCTCCATACCATAATACATCCCACTCTCACCCTCCATACATCCCACTCTCACCCTCCATACATCCCACTCTCACCCTCCATACATCCCACTCACCCTCCATACCATAATACACCTCACCCTCCATACCATAATACACCTCACCCTCCATACCATAATACACCTCACCCTCCATACCATAAAACATCCCACTCTCACCCTCCATACCATAATACACCTCACCCTCCATACCATAATACATCCACTCTCACCCTTCATACCATAATACATCCCACTCTCACCCTCCATACCATAATACGTCCCACTCTCACCCTCCATACCATAATACGTCCCACTCTCACCACCCATACCATAATACGTCCCACTCTCACCCTCCATACCATAATACGTCAGACTCTCACCCTCCATACCATAATACATCCCACTCTCACCCTCCATACAACCCACTCTCACCCTCCATACATCCCACTCTCACCCTCCATACCATAATACACCTCACCCTCCATACCATAATACACCTCACCCTCCATACCATAATACACCTCACCCTCCATACCATAATACACCTAACCCTCCATACCATAATACACCTCACCCTCCATACCATAATACACCTCACCCTCCATACCATAATACACCTCACCCTCCATACCATAATACACCTCACCCTCCATACCATAATACACCTCACCCTCCATACCATAATACATCCCACTCTCACCCTCCATACCATAATACACCTCACCCTCCATACCATAATACATCCCACTCTCACCCTCCATACCATAATACATCCCACTCTCACCCTCCATACATCCCACTCTCACCCTCCATGCATCCCACTCTCACCCTCCATACATCCCACTCTCACCCTCCATACATCCCACTCACCCTCCATACCATAATACACCTCACCCTCCATACCATAATACACCTCACCATCCATACCATAATACATCCCACTCTCACCCTCCATACCATAATACATCCTACTCTCACCCTCCATACCATAATACACCTCACCCTCAAAACCATAATACATCCCACTCTTACCCTCCATACCATAATACACCTCACCCTCCATACCATAATACATCCCACTCTCACCCTCCATACCATAATACATCCCACTCTCACCCTCCATACATCCCACTCTCACCCTCCATGCATCCCACTCTCACCCTCCATGCATCCCACTCTCACCCTCCATACATCCCACTCACCCTCCATACCATAATACACCTCACCCTCCATACCATAATACACCTCACCATCCATACCATAATACACCTCACCATCCATACCATAATACATCCCACTCTCACCCTCCATACCATAATACATCCTACTCTCACCCTCCATACCATAATACATCCTACTCTCACCCTCCATACCATAATACATCCTACTCTCACCCTCCATACCATAATACATCCCACTCTCACCCTCCATACCATAATACACCTCACCCTCCATACCATAATGCATCCCACTCACCCTCCATCCATCCCACTCTCACCCTCCATCCATCCCACTCTCACCCTCCATACCATAATACACCTCACCCTCCATACCATAATACACCTCACCATCCATACCATAATACATCCCACTCTCACCCTCCATACCATAATACATCCCACTCTCACGCTCCATACTATAATACATCACACTCTCACCATCCATACCATAATACATCCCACTCTCACCCTCCATACCATAATACATCCCACTCTTACCCACCATACATCCTACTCTCACCCTCCATACATCCCACTCTCACCCTCCATACATCCCACTCTCACCCTCCATACATCCCACTCTTACCCTCCATACATCCCACTCTCACCCTCCATACATCCCACTCTCACCCTCCATACATCCCACTCTCACCCTCCATACATCCCACTCTCACCCTCCATACATCCCACTCTCACCCTCCATACATCCCACTCTCATCCTCCATATCATAATAAACCTCACCCTCCATACCATAATACACCTCACCCTCCATACCATAATACACCTCACCCTCCATACCATAATACACCTCACCCTCCATACCATAATACACCACACCCTCCATACCATAATACACCTCACCCTCCATACCATAATACACCTCACCCTCCATAACATAATACATCCCACTCTCACCCTCCATACCATAATACATCCCACTCTCCCCCTCCATACCATAATACACCTCACCCTCCATACCATAATACATCCCACTCTCACGCTCCATACTATAATACATCCCACTCTCACCATCCATACCATAATACATCCCACTCTCACCCACCATACATCCTACTCTCACCCTCCATACATCCCACTCTCACCCTCCATACATCCCACTCTCACCCTCCATACATCCCACTCTCACCCTCCATACATCCCACTCTCACCCTCCATTCCATAATACACCTCACCCTCCATATCATAATAAACCTCACCCTCCATACCATAATACACCTCACCCTCCATACCATAATACACCTCACCCTCCATACCATAATACACCTCACCCTCCATACCATAATACACCTCACCCTCCATACCATAATACACCTCACCCTCCATACCATAATACATCCCACTCTCACCCTCCATACCATAATACATCCCACTCTCACCCTCCATACCATAATACATCCCACTCTCACCCTCCATACCATAATACATCCCACTCTCCCCCTCCATACCATAATACATCCCACTCTCCCCCTCCATACCATAATACACATCACCCTCCATACCATAATACATCCCACTCTCACCCTCCATACTATAATACATCCCACTCTCACCCTCCACACCATAATACATCCCACTCTCACCCTCCACACCATAATACATCCCACTCTCACCCTCCATACCATAATACATCCCACTCTCACCCTCCATACCATAATACATCCCACTCTCACCCTCCATAACATAATACATCCCACTCTCACCCTCCATACATCTCTCTCACCCTCCATACATCCCACTCACCCTCCATACATCCCACTCACCCTCCATACATCCCACTCACCCTCCATACATCCCACTCACCCTCCATACATCCCACTCACCCTCCATACCATAATACACCTCACCCTCGAAACCATAATAAACCTCACCCTCGATACCATAATACACCTCACCCTCCATACCATAATACATCCCACTCTCACCCTCCATACCATAATACACCTCACCATCCATACCATAATACATCCCACTCTCACCCTCCATTCATCCCACTCACCCTCCATACCATAATACACCTCACCCTCCATACCATAATACACCTCACCCTCCATACCATAATACACCTCACCCTCCATACCATAATACACCTCACCCTCCATACCATAATACACCTCACCCTCCATACCATAATACACCTCACCCTCCATACCATAATATACCTCACCTTCCATACCATAATACACCTCACCTTCCATACCATAATACACCTCACCCTCCATACTATAATACATCCCACTCTCACCCTCCAGACCATAATACACCTCACCATCCATACCATAATACATCCCACTCTCACCCTCCATACCATAATACATCCCACTCTCACCCTCCATACATCCCACTCTCACCCTCCATACCATAATACACCTCATAATACACCTCACCCTCCATACCATAATACACCTCACCCTCCATACCATAATACATCCCACTCTCACCCTCCATACATCCCACTCTCACCCTCCATACATCCCACTCTCACCCTCCATACATCCCACTCTCACCCTCCATACATCCCACTCACCCTCCATACATCCCACTCACCCTCCATACATCCCACTCACCCTCCATACATCCCACTCACCCTCCATACATCCCACTCACCCTCCATACATCCCACTCACCCTCCATACATCCCACTCACCCTCCATACATCCCACTCACCCTCCATACATCCCACTCACCCTCCATACATCCCACTCACCCTCCATACACCCCACTCACCCTCCATACACCCCACTCACCCTCCATACACCCCACTCACCCTCCATACCATAATACACCTCACCCTCCATACCATAATACATCCCACCCTCCATACCATAATACATCCCACTCTCACCCTCCATACCATAATACACCTCACCATCCATACCATAATACATCCCACTCTCACCCTCCATACATCCCACTCACCCTCCATACCATAATACACCTCACCCTCCATACCATAATACACCTCACCCTCCATACCATAATACACCTCACCTTCCATACCATAATACACCTCACCCTCCATACTATAATACATCCCACTCTCACCCTCCATACCATAATACACCTCACCATCCATACCATAATACATCCCACTCTCACCCTCCATACCATAATACATCCCACTCTCACCCTCCATACATCCCACTCTCACCCTCCATACATCCCACTCTCACCCTCCATACATCCCACTCACCCTCCATACCATAATACACCTCACCCTCCATACCATAATACACCTCACCCTCCATACCATAATACACCTCACCCTCCATACCATAAAACATCCCACTCTCACCCTCCATACCATAATACACCTCACCCTCCATACCATAATACATCCACTCTCACCCTTCATACCATAATACATCCCACTCTCACCCTCCATACCATAATACATCCCACTCTCACCCTCCATACCATAATACGTCCCACTCTCACCACCCATACCATAATACGTCCCACTCTCACCCTCCATACCATAATACGTCAGACTCTCACCCTCCATACCATAATACATCCCACTCTCACCCTCCATACAACCCACTCTCACCCTCCATACATCCCACTCTCACCCTCCATACCATAATACACCTCACCCTCCATACCATAATACACCTCACCCTCCATACCATAATACACCTCACCCTCCATACCATAATACACCTAACCCTCCATACCATAATACACCTCACCCTCCATACCATAATACACCTCACCCTCCATACCATAATACACCTCACCCTCCATACCATAATACACCTCACCCTCCATACCATAATACACCTCACCCTCCATACCATAATACATCCCACTCTCACCCTCCATACCATAATACACCTCACCCTCCATACCATAATACATCCCACTCTCACCCTCCATACCATAATACATCCCACTCTCACCCTCCATACATCCCACTCTCACCCTCCATGCATCCCACTCTCACCCTCCATACATCCCACTCTCACCCTCCATACCATAATACACCTCACCCTCCATACCATAATACACCTCACCATCCATACCATAATACATCCCACTCTCACCCTCCATACCATAATACATCCTACTCTCACCCTCCATACCATAATACACCTCACCCTCAAAACCATAATACATCCCACTCTTACCCTCCATACCATAATACACCTCACCCTCCATACCATAATACATCCCACTCTCACCCTCCATACCATAATACATCCCACTCTCACCCTCCATACATCCCACTCTCACCCTCCATGCATCCCACTCTCACCCTCCATGCATCCCACTCTCACCCTCCATACATCCCACTCACCCTCCATACCATAATACACCTCACCCTCCATACCATAATACACCTCACCATCCATACCATAATACACCTCACCATCCATACCATAATACATCCCACTCTCACCCTCCATACCATAATACATCCTACTCTCACCCTCCATACCATAATACATCCTACTCTCACCCTCCATACCATAATACATCCTACTCTCACCCTCCATACCATAATACATCCCACTCTCACCCTCCATACCATAATACACCTCACCCTCCATACCATAATGCATCCCACTCACCCTCCATCCATCCCACTCTCACCCTCCATCCATCCCACTCTCACCCTCCATACCATAATACACCTCACCCTCCATACCATAATACACCTCACCATCCATACCATAATACATCCCACTCTCACCCTCCATACCATAATACATCCCACTCTCACGCTCCATACTATAATACATCACACTCTCACCATCCATACCATAATACATCCCACTCTCACCCTCCATACCATAATACATCCCACTCTTACCCACCATACATCCTACTCTCACCCTCCATACATCCCACTCTCACCCTCCATACATCCCACTCTCACCCTCCATACATCCCACTCTTACCCTCCATACATCCCACTCTCACCCTCCATACATCCCACTCTCACCCTCCATACATCCCACTCTCACCCTCCATACATCCCACTCTCACCCTCCATACATCCCACTCTCACCCTCCATACATCCCACTCTCACCCTCCATACATCCCACTCTCATCCTCCATATCATAATAAACCTCACCCTCCATACCATAATACACCTCACCCTCCATACCATAATACACCTCACCCTCCATACCATAATACACCTCACCCTCCATACCATAATACACCACACCCTCCATACCATAATACACCTCACCCTCCATACCATAATACACCTCACCCTCCATAACATAATACATCCCACTCTCACCCTCCATACCATAATACATCCCACTCTCCCCCTCCATACCATAATACACCTCACCCTCCATACCATAATACATCCCACTCTCACCCTCCATACTATAATACATCCCACTCTCACCCTCCATACCATAATACATCCCACTCTCACCCTCCACACCATAAAACATCCCACTCTCACCCTCCACACCATAATACATCCCACTCTCACCCTCCATACCATAATACATCCCACTCTCACCCTCCATAACATAATACATCCCACTCTCACCCTCCATACATCTCACTCACCCTCCATACATCCCACTCACCCTCCATACATCCCACTCACCCTCCATACATCCCACTCACCCTCCATACATCCCACTCACCCTCCATACCATAATACACCTCACCCTCCATACCATAATACACCTCACCCTCCATACCATAATACATCCCACTCTCACACTCCATACCATAATACACCTCACCATCCATACCATAATACATCCCACTCTCACCCTCCATTCATCCCACTCACCCTCCATACCATAATACACCTCACCCTCCATACCATAATACACCTCACCCTCCATACCATAATACACCTCACCCTCCATACCATAATATACCTCACCTTCCATACCATAATACACCTCACCTTCCATACCATAATACACCTCACCCTCCATACTATAATACATCCCACTCTCACCCTCCATACCATAATACACCTCACCCTCCATACCATAATACATCCCACTCTCACCCTCCATACCATAATAGATCCCACTCTCACCCTCCATACATCCCACTCTCACCCTCCATACATCCCACTCTCACCCTCCATACCATAATACACCTCACCCTCCATAGCATAATACACCTCACCCTCCATAGCATAATACATCCCACTCTCACCCTCCATACATCCCACTCTCACCCTCCATACATCCCACTCTCACCCTCCATACATCCCACTCTCACCCTCCATACAGCCCACTCTCACCCTCCATACAGCCCACTCACCCTCCATACATCCCACTCACCCTCCATACATCCCACTCACCCTCCATACATCCCACTCACCCTCCATACATCCCACTCACCCTCCATACATCCCACTCACCCTCCATACATCCCACTCACCCTCCATACATCCCACTCACCCACCATACCATAATACACCTCACCCTCCATACCATAATACACCTCACCCTCCATACCATAATACACCTCACCCTCCATACCATAATACATCCCACCCTCCATACCATAATACATCCCACCCTCCATACCATAATACATCCCACTCTCACCCTCCATACCATAATACACCTCACCATCCATACCATAATACATCCCACTCTCACCCTCCATACATCCCACTCACCCTCCATACCATAATACACCTCACCCTCCATACCATAATACACCTCACCCTCCATACCATAATACACCTCACCCTCCATACCATAATACACCTCACCCTCCATACTATAATACACCTCACCCTCCATACTATAATACATCCCACTCTCACCCTCCATACCATAATACACCTCACCATCCATACCATAATACATCCCACTCTCACCCTCCATACCATAATACATCCCACTCTCACCCTCCATACCATAATACATCCACTCTCACCCTCCATATCATTATACACCTCACCATCCATACCATAATACATCCCACTCTCACCCTCCATATATCCCACTCTCACCCGCCATACATCCCACTCTCACCCGCCATACATCCCACTCTCACCCGCCATACCATAATACACCTCACCCTCCATACCATAATACACCTCACCCTCCATACCATAATACATCCCACTCTCACCCTCCATACCATAATACACCTCACCCTCCACCCTCCATACATCCCACTCTCACCCGCCATACCATAATACATCCCACTCTCACCCTCCATACCATAATACACCTCACCCTCCACCCTCCATACAACCCACTCTCACCCTCCATACCATAATACACCTCACCCTCCATACCATAATACACCTCACCCTCCATACCATAATACACCTCACCCTCCATACCATAATACACCTCACCCTCCATACCATAATACACCTCACCCTCCATACCATAATACACCTCACCCTCCATACCATAATACACCTCACCCTCCATACCATAATACATCCCACTCTCACACTCCATACCATAATACTTCCCACTCTCACCCTCCATACCATAATACACCTCACCCTCCATACCATAATACATCCCACTCACCCTCCATACCATAATACATCCAACTCTCACCCTCCATGCATCCCACTCTCACCCTCCATACATCCCACTCTCACCCTCCATACCATAATACACCTCACCCTCCATACCATAATACACCTCACCCTCCATACCATAATACATCCCACTCTCACCCTCCATACCATAATACATCCCACTCTCACCCTCCATACATCCCACTCTCACCCTCCATGCATCCCACTCTCACCCTCCATGCATCCCACTCTCACCCTCTATGCATCCCACTCTCACCCTCTATGCATCCCACTCTCACCCTCCATACCATAATACACCTCACCCTCCATACCATAATACATCCTACTCTCACCCTCCATACCATAATACATCCTACTCTCACCCTCCATACCATAATACATCCCACTCTCACCCTCCATACCATAATACACCTCACCCTCCATACCATAATACATCCCACTCTCGCCCTCCATACCATAATACACCTCACCCTCCATACCATAATACATCCACTCTCACCCTCCATATCATTATACACCTCACCATCCATACCATAATACATCCCACTCTCACCCGCCATACATCCCACTCTCACCCGCCATACATCCCACTCTCACCCGCCATACATCCCACTCTCACCCGCCATACATCCCACTCTCACCCGCCATACATCCCACTCTCACCCGCCATACATCCCACTCTCACCCGCCATACATCCCACTCTCACCCGCCATACATCCCACTCTCACCCTCCATACCATAATACACCTCACCCTCCATACCATAATACATCCCACTCTCACCCTCCATACCATAATACACCTCACCCTCCATACCATAATACATCCCACTCTCACCCTCCATACCATAATACACCTCACCCTCCATACCATAATACATCCCACTCTCACCCTCCATACCATAATACACCTCACCCTCCATACCATAATACATCCCACTCTCACCCTCCATACCATAATACACCTCACCCTCCATACCATAATACACCTCACCCTCCATACCATAATACATCCCACTCTCACCCTCCATACATCTCACTCACCCTCCATACATCCCACTCACCCTCCATACATCCCACTCACCCTCCATACATCCCACTCACCCTCCATACATCCCACTCACCCTCCATACATCCCACTCACCCTCCATACATCCCACTCACCCTCCATACATCCCACTCACCCTCCATACATCCCACTCACCCTCCATACATCCCACTCACCCTCCATACATCCCACTCACCCTCCATACATCCCACTCACCCTCCATACATCCCACTCACCCTCCATACATCCCACTCACCCTCCATACATCCCACTCACCCTCCATACATCCCACTCACCCTCCATACATCCCACTCACCCTCCATACATCCCACTCACCCTCCATACATCCCACTCACCCTCCATACATCCCACTCACCCTCCATACATCCCACTCACCCTCCATACCATAATACACCTCACCCTCCATACCATAATACATCCCACCCTCCATACCATAATACATCCCACTCTCACCCTCCATACCATAATACACCTCACCCTCCATACCATAATACACCTCACCCTCCATACCATAATAAACCTCACCCTACATACCATAATACACCTCACCCTCCATACCATAATACACCTTACCTTCCATACCATAATACACCTCACCCTCCATACTATAATACATCCCACTCTCACCCTCCATACCATAATACACCTCACCATCCATACCATAATACATCCCACTCTCACCCTCCATACCATAATACATCCCACTCTCACCCTCCATACATCCCACTCTCACCCTACATACATCCCACTCTCACCCTCCATACCATAATACACCTCACCCTCCATACCATAATACACCTCACCCTCCATACCATAATACACCTCACCCTCCATAACATAATACACCTCACCCTCCATACCATAATACACCTCACCCTCCATACCATAATACATCCCACTCTCACCCTCCATACCATAATACATCCACTCTCACCCTCCATACCATAATACATCCACTCTCACCCTCCATATCATTATACACCTCACCATCCATACCATAATACATCCCACTCTCACCCTCCATACCATAATACACCTCACCCTCCATACCATAATACATCCCACTCTCACCCTCCATACCATAATACATCCCACTCTCACCACCCATACCATAATAAATCCGACTCTCACCCTCCATACCATAATACGTCCCACTCTCACCCTCCATACCATAATACGTCCCACTCTCACCCTCCATACAACCCACTCTCACCCGCCATACCTCCCACTCTCACCCTCCATACCATAATACACCTCACCCTCCATACCATAATACACCTCACCCTCCATACCATAATACACCTCACCCTCCATACCATAATACACCTCACCCTCCATACCATAATACACCTCACCCTCCATACCATAATACACCTCACCCTCCATACCATAATACACCTCACCCTCCATACCATAATACACCTCACCCTCCATACCATAATACATCCCACTCTTACCCTCCATACCATAATACACCTCACCCTCCATACCATAATACATCCCACTCTCACCCTCCATACCATAATACATCCCACTCTCACCCTCCATACATCCCACTCTCACCCTCCATACATCCCACTCTCACCCTCCATACCATAATACACCTCACCCTCCATACCATAATACACCTCACCATCCATTCCATAATACATCCCCCTCTCACCCTCCATACCATAATACATCCCACTCTCACCCTCCATACCATAATACATCCTACTCTCACCCTCCATACCATAATACATCCCACTCTCACCCTCCATACCATAATACATCCCACTCTCACCCTCCATACCATAATACATCCCACTCTCACCCTCCATAACATAATACATCCCACTCTCACCCTCCATACCATAATACATCCCACTCTCACCCTCCATACAATAATACATCCCACTCTCACCCTCCATACATCCCACTCACCCTCCATACCATAATACACCTTACCCTCCATACCATAATACATCCCACTCTCACCCTCCATACATCCCACTCACCCTCCATACCATAATACACCTCACCCTCCATACCATAATACACCTCCCCCTCCATAATACACCTCACCCTCCATACCATAATACATCCCACTCTCACCCTCCATACCATAATATACCTCACCATCCATACCATAATACATCCCACTCTCACCCTCCATAGCATAATACACCCCACCCTCAGTCCCCATACCATAATACACCCCACCCTCAGTCCCCATACCATAATACACCCCACCCTCAGTCCCCATACCATAATACACCCCACCCTCAGTCCCCATACCATAATACACCCCACCCTCAGTCCCCATACCATAATACACCCCACCCTCAGTCCCCATACCATAATACACCTAACCCTCACCCTCCATACCATAATACACCTCACCCTCACCCTCCATACCATAATACACCTCACCCTCAATAATACACCCCACCCTCAGTCCCCATAGCATAATACACCTCACCCTCACCCTCCAAACCATAATACACCTCACCCTCACCCTCCATAATACACCCCACCCTCAGTCCCCATAGCATAATACACCTCACCCTCACCCTCCATACCATAATACACCTCACCCTCACCCTCCATACCATAATACACCCCACCCTCAGTCCCCATAATACACCCCACCCTCAGTCCCCATAGCATAATACACCTCACCCTCCATACCATAATACACCTCACCCTCCATACCATAATACATCCCACTCTCACCCTCCATACCATAATACACCTCACCCTCCATACCATAATACATCCCACTCTCACCCTCCATACCATAATACACCTCACCCTCCATACCATAATACACCTCACCCTCACCCTCCATACCATAATACACCTCACCCTCACCCTCCATACCATAATACACCCCACCCTCAGTCCCCATAATACACCCCACCCTCAGTCCCCATAGCATAATACACCTCACCCTCCATACCATAATACACCTCACCCTCCATACCATAATACATCCCACTCTCACCCTCCATACCATAATACACCTCACCCTCCATACCATAATACATCCCACTCTCACCCTCCATACCATAATACACCTCACCCTCCATACCATAATACACCTCACCCTCCATACCATAATACATCCCACTCTCACCCTCCATACATCTCACTCACCCTCCATACATCTCACTCACCCTCCATACATCCCACTCACCCTCCATACATCCCACTCACCCTCCATACATCCCACTCACCCTCCATACATCCCACTCACCCTCCATACATCCCACTCACCCTCCATACATCCCACTCACCCTCCATACATCCCACTCACCCTCCATACATCCCACTCACCCTCCATACATCCCACTCACCCTCCATACATCCCACTCACCCTCCATACATCCCACTCACCCTCCATACATCCCACTCACCCTCCATACATCCCACTCACCCTCCATACATCCCACTCACCCTCCATACATCCCACTCACCCTCCATACATCCCACTCACCCTCCATACATCCCACTCACCCTCCATACCATAATACACCTCACCCTCCATACCATAATACATCCCACCCTCCATACCATAATACATCCCACTCTCACCCTCCATACCATAATACACCTCACCATCCATACCATAATACATCCCACTCTCACCCTCCATACATCCCACTCACCCTCCATACCATAATACACCTCACCCTCCATACCATAATAAACCTCACCCTACATACCATAATACACCTCACCCTCCATACCATAATACACCTCACCTTCCATACCATAATACACCTCACCCTCCATACTATAATACATCCCACTCTCACCCTCCATACCATAATACACCTCACCATCCATACCATAATACATCCCACTCTCACCCTCCATACCATAATACATCCCACTCTCACCCTCCATACATCCCACTCTCACCCTACATACATCCCACTCTCACCCTCCATACCATAATACACCTCACCCTCCATACCATAATACACCTCACCCTCCATACCATAATACACCTCACCCTCCATAACATAATACACCTCACCCTCCATACCATAATACACCTCACCCTCCATACCATAATACATCCCACTCTCACCCTCCATACCATAATACATCCACTCTCACCCTCCATACCATAATACATCCACTCTCACCCTCCATATCATTATACACCTCACCATCCATACCATAATACATCCCACTCTCACCCTCCATACCATAATACACCTCACCCTCCATACCATAATACATCCCACTCTCACCCTCCATACCATAATACATCCCACTCTCACCACCCATACCATAATAAATCCGACTCTCACCCTCCATACCATAATACGTCCCACTCTCACCCTCCATACCATAATACGTCCCACTCTCACCCTCCATACAACCCACTCTCACCCGCCATACCTCCCACTCTCACCCTCCATACCATAATACACCTCACCCTCCATACCATAATACACCTCACCCTCCATACCATAATACACCTCACCCTCCATACCATAATACACCTCACCCTCCATACCATAATACACCTCACCCTCCATACCATAATACACCTCACCCTCCATACCATAATACACCTCACCCTCCATACCATAATACACCTCACCCTCCATACCATAATACACCTCACCCTCCATACCATAATACACCTCACCCTCCATACCATAATACATCCCACTCTTACCCTCCATACCATAATACACCTCACCCTCCATACCATAATACATCCCACTCTCACCCTCCATACCATAATACATCCCACTCTCACCCTCCATACATCCCACTCTCACCCTCCATACATCCCACTCTCACCCTCCATACCATAATACACCTCACCCTCCATACCATAATACACCTCACCATCCATTCCATAATACATCCCCCTCTCACCCTCCATACCATAATACATCCCACTCTCACCCTCCATACCATAATACATCCTACTCTCACCCTCCATACCATAATACATCCCACTCTCACCCTCCATACCATAATACATCCCACTCTCACCCTCCATACCATAATACATCCCACTCTCACCCTCCATAACATAATACATCCCACTCTCACCCTCCATACCATAATACATCCCACTCTCACCCTCCATACCATAATACATCCCACTCTCACCCTCCATACCATAATACATCCCACTCTCACCCTCCATACATCCCACTCACCCTCCATACCATAATACGCCTTACCCTCCATACCATAATACATCCCACTCTCACCCTCCATACATCCCACTCACCCTCCATACCATAATACACCTCACCCTCCATACCATAATACACCTCCCCCTCCATAATACACCTCACCCTCCATACCATAATACATCCCACTCTCACCCTCCATACCATAATATACCTCACCATCCATACCATAATACATCCCACTCTCACCCTCCATAGCATAATACACCCCACCCTCAGTCCCCATACCATAATACACCCCACCCTCAGTCCCCATACCATAATACACCCCACCCTCAGTCCCCATACCATAATACACCCCACCCTCAGTCCCCATACCATAATACACCCCACCCTCAGTCCCCATACCATAATACACCCCACCCTCAGTCCCCATACCATAATACACCCCACCCTCAGTCCCCATACCATAATACACCTAACCCTCACCCTCCATACCATAATACGCCTTACCCTCCATACCATAATACATCCCACTCTCACCCTCCATACATCCCACTCACCCTCCATACCATAATACACCTCACCCTCCATACCATAATACACCTCCCCCTCCATAATACACCTCACCCTCCATACCATAATACATCCCACTCTCACCCTCCATACCATAATATACCTCACCATCCATACCATAATACATCCCACTCTCACCCTCCATAGCATAATACACCCCACCCTCAGTCCCCATACCATAATACACCCCACCCTCAGTCCCCATACCATAATACACCCCACCCTCAGTCCCCATACCATAATACACCCCACCCTCAGTCCCCATACCATAATACACCCCACCCTCAGTCCCCATACCATAATACACCCCACCCTCAGTCCCCATACCATAATACACCCCACCCTCAGTCCCCATACCATAATACACCTAACCCTCACCCTCCATACCATAATACACCTAACCCTCACCCTCCATACCATAATACACCTCACCCTCACCCTCCATAATACACCCCACCCTCAGTCCCCATAGCATAATACACCTCACCCTCACCCTCCATACCATAATACACCTCACCCTCACCCTCCATAATACACCCCACCCTCAGTCCCCATAGCATAATACACCTCACCCTCACCCTCCATACCATAATACACCTAACCCTCACCCTCCATACCATAATACACCCCACCCTCAGTCCCCATAATACACCCCACCCTCAGTCCCCATAGCATAATACACCTCACCCTCCATACCATAATACACCCACCCTCACACCATAAAACACCCCATCCTCACCATCCATACCATAATACACCTCACCCTCCATACTACACCTAACCCTCACCCTCCATACCATAATACACCCCACCCTCCATACCATACTACACCTCACCCTCCATACCATAATACACCTCACCCTCCATACCATAATACACCTCACCCCCACCCTCCAATCAAAAATACACCCCACCCTCAGTCTCCAACAACCATTATATGGAAAACACAAAATAGCGCAACCCAAATTACAGAGGCCTCAGTCAGGCTCAGGCCGGCCCTTCCCTCTCTCACCCTTCTCTCCCCTCTTCTTGCGTGTGCGGTCAATGTGGTCTTTGAGCTGGATGCGGACTTGGCGCTCTGTGGGCTGGTCCCGGATGAACGAGTGCTTCAGGAGCTGCTCTGTGGACGGCCGGCTGGTGTACGTCTTCACCAGGCAGCCCTCAATGAAATCTATAAACTTCTTAGACCTGAAGGGGGGGTAATGAGTGTCAGAGTCAGGTGAGGCAGAGGAGGGTGTTGAGTAACATCTGTTTGGTGGACAGAGATGGGACAGCTGGTGTGAGTGGGACTTTTAGGAGGCCTGGTATCTCCTGTAGGTCACATGTAACTGGGAATGAAAACTATCCCAAGATGAGTGTTCAGAAAAAGAGAAGAACAGGAAAGGTCTGTGTGCGTGGGAGAGTGAAATAGAGACAGAAAGACAGTCAGTGTCCATACATTTAAAGTGGCAATGTACAACAGTGCTCCTTTAGGTAGATCTTTCACTGGTACTTTCATGGGAATGCAGGGCTTTTATCATTGGGCTTTGTACAGAAATGTTTGGTGATCAACTAGGAATGCCTTGGATATCGACTGGTTGGTGACTACTGGACTAATAGAGATCCCCAGTTTGTAGTCCTAAAAAACGGAAATGACTTACCTTTGGTTCGTTCAATCATTGCTATGGGGGAATTCATTGTGAAATAATAGTTTTTGGGGGGATAAACACCGAAAATAAGGCCTGTGGTAAACACAGGCTTAGAAGAGTTCTATGAGATCCTTTTGTGAATTTTGAAGCATGTATGTAATCAAAATAAGCACATAAAGGCTTCAGAATTCACGAAGGTCATGTTAACTGACTGATGAGGCAAGGAACAGAGCACAAGTTGTTGTTGCTACTTTCTCAAACCATCAATAGCCTATAGTAGCATCATGCAGCCCATATATGTATTGATTTCTAAGGCATTCTAAAAGGTCTGTATCATTCACAACTAAAGTTGTCAAATAACTCTAAATCTAGCATATAGGACTTGTTTCAAAGTATCACTTCTACGCTCAACATAGCCACTTCATATGCGCACTTGCTCTGTAATGGTAAAAATATCCTTTCTACTTTATTCAGCTAAGTTCAATTATATTCTTCTTACTATAAAATAAAATAATGGCACGGGACATAAGAATATCTTGTCAGCTAAATGAACAAGCCTAAAGCAGGAGCATAGCCAAATAACATACGCCTACAGTAGGCCAACTCATATTCTGTTCTTCTGAAATACATTTTATTCATATCATAATGTTTCTTTAGACCTGACTAAAATAAATAGTGGATTTATTGTAGTGGTGTATATTCAATTGATATATTATACTATTATACTACGTTTTAATGTAGATGTTCCAAAGGCGTGTATCAGCGGCTTGTATGTGTTGAGGCCTGGAGATACTAAATGTGTTTATGTTAATTAACGGTAAATTACCGTGAGACTGGCAGACTTTTGCATGACAATAACCAACTGAGAAAAAGTCATGACCGCCACACCCCTAATCTTGACTTAGTCTCAGTGATAACATTTCTGACATGCCACTGAACTTCCAGTGGTAAGTACAGTGTATGAAAGGAATCCATGGCCAGCTGGTGTTGGATGTAAATAGTTCCGTAAAGCGCAGCAGGGCTAGGGTAAGGAAGGAATCTTATCACTGCAGAGGAAGGGATGGGCAGTGAGGGGAGTCAAGACAAAATAGCTATGTCCTAAAATAAAACTGAAGTTTCAGAAAAAATAACAGCAGAATCTAAGTAGCACACTCACCACTTCTTGGACTTGAGTTTGGGAGGGGGGTTCCTCGGGATGAGGAACAGAGCTCTCATAGGGTGCATATCACACAGAGCTGGAGGTGGAGAGAGAGCAAGAGGTATGGGGGAAAGGTATCATGGATTGGTATTATACCCACCAAGCATTTAAGTCAAAACAGAATTTAAATACCAGTAGTATATTATTATACAGTATAAATACCAGTAGTATATTACTATACAGTATACACTTGTAATGGATCACATAATTCTATGCAGAGAATTGTGACACTAATAGCCTAGCTACTCCCAGTCAATATCTGTGGTCTTCCTAATCCCAATCCTTACTTTGTTCGCTCACACCTATTGCCCCATTGTCTTGTTTGAGCAACACTGTTACTCCTTGTCTTCCCAGCGTAGCTAGCAAAACCTGTCTGGTTAGGTTATCAGCTCAACATTAAAATGCATTCTAGAATGCATATACTGGCGGTACTTCTGATACGGCCCAAGGCATTCAGTGGTTTTCATTTCAGAACTTTGTGACTACACAATGATTACATGACCAGTTTAAGTTGGCTATTCCTTACTCTCGACATGTATAAGGTTTGTGCTGTATATGTTTTGTGTGTGCATCTGTGGAAACTTGTGATACCTGTACAGACGGGCACATTTCACCTGTTTTGCACATCTAGTCAACACAACAGAATGTATGTCGGTTTGTTCAAATTAGTGAAACTAGTCTGCTCATGTCAGACCACAGGGTGGTTTGGTAAGGTTTTGAAAAAAAACAGCAATGCTATCTTACAATTAGCCAGTAGTATCCCACAGTAACCAATAGAAACTAACACAGTATTAGTGAGAATGTAAGTCCATGTTGCATAATTAATGACGGCACACCACACCAATTTGTTTTCCCATCTCAAGAGGTTAAATAAACTAAATTACTATAGTAAGTGCCAAGTAAAGTAACGGGGTTGGCGATTTCATTTTAAGGATCGGACCCTTTTTTTAAAATGTTTTCGCCTAATATGGCATACTCAAATCTAACTGCCTGTAGCTCAGGACCTGAAGCAAGGATATGCATATTCTTGATACCATTTGAAAGGAAACACTTTGTAGTTTGTGGAAATGTGAAATGAATGTAGAAGAATAACACATTAGATCTGGTAAAAGATAATACAAACAAAAAATATGCCATAAATCCCCTTGAGACAGGGGGAATGGAAGCTTGTATGCAACAGCGAGAGGAAATTGATTGCAAGCTTCATAAATGAAATGAAAACATTTCTAGCCTGTCTAGCTATGGATAACAGGGTTGACGTGGTATGCTTGACACGCTCAGTTTTCCACCACAAAACACCAGAACTTGGCCAAAAAGAGTAGCGCCAGCTCACCTGCTTTTACACTAGGGTGTGACCATAAGATGTTAAATGTCTGTTTGGTATTGTTTTTTTGTTTTTTTAAGGAATAGTTTCACCATATTAAAATGCATTCAGTTCACCTAACAGAGTTGTCCTTAAATTGAGGGTACAGTTTTTTTATCTGACCTTAAAAGGAACCAATAATAACACTAAATAAATAATAAATTGCCAAAAATGACCTTGTCAATGCAACATCATAACTAGGGTTTTACAATGATGGTGAAATTTAAGTGGGTTAAAATCTTCCTTGAAGTCACAAAGGGTGCACAGAGGGTTATGTCAAAATGCTTAATTTTAGCAAGCCTTCATTCATATAAAAAACCTGATTTATTGCATTTTTCATGTGGTCTATATTAGAGGGCTCTTCATTTAATATCACTGGCTTTTAAAATTAAATATTTGTGCACAATCTCTTAAGTGATAGTGATACAGTGCCTTTAGAAAGTACTCATACCCCTTGAATTATTCCACATTTTGTTGTGTTACAGCCTGAATTCAAAATGTATTATATTGAACAAATTAGTTTACATCCCGGATAGTGAGCATTTCTCCTTTGCCAAGATAATCCATCCACCTGACAGGTGTGGCATATCAAGCTCATTAAACAGCATGATCATTACACAGGTGTACCTTGTGCTGGGGACAATAAAAGGCCACTCTAAAATGGGCAGTTTTGTCACAAAACCCAATGCCACAGATGTCTCAAGTTGAGGGAGCATGCAACTGGCATGCTGACTGCAGGAATGACCACCAGAGCTGCTGCCAGAAAATGTCATGTTAATTTCTCTACCATAAGCCGCCTCCAACGTGGTTTTAGAGATTTTGGTATTACGTCCAACCGGCATCACAACCGTAGACTACATGTACCACGTCAGCCCAGGAACTCCACATCAGGCTTCTTCACCTGCGGGATCGTCTGAGACCAGCCACCCAGACAGCTGATGAAAATGACAAGTATTCATGTCTGTAATAAAGCCATTTTGTGGGGAAAAACAAATTCTGATTAGCTGGGCCTAGCTCCCCAGTGGGTGGGCCAGTCTCCCAAGTGGGTGGGCCTAGCTTGGTGAAATGCTGTCGAGACAGTTGTCTTTCTGGCAGGTTCTCCCATCTCAGCCCAAAAACTCTGTAGTTCTGTCAGAGTGGTTATTGGGTTCTTGGTCACCCCCCTGACAAAGTTCCTTCTTATCCAGTTGCTCAGTTTGGTTGGACAGTCAGCTCTAGGCAGTGTTGGTAGTTCCATATTTTTTCCGTTTCCCAATGATGGATACCACTGTGCTCTTGGAAATGTTTAGCATTCTAGAAATTGTTTTATACCCTTCACCAGATATGCCTCATCACAATTCTCTCTGAGATCTACAGACAGTTTCTTTAACTTGGTATATGGTATAGTCTCTGCTCTGACATGCACGGTCAACCGTAGGACCTTATATAGACCAGTGTGCTTCTTTCTAAATCATGTCCAAACAATTGAATTGGCCACAGGTGGATGAAGTTGTAGTGACATCTAAAGGAAGATAAAAGGAAATTGGATACACCGGAGCTCAATTTGGAGTGTCATAGCAAAGGGGTGTGAATACTTATGTAAATTAGATATCTGCATTTCGTTTCAATAAATTTGCTAACATTTCCAAAAACATATTTTCACTGTCATTATGGGGTATTGTGTGTAGATGGGCAAGAACATAAATATATTTTATACATCTTGAATTCAGTCTGTAACACAAAATGTGGAATAAGTCAAGGGGTACAAATACTTTCTGAAGGCACTGTATGTGCTTGTAGTGCTTTGCGATTTGATATAGAGTAGGCAATCTAGCGCCACAGATCAATAGCCCCCCCACCTCCTATCTTACATGAGCAGCACAGTGGTGAATGAGCCACCTCTTAAACACAGGGCTTGATTTATGGGCCAGTAATGAGACAGGAGGAAGATTATTCAATCTCTCCACTGCAGGTTTATGTTATGCGGAATGTGTTCTTGAGAGCTGGAGATAAAGCTGTTTCGTGGCTGTGTGTGTGTGTTTGTAGATTAATAGGGTAATAAAGTGGAGTCAGATGTGTGTGTGGGTTCACTGTACTGTACTTACGAGGAGCTCCCTCTGCCGTCTCTATGGCTGTGATCCCCAGGGACCAGATATCACTCTGTGGACACACCAGTGAGAATTAGTAGCCACTCTCAAACACAGACATAGACACACGTTAGGATGGAAAGGGGTCATTACCCTGTAGTCATAGGTGGAGTCAGGGTTCTCGTCACAGGCGATGACCTCAGGGGCCATCCAATAAGGCGTACCGATGAAGGTGTTCCTGCGCCCCACAGTCCTGTCCAGCTGAGCACTCACCCCAAAGTCCACTAGCCACAATGGAGAGGACAGAAGTCAGTATTAGTAGTAGAATATTAGCAACGATTATCTTTTATGACTTCCGCTTCAAGTCGTGATTTAGTTAAGTTGTAGATAAAGAAATAATACAAATACATAGTGTGCCTGAGGGTGAGTCAATGTTTAGACTGAGGAAAGCTGCTGTAAACACACACTGGAGGGTAACTTACAGGCACAAAGAGCAGAGGGGTATACCTCCTGCAAGCTAGATCTACTCAGCGTTTTCTAAAGCTAGCCAGCTTCAGTTAGCTTCCCATTCTAGCTCAGGCTTCATCCGTACTATAACGGTGGATATTGCTTGACTGCCTGCCGCGAACTCTAGCAGGCTTGTAACTGCACGTGCATGTTGTACATGGCTAGTTGAATGCCAAACTCTTCATTGAGTCAGTGCCACGTTTACATTTAAAGAAAATGTATCTTGCAAAATCAGCAGGCTATCGTGTGAAAGAGACTTTTAGAAATTGCATCCTTATTTTATTAATTGTGTGTTTTGAGGTGGTTATCAATATATGAGCACCTTTTTCCTATTGATAAAAGAATTGTATTAAGTCAAACAAAAGTTTCTGTGCGTGATGTGCATTTGTCATTACTAAATGTGCAATGTGATAGGTATTTCTCTACACACAAAAACACGTTTGATTAATAAAATATTTAATCAGTTGTGTTCTTCAAATCAAAATCAAATTTATAAAAATGTAATCAAATTGTATTTGTTACATGCTTCGTAAACAAAATTTCTAGACTAAGAGTGAAATAATTACTTACGGGCCCTTCCCAACAATGCAGAGAGAAAAAGAGAAATAATAGAAAAATAATAACACAAGGAATAAATACACAGGGTACCAGTACCAAGTCAATGTGCAGGGGTACAAGGTTATTGAGGTAGACATGAACATATAGATAGGTATAAAGTGACTAGGCAATAGGATAGATAAACAGTAACAGCTTTTAGATGAGTCAAAAGAGTGCAAAACGGGTCAATGCAGATCGTGCGAGTAGCTATTGGTTAAGTATATACCTAACTATGTATCAGTCTTATGGCTTGGGGGTAGAAGCTGTTCAGGTGAAGGGGATGATGACGTAATCTGAGGGAGGGAATCTGATTTCATTTGTCCTCAACTCGCCGCTCAGACACTACATTCAGTATAAATGTAGTTAGCCCCGAGTTAGCCTGCCGCGGACCAGATTACATCTGAAGGATTCGTTGCCATAGAAATGTACCTGGCTAAAAGGTGAGACAATTTTGTCGTCCCGGTTATCCTGAGTTGAACTCAGAGTTGACCAAAGTTACCTCACTAACTCCTCAAACTAGATTGATAGTATAGAGCTCAGGATTACATATTCATCACAACAAGCCCACACACTGTACATATAAACCATGTAGATAACACACAAGAAGCAGCAGAGCAAACACATGAACAGTTTAGCATCCATCCTCTCACCGAGTTTGACCTCTGCGTTCTCTGTCAGCAGCACGTTCTGTCCCTTGATGTCTCTGTGGATGACCTTGTGTTGGTGGAGGTGCGAGAGGCCCTGGGTATCAAAGAGGTCAGAGTTCAGTCAGGGGTTCGACACCCTCTGGAGGGAGTCTGTAATGGTGCTTTTCCACTGTAGGGATTTACGCGGGTGCTTGGCCTAAAGACTGTTGTGTAATGGTTCTATGGTTGGGTGTAGTGTGGTTTTTCACCCTGAGGATTTCTCTGCAGATGTAAGCGATCCAGTCCTCCTTCAGAGAGTTACCCTTGGTGTTCTTCACTAGGTCTGTCACGGAGCCCGCCCCACAGAACTCCATCACCAGCTATACACAAACAGGACGGAACTTAGCACACATAAATACACACAGACACACGGCAATGTTCACTGTAATAAATAATGCTGCCTGTTTCTGTGCATTAAGCCATTCATGGATATCAGACACAGCCCATTAAATAATGAAGCTCTCCCTCAGATTATACTACCAGACAGGGGCAACAGCCATCACACTGACCCAGAGATGGTCATCATGTCCAGGTGGGCTCTTCTTGACGAAAGCTCCGTAGTAGGTGGCAATATTGCGGTGATGGCTGTACTTCTTCAGCATGTTGATCTCAGCCTTGATCTCTTCCTCTTCTTCCTCTGTCACGTCCATTACCTTGATGGCAGCCAGCTGGCCCGTCTTAACATGACGCCCCTGAATAAAGGCAGAGTAGACTTGATCATCTTAACTCAGGGGTTCTTAAAGTGGTGTCTGCGGAGGTACTGCAGGAGGTCTGCGGACAGATCTCAAAATAAATATATATTATTTATTTATTTTTCATTGCTTTTTTTAATGAATATTACTAACAGATTAAACTAATTTTGGCCAAGGGATCCATGGAATAAGTTTATACACAGTACCTTTAATATTATTATATTGTATTACAATGTCATATTTTTGCATTGTAATTTCAGAAAATGTCTTCAATATATCTACAGTAATAGTGAAATGATTTTTTTCACAAAAAAATGTTCTTGGCACAGAGAAAATGGTGCAGCCTTCTTATTGGTCAACAAAAGATGGGCCGTCTCGTTGTCAAATAGACTGGGGCTAGCAAACACACACCAATAAGAAGTATGCTTCATTAGAATGCAATTTTGTGTGTACCCAATAGTATTTTTGGGGGGTAAATATTGTGAAACACCATCATTACACTATTACTGTAGGTATATTAAGGACATTTTCTGAAGTTACAATGCAAAAATATGACATATAGCTCCTTTAGTCAAAAATGTATGCTCTTAACCCTGGGCAATGGGCCTGGGATGCTCATAGGGATATTGGTTTTCACAGTACTCCAACAATTATACAAATTTTACTTAATACTTATTGTATTCCCCTTAATGTTTTTTTTCTTTTTTTTTAAACATAAATGCACTGTAATTCAAGCTTCAAAATTGCCTCATTTTTTCTCTCTCCCTCAAAATATATCAAATTGCAGGATTTTAACCAGAAAGAAGCAACAACAAAAACTCTGCTCCATGACAAAATGTGTAGAATTGCAGAAAATTAGCTTGAAAACAGCAAAATACAATTTTCGAAAATGTTCCTAAAAAAAGTTCCTTCCAAGGGCCCGAGACTTGGTTCCTCCGGTCATGCCCTGCCAAAGTCATAGTAGAACTTCTTGTATGCTATTTTTATCTCACTCGAGTTGTATTATGATTATGAGGGGGTCAATGATTAATTTGCTATCACAAAAGGGGTTCCAGGTCCCAAAAAGTTTGAGAACCCCTGTCTCAACTGGTCAATCAATCAAAACAAGAAGCTGAAGGCTAGTAACAGCAGATGTCAGCTCTAAAAATACATCCTAACTTTGAGCAAAAATTCTCAAATAGTTAAAGGAACTCTGCCCTGGTTTAATCTGTTTTGAGAGTGATTATACTGTACGTTTCACCACATCATTTTCTCTTCAGCTCTACTTTTTAGTTCTCTCCATCTTCTCATTACTACTACCAGTCTTCTCAGGTCCTCAGACTGACAGCCTCAGCGTGGTCCAACACAGCTGCATTAATCCTAATCTCAGACTTACTACCACAACGAGGGTTTGATAAGGGGAGACACTCAAACAGCCTCAATATAAGCTTAAAATCGGCGGTTCAGTGTCTCTCACCTACGCTGGATCGCTGATCCAAGCCCCATCTATACGTCTTGTCTTACCTTGTACACCTGTCCATAGGTCCCATTGCCAACGACCTCCACCAGCTCAAAGATCCCTGCTGGGTCCTGAGAAAAAGATGGACAGATTCACTAAGATTGTCAGAGAGAGACACACCAGACCACCAGGCCAGATGGACTGAGAGACAAGATGACGAGACAGACATGGTGAGCACATGGAGTGCCTTCAGAAAGTATTCATACACCTCTACTTTTTCAAAATGTTGTTGTGATACAGCCTGAATTTAAAATGGATTCAATTGCGATTTGTCACTGGCCCACACACACACAAAGTAATACTGCAAAAAACATGTCAAAGCAATGCACTTTTTGTCCTGAATACAAAGTGTTATGTTTGTGGCAAATCCAATACAACACAGTTTTGATGTAAATCTAAGGCAAGATTTGAAAATAGTCGTCTAGGAATGATCAACAACCAATTTGACAGAGCTTGAATAATTTTTTTAATAATAAAAATGGCCAAATGTTGCACAATCCAGGTGTGAAAAGCTCTTAGAGACTTACCCAGAAAGACTCACAGCTGCAATCGCTGTCAAAGGTGCTTCTACAAAGTATTGACCCAGAGGTGTGAATATTTACATAAATTAGATATTTTTGCATTAACATTTTCAATAGATTTGCAAAAATATCTAAAAACATTTTCATTTTGTCATTATGGGGTGTGTAGATGTGCGAGAGAAAAAATATATATTTAATAAAATAGATTCCAGCTGTAATAGAACAAAATGTGGAATAAGTAAAGCGGTATCAAATCAAATATTATTGGTCACATACACATGGTTCGCAGATGTTATTGCGAGTGTAGCGAAATGTTTGTGCATCTAGTTCCGACAGTGCAGCAATATCTAACGTAATCTAACAATTCCACAACTACATAATACACACAAATCTAAGTAAAGGATTTTAATATTAACATATAAATATATGGATGAGCAATGACAGATCGGCACAGGCAAGATGCAATAGATGGTATAAAGTACAGTATACACACATGAGATGAGTAATGCAAGATATGTAAACATTATTAAAGTGACTAGTGATCCATTTATTAAAGTGGCCAATAATTTCAAGTCTGTATGTGTTAGTGATGGCTGTTTAACAGTCTGATGGCCTTGAGATAGAAGCTGTTTTTCAGTCTCTCGGACCCAGCTTTGATGTACCTGTATTGACCTCGCCTTCTGGGTGGTAGCGGGGTGAACAAGCAATAGCTCGGGTGGTTGTTGTCATTGATGATCTTTTTGGCCTTCCTGTGACATCGGGTGCTGTAGGTGTCCTGGAGGGCAGGTAGTTTGCCTCGCGGTTGTGGGTGGTGCAGTTGCCGTACCAGGCGGTGATACAGCCCGACAGGATGCTCTCAATTGTGCATCTGTAAAAGTTTGTGAGGGTTTTAGGTGACAAGCCATATTTCTTCAGCCTCATGAGGGAAGAGGCGCTGTTGTGCCTTCTTCACCATATGGTCTCTGTGGGTGGACCATTTCAGTTTGTCCGTGATGTGTACGCAGATGAAGTCAAAACTTTCCACCTTCTCCACTGCTGTCCCGTTGATGTGGATAGGGGGGTGCTCCCTCTGCTGTTTCCTGAAGTCCACGATCATCTCCTTTGTTTTGTTGACATTGAGTGAGAGGTTGTTTTGCTGACACCACACTCCGAGTGCCCTTACCTTCTCCCTGTAGGCTGTCTCATCGTTGTTGACAATCAAGCCTACTACTGTTGTGTCATCTGCAAACTTGATGATTGAGTTGGAGGCGTGCATGGCCACGCAGTCATGGGTGAACAGGGAGTACAAAAGGGAGCTGAGCACACACCCTTGTGGGGCCCCAGTGTTGAGGATCAGCGAAGTGGAGATGTTTCCTACCTTCACCACCTGGGGGCGGCCCGTCAGGAAGTGCAGGACCTAATTGCACAGGGCGGGGTTGAGACCCAGGGCCTCTAGCTTAATGATGAGCTTGGAGGGTACTATGGTGTTGAATGCTGAGCTATTGTCAATGAACAGCATTCTTACATAGGTATTCCTCTTGTCCAGAAGGGATAGGGCAGTGTGCAGTGTTATGGCAATTGCATCGTCTGTGGATCTATTGGGGCGGTAAGCAAATTGAAGTGGGTCTATGGTGACAGGTAAGGTGGAGGTGATATGATCCTTGACTAGCTTCTCAAAGCACTTCATGATGACATGAGTGAGTGCTACGGGGTATGAATACTTTGAAGGCACTGTAGGCCTTGACCCCACAAATAAGGAGGCCAGAGAGATAGAGATGTTTTGAGCCACATAAAAGCTCTAGACATCATCCATCCACCACTTGCGTTATAGGGAAGGGAGTAATTGACTTCACTATTTTTTCCCTCACCATAAGATAAAAACCACAGGTGACATTCATTATGGCTACTTCAAACTAAATATTAAAATCAGTCATCGCATTTTTCTCTGAAAAAATTAAAAAGAAAAAAAAGGGGGACACCCAGTTCCACTTTCACAGTGTGATTCAATATGGTCTGTGTAGGATCTTTGGACGGTGGACTTGCTGCTTTAGGTTGGAAATGTACAGGGTGACCATCCTGCTTTCATATTGTTTCAATAATGGGTCTGTCAATTCCTGACTTTTTCCAGTGTTTGTCTTTAACAGAGATAAATCATACAAGGAGAGGTGAGAGAGAGGTGTACAAGAGAATGAGGCATACATACATAGATGTGAGCATTAGGGCTAGGGGTTTGAAAGAAAAATATGAAATAAACAGTGGGAATGACAAACGGTCCAATTAGTGCATCCATGCTGTGTGTAAGAGGAGCACTAGGAGCAGGATCAACAGACTGACAAAAGGGTTGGAGTAAAAGCTCTTGAGTACAAGTGTTCAAAATAGGGGAAATGAATGAAATGACAGGGGACGATGGAATAGAGGAGGCTAATGCAATCATCCAGAGGGAGGAGAGATGGCAGCATCGCCCACGTCCAATGCAGTGAGAAGAGAGGGAAGAAATAAAGAGATTGAGGGGGAGGGTGGAGCTGTATTAAAGCTAAGGAGTGCGGAGGGCTGTACCAGCAACAAACTGTCAACACTGATCACAGACAGAGCATGAGAGCAACACACTGTGGACCAACTGGTAACTTCACTTCCGTCAACTTAACTTGGGTGCAGAAGTGCAAACTCTATCCATTGACAATACTGTTGGATCTTTGTGTGTGTCAGAAGACTCCCTTGATGTCTGTGTACTTACCTAGAGAAAACCAGATCTGACAATTTGAATATTCCTCTCTCCCTGGACAAGTAAGTATATCACAATCACAAATAATTAGGTCTTTAGACTTACACTACCATCAAAAACATCAAATAATGAAAAACAACAACGGTATCTGTAAGGGGGCGATTCAATGTGTGTTGACACTTGTCAGACCACCTGACATTTTCTGGTGTGGGGTCTCATGAAGAATTTAGCCTATTCTACTAACTACACCACTAGAATCTGAGTCTTCTACATAAAGAGAAGTCCTAGTCATGCACTATTACTAGCCTACTGTAGGTTCTACTTGTAAGCTATGTGAATGTGTGTGTGTGTGTGTGTGTGTGTGTGTGTGTGTGTGTGTGTGTGTGTGTGTGTGTGTGTGTGTGGATGTGCAGCAGGCAGAGTGGGTGTTATAAGGACAGCTATCAAACAATAAGCTCAAGTGAATCATCCCTCTCAGAGCCCTCTCTCAAAATGGAGAATTAAATAGCATTGCCTGGAGAGGTCTGGTCTGTAACTCGTTGTACTGAAATTGCTAGAGTGTGTTGGTGAGAGATATTAAAATCTCCCTTTATCAAACTATACTCCACCCTGTTAGATGCTCCTTAGTCTTTGTTTGACTATATACTGACACCCAGATCATGGTATTAGAATGGCCAACCTCAAATGATGGCCCACATTACAAATTAATCTCATTTTACAGATACCTTAAAAGGTATCTGGTCCCGGAAAGTCAGCGACCGAGGATCTGGATTTGTTTATCTTCTAATTTTAAAAGCCATTGGATCTTTGTGTTTTAAAAAGTCTAATAAATCCATGTAATATAGCCTACACCTTCACAATAAATCCATAATGTATTTTAGACAGGTCTAAAGAAACATGATAAGAAAATGTAGTCTATTTCAGAAGAAAAGAATAGCATATTCTGAGTTGTCCTTATGTCAGGTCCTGATCTAGCTATGCCATATGGCTGTGTGCTACACTAAGCAGACAAGATTTGCTTAGAATTCCATGGATTGTTTTATATTATTTTATAGTATGAAGAATACAATTGAACAAAGCTGAATAAAATAGAAAGGATATTTTCTCCAAATGACTTGAGGGAGAGCGGCTATTCTGTGTTGAGGTTAACAAAGAAATAGGTACCCTATATGCTTAATTTCAAGTTATCAATGTAACTTCAGTTATACAAATGTTGGGCTATATCATTTTGATTTGTAATACATTGTAAGGCAGCATGATGCGACTAATGAGGATTTGAAAAAAGTTGCATGAAAGGCATGAGCTCTGCTTTGATATTTTTACACAGGCTGTACACATTTCATCAGTCTCTCATTCCCAATTTGACAAGCACTTGATAATGCCTTGAATTTCCAGGCGGCATCCCCTTTGTGTGGCCGTAATGCCCACAAAAAAACATCCATGCCTTTTGCGGCTAGTGGCCGTTGTGCCCTTGGGCTAAATATAATAATTATAGCATACAGCACCCACTTCTCTGTATGCGCCGAAGCACCTCTCACTCACATGGCTCTTCATCACGTGATCGGGTCTCTCTCACAGGCTACAAGTGAAGCAAGACACATCGGCGACGCAGCTGCGCACGTCCTTATCCAATTCCGAGGTGCATATTGAAGATATTGGAAGAACTGTCCACATTTACTTTTTCAGCCAACAAGATGAGTCGGCCTAACGAACAGAAAAAGCACTAAGATCCCCATAGTACAAAAGTTGACCTTTCTATTCTGTGTGAGAAAGAAACATTCCAAACATAGTCTGGGACAGTTGTGGGATGCGATAAATCCCAAATTAATACATCCACTAGCATCCCCAAAAATGTTTGACGCAATGTTGATAACCTAATAGTTTATTTCTTCACATTATAAGCACAGCAATTTGCACAAATGTTCCATTAGCGGGAAAACACGATTATCAAAAGTGACCGCAAATGTGATTATGCATGTAATGCTTTTATTATGAAGGTGCATTTTTAATGGTGAAAATGACCTTCCACAAACTTGAAACTCACTCGCTGCTTATGTATGCCAGTTAGGCTCTACACCCCTTGTAAAGCGGATGAATGTGCTTAATTTTAAAAAGTTATTTGCCATCTTTAGTTGTGATACAAACCTTATCAAAACATATAGGCCTATGGACTAGGCTACATGAGGTGCGCGACATGATTCGAAAAAGTCGCACAAAAAAAGGCATTGTTTCTTGCCTTACGCGGGGCATCATTCACAGGTGATTATGTATAATTCACAAGTGATAAGCTAATATTGTTACCCATCAGACTATTCTTGATTTAATCGTGTCTTTACATATACTAAATAATGTCTGAAAATTGTTTTGATTTAGAATGGACCATTAATCATGCACCTGTCGTCTCGAAACAGGGGCAGGGGAAAAATGCACTAAATAAATAGCAAATGGAGGGCACTTTTCCCGTGGTTCATTTTCATGCCAGCCAAGTAGGCTATACTGCTGTTATAAAGAGAAGCAATGTGCTTAATATTAGGGAAGTTGAGAAATAAATATAATAGGCCTCATGCAATTGCATAGCCTATTGAAATGTTGCGCAACATGAGCTCATGGGGTCTCATTAAGTGTTTGATTAGATTTTCGATCACATTTGCATTGATGTCAGAGTGGTTAGAGAGACAATGGAGTGCTGAGTACCAAGCAGTTAGCACGTTTGGTAGGATACTAATGACCATCAGCAGCATCAGAGCTTGGAGAAGCCTAATTACCGTGACTAAACAGTCACGTGGAATTTGACTGCCTTCATGACTCGTAATAATAATAATAATAACAATAACACGGTCACCGTAACAGCCCTAGTCACCATCTCCAATTTGTTCCACCCCACTTTATTTTATTTAGAGTAGGATTGCAGCCTAAACGAGAAATACGTTTTTATATTATTGGTAGTAACCATCTGGATGTCACCGTGATACAGTCTACCCTGCTCAATGGGGGAGATTTTGCGCTGCAAGCCAACAACACGGGGCAGCGTATATTTCGCTCCTGCTTGCCGCAGTAAGGAGATGAAAGAAGCTAGATCAGGGGTCTCCAACAGGTTGATCGCAAGCTACCAGCAGCTCACCAAACAATTCTGAAAGTGCATATATTTTTCACCTGTTTCACCAAATACTATCAAACAAATCTCAATTATCAGACAGCTCAAGCTCTATCCAATCAAATCCACATTATCCCACCCTTAGCCAGAATTCAATTGAAAAGCACAATATCTGCCAAAAAGTTCCATCAATATTGCCCATGTATGTCCAGTACCAGTCAAATGTTTGGACACCCCTACTCATTCAAGGGTTTTTGTTTTGACTATTTTCTACATTGAAGAATAATAGTGAAGACATCAAAACTTTGAAATAACACAAATGGAACCATGTAGTAAGCAAAAAAGTGTTAAACAAATCAAAATAGATTTGAGATTCTTCAAAGTAGCCACCCTTTGCCTTGATGGCAGCTTTGTACACTCTTGACATTCTCTCAACCAGCTTCATCAGGTAGTCACCTGGAATGCATTTCAATTAACAGGAGTGCCTTGTTAAAAGTTAATTTGTGGAATTTTTTTCCTTCTTAATAAGTTTGAGCCAATCAGTTGTGTTGTGACAAGGTAGGGGTGGTATACAGAAGATAGCCTATTTGGTAAAAGACCAAGTCCATATTATGGCAAGAACAGCTCAAATAAGCAGAGAAACAACAGTTCATCATTACTTCAAGACATGGAAGTCAGATAATCCGAACATTTTCAAGACCTTTGAAAGTTTCTTCAAGTACAGTCGCAAAAACCATCAAGCGCTATGATGAAACTGGCTCTCATGAGGACTGCCACAGAAAAGGAAGACCCAGAGTTAGCTCTGCTGCAGAGGATACGTTCATTAGAGTTAACTGCACCTCAGAATGCAGCCCAAATGCTTCACAGAGTTCAAGTAACAGACATCACAACATCAACTGTTCAGAGGAGACTGTGTGAGTCAGGCCTTCATGGTAGAATTGCTGCAAAGAAACCACTACTAAAGGACACCAATAAGAAGAAGAGACTTGCTTGGGCCAAGAAACACGAGCAACAAACATTAGACCGGTAGAAATCTGTCCTTTGGTCTGATTACTCAAAATTTTTGATTTTTGGTTCTAACCGCCATGTCTTTGTGAGATGCAGAGCAGTTGAACGGATTATCTCTGCATGTGTGGTTCCCATCGTGAAGCATGGAGTAGGAGGTGTGATGGTTTTATTTTTATTTAACCTTTATTTTACTTGGCAAGTCAATTAAGAACAGATTCTTATTTACATAATGGCCTAGCCCGGCCAAACCCTAACCGGAAGATGCTGGGCCAATTGTGAGCCGCCCTATGGGACTTCCAATACGGCCGGATTTGAAACAGCCTGGAATCGAAACAGGGTCTGTAGTGGTGACGCCTCTAGCACTCAGATGCAGTTCTTTAGACCGTTGCGCCACTCAAGGTGCATTGCTGGTGACACTGTCGGTTACTTATATAGAATTCAAGGCACACTTAACCAGCATGGCTACCACAGCATTCTGCAGCGATACGCCATCCCATCTGGTTTGCGCTTAGTGGGACCATCATTTGTTTTTCAACAGGACAATAACCCAACACACCTCCAGGCTGTGTAAGGGCTATTTGACCAAGAAGGAGATCGATGGAGTGCTGCATCAGATAACCAGGCCTCCACAATCACCCGACCTCAACCCAAATGAGATGGCTTGGGATGAGTTTGATCGAATGAAGGAAAAGCAGCCAATAAGTGCTCAGCATATGTGGGAACTCCTTCAAGACGGTTGCAAAAGCATTACAGGTGACTACCTCATGAAGCTGGTTGAGAGAATGCCAAGCTGTCAAAGGCAAAGGGTGGCTACTTTGAAGAATCTGAATATATTTCGATTTTTTAAACACTTTTTTGGTTACTACATGATTCCATGTGTGTTAGTTCATGGCTTTGATATTGTCACTATTAAATCTACAATGCAGAAAAAAGTAAAAAATAAAGAAAACCCCTTGAATGAGTAGGTGTGTCTAAACTTTCAACCGGTACGTGGTACTTTTATATAAAGCAATCACATTATAATAAATTACCAAACATAAGCTCTTTAACCCCACCCCTTAGCCATTCTCAGCCCATCCCACCTATCACCATAGACCACCCTCATTTGGTTTCCATGTGCAATATATTTTTTAAATTGTGCTATTTTACTTACATTTTGAACCATTCTAATCGTATAGTACCAACAGATTGTGTGCTTAAGATGAAAACCTTTCCTACGAGTATTATTATATTATTTAGTGGCTGATGGCTTCCCAAATCGCCCCACATCAATAAATTGGTTATAACAAACTCTAAATGTGACAGTCAAATGGATGCAGAGGACATGACAAATAAACTCGAAAAAGGGGAATATTTACAGGTTGCTCAGGAGGTAAAGGGAAAGTCAGATGTGTGGAATAAATGTGACTAGTTGTGGAAAATACTGGAGATCAAGAAAAATAAGGTAAGGAGCATGCGCTGTGTGCATATTGTGTGTGTCAAACAGGTGCTGTATAGATTTCAAAATGATCAGAAAAATTATATCGTACAATGTAAACAATAAATAAAGTATAAGCATACCAGAGAGTCTGTTGTAACTTTTTTTTGTTAAGCCTTTATTACAGCAGTCTAATTACAACAGTCGCATTCATTCGTGAATGCAATTTTCTAAATGGAACAGTTTATTCTTGTTTAAGCTAATTATTCTAGGCTTGCTTTATTTTAAAAACTAAAACGCTTGATTGCATTTCAAATCATGAATGACTCATAATGAATGACTCACATTATGTCATCACATAATGTGTGATGACATTAATGAATGAATGAATGATTGATACAGTAGCCTATAGAAGTATTGAAATAAAGGCCTAAGTAAGCTATGGTATTAAGGACTCAACAGGATCCGCTCTTAGGCCTACAGCTTAATGGTGGTTATACAAGGCTTCTATACTAAGCCTACTAATGATAATGACATTAATAATGAGAAAAATTAAAATTGCGTTATTATTATAAATATAATATTTGACAATTTGGAAGTCTAAACACTAAATAAATTATAAATATTACCAGAGCCTGTTCTAATGGAGAAAAAAAAGTGTCAAGCCTTTATTACAGCAAAGCAAAAATTTAAAACAGACAAATTTTTAAAAATTGTTTACTTGATATGTCATTGCGTGAGGCTTGGTGTTCACGGAATCAGTAGGCTATTAAACACTCAAACAGGCAACAGATGCAGGTTCAGTCTTATTTCTGTAGATATATTGAAAGGCAGGCACATTTAAAAGTTAGGCTATGGATTATAGACCTAATTAAGTTTGGGTTTCCTCGCTTCTCACTTTTCTTAGACAATAAGTCAAGGGCTGTGTTCTCATCTCATTCTGCTGCTGCCTCCCCTGCATTGTTCTCAACACCAATATGCTGGTTAACTTTGTTATTATGCACAAAGCAACATGCTCTAGGAAAAGGCGCCAATTCAACAGCGCACTGATGTATTTCAGAACCGTGGAGAGTAGAGGTTGACCGATTAATCGGCATGGCCGATTAATTAGAGATTATTTCAAGTTTTCATAACAGTCGGTAATCTGCATTTTTGGATGCCGATTATATTGCAATCCACGAGGAGACTGCGTGGCAGGCTGACCATCTGTTCCACAAGTGCAGCAAGGAGCCAAGGTAAATTGCTAGCTAGCATTAAACTTATCTTATAAAAACAATCAATCTTAACATAATCACTAATTAACTACACATGGTTGATGATATTACTAGATTAACTAGCTTGTTCTGCGTTGCATATAATCGATGTGGTGCCTGTTAATTTATCATCGAATCACAGCCTACTTTGCCAAATGGGTGATGATTTAACAAAAGCACATTCGCGTCATATGCAGCAGTTTGGACCGCCTGGCTCGTTGCGAACTGTGTGAAGACCATTTCTTCCTAACAAAGACCGTAATTAATTTGCCAACATTTTACATAATTATGTAATAGCAATATTTAGACTTAGGGTTGCCACCTGTTTGATAAAATACGGAACGGTCTCGTACTTCACTGAAAGAATAAATGTTTTGTTTTCGAAATGATAGTTTCCGGGTTTGACCATATTAATGACCTAACGCTCGTATTTCTGTGTTCATTATATTATAATTAAGTCTATGATTTGATATTTTATAGAGCAGTCTGACTGAGCAGTGGTAGGCAGCAGCAGGCTCGTAAGTATTCATTCAAACAGCACTTTCCTGCGTTTGCCAGCAGCTCTTCACAATGCTTGAAGCACAGCTCTGTTTATGACTTCAAACCTATCAACTCCCGAGATTAGGCTGGCAATAATATAGTGCCTATAAGAACATCCAATAGTCAAAGGTAAATGAAATACAAATGGTATAGAGAGATAAGTCCTTAATTCCTATAGTAACTACAACCTAAAACTTCTTAACTGGGAATATTGAAGACTCATGTTAAAAGGAACCACCAGCTTTCATGTGTTCTCATGTTCTGAGCAAGGAACTTAAACGTTAGCTTTTTTACATGGCACATATTCTACTTTTACTTTCTCCAACACTGTGTTTTTGCATTATTTAAACCAAATTGAACATGTTTCATTATTTATTTGAGACTAAATAGATTTTATTTATGTATTAAATTAAGTTAAAATAAGTGTTCATTCAGTATCGTTGTAATTGTCATTATTACAAATATATATATAAAAATTCTATGTCTTAGGTCAGTTAGGATCACCACTTTATTTTAAGAATGTGAAATGTCAGAATAATAGTAGAGAGAATGATTTATTTCAGCTTTAATTTCTTTCATCTCATTACCAGTGGGTCAGAAGTTTAAATACACTCAATTAGTATTTGGTAGCATTGCCTTTAAATTGTTGAACTTGGGTCAAACGATAGGGTAGCCTCCACAAGCTTCCCACAATAATTTGAGCGAATTTTGGCCCATTCCTCCTGACAGAGCTAGTGTAGCTGAGTCAGGCTTGTAGGCTTCCTTGCTTGCGCACGCTTTTTCAGTTCTGCCCACAAATTTTCTATAGGATTGATGTCAGGGCTTTGTGATGGCCACTCCAATACGTTGACTTTGTTGTCCTTAAGCCATTTTGCCACAACTTTGGAAGTATGCTTGGGATCATTGTCCATTTGGAAGACCCATTTGCGGCCAAGCATTAACTTCCTGACAAATAACCTTACACTCAATGTCAACAAAACAAAGGAGATGATCGTGGACTTCAGGAAAACAGCAGAGGGAGCAGCCCCCTATCCACATCGACGGGACAGTAGTGGAGAAGGTGGAAAGTTAAGTTCCTCGGCGTACACATCACGGACAAACTGAAATGGTCCACCCACACAGACAGCGTGGTGAAGAAGGCGCAGCAGCGCCTCTTCAACCTCAGGAGGCTGAAGAAATTTGGCTTGTCACCTAAAACACTCAAACTTTTACAGATGCACAATCGAGAGCATCCTGTCCGGCTGTATCACCGCCTGGTACGGCAACTGCTCCGCCCACAACCGTAAGAATCTCCAGAGGGTAGTGAGGTCTGCACAACGCATCACTGGGGGCAAACTACCTGCCCTCCAGGACATCTACACCACCCGATGTCACAGGAAGGCCAAAAAGATCATCAAGGACAACAACCACCCGAGCCACTGCCTGTTCACCCCGCTATCATCCAGAAGGCGAGGTCAGTACAGGTGCATCAAAGCTGGGACCGAGAGACTGAAAAACAGCTTCTATCTCAAGGCCATCAGACTGTTAAACAGCCATCACTAACATTGAGTGGCTGCTGCCAACATAGACTCTTACAGCCACTTTAATGATTAAAAATAGGATGTAATAAATGTATCACTAGCCACTTTAAACAATGCCACTTATATAATGTTTACATACACTACATTACTCATCTCATATGTATATACTGTACTCTACCATCTACTGCATCTGGCCTATGCCGTTTGGCCATCGCTCATCCATATATTTTTATGTACATATTCTTATTCATTCCTTCACACTTGTGTGTATAAGGTAGTTGTTGTGTAATTGTTAGATTACTTGTTAGATATTACTGCATGGTCGGAACTAGAAGCACAAGCATTTCGCTACACTCGCATTAACATCTGCTGACCATGTGTATGTGACAAATAAAATTTGATGTCTTGATGTTGCTTCAATACATCCACATAATTTACCTTCATGATGCCATCTATTTTGTGAAGTGCACCAGTCCCTGCTGCAGCAAAGCACCCCCACAACATGATGCTGCCACCCCTGTGCTTCACGGTTGGGATGGTGTTCTTCAGCTTGCAAGCGTCACCCTTTTTCCGCCAAACATAACAATGGTCATTGTGCTCAAAAAGTTATATTTTTGTTTCATCAGACCAGAGGACATTTCTCCAAAAAGTACGATCATTGTCCCCATGTGCAGTTGCAAACCATAGTCTGGCTTTTTTTAATGGCGGTTTTGGAGCAGTGGCTTCTTCCTTGCTGAGCAGCCTTTCAGGTTGTCGATATAGGACTTGTTTTACTGTTGATATAGATACTTCTGTACCTGTTTCCTCCAGCATCATCACAAGGTCCTTTGCTGTTGTTCTGGGATTGATTTGCACTTTTCGCACCAAAGTACGTTCATCTCTAGGAGACAGAATGCGTCTCCTTCCTGAGCGGTATGAACGTTTGTTTGTACAGATGAACGTGGTACCTTCAGGCGTTTGGACATTGCTCCCAAGGATGAACCAGACCTGTGGAGGTCTACAACTTTTTTTCTGAGGTCTTGGCTGATTTCTTTTGATTTTCCCATGATGTCAAGCAAAGAGGCACTGAGTTTGAAGGTAGGCCTTGAAATACATCCACAGGTATTGATGTCAATTAGCCTATCAGAAGCTTCTAAAGCCATGACATCATTTTCTGGAATTTTCCAAGCTGTTTAAAAGGCACAGTCAGCTTAGTGTATGTAAACTTCTGATCACTGGAATTGTGATAGATTTTTTCACTTATAATTCACTCTGTCTAAACAATTGTTGGAAAAATACTTGTGTCATGCACAAAGTAGATGTCCTAACCGACTTGCCAAAACTGTAGTTTGTTCACAAGAAATTTGTGGAGTTGTTGAAAAACAAGTTTTAATGACTCCAACCTAAGTGTATGTAAACTTTGACTTCAAGTGTGTGTGTGTGTGGAGGCTGTGTGGAGGATATACACTGCTCAAAAAAATAAAGGGAACACTTAAACAACACAATGTAACTCCAAGTCAATCACACTTCTTTGAAATCAAACTGTCCACTTAGGAAGCAACACTGATTGACAATAAATTTCACATGCTGTTGTGCAAATGGAATAGACAAAAGGTGGAAATTATAGGCAATTAGCAAGACACCCCCAATAAAGGAGTGGTTCTGCAGGTGGTGACCACAGACCACTTCTCAGTTCCTATGCTTCCTGGCTGATGTTTTGGACACTTTTGAATGCTGGCGGTGCTTTCACTCTAGTGGTAGCATGAGACGGAGTCTACAACCCACACAAGTGGCTCAGGTAGTGCAGCTCATCCAGGATGGCACATCAATGCGAGCTGTGGCAAGAAGGTTTGCTGTGTCTGTCAGCGTAGTGTCCAGAGCATGGAGGCGCTACCAGGAGACAGGCCAGTACATCAGGAGACGTGGAGGAGGCCGTAGGCCCTTTATTTTTTTGAGCAGTGTATATATATGCGCATCTGCTTTTTTTGATCCTCCAATAATCGGTCGACCTCTAGTGGAGAGCGACCGCTATCCAACGAGGCAGAACACGCAATTGTTATAAAATGATTTTTTTTATTAGCGTTGCACCATTGTTTTTATGAAATATAACCATATACAATTTCAGTAGCACGTCTTAGACTGATTGACAGTGCCATCCTCAAGGCCTCCACAATGGATCAGTCCACTCAGTGCGAATCAGACAGGGGTCTTGTACACGATATTATATATTTTTAAATGTTGCTACTGCTCGACTAAAGAAATCTTGGTCGACCAACAGCCTATTGACCAGGACTTAATTGAGTCAGCCAAATCCTTTTTATCCTTGTCAAACTTGGTGCAAAATCACACCCACGGGTAACCTAGCAACATTCAAAGCCACACTGATTGGTCATAGTTCTTAAGTTCCCTGTGAGGAAGTAAACGTGCCTGAGAGGAAGAAAGCGCAAAGGGGAGTTGAGTTTGTTTCGTGCCTGCCATACCACGAATTGTGGGAGACACGCAGTTTCCTGGCCTTGTTTGAAATCAGCGAAACGAAAAGCAAGCAAGTGACTCTGTAGATACAGTAGCTAACATTACATGATTGTCAGTAATTGTGAATCAATGGAGCTTGCTTTACCCATTCAGCTAGAGCTAGCTATGCAGCATCTCTTTTAGTTGCCAACTAGCACAAATGTTAATAAGCTAAGTCTCTCAATAGTCCTTTCTTTAACACTTACATAACCACACTAAGCTAATGCTAGACAACGCACACTACTAGACAGCATCCATGTGAGAGACAGACTCGGTCTCGACCTTTAAGTCTTTATTTAAGACTCAACTATTCAGTAGGTCCTATGATTGAGTGTAGTCTGGCACAGAGGTGAGAAGGTGAACGGAAAGGGGGTATCCGGGGGTATCGTCGGACGGGGCCACAGTGTCTCCCAACCCCTCCTGTCTCAGCCGCCAGTATCTACGCTGCAATAGTTTGTGTCGGGGGCTAGGGTCAGTCTTATGTCTGGTGTAATTCTCCTGTCTTATCTGGTGTCCTTAGTGAATTTAAGTATGCTCCCTCTAATTCTCTCTCTCCTTCCCCTCCCGGAGGACCTGAGCCCTAGTACTACCTGGTCTGATGGCACCTTGCTGTCCCCAGTCCACCTGGACATGCTGCTGCTCCAGTTTAAACTGTTCTGCCTGCGGCTATGGAACCCTGACCTGTTCACAGGACATGCTACCTTGTCCCGAACATGCTACCTTGTCCCGGACCGGCTTTTTTCTACTCTCTCTCTCTACTGCACCTGCTGTCTCAAACTCTGAATGCTCGGCTATGAAAAGCCAACTGACATTTATTCCTGAGGTGCTGACCTGTTGCACCCTCTACAACCACTGTGATTATTATTATTTGACCCTGCTGGTCATCTATGAACGTTTGAACATCTTGGCCATGTACTGTTATAATCTCAACCTGGCACAGCCAGAAGAGGACTGGCCACCCCTCAGAGCCTGGTTCCTCTCTAGGTTTCTTCCTAGGTTCCTGCATTCTAGGGAGTTTTTCCTAGCCACTGTGATTCTACATCTGCATTGCTTGCTGTTTTAGGCTGGGTTTCTGTATAGCACTTTGTGACATTGGCTGGTGTGAAAAGGGCTTTATAAATACATTTGATTGATTGATAACACTTGTCTGCCGAGCATTCAAATAACAAACATTAAATAAAAGTCTGCACAGCTTACCTACCTCCAAAAACAACGCAACTATCCGTGATGTTGATGCTATCCATCTGGTCAGTCAGACTGGCTGCAATCACTCACACAAAAAAATCTACATAGTTCAATGCAACTTCATATACAAATTCGGGAAAAGCAAGATAAGGCTGGAAATGTTTTGGTGGGGATTCTGTCTCTACTTCCTCCGTCTCTCGCGCGCCTTTACTTCGTCACAGTGATCAACCGAACTCTGACCAATCAGCGCTGCTTTAAATGTTGCTAGGTTTCTCGTGGGCGTGGTTTTACACCAAGTTTGGCGTGGACAGTTTTGGACGACTGACTGAACCAGTACGTCTCCACTCGACTCTCGCTGCGCGACAAACGTCATCAATTTAGGCGCTAGGCGTGTCTGTACAGCCTCTCCCTCAGCAAATACTAATACTGCTTGCTTGCTAATAAGATTATCGTCAGTCAAAGCTAAAACACGTTTTACACACAACTGGCCATTTAACCTAAATAGAACGTTTGCTAGATGGAAGCTCGTCAAAACTGAAAACTAGTCGTTGCAAGTTTCCAAAAATGACAATCATCAATGAAGCTTTGGCACGCGCTGTACTTACCCTCAAAGCTGCGAGGTCGATGTCATCCAAGCTTCGTGTGGGGGCGTTTTCGGACATACTGGCAAAAGTAGTAAATTAGTAAAAAAAAGTAGCAGCCGGTAGAAAATCCAGGTGGCCCAATGTTTAATTTAGCGGTGTCCTGCACTGTCAGGTCCCGCTCAGACAGATATGGGGGAACCTTATGAGACTCGACTTGCTAACATAAACAACCAGACGCAAAAACGGCAAGGCGAAATGCAGTTAGCTAGCAAGCTAGTCCCATTGCGTTAGAGACCCAATATTGTGCTGCACTCTATGCGTTCATTTTGGCAATATTAATACGTATATGTTGCATGACAATTCGAACGAAGTGGTCGTCTACATATACTTTGAATGTTTAACTACACGATACAATTATGTTTGTGAGATTAAACAAAAGTTAGAATAAGTAGCTAGCTAAGTTACCTGGCTAGGTAGTTAGCTGTTGGCTAAATAATAACAGCGCAATAATACGAAGGTGGTCTGCAGCAGAGCTGTTAACGGTATCTAGCTAGCTACCCACGCACAAATCAAAAATAAGATTTATTTTGAATAAGCTTGCATTCTAGCTGGCCGTAATTCGCGTCCTGCAGAGACTTAATGTTCCACAAATGACGTAGCAAGCAAATGGCGCGGTCAGTATATCATATGTAACCAGCTAGCTACGTCGAATGTCCGACATTCGATATCTGAACACAAACTTTCACTCCTTTCGCGTTGACACAGATCGCGCCTTGCACTGCCTGTACCGACGGTGAAAAAAAACAGTTTCTGTACGGATCCAATTGTACGAATGTGAGCTGGTTCGTACTTCTAAATATATACTTTAGTTAAGAGTATAGTTGATACCATCCAAGTAATTTCCCGACATATAGTCCATAAACTATTTCATCGCCATGTTTTGGTAACGTTAGCCCTGTTCGTCTGTGTGATCGGCTATGACGTCCCTTTACAGCAAGTGTGCATCTATACACACACAACACCCTTTCCTCTCTACTTTTTTTTTCTCTTCCCACTCCCTACTCTGAAGAGTGCTACGGTACTGCATCGTGGACAAATTACCTGAGAGATGATCAGTAAACATATACATACTACTGCAGCTGCCTTGGCCTGTAGGCTAGCCTAGTGTTTACCTGTCTGACTGGGACAATCACACATGGATTGACATGAGACTCAAAAACCAGAGGCAAATTAACTAATACTGTTCACATTACAACTTATATATTTTTTTATTAAATGTTAAAAGATAGCTACATTCGTACAGATTACAATTTTGAAAAAGAAAAGCCTATCGACTATAGCCTAGTTATTCTAATAATTAAGTGATCAGGCTGGTCTCGGGGGCTAGACGTAACAAAGTAAACGAGACACTCCTTTAACTAGTATATTTAATTCAACCTTTATTTAATTAGGCAAGTCAGTTAAGAACAAATTCTTATTTACAATGACGGCCAAACCCGGAAGACGCTGGGACCAATTGTGCGCAGCCCTATGGGATATGTTATGTTTAGTATGGTTACATAAGACATGTAACTTAATAAAGCAAATATGAAAGGAGGGTGGATGGGTGGGTGCCACCTAGCTAACGTTAGCCACAACAAATTGGAATTCGTAACATATATGTATTTAACATTTGTAACATATGAAATGGACATCCACAAATTAATGCATTCCACACCAAATGTAAAATATACTAATTTGAGCATCCCAGATTTTGGATTACTATGTTAAATCTACCCCTGAGTCCAGGTTGCAGGCATACATACATTTAATGCACATTAAAATGTTAAAATACAGTGAAAGTTAGTCCTACATGGTTTAAAAATAAGTAGAAAATACTAAAGTCATACAAATGTTATTCAAATGTTAAAGAGCTACAACTCCCCTTCTTTCAACATTCAAAGTAGTATGGTGAATATAATTAACAGAAACAGTAGTGGGAATTCAGAAGTGAAATACAATTCCCTTTCAACTTACAGTGCCGGTGGGCAGGACAGTTGGTCATTATGAGAGGGGGGATTTGAGACAAAATATCTAAAGTATCGTATTATTAAACAGACTTTCCAAATGTGGGTCTGTTGTAAACCCACTTCCTCTTTGCTTACCTCATGTCAAAATAAAAAGTCCTGCACATGCTCCATATGTGGACAAAAAAAATGAATAATTCGTGGTGGACTTTTCTTTTGACATGATGTAAGCAGAGAGGAAGTGGGTCTACAACAGACCCACATTTGGAAAGTCTGTTTAATAATACAATACTTTAGATATTTTGTCTCAATTTCCCCCTGAAATAATTACCAACTATCCTACACATATCCACAGTAAGTTGAAATGGAATTGTATTGTATTCTGGCTTCCCACCAATTGTTTTTGTGCAACCCAATACAATTGAAAGCAACGCTAGTGTATGTAAACACACCCGAGATGCTAAAAGCACCTGTAGTAGTGGTGGTGGTAGAAGCAGTATCACTAAATAAATGTTACTATTTCAGTTAGTCACCTTTTCCTTGATCAAAACTGTCAAAATTACTCATCCCATCCAAGATTAGAAACTGTGATTTACAAAAACATTTTTTTCTTTGCTCCCCTTTTTCAAAATGTAGTGGAATGTTCTGGACCACTGACAACAGGGTAAGTTAGTAACAATAATTCACTTGGTTGCCATGGTGACGGCAAAAAGACGCAACAATTAAAGCACGCCAGGAGCACCACCTGAATATCTTTTTCTCATTGCTCTCTATTCGCCCCGTGCCCCTCATATGGTCCTTTGTCTTCCTCTTTTGTCATTGCCTATCTTGCAAATCCAATGACCCTCCTTTTACAGAATTTGCTAGGCCACCTCGTCTTCCATTTTTTCATATACCTCTGTCTGATTCAGTCTATCGCTCATCTGTCCTTTCCTCTTTCAGCCACAATCTAGTCAGCTCTTTATAACCGTCACCATAACAACCACAAATGTTCTGACAGATTTGCTGGCACTGCATGGAGAGTGGAAGCGAGAGGCAGAGAGAGAAAGAGGGAGAGGCTGAGAGAGACAGAGAGGAGCTATCCACCCACAACCTTGCAACAATAAATGTACGCAATGTTCCTAAATCATCTGAGACTCTTGACTTCTGATCTCCATTCCTCCTCCTGCCTCTCATACAGTGGCATTCTGTTCCTGTTATGTTCTATATTGGCAGACTCGTACCTAAGACCTTTAAAAAAGGAAATACTCAGGTTCAGTATTACATTAACAAATTTGGTCAGTTGAGTGTGGCAATGATCCAACATTATAAAAATGTACATGTGACATTAAAACAGTGGTAATCCTTCAAATAGCCATGTCTCAAAGTCACTTGGAACATAATTAAAAATTATTTGTAGACAGCAAATTGACCACAAGATGCCCAAACAGATATAACATTAGACAATCATTTTAAACCTTGCCTACATTTGTATACAATCACATACACTGAATGCACAAAACATTAGGAACACATTCCCAATATTGAGTTGCACCCCCTTTTGCCCCTCAGAAAAGCCTCAATTCATCAGGGCATGGACTCTACAAGGTGTTGAAAGTGTTCCACAGGGATGCTGGCCCATGTTGTCTCCAATGCTTCCCAGTTGTGTCAAGTTGGCTGGATGACCTTTGGGTGGTGGGCCATTCTTGATACACACAGGAAACTGTTGAACATCAAAAAAACAGCAGCGTTGCTGTTCTTGACACACTCAAACCGGTGCGCCTGGCCCCTATCATACCCCGTTCAAAGGCAGTTGCCCCTTCACCCTCTGAATGCTACACACACACACACAATCTGTCTCAATTGTCTCAAGGCTTAAAAATCCTCCATTAACCTGTCTCCTCCCCTTCATCTACACTGATTGAAGTGTATTTAACAGGTGACATCAATAAGGGATCATAGCTTTCACCTGGTCAGTCTGTCATGGAAAGAGCAGGTGTTCTTAATGTTTTTTACACTGTGGATATCTCTCCATTATGCGTGGGAATACCTTGGAACAGATTTCCAAAATTAAAATCACTTGGAGCTGATTTGCTGGTGTTTTTACAGTCTTTTGTGTCCCCCCAAAAAATATATTTTATTTCTTTATTTGCTCAGAAAACATGGGGGTCCAAATAAAATTACCTGTGGGCCGCCAATTGGGGAACCCTGGGATACATTATCATCTGGTTTGTTTTGAAATGTTTGACCGTTTTAACAGAGTTAAAATCCACTCTGTATCAACAGCTATGTAAAAATCTTGCATCTAATTGCATTCTTCGTAGACACATCAGTTAGTATTTTTTAGCTAGGTCAGTTTAGAATACATTTGTTCCAATCTTTTTATTAATAATGGAGTGGTATCTGGCAAAGGTGATAAAATCTATAAATCTCTCCCCTGCTGTACTGGGATATTTCAGTGTCATCCTGGTTCTTGTGGCTGGTAGCCTGGTACTCTTATGTCCAGAGTCCCGTAGGAGCCATGCCCTCCTTGCTGCCCAGTGGGGGGAGCAGACTCTCCTCTGACAGGAAGTTGAGGGGGAAGTGGACAAGTAGCCCCCTGACGGCCGCCAGCTCCTCTTTAGCCTGTTGGGGGTCTGTGTCACACAGGCGCTCTGTGCCTGAATGCTCCTTCAGCTCCCTCATGCTATGGACAGAGTTGCAGGGGAGGCAGCGGAAGACCTGTTCCAGGTAAAGGGAAGGAAAGTAACAGTCAAGGGGAAAGGTGAGCAGCAGAGAGGACAGGGAGGGAGGTTAAAGGGAAAGAGAGACTAATAACGATGCACATGAAAAAGAGATCCAAACATAGCGTTTAGTCGTATTAATTTACATTTATACCTTGTCATAAATCTTAGCATTCAGTTTTGCCGCCGCATTCCATCCCAACAAGAAAAAAGGGTCACTGATCGGGTCATCAATATCGATCTCGGGGTCAGAATCAGCTCCTAAAAGCACCCTGGGAAGCACATGCACATAGAGTCAGTTACTGCCAAGCAGCTAAGTTAACTGCACATTCAAACTGTTGATAGAGTGACAGTTCGTAATACAGTAGCTGAGTGAAGGTTGGTACACAAATTCATATAAAAATAAAAAATAAAAAAATATATTAAAAAAATCCTTCATACAGAGAATGAAGACCACGCTTGCGCACGATTGTCATCTGATGGTTCCCTTGGAAACTAGAGGATATACTTGGTAGCTGCTGATTCGAGCCAAAACGAATAGCTCTGCTGGCATAATAGGCTTCAGGCAAGCTCTGTGAAGTGTATGCATATTCTGTCTAGGACTCCAAGGGACAGTTTTAGTGCATCACAAATGCCAACAATTACTAATCAATAGATCCATCCACTAGCAGTGGAGTCAGCGTTATTAGTATGTCAGTGTAGGGACCTTGGTTACCCCCTCCCTCACTAACATAAGAATGACTGTGGGAGTTGTTCAGCTCCTTTGAAGTGATTCACTTCTGCAGAGGAGATAACCCTTTCAAGTCCAAACACATCCAGGTTCACCCCAGCTATATCATTTATATACCCCTCAAACTCAGTGAACTTCTCTATCAGTGAACTAATTGAATGTAAAATCACAGAGTGCAGAAGTGTATGGACCCTACTGTCATATTTTGCATAGTCCTGACCTGAAACACTCTTTGCGCAGTGCTAAAGTGAGGGGTCCGGCCTGGTACTCCTCTCCCCCCATCATGGAGGGGACCCTTTCCTCATCCTCTACCAGCAAAGCCAGCTCACTGTCCCGGCTGCCCAGCATACTGCGGTCATTGATATTGGCCGAGCCTGGATGGGGGGAGCACAGAGAGTGGAGGAAAGAGAGAGAGAGCAAAGAGGAGAGTGTAGTGACAGTACTTATATCAGTGATGATGGCCATAGATTCTGCAGCGACTTACTTTATTCTAAGCATGTGAGTTGTTAGCAGCAAACTTTCTTAATACCAAGTTGGGGAAGATAGAAGGTTAACAAAAAACGCTGTTTACAAAACCCTTTTCCTGTGTCTCAAGGACTCTTATCTAGCTGAGAGGAGCACCATAATTACTCTACCCAGTCCCAGTGTAACTATAATCATATCATTGTATGGAACCATCCCACTTGGCACAAAGTGGATGAATAAACTTTGTTTTAATGTAATTTTTCAACGTATTGTGACATGAAATCTACTTGGAAAATACATTAGATTTGAAAAAAGTAATCAAAGTAAACTGTTGTTTTGAGGGTGAAATTTCAACCACAGAATTATGTCATCCTGGTAACCAATTTTCAACATAGACAAACATTGTATAAAATATGTTTAGTTTGTACCTTTGAAACAACGTCAGATCCTCAACATTATATCCACTATCAGAAGAAAACTATAGGCTGTGCAGCACCTCCTACTGGAAAGTTGATTATCTATAGCTATCTGTTTGGTCTCCCATCCAGGATTTTAACAAAGCCCAGCCCTTCTTAACTTTGATTTGTCACAGACTACTACCAATGTGCTATCGCGAGAATGATTATTGAGAGATCTCTTAATAACTAAATAGATTCACTGTTGTTATTAAATTCATTCCAAAGGGTAGGTTTAACAGAGCAAATGTTAAAGGATAGGACTATATCGACTCAAACATTATTTAAAGTGCATTTAAAGTTTTATTTTATTTTATCTTCTCCTATTCTTTAAAGAGATGCTCCGGTACTTTTGTATACTTTTTAGCCAGTAGTTCTGAAAGTAGCACCCACGAGCCAAAAGTGGTCTTTGGAAATTGCGTACTTCATCACATTTGTGCAGATATGTGCACCACATAATTGCTCTCGCTCTCTCTTTCTCTCTCTGCTGTGTGTGAGCATCTTGATAGCTGTCACTCAAATGGTGAGGGGCTGAAGCTCATTGGCTGAAATTCGAATGGCTCACATGGGGGGAAATGATTCAGCACAGCTTCCAGAAACAATTGCTATAATCTAAACAGAATCTCAAACAGCACTGATCACTTCCACTATGTACTTTTCCACTGTAACTTCAACTGCAATCCAGGTCATTTGGTTGTGCTATTAGATGAAGCACAGTGATAATACATAAAGTTATTGTATAAATACAAAATATATGGCACTGATTTTCAATTTTAACTTTGTTGTGCTTTTAAATGGTTGAAAGTGCAGTAATAACACATTTATATGTTTTTAACTAATCAAAAAAATCAGACATTGTTTTTCCATTGGTATTTGGTAGAGCTTTTAGATGGTTGAAAGCATATAGTGACAAAGGGACATTGGGAATTAAACAAACTTCTGGTTGTCTTTTTGAGTGGGTTAATAAAAGGTTGAAATCACATTGATCAACAACTCCACCTAATATCAACAAATGTCCACATTGAAATGACGTGGTTGTGCCAGTTCATAGACGATACGAGTCTCAAGTTTGGGGAAGCTAATTTTCACCATAAAAATGCACCTTTATAATAAAGCATTCCATGCATAATCACATTTGCAGACTTATGTAAGATAGCCTACTATTCCTAATGTGATGAGTAAATAGGATAGTCATAATTTAGCCTAATAATATAACTCAAACACTGTTCGCAAAAAGACTGTTCAAAGCAGCGTGTGGTGGAATAGGCCTAGACTAGGGTATATTTAAGTAATAAGGCCCGAGGAGGTGTAGTATATGGCTAATATACCATGGTTAAGGGATGTTCTTAGGCACAACGCAAAACCGAATGCCTGGGTACAGACCTTAGCCGTGGTATATTGGCCCTATAACGCCCAAGATGCCTTATTGCTATTATACACTGGTTACCAATGTAATTAGAGCAATAAAAATAAAATGTTTTGTCATACCCGTGGTATACGGCCTGATTTACCACAGCTGTCAGCCAAATCAGCATTCAGGGCTCAAACCACCCAATTTATAATAGATGCATTTCTTACCCTTTCTTTTCGCAGAAAAAAATGTGGCCTTTTATAAACGAATTTCAGGCAATTCTACTATACTTTATTTGACTGGAGACATTAGTATAATCTTTTAAAATACAATAACAATACTCTGCTAACTGACAAATAGATCAATAAAAAGGATGTTGTCTGCAACGTTCTAATAGGCCAACAAAAAGGGGAGACACAAATACTGTCCAAAAACAAAGTGTCACTGACCCAATGATAAAGACAGTGAATATGCGCACTCACCGGGGATATGGCCGATGCTACGCTGCTGCCAATAAGATAGGCTAATGTTCGCTCAATTAAGTTGTGAATTTGTTAAGTTCCTTTACAGGAATAGCCATTTGTTTTCCAAATGATGTTTTCCCGTGATTGTAATTTGAAATATTGCGATTTGCCTGGCTGGGCTTCTCGTTCACTGACATTCGCAACTTAACAATCATCTATTTGGTATTTTCCAAACGCGCTGCCCAAATTGCAGGCCCTTCCGACAGGCTATGCGATTTAAAACAATCCACAGCTTTTTATTTTTAAGGAGCTAATGATTCTCCGATCCTCCAAAATCATCCTTTCTGGTGTACTAGCCTTTTTTGAATGATTGTATTTATTTCTGTATAGATAGGAGTAGGCTAATTAGGCTATATCATTATGGCAATTTAATTCAATTTACTTTAGGGGAAGCTTAGCTTAGCAGTGGGATGCCAGATGAAGAGTTTCAGTGGGTGGTACCAAAAGGGAGGGACATTACACAGTGAGGAGTGCATGTGTATAAACATCCTACTACAAACCATAACATATTGTATAACGATATTATTAAAGATCGCATTAATATTTAATGAGAGTGGTGCCTTTTAAGTTCCCCTCCCTCACCCTCCCCTTAAGTCCAGGATGGATGTATATATAGCAGCATGTTTTTTCATCTTGTGATTATTATGCAGAGACAGTAATCACAGACATCATTGGAAATGGCACCCTAACCCCTATTTAGTACACTACTTTTGTCAAGAGCAAAATGACTGCATTATATAAGGAATAAGGTGCCATTCCAGACACAATTATGTCCCATCCCATCTCTGAATCTGTATCAAGTATGGCTGTGATGATGGTGACTCACCGATGATGTAGCGGCGGTCATCAGCTATGAGGGTCTTGCTGTGTACGTAGATGAGCTCTGTGACCAGGGACTGGGAGATCTGGGAGTGCTTGCGCAGGCCACACAGGGTGATGTACTTGCTCCACTGGTTCTCAACTGGGGGGAGGGGGACACACTGGTTGGTTGGCACACTGGCATAGAGCTGAAGCCAATGAAAAAATGAACGCTAAGGAAACGGGAGCGCAATTTAAACATGAGAAGACACATGGCATTATCGGAAAAGAAGATGGACTGATTAAGTATGAGGAGAATGGAGAACTATACTATAGTTAGTATAGATAGTAAAGGCAGATACACAAAAAGTATGTGATCACCCCTTCAAAATGAGTGGAATCCGCTATTTCAGCCACACCCGTTGCTGACAGGTGTATAAAAATCGAGCACACAGCCATGCAATCTCCATAGACAAACATTGGCAGTAGAATGGCCCATACTGAAGAGCTCAGTGACTTTCAATGTTGCACCGTCATAGAATTTTCAACAAGTCAGTTCGTCAAATTTCTGCCCTGCTAGAGCTTCCCTGGTCAACTGTAAGTGCTGTTATTGTGCAATGGAAATGTCTAGGAGCAACAGCCGCGAAGTGGTAGGCCACACAAGGTCACAGAGCGGAACTGCAGAGTGCTGAAGCGCGTAAAAATCGTCTGCATTCGGTTACAACACTTACTACCGAGTTCCAAACTGCCTCTGGAAGCAACGTCAGCACAAAAACTGTTCGTCAGGAATTTCATGAAATGGGTTTCCATGGCCAAGCTGCCGCAAACAAGCCTAAGATCATCATGCACAATGCCAAGCGTTGGCTGGAGTGGTGTAAAGCTCGCCACCAATGGACTCCGGAGGAGTGGAAACGCGTTCTCTGGAGTGATGAATCACAATGCACCATATGGCAGTCCGATGCATGAATCTGGGTTTGGCGGATGCCAGGAGAACGCTACCTGCCCGAATGCATAGTGCCAACTGTAAAGTTTGGTGTATGAGGAATAATGAAAAATCTAGACCAGAGGTGGGCAATTCCAGTCCTCGGTATCACAGTTTTGCCCCAGCTAACACACCTGACTCCAATAATCACTTAATCATGATCTTCAGGTTAAAATGCAATTTCATTAAATCAGCTGTGTTTCCTAGGGATGGAGAAAAAGTGTGACACCAATCAGGACCCCGAGGACTGGAGTTGCCCACCCCTGATCTAGACGATTCTGTGCTTCCAACTTATTGGCAACAGTTTGGGGAAGACCCTTTCCTGTTTCAGCATGACAATGCTGTCCATATAGAAATGGTTTGTCGAGATCGGTGTGGAAGAACTTGACTGGCCTGCACAGACTTCAACCCCATCGAACACCTTTGGGATGAATTGGAACGCCGACTGCGAGCACAACATCCGTGACCGACCTCACTAATGCTATTGTAGCTGAATGGAAGCAAGTCCACGCAGCAATGTTCCAACATCTAGTGGAAAGCCTTCCCAGAAGAGTGGAGGCTGTTATAGCAGCAAAGGGGGGACCAACTCCATATTAATGCCCATGATTTTGGAATGAGATGTTCGACGAGCAGGTGTCCACATACTTTTGGCCATGTAGTGTACCTACTATGAGTCTTCAGTTAGCGGGAGGATAAGCCAAACATAAGAGAAAAAGACAAGCAGAAATGTTATCAGAGATGACAGATATTAGGTTGAATTGGAAAGAAAACTCACGTTCTCTCAATCTCATCAGTATGGAGTACTCTCCACGGCACATGGTCCTGTGACAAATACATATTACTTATCAAATCAACAACGATCTCAGTTGTCTAAAAAACAAATCACTACAAAATGTATGTTTTAACATCATACAGTATGACATAAGTGATTATGTCTTAGTGTCTATGCAGTAAAACAAAATTGGTTCTGTGAAAGTTCCCAGAACATTAGTTAGGTCTCTGCAATGTTCTCATAACACAAAATTGATAACTATAGAATGTGTATAAAACGTTTGCCTGATGTTGAAAGAACGTTCTTAGAACACATTTACAGTCTGGTGAAAACATTGTGGAGACATCACATGGAACCTAAAACTGTCCAGTTGTGCTGACATTCAGAGAATGTTTATATCAGAGTACACAAAACATTCCTTTGTTGTTGCAAGAATGTTGACAGAACAGCCGTTCTGGGTTCTTTAAACGGTTCCCAGAACATTTAATTAGGTTGTGGGATCAGTGTGGGTACATTACAAGAGATACATTTCTAAAACACCAAATATGCCCAGTTGTGATGACATTCATACAATGTTTAAATTGGGTTGCACAGGAAAATCCTAGAATATTGTAAAAATGTTGAAAGAACAACACCTGGTCTAAGGTCTTTAGTTTCCCAGAACATTTAATTAAGTTATGGTAGTTGTCTGGGATGTTGCAAGAATATTCTTGTAATTTTCATATAGGTTGCACAGAACATTCCCACAATGTTGCACAATTTCACAAAAAGTATTTCGTATATGTTTAAAGTTTAAAATAATAGTCCATTGATGTTCACGAATACATTTACCTCTTGGAGGTTCGCAGGACATTTTAAGAACATTTAGAAAATGTTATATTTAAGTTACCTACTATTACAACAACATTCTCAACATTCTGTACCTCCTTAAAGCATAAGAAAGCCAATTGGAATATATCCCCATTATGTTTCTCTCCAGATTTAAATGGCAATTTGCATTTGAGAGCTGTACTGTAGGTGATAGAGCGACACATGGGATTATATTTTTATTCATAGGACATTTGAACAGCATTTAAAATCATACAAACGCAACCATATTTTTTACACTTTATATATGTTGACAGTCTGGACATTATTTCATTCATGGGGCATTTGAACAGCATTTATTCAAACAAACACAACCACTCTTCATATGTTGACAATCTTCATATCCACAAGGACATGGATAATATACCTTTAGCTGGTTTTTCTATGCATCGGCAGGACAGAACAGCAGCTTGGGGTAAAACTCAAGGGAGAGGTCTGTGTCTCTTTATTAACAAAAGCTGGTGCGCGATCTCTAATTGAATAACCCCGTAAGGTCGATGTCCATGCCCCCAAGGAAATGTAATTAGCATAATAAAAAAATCCCCATAAAATCCCCATCAGTTTAAACTAGAAATATCTGTTTTTTGCATTGGATTCATCTCAATCCACCGCATCCGCCTATGTCACACTTCTGCGGTGAAAGGTGGCAGAGTTAGAGTGGTGTTTGTCAGACCATGAGACATCCCGAAAGTTGGTCTTCTCACAAAATCTTCTGTAGTGGTTATGACCCCTCTATGGACAGATGAGACTCTGACGAACACGTACACTACCGTTCAAAAGTTTGGGGTCTCTTAGAAATGTCCTTGTTTTTGAAAGAAAAGCACATTTTTTGTCCATTAAAATAACATAAAACTGATCAGAAATACAGTGTAGACATTGTTAATGTTGTAAATGACTATTGTAGCTGGAAATGGCAGATTTTCAATGGAATATCTACATAGGCGTACAGAGGCCCATTATCAGCAACCATCACTCCTGTGTTCCAATGGCACGTTGTGTTAGCTAATCCAAGTTGATCATTTTAAAAGGCTAATTGATCATTAGAAAACCCTTTTGCAATTATGTTAGCACAGCTGAAAACTGTTCTGATAAAAGAAGCAATAAAACTGGCCTTCTTTAGACTAGTTAAGGAACTGGAGCATCAGCATTTGTGGGTTCGATTACAGGCTCAAAATGGCTAGAAACAAATAACTTTCTTCTGAAACTCATTAGTCTATTCTTGTTCTGAGAAATGAAGGCTATTCCATGCAAGAAATTGCCAAGAAACTGAAGATCTCGTACAACGCTGTGTACTACTCCCTTCACAGAACAGCGCAAACTGGCTCTAACCAGAATAGAAAGAGGAGTGTGAGGCCCCGTGCACAACTGAGCAAGAGGACAAGTACATTAGAGTGTCTAGTTTGAGAAACAGACGCCTCGCAAGTCCTCAACTGGCAGCTTCATGAAATAGTACCCGCAAAACACCAGTCTCAACGTCAACATTGAAGAGGCGACTCCAGGATTCTAGCCTTCTAGGCAGCGTTGCAAAGAAAAAGCCATATCTCAGACTGGCCAATAAAAAGAAAAGACTAAGATGGGCAAAAGAACACAGACACTGGACAGAGGAACTCTGCCTAGAAGGCCAGCATCCCACAGTCGTTTCCAGCTACAATAGTAATTTACAACATTAACAATATCTACACTGTATTTCTGATCAATTTGATGTTATTTTAAATTGACAAAAAAATGTGCTTTTCTGTCAAAAACAAGGACATTTCTAAGTGACCCCAAACTTTTCAACGGTAGTGTACATGTCGGTTGTTTTGCTTTAGGACGCCCACATGCCTCACACGACTCGACTGAAGGTCCCCCGGTACTAATTGAAAACATGTATGGAGGCATATACTGTTTAGTGCCACAAATAAGGGGAATAAGGAGGAAGGAGTAGGCTGTCCTTGTAAATAAGAATTTGTTCTTAACTGACTTGCCTAGTTAAATAAAAGGTTACACTAAGAGCATAACATTTCTACACCCTAATTGTAGTCTAACCAAGACCAAAATGGAAATTCAGCCAAAATAAAAAATCTAATTGATTTATCAAGACCAGTCCCCATGCTTTTCTCACTGCAATGCAAAATGGTGCTAAAATAGTTGTAGGCTATTGCTTCAAATCCTATTGCTTCTAACTTCAATATGCTCTTTAAATAAATAAGACCTACTCCACTTTTAACAGCACATTACTCAACACATGTCGCTAACGGTACGCCTACAGTATATCGAAAAATAAATATGATGTGACTCTCCGCCAATAATTACATATAGAGGATTGAAGGATATTTATGTAATTCAGTGATACTTAGTCCCATAGTAATTTGTTATGGATCATAACTAAATAAACATTTGCATTTTGAAAGAGTATTTTTATAATTATTTTATTAACGAAAGCATAAAGATGCCATTATTAGTTACATTGTTTTAGCTTGAACGTGCAGACTGGCACTAAGAACAGCGGGAACGTTTCCCTAGTCAGCGCCATTATTAGAGTGTTGCTCCGTGCTACCCAGTGTGGTGGGGCGGGGGTCCACCCCCCCCCATCTCCCTTCCTCCTCCTCCCTTACCCATGGGCTAGGTCCGTCTTCTGTGCGTGGATCTGCGGCCCATCCCGTGCCCTCGTGCCTTGAACCTCGTGCGCTTTCAGTGGATACAGCTGGAGAACAGCAAGGCAATCCCATTGTGCGCCACTCGGGAGCCATGACCAATATATATTGTCCTGCTAATAACAGGGTTAATAATATATCTGTGAGAATATCCAAGGGGCTTTTATATCATTCCTAATTAATAATAATATTAATAATAGCTTTGATTAAAAAATACAATTTTGGAGATTATTTCATTTTCAAATGGGTCTCCCAGCTGAGGCCGGCACAGGTATTGAACCAGACTCTGTAGCAACACAGCTTGCACTGCTATGCAGTGTCTTAGACCATGCGCCACTTAGGCACTGTACAACGTGACTGGTCGGGAGGGGGCTACACTATTACAATAACAGCAAAATAATCCTTAGTGTAACAGTTTTAGTAAGTAGTACTGAAGTTGTGCATAATTATTCGTTTCTATTTAGGTTTATGTCACCCAATCATTGTCAGTTAGAGACTCAGTAAGACCCAAAAGCATAATCAGTGCTCTAACTCCCCCTTGCGCTGGTCTGAAGCAATGAAGTGGTGACACAGGGTACCGTACTAAACCACAAATGACCTCTAAATACCGCAGCATAATCTCAAAACTTTTAGCGGAGCAACCACCGTATGCTCGCTTTGAGTCTATATTATACCTACATGTTTCAAGCAGACCACCATAGTCCCTGTGCCCAAGAAAGCCAAGGTATCGCCCCATAGCACTCATATCTGTAGCCATGAAATGCTTTGAAAGGCTCACATCAATACCAACATCCCAGACACCCTGGACCCACTTCAATTCAAATACCACCCCAACAGATCCTCAGTCTATGAAATCTCTATAGCACTCCACACTGCCCTCTCCCACCTGGACAAGAGAAACACCTATGTGAGAATGCTGTTCATTGACTACAGATCAGCGTTCAACACCTCCAAGCTAAGGACCCTGGGACTGAACACTTCCCTCTGCAACTGGATTGTGGACTTCATGAGTACATGGGTTCATGCTTAGTCCCCTCCAGTACTCCCTGTTCACCCACGAATGTGTGGCCGTACACCACTCCAACACCATCATTAAGTTTGCTGACGACACAACGGTGGTAGGCCTGATCACTGACGACGATGAGACAAAGACCTGGCAACCTCTCCCTCAACGTGAGCAAGACAAAGGAGCTGATCGTGGACTACAGGAAACGGAGGGCCGTAAAAGAACTGCCTTGGGAACCAAACATTGCAGGTTCAAACACCACAAGTGCAGATTGTCAACATATCAAGTGTAAAACATATGGTTGTGTTAGTATGATTGAATGCTGTTCAAATGTCCTATGAATGAAATAAAAAATGCAGTGTGTCTATCACCTTGTAGTGATCCTACAATCAGTAGGGGTGCGTGGAGAAAGAAAAAAAAAAACTCCCCCCAAAAACGTTACATTACAACCTACAGTGGCAAGAAAAAGTGTGTGAACTATTTGGAATTACTTGGATTTCTGCATAAATTGGTCATCAAATTTGATCTGATTCTAAGTCACAACAAGACAAACAGTGTGCTTAAACTAATTATTGTATTTTTCTTGTCTATATTGAATACATCATTTAAACCTTCACAGTGTAGGTTGGAAAAAGTATGTGAACCTCTAGGCTAATGACTTCTCCAAAAGCTAATTGGAGTCAGGAGTCAACTAACCTGGAGTCCAATCAATGAGATGCTATTTAGAGCCGCCTTGCCCAATAAAAAACACTTACAAAATTTGAGTTTGCGTTTCACAAGAAGCATTGCCTGATGTGAACCATGCCTCAAACAAAATAAATCTCAGAAGACCTAAGATTAAGAATTGTTGACTTACATAAAGCTGGAAAGGGTTACAAAAGTATCTCTAAAAGCCTTGATGCTCATCAGTCCATGGTAAGACAAATTGTCTATAAACAGAGAAAGTTCAGCACTGTTGCTACTCTCTCTATGAGTGGCCGTCCTGCAAAGACAAGAGCAGAATGCTCAATGAGGTTAAGAAGCTCAACAGACGTTGGGTGATGCAACTGGACAACAACACAAAACACAGAAGTAAATCAACAACAGAATGGCTTCAACAGAAGAAAATACGCCTTCTGGAGTGGCCCAGTCAGAGTCCTGACCTCAACCCGATTGAGATGTTGTGGCATGACCTCAAGAGAGCAGTTCACACTAGACATCCCAAGAATGCTGAACTGAAACAGTTTTGTGAAGAGGAATGGTCCAAAATTCCTTCTGACCGTTGTGCAGGTCTGATCCGCAACTACAGAAAACATTTGGTTGAGGTTATTGCTGCCAAAAGAAGGGTCAACCAGTTATTAAATCCAAGGGTTCACATACTTTTCCACTCTGCACTGTGAATATTTACACGGTGTGTTCAATAAAGACATGAAAACGTATAATTGTTTGTGTGTTATTAGTTTAAGCAGACTGTTTGTCTATTGTTGTGACCTAGATGAAGATCAGATCAAATTTTATTACCAATTTATGTAGAACTCCAGGTATTTCCAAAGGGTTCACATACTTTTTCTTGCCACGGTATGTGTTGTGATAATTGCGTTGTTTGCTCTATAACCTGTTAATTCATATGTCTTCCAACCGTGATCTAAAGGTCGAGACAATAAGAAGACACTGTAGCAGAATTCAACCACACCTTTGTTTCAACACAAAAACGATAGCAACCTCTGTCCACAAAGCATATTGCATGTACAGTAACAGACAGTTAGATGACCTACAGCATGGTCAAGCAAGTTAATGTTTCCGACATTTTCGGACCACTAAACAACTATTGATTTAGAACCACAGAGATACCGCAAGTCGCAAAGAAAACAGAAGCTGCCTCCACTATTCCAGCACCATTTCAACATTTCAACATCAAATCACCTCTGCTTAGTCTAATACAGTGACAACTAAAAAGAAACCAAAAACAATTTAGTCCAATCAACGTAAGCTAAATATGATGTGGCTTGTCCATGGCTCTGATTTCTGTGTGCGTGTGAGTTTGTGCAAGTACAAAAACATGTTGACACCCTACTTGTAGAGAAATGCCAATGGATGATGGCTTCCACTCTTATGTTGAAGAAACGGTCTATCACTCTGTCATGTAGTACACGCTTTTAGTTTTTGTTGTCCTAGGCTATCTGGTGAAGGGTTCTGACTTCTAAACTTGAAAATATGAAATATCCTTATTCATGTCACTGAGGGAGAGAGGGGAATGAAGAACGTATACATTCTGTCAGAATATGTTATTGTTAGACATCAGGGATCCTATGGGGAGGAGTGAGGAATTTGGGGCCGAGGTCAGGTCAGATGAGGTAAGGAAGAACAGATATCAAAGTTCTGTCTAGCAACAGATGTGTATTGGCTGTTCAGAGGTGTAAGGTGGAGATTCAGCTTAGGAGGAAGGGTTAAATATTAGTGCTTGTTTGAATGTCTTTGTCTCATGCAGCTGTATGACACGGTGGGTGAATAAACTTGGTTTGAGCTTTACTAATCGTCCATGAGTTTTTACTGTGTTTATTTAGAACCTAACACTGGCGAAAATGCTTGCTTGCTAGCCTAACTTCCATTCATGGTCAATGTTAGCTAGTCAACATTAGCCATCTACATCGAGCTACAAATTGAACTACTATCCTCTCAGGCCAGGGGCACAACAATGTATGAATTAATGGTTGGATCAAAATTGCAGTTATAATCATTGGTCAATACGGAGAATTAAGTAAAACTACACGTCCAAATCCCTATCTCCATCCATGGCTAATTTAGGAAAGGGACAATTTTATCTAGCTGGCTAGCTAGCCACCGGAGGACAACAACACAACAAGATTCAACAATTCAAGTTTTTCTATCAACGACATATGCTCAGTGACGCCAAATCCAAGCTGGCTTCCCTTGACACTTTTTTTAGGGAACGCCGGGACCATTCACTTTTTTTATCAAAAGGAAGCCAGATACTCACTGGCTTCTCTTGCCTTCAATGCTTTGGGTGGTAACAATGTCATACTCGTTTGGATCAGACAGCATCAGAGAGACAGAGGGGCGCCGTTTCGCTCACTTGGATGCTTTCTAGTGAGATACATTCAGCCTCTTGCAAATTGAAGAAAAATTATGAAACACACAGAGAGAAAAAATAAATTATTTAAAAAAATATATTGGTACATTTTGGGGGGAAGCCTGGCTTGCCTTGGCATCCATGAATATACGCCATTGCCTACAATACAGTCCTCAAAAGCGAATTGCCATAAAATCTGGAGATATACATAATGGGGATGTATTCAAATCTGCTTTAAGGAGCTACACATTTGCATGCTGAGCATGTTGTGGTAATATTAGGTCAAACTTAAATATACAATTTTATAAAAGTTCTTGAAATGTCCTGCGGACCTCCAAGAGGTAAATGTATATTGTGTGAACAATGGAATATTATGTAAAACCTTAAAACAATAAGCTATGAACGTCATAAAAACTGACTTGGACATTTTGGAACATTGTGAGAATGTTCTGTGTAACCTTTGTGAATATCAAAATAATATTCTTGCAACATCCCAGACAACTCACATAACTTAATGAAATATTCTGGGAACCTTCAAAAAACATAGACCGGGTGTTCTGTAAACATTAAGGGAATGTCATGTGCACCCTAAAATAAACATTGTACAATCATCCGCACAACTGGGCAGTTGTTTGTGTTTTGGGAACATATATTTTGGGATGTCCCCACCAGACTGTTCCCACAACCTAATAAAAGAACAGACAAAATGTGTTCTGGGAACGTTGTTGCAACATCAGGTGAATGTTTTATACAAATATTGTACACTGAGTGTACAAAACATTAAGAACACCTTCCTATTATTGAGTTGCACCCCTCTCCCCCCCCCCACCCTTGATACACATGGAAAACTGTTGAGTGTGAAAAACGAAAAAACAAGCAGCATTGCAGTTCTTGACACAAACCGGTGCGCCTGGCATCTACTACCATATCCCTTTCAAAAGGCACTTAAAATCTGTTGTTTTACCTATTCACCCTCTGAATGGCACACATACACAATCCATGTCTCAATTGTCTCAAGGCTCAAACATTCTTCTTTAATCTGTCTCCTCCCATTCAATTACAGTGATTGAAGTGGATTTAACAAGTGACATCAATAAGGAATCATAGCTTTCACCTGGCCAGTCTATGCCATGGAAAGAGCAGGTGTTCATAATGTTTTGTACACTCAGTGTATAATCTTCAGCACAACTGGACAGTTTTTGTCTAATGAGAACATTTGCCGCAACCTAACGAATGTCACAGAACCAATTTTGTCTGCTGGGAAAACATGACTGGTACATTGTGTTATTACATTACCTGGAAACCTAATGATAACTTTTAGGGGACTGTTCTGTGGTGGCTGTTACAGATGTTGTGCACAATATTTTAGTAAATGTTAGAACATTCCAAGGATATTTCATGACATTTTTGGGGGGGAGAATGTTACCATCCTAATGTTAGATAAAACCCTAACTATAACTTAATGGGAATCTTAGCTAATGTTCTGGAAATGTTCCCAGTTTGCTGGGTACAGTGTTTGTGTGCATGTGTGTGTGTGTGAACGTGTGTGTGAGCGTGCATGAAGGCCCATAAGGGAGGGTTCTGACCTGTAAGTGAAGTGTAGTATAGCTTGGATGGCATTCCCACCTCCCTCACGGATGTCTCCTTCAAACCCAGGCAGCAGGGGCACCACCACAAACACCCTGTATTTCTTCTGCTCACTGAGGAACAGCAAGAGAGTTATGGAATGGGGTAGCAGAGGAGAGAGAATTATATAGAAAGAAACTATTGGCAACGATGTATTTGATAAACAATATTGAATCATGATAATTTAACTTTACTTATTGAAACAGCTAATCAACAGACAAACATGTATAAAACATGTATAAACCAGTCCAGTAATATCATGTTCTACAGTAAACCAAGCTGTGGACAGGTTAAACTCAGACAGACATGGTGGTAGAACCACACCTGTGTGCACGTAGGATCCTCTTCACGATCGCGTCACCAATGCCATTGTGCACGTTCTTCCCGTCAGCACAGCTGATGAAGAACTGGTTCTGAGAGAAGAGAGGTAGAGAGCGCGACAGATGGAATCTCTGTCAGAGCCGTGCATATATGGCTCTGGTCTCTGTTTGATGCTGTGGGGTGTGATGGGTAGGGAGCTGGACTTGTGACCAGGAAGGGACATTGCTGTTAAAGCATTCAGACTTCAAGCTGCTCACATAGAACAGCAAATAAAACCCACATGACAATGTTAGAGAGACAGGAATAGGCAGGGATCGGGAAATAAAGCAAGGTTGGGAGAAAATACATCTTTCTAACCCTTGTGTCCCATTAATAAACAACCATTTCCAGTTAAAAGAGATATGGAAACAATGCATATTTAAAAACAAACACCTCATTGAACTATTCATCTCATTTGAAAATCTATGCATTCAATTGGACTTGATAGCACTAGGATCATGTGAACTGTGGAGGCACATGAGGGCGGTCATTATCTCAACCTTGAGCTGTTGACTTCAGTACAGAGACACAGTCACAAGACTGTGGGGGAGGCCAGGGCACTGTCTGGCGTAACAAAAAACAACCTTGTCCCCTGGTTGATTTCTACCTGCAGCAAGCAAACAGGTAGAGAGGATGGATACAGCATGGAAGTAGTGTGGTTATGAGTCTGGTAAATGAGTGCAATGAAATAATGTGTATGTAATGTACGTAATGTGCTGGTAGCAGAGTTACCTCGATGTAGATGTAGTGTTCGCTGTTCTCGATGGTATGAATGTAGGCATTGAGGATAGAGCTCTCACAAGTTCCGGCTGACCAGCGATCCACAGAACGCAACACCTGAGAGAAAGAGAATAATGAAAATAAATACACAATTGGTGGTAAAAAGATAGGCATTTCTCTGTGAGCTTGTATGTGTCTGGGTGAGCATGTGTACCTGCACGGAGGCCTTCCCGGAGCCAGGCACAGTGAATGGCAGTGGGTCAACAGTACTGTGAGACTTGGGCAGAAGGCAAGGGAAGAACTTGCCTCGGATGTTCTTGTACTTAAAGATCTGCAGGCAGACAAAGCAAAGACAATAAGAGCCAGATGTCTCTCTCACATAACCCTAGGGGCTCTTTTCGGCTGGCGCTAAGGAGGCCAAGTGTTAAACGCACGTTAGTTTGCAATTTCGTCATTTAAAAACTCGCACTGGCATTTTCCACCACTTACGCCAGGTTCGGCAATTTACCTGTCTAATATCAGCACACTTGCATTTAGGTGGGAGGGGTGACAATATTTGAGGTGTGTCCTTAAAGACAAGCAAAAAGTCACTATTTCATGCAGCACCAAAGGGAGGTTTTAAGACCCACCAAAAGACCGGTCTTAAAAGGTAATACCGTTGGTAATGGCATGTATTTTGAGAGCGGAAGCGCAGCCTATCCAGCCCTGACACAGCCAGTGAATCTCATATTTAGAAACATAAAAAAAGTACTGGTTTCCCCCCATTTTGTAGACATAGCCTATTTAAAACAAGGTTTTTGGGGGTGGTGGGGAATTTGACTAGAATGATTCATTCTTTTAAAGCCTTATCAATGGTGAATTTAATCTTGCTAATTGACAAAGTTTGGCATGTCCATGGTACAGACATAATGCAATTTACAGAAGGCCTAGCTAGCCCCTATATCAGTGTGAATCAGTGATGTGCGGTCAGGCGAGGCAGTGTTTACCCTGTGACAATCCAATAAAAAAGCTGTTATGAAAAGCCAAATAAAAAACACAATTAATTGTTATGTTTTTTTCTCAATGACTCTGGTGTTTTGTCATGCTCAAAATCAAAACAAATTGCTAAAATGCATCAAAACCTCAGGGACGGAGCCAAGGTACTCATGCCTTTCTTTCCAGCCATTGAAATCCATTGAAATCCTTGACCCACACGGCCTTTCCTGACAACAGTCACTGGTAATTGACAGGGACAACATAGGCATCTCTGCTTTGCTTGAAGTAGCTTTATTCGTTGCATTGAGCCAATTTCCTATTTTGCGCATGTGTATTGCCTAAACATGTTGTGTGGGTATTGCCTGGAGTCTACATAATCTGGCGCTCGCATTCCTTGAACTGAACAAGGCTAGTTATCAAAAACAACCTGTGTAAAAAAGGCCCTTCTAGCAAATCAGCGGGTTTGAATGGACATTGACTCTGTCTCCGCCCAGTCTAGTTTAGAGTGTTTTTAGTCGTCGACAGAAGATGATGGCGAAGATGGCGACCGAGTTTACAGTGTTTATTTTAGTGTTGTGCGTGCTTCTGCAATTAAAATCACAAGTCATTTGGATTACCACACATAAAGAAATACCTTCAATGGAAGCAACTGTGTCCACGTGCGTGTATGTGGTGGTGACAATTAAGACAGTAATGGGCCTCAACATCATGTTCTAACCGGACAGCACTATAGTGGGCAGAACCAAAAAAACAATCAGCATTAATTACCAGCAGGTGAGGGCATTCACAGCAGACTGCTCAGACAAGCTCCGGCTAGCCGTTTTTTTACAACCTGACAAATGGACACTACTATACTGCATCATTGCGCCTCAAACTATTTTCCAAGTTGGAGTAATGTAACGGCTGTTTGGAGGGTTCGAAGAGTGAAACGTCAACTATAATAAAAGTTAAGACCAGACAGAGGCAACATACAGCATACAATACATGACTTTATTCATGACAGGCAAGGCAACCACCATCTCCCTAACTGCTAGCTGTCAGGCAGGCAAACAGTGAGTACTTGACTGTCCACTTGACTGAAAGGCCATTATCAATTAATACTTTTTTTACCCAGACTTTTACACATCTTGGACATTTACTTTGTGGATGTAGTGGGAATGGGGCTTCTCCTGCCACTCAATGCGGGGCCCGAGCCTTGGCTTCTACACGATGAATGCTATTAACTACACTACAACCATTCTACGTGCATGGCTACATGGGGGTGCACTCACGCAGCAGAATTATGTTCTCCGACAAGCTAGATGCCCCAATGGATGGAGCTGCCTGTGTGCTGCATCGGAGAACTGTGCTACCAGCTACTGTTTGAGTGTGTATGACTTTTTGTGTCCGTGTGAAAATGGAATCGAAGGAGGCCTCCCCTACGGCCGTGGGCCTGGTGTGTGCATTCAAAATATAATAACGGACATGGGGTTCTGCTGTGACTTCTACAACGCTGTCACGAGAGGTTCACCAGACGAATGGACTTTACAAGTAAACGTAGGCCTTAATGCATTTTCCTTTGCGGGTTAGGCTACTGTTAAATCATGAGGATATACAACATCCCTTTGGATGCATTTGATTTATCAAGCTAGAATGACATTTCAGTCATTTTGATTGTTTATATATAATAAAGGTTCGAAACACTTCTATATGTGTGTATATTTGCAAGCGCGGCACATAGGAAGATTTGTAAATCCATTGTGAAAGGCTATGGAGTTTGCTTTGCGAATTATTCAGATGAAAACTGTCCATATTGTTATTTTAGTGCCACCTATCAGTTGTAACTGTGGATGCTACATGGCTGAGTTGAGCAGTTTGTAATTTTGTCAGATTATATGAAATATGCCATCAACGGAGGCTATCACTTGACTACATTGGTATTTACATTTGGTGAAAATTGTTTGTCAGTTTCAGTTAATAGCATATGTCACTCTGGTTGTTGGAGCTATGGTGTAGTATGGTGAACCTGGGCTTCATCAAGGTTTATTTGTGAGTAAATCTGGCTTTGATAACTAACAGTGATAGTGCTCACCCAGCCACTGACCTCACTGCACGTCACTGGTTCAAAGTGCTATGTTTAACAATATATTTCCATATTGAAGCCATGCAATTGACCCTTTGCTAAGCCCTGCCCCATAATTTTGGGCAACCAATCGCAGTGCTTCAATGGATAGCAACTGTCTTTGAGTCCGACATCTCAGACAAGCTCACGTTTAAAACGACCATCATGCTTGATTGAGCGAGCTGTTCGTCTTGTAGTAATGTGGTACCTGCCTGTATTTCCATAAACCTTTATTTTAGCAATGCATGACATTGAGAAAATATATGTTTTTTTGGTCAATAGGTGCCCAACATAACAAGTGGTGGTGTCACAGTCACTCATATATAGAGGTATATAGAGCCTGTCTCGACTCCTGAATTCTGTAACAGTCAGTTTACCTGTGTAATATTGACATAAGCTCAGAAATACATGTTTTGCAAACATGGTCCTGTTTTATTGGCTGCTTTTCTTTCACTCTGCTGTCCAACTCATCCCAAACCATCTCAATTGGGATGAATCTGTGTGATTGTGGAGGCCAGGTCATCTAATGCAGCACTCCATCACTCTCCTTCTTGGTCAAATAGTCCATACACAGCCTGGAGGTCATTGTCCTGTTGAAAACAAATGATAGTCCCACAAAGCGCATACCAGATGGGATGGCATATCGCTGCAGAATGCTGTGGTAGCCATGCTGGTTAAGTGTACCTTGAATTCTAAATAAATCAGACAGTGTCACCAGCAAAGCACCGTCACACCATAATACCTCCTCCTCAATGCTTTACGGTGGGAAATACACATGCGGAGATCATCCGTTCACCTACTCTGTGTCTCACGAAGACATGGTGGTTGGAACCAAAATCTCAAATGTGGACTCATCAGACCAAAAGGACAGATTTCCACCGGTCTAATGTCCATTGCTCGTCTTTCTTGGCCCAAGCAAGTCTCTTCTTATTGGTGTCCTTTAGTAGTGGTTTCTTTGCAGCAATTCGACCATGAAGGCCTGATTCACACAGTCTCCTCTGAACAGTTGATGCTGATATGTGTCTGTTACTTGAACTCTGAAGCATTTATTTGGGCTGCAATTTCTGAGGCTGGTAACTCTAATGACCTTATCCTCTGCACTGCAGCAGAGCTAACTCTGGGTCTTCCTCTCCTGTGGCGGTTCTCATGAGAGCCAGTTTCATCATAGCGCTTCATTTTCCAGATTGACTGACCTTCATGTCTTAACTTCTTATGGCTGCAGGGGCAGTATTGAGTAGCTTGGATGAAAGGTGCAGAGGTGCCCAGAGTAAACGGCCTGCTCCTCAGTCATAGTTGCTAATTTATGCATATTATTATTAGTATTGGATAGAAAACACTCTGAAGTTTCTAAAACTGTTTGAATTATGTCTGTGAGTATAACAGAACTCATATGGCAGGCAAAAAAACAGAGAAAAAATCCAAACAGGAAGTGGAAATTCTGAGGCTAGTCGATTTTCAACCAAGATCCCATTGAAATCACAGCAAGATAGGGATGAGTTTGCACTTCCTACGGCTTCCACTAGATGTCAACAGTCTATAGAACCTTGTCTGATGCCGCTACTGTGAAGGGGGGCCGAATGAGGGGGGAATTAGTCAGGTCTGCCATGACCTGACCATTCTTTGACCATGCGCGTTCACAGAGGGAGCTCTGTTCCATCGCTCATCTGAAGTCAATGTAATTCTCCGGTTGGAACGTTATTCAAGATTTATGTTAAAAACATTCTAAAGATTGATTCAATACATCATTTGACATGTTTCTACGGACTGTTACGGAACTTTTGGACATTTGGTCAGGTTTTAGTGAACGCGCTCCCCTGACGTTGGATTTGTTTATCAAACACGCTACAAAAATAACTATTTAGACATAAATGGACATTACCGAAGAAAACGAACATTTCTTGTGGGAGTCCTGGGAGTGCATTCCGACGAAGAACAAAGGTAAGTGACGATTTATAATGCTTTTTATGAGTTTTGTTGACTGCACAATTTGGCGGGTAACTGTATGGCTTGCTTTTGTGGCTGAACGCGGTTTTCAGATTATTGAATATTGTGTTTTGCCGTAAAGCTTTTTGAAATCTGACACAGCGGTTGCATTAAGAACAAGTGTATCTTTAATTCTATGTAAAACATGTATCTTTCATCAAAGTTTATGATGACTATTTCTGTTATTTAACGTGGCTCTCTGCAATTTCTCCGGATATTTTGGAGGCATTTCTGAACATGGCGCCAATGTAAACGGAGGTTTTTGGATATAAATATGAACTTAATCGAACAAGACATATACAGTGGGGAGAACAAGTATTTGATACACTGCCGATTTTGCAGGTTTTCCTACTTACAAAGCATGTAGAGGTCTGTCATTTTTATCATAGGTACACTTCAACTGTGAGAGACGGAATCTAAAACAAAAATCCAGAAAATCACATTGTATGATTTTTAAGTAATTAATTTGCATTTTATTGCATGACAAGTATTTGATACATCAGAAAAGCAGAACTTAATATTTGGTACTGAAACCTTTGTTTGCAATTACAGAGATTATACATTTCCTGTAGTTCTTGACCAGGTTTGCACACACTGCAGGAGGGATTTTGGCCCACTCCTCCATACAGACCTTCTCCAGATCCTTCAGGTTTCGGGTCTGTCGCTGAGCAATACGGACTTTCAGCTCCCTCCAAAGATTTTCTATTGGGTTCAGGTCTTGGAGACTGGCTAGGCCACTCCAGGACCTTGAGATGCTTCTTACGGAGCCACTCCTTAGTTGCCCTGGCTGTGTGTTTCGGGTCGTTGTCATGCTGGAAGACTCAGACACGACCCATCTTCAATGCTCTTACTGAGGGAAGGAGGTTGTTGGCCAAGATCTCGCGATACATGGCCCCATCCATCCTCCCCTCAATACGGTGCAGTCATCCTGTCCCCTTTGCAGAAAAGCATCCCCAAAGAATGATGTTTCCACTTCCATGTGGGTGTGTGGACAGGTGTCTTTTATACAGGTAACGAGTTCAAACAGGTGCAGTTAATACAGGTAATGAGTGGAGAACAGGAGGGCTTCTTAAAAAAAATTAACAGGTCTGTGAGAGCCGGAATTCTTACTGGTTGGTAGGTGATCAAATACTTATGTCATGCAAATTAATTACTTAAAAATCATACAATGTGATTTTCTGGATTTTAGATTCCGTCTCTCACAGTTGAAGTGTACCTATGATTAAAAAAAATTACAGACCTCTACATGCTTTGTAAGTAGGAAAACCTGCAAAATCGGCAGTGTATCAAATACTTGTTCTCCCCACTGTATGTATTGTGTAACATGAACTCCTTTGAGTGTCATCTGATGAAGATCATCAAAGGTTAGTGATACATTTTTTTCTCTATTTGTGCCTCCTCTCTTTGGCTGGAAAAATGGCAGAATTTTTCTGTGAGTAGGTGGTGACCTAACATAATCGTTTGTGGTCCCTTCCTTGAAAAACCTATTTGAAAATCGGACACTTTGGTGGGATTGTCAACAAGATTACCTTTAAAATGGTATAAGATACATGTATGTTTGAGGAATTTTAAATTTTGAGATTTCTGTTGTTTGAATTTGGCGCCCTGCACTTTCAGTGGCTGTTGTCATATCGATCCCGTTAACGGGATTGCAGCCATAAGAAGATAAAGTAATGATGGACTGTCGTTTCTCTTTGCTTATTTGAGCTGTTCTTGGACTTTTACCAAATAGGACCAAATAGGGTCATCTTCTGTATACCACCCCTACCTTGTCACAACACAACTGATTGGCTCAAATGCATTAAGAAGGAAAGAAATTCCACAAATTAAACTTTTAACAAGGCACAACTGTTTTTTGAAATGCATTCCAGGTGACTACCTCATGAAGCTGGTTGTGAGAATGCCAAGAGTGTGCAAAGCTGTCATCAAGGCAAAGGGTGGCTATTTGAAGAATCTTAAATATATTTTAATTTGTTTAACACTTTTTGGTTACTACATAATTCCATGTGTTATGTCATAGTTTTCACATCTTCACTATTATTCTAAAATGTATGAAATATAAAAAATAAAGAAAAACCCTGGAATGAGTAGGTGTGTCCAAACTTTTGACTGGTACACACACATATATAATTTTAATAGCAGGACACTGTAAAGTTCATTATTCCTCTGAAGAGTATGAATTAGGCTGTTTGAGAAGGTTTGAATCCTAAGCAACCTGCATACACATCGTTTGAAGTAGTATAGACCAACATAGCTACTGTAGTAGGTCAAAGGTAAGTGCTGGAAAACCTTGGTAGAGCATGGGTGGAGTAGGCATTGTGTTGTGCATGTGAATTTCCTTTCTTTTTCAGCTTCAGACCAATGCCTACTCCTTTAACTTAATCTTTTTTTAATTCCAATTGTTTTTACACCAGAAGGTGATTTTCTGTTAGAGGTGCACTATGTAGAAATCGCTCTGCCCTTTCCCGGTTGCTAAAAATCTAATAGTTTGCCTAATTTCAGTTTGTGACAAAACAAGAAAGTATAGTGTAGAGAATCATTGTACCATCTAAAACTGCTGTGAAAAAAAAAGGTTTTCAGCTGTTTGAAGCTGGTGTGCAAACCAGGTGTGCAAAAACAAAATGGGAAGCATAAAAATAGCGCACATAGAACATATCTACCGCTTCTTAGACTTGCTTTCAATGAGAATGACAGATCTATAAATAACTTTTATTACATATTGCAGCTTTAAAAAGGTGCATTATACAACATTTTCCCATGTGAAGAAAGAAAATTTGCTATTTTAACCTTTAAATTTGGCCAAAAGGTCTTGGCTTTATTGGCACAGGTGGTGCGCTTGCATACCTGCAAGGGTTGCTGATTTAAACCCTGGTCTTCTGCCCTCTAATAGCTCAAATCAGTTATGTTTAGAATTTACCATAGACAGTCAAAAGTAATTGTCTGCAGTTTTCAGAAGGTGAATAGCTCAATTGACTTTGACAGTCTTACATTGTAAAATGACTCAAATCCCATTGAAAGCACAGTTAAAGAAAACGGTTTTAAGTCATTGACTTTTGAAGGTTGTATAACTCAGCCATTGAGACTAAACAAAGATATTCCCATGTACACTAGAGCTGCGTCAGTAGGTTGACTGGTGAGGTTAATGTGGCTAATTTCGCACTGATGTTTAGAGTCCCACAATAAGAGTGAAAACGCTAATTTGATGTAAACTCTACACAGTTGTGTTCTGTGAGTGTCACTGAGTAGGTGGATACTCCATTACATGAGTACAGTTGAAGTCAGAAGTTTACATACACCTTAGCCAAATACATTTAAACTCAGTTTTTCACAAATCCTAGTAAAAATTCCCTGTTTTAGGTCAGTTAGGATCACCACTTTATTTTAAGAATGTGAACGGTCAGAATAATAGTAGAGAATTATTTATTTAAGCTTTTATTTCTTTCATCACATTCCCAGTGGGTCAGAAGTTTACATACACTCAATTAGTATTTGGTAGCGTTGCCTTTAAATTGTTTAACCTGGGTCAAACGTTTCAGATAGCCTTCCACAAGCTTCCCACAATAAGTTGGGTGAATTTTGGCCCCATTCTTCCTGACAGAGCTGGTGTAACTGAGTCAGGTTTGTAGGCATCCTTGCTCGCACACGCTTTTTCAGTTCTGCCCACAAATGTTCTACAGGATGAGGTCAGGGCTTTGTGATGGCCACTCCAATACCTTGACTTTGTTGTCCTTCCATTTTGCCACAACTTTGGAAGTATGCTTGGGGTCATTGTCCATTTGGAAGACCCAATTGCAACCAAGTTTTAACTTCCTGACTGATGTCTTGAGATGTTGCTTCAATATATCCACATAATTTCCCTCCTCATGATGCCATCTATTTTGTGAAGTGCACCAGTCCCTCCTGCAGCAAAGCACCCCCACAACATGATGCTGCCACCCCCGTGCTTCACAGTTGGGATGGTGTTCTTCGGCTTACAAGCCTCCCCCTTTTTCCTCCAAACGTAACAATGGTTATTATAGCCAAACAGTTATATTTTTGTTTCATCAGACCAGAGGACATTTCAGTTGTCATTACAGATGAACATGGTACCTTCAGGCATTTGGAAATTGCTCCCAAGGATGAACCAGACTTGTGGAGGTCTACAATTTTTTTCTGAGGTCTTGGATGATTTCTTTTGATTTTCCCATGATGTCTAGCAAAGAGGTACTGAGTTTGAAGGTAGGCCTTGAAATACATCCACAGGTACACCTCCAATTGACTCAAATTATGTCAATTAGCCCATCAGAAACTTCTAAAGCCATGACATGAATTTCTGGAATTTTCCAAGCTGTTTAAAGGCAAAGTCAACTTAGTGTATGTAAATTTCTGACCCACTGGATTTGTGACACAATGAATTATAATTGAAATAATCTGTAAACAATTGTTGGAAAAATTACTTGTGTCATGCACAAAGTAGATGTCCAAACCAACTTACCAAAACTATAGTTTGTTAACAAGAAATTTGTGGAGTGGTTCTAAAACGAGTTTTAATGACTCCAACCGAAGTGTATGTAAACTTCCGACTTCAACTGTAAGTATGCCCCCAAAGCAATTCTAAAGTCTAATACATCCAGTGCAATTTCAACTGATTTCAATGATTGTCTTCTGTTGTATTTATATAACATTCCGTTATTGTTTAGCATTATCTAGTCGAAATATGGCATGATTACACTATTTGTATCCGTTTAAATTCACTTTCAATAGTTGTTTTTTTATTTTCAATGAAAACCACAAATTCATCTATTGTGGCTAGCTTCACACAGGTAGAGGTGCTGGACGTGGGCTAGTCCAGCATCCAAATCGGATCTGCATATACAATCAAGATGGTCAAATGGCAAAGTTGTTCGTTTGGCACTGTTGATCAGCACAGATTTGGATAAAATGTAAAGGAGAAGGTGGGTACTGGAATCTATTCTAGAAATTCAAAACGGGTGAGTTTTTCTGATGCTAGTAAGCATCCATTTGCACAATGGAGTGCCCAACCACACTGTATACATGTGCATTTGTTTCAGTGAAATATGGCTAGCTTTTACCTTAGCTTGGACTATGGATTAGCTAGCCAGCTAGTATTGCAAAAGACCATTGTTTGCATTCTAAGGTAGCAGCATGACCATTTGCCCAAAATTTGGTGTTGGTTTTGAACTGATGTACGTTAGTAAAGACAGTACAGTATGAAGATAGGCTAAAACCGCTTCTCCAATAGAAATCCCCGATCACACTTATAGGCGACGTTTTCTAGCTATGCTCATGCGTAGAAACACATCATAGGGTCTAGCGCCGAACTGCGTATTTGCAGGCCGTGAAATCGAAGGCACCCTTACGAAAAAAGATTGCAGTCAGAGTGCAGTATAACTGCAGAATTCCGCAACTACTGCGTCCAAATAACAGTTTTTTTTTTTACTGCAGTAATGTTGCAGTCCAAAATACCACAGTCGACTTCATTTTACTGCAGTAATGTTGCCGTCCAAAATACCACAGTCGACTGCATTTTACTGCAGTAATGTTGCCGTCCAAAATACCACAGTCGACTGCATTTTACTGCAGTTTCAAAACGGCAATATTTTTTTTAAGGGCACTCCTTCGATAAAGTTGTTTTTGACAAATGAAAACATGTCAGTTTGTCACTTTCACAAGATTAGTGTAATAAAATGTTCAACTACTGGAATCTCGATTGTGCCTTTAGATTTCAGAGAAAATGAACTGCTAAGGAATAATATTTCACTTCTCTCATTGACTTCCCAAACCCTGGCTTGGTCTGATTGTTTCGCAAGCGTTCCCGTAAGTCTCGCGATGTTGCGCTTCTGGTTTAGAAACCCTGTGACGTTAGGTAGATAGCTAAGTTTTGTGGGAAAATATAGGACTGGCATTTGATGGGCTCCCGAGTGGCGCAGTGGTCTAAGGCACTGCATCTCTGCATCTCAGAGGCGTCACTACAGACCCTGGCTCAATTCCAGGCTTAATCACAACTGGCCGTGATTGGGAGTTCAATAGGGCGGCGCACAATTGGCCCAGCATAGTCCGGGTTAGGGGAGGGTTTGGCCGGGATGGCCTTGTCCCATCGCGCTCTATCGACTCCTTGTGGCGGGTCGGGCACATTGTAACGGTTTTGACTTGAGGTTATTTATAGGGGTGCCAGGTAGGTTGAGCCTACCAGAGAAAGCATTGGTTTCTCCTTTTAGTTTGGGAGGGAATGAGTCCCATCTGGTCCGTCAAGTCACACCAATACAAAGGACTTATGTAAAAGTAAGGATGGAAATATACTTTTCATAAACCCCTTAAAACATTGGAAAGAACTTCAAACAAGTGTATTCTTTTGCGTGGTTGTATTAACAACATAAATGATCACACACAAAAATATAACAATTAATGCACTTATGTTCATTTAGAAATGTCCTGTACCTCGGGCATAAAAAGAGTCCAGCCCGGTAAATAAGTTCAGTGACTCAAGTGACCTTAGTCACGCAACGTTTGTCCGTAGTGTACACCCAGTATATTCATACACTCAAAATAACACTTATTTTGCAACACAACTATAAAGCGTATCAAAGACTAACCAAAGAATAATATGTCCTCACAACTACATAAATCACAGTATACATCACCCCAAACAAATGAAATACCGTGTACAAAAAAGTTGTAGTCAGTCAGACAATCCGCCAACAGATCTCCAGCGGAGAAAAGGCCACGAAAACCAACGGAGAGTTGTAGTCCACAGACGCACAGAGTGGATCCAATCCTGGGTAAACTCGCTTTAAGGCTACAAAACACACTGTACGGCAACAAAACAAACGTAATGGCGAAGCTTCATGAACTGAAGGTAGTACACATCCTCATTCATGTCTCAATCACAACTTCACCTTTGCGCAGCTGATGCTGGCTATTTAATGGGGAATTAAAGGGGAAGCGCCCTATTAGAAGGAGAAGCACTGAGACGGTTCAGAAATATTCAGGGCCGTCACAACATGCACGCTGACTTCGGTCGCCAGTTGTATGTTTTTTCCTCCGACACATTGGTGTGGCTGGCATCCGGGTTTAGTGAGCAGTGCGGCTTGGCAGAGTTGTGTTTCGGAGGATGCATGGCTCTCAACCTTTGCCTCTCCCGAGTCCATACAGCACAGGTGTCAAACTCATTCCACGGAGGGCCGAGTGTCTGCGGGTTTTCGCTCCTCCCTTGTACTTGATTGATGAATTAACATCACTAATTAGTTAGGAACTCCCCACACCTGGTTGTCTAGGGCTTTATTGAAAGGAAAAATCAAAAACCTGCACACACTAGGCCCTCCGTGGAATGAGTTTGACACCCCTGCCATACAGGAATTGCAGCGATGGGACAATTGGATAGCACAAAAATTGGGGGGAAAAAGAACAAAACTATTTTTGCTTTGTCATTATGGGGTATAGATTGATGATTGATTGATGAGGGGGGAAACAATTTAATCCATTTTAGAATAACGCAACAAAATGTGGAAAAAGGTCAAGGGGTCTGAATACTTTCTGAATGCACATCAAAGTAAAGTCATGAAAGAAAGATCCTTAGGAACCTCTTATTTGGGTTCTGACCTTGGCAAAGTTCCAGCGCTGGATGAAGTGGCGGGCCACATCCCTGGCAGCTTTGCCGTGGAGTGCAGCAGACAAGTCACGCCACGGCATACGGGGCACCTCAGTGCGGTCAATGTTGTCTGGGGAACAAAGAACTTTACATTTAAGAATGAGCCCTCTTGGGTGTGTTGTGTATGCATGTACATGTGTGTTAGCGCGGGAGTGATAGGGAGGGTTATGAATTGAGCTATAGTGTGTGCATACTGTACCTTCGAATGGGCGGTCCAGTTGGACCCAGTCCTTCCTGATGAAGTTGCTGTAGTCCTTGCCAAGCCACAACTGGGTGTTGTTCTTCAGGTCCACATGGTTGACCTCCTTGACCTCCTCTGGCTCTGTAGGCTTTGGATCGTGGGCCAAGTCTGACCCATCCACCTGGTCACCTGAATCAGCTGCCTAGGGGGCAGAGTAGGACAGTCTGGTAATGAAGTCATCGCTCAACACCAGGTAACACTGAACTATGGATTACCAGAACAGAACAACACAAGAGAAAGATTAATCTTGACTTTGTCTTGAGGTGTCTCACTTCTGGCTCAGCCAGTGGAGCCTTTGGTTCTTCTTCAGAGATATGATTGGTTGTCTCCGTATCAGTCAACCGGTACTGACTGTCGTCCCACCTCCCAAAGGCCAGGTCCAAGCCTCCCACAAAAGCCACTGATTGGTCAATGGCTACCATCTTCTCATGATGGGCCCACAGAAACACCACCGCGGACATGTGGTTGGGGTGTCGCATCACCTGTTGGGAAGATGTCAGGGAAGCTAAGAACACAAATCTAAAAGTTTTGAATTTAAATTAAAAGACCCAGATTAACAAAACACAGTAATGAAAGCATGAGGATGTGTATGATTCCTCTGTTTAGTGTGACACTGTGCTACAATGTTATGACTAAGAGCCAGCAACGTGATTGGTTTTTCAGGTGTAAAGCACCACCTGACTGCAGAGCAGAGATTGGAACGTCTCAGACAGACCTTGATGTTGGGGTGCATGTCCATCAGTGTCCTCTTGCTGTGACCACTGTTGATGCCCAGGGCCATTTCCACCTCCTTGTACAGGAGCACACATACTTTGACACCTTGTTCCTGCACAGAGAAAAGAAAGGATGGATATTCACAGAAGGTAGTCTGGCTGATACCAAAGTCCTTCTGACTTCAGAGTCTGAAAAGGCTGTTTTGATGTTGTCGGCACGATGCGTTGATATTGAAGGGGGCTGTACTTTTACTGGTTGGGTCTCCTCAGTGTCCTTCTCACTCAAACACCCACAGCCACACACATCCCCAGAGTGCCATCCCCTTCCATTACAACTGTTGGATTTCCAAACCAAACAACCTCAACCCCCCAGGAAAAAAAATTATACACTGCTCAAAAAAATAAAGGGAACACTTAAACAACACAATGTAACTTCAAGTCAATCACACTTCTGTGAAATCAAACTGTCCACTTAGGAAGCAACACTGATTGACAATACATTTCACATGCTGTTGTGCAAATGGAATAGACAAAAGGTGGAAATGATAGGCAATTAGCAAGACACCCCCAATAAAGGAATGGTTCTGCAGGTGGTGATCACAGACCACTTCTCAGTTCCTATGCTTCCTGGCTGATGTTTTGGTCACTTTTGAATGCTGGCGGTGCTTTCACTCTAGTGGTAGCATGAGACGGAGTCTACAACCCACACAAGTGGCTCAGGTAGTGCAGCTCATCCAGGATGGCACATCAATGCGAGCTGTGGCAAGAAGGTTTGCTGTGTCTGTCAGCGTAGTGTCCAGAGCATGGAGGCGCTACCAGGAGACAGGCCAGTACATCAGGAGACGTGGAGGAGGCCGTAGGAGGGCAACAACCCAGCAGCAGGACCGCTACCTCCGCCTTTGTGCAAGGAGGAGCACTGCCAGAGCCCTGCAAAATGACCTCCAGCAGGCCACAAATGTGCATGTGTCAGCATATGGTCTCACAAGGGGTCTGAGGATCTCATCTCGGTACCTAATGGCAGTCAGGCTACCTCTGGCGAGCACAAGGAGGGCTGTGCGGCCCCACAAAGAAATGCCACCCCACACCATGACTGACCCACCGCCAAACCGGTCATGCTGGAGGATGTTGCAGGCAGCAGAACGTTCTCCACGGCGTCTCCAGACTCTGTCACGTCTGTCACATGTGCTCAGTGTGAACCTGCTTTCATCTGTGAAGAGCACAGGGCGCCAGTGGCGAATTTGCCAATCTTGGTGTTCTCTGGCAAATGCCAAACGTCCTGCACGGTGTTGGGCTGTAAGCACAACCCCCACCTGTGGACGTCGGGCCCTCATACCACCCTCATGGAGTCTGTTTCTGACCGTTTGAGCAGACACATGCACATTTGTGGCCTGCTGGAGGTCATTTTGCAGGGCTCTGGCAGTGCTCCTCCTTGCACAAAGGCGGAGGTAGCGGTCCTGCTGCTGGGTTGTTGCCCTCCTACGGCCTCCTCCACGTCTCCTGATGTACTGGCCTGTCTCCTGGTAGCGCCTCCATGCTCTGGACACTACGCTGACAGACACAGCAAACCTTCTTGCCACAGCTCGCATTGATGTGCCATCCTGGATGACCTGCACTACCTGAGCCACTTGTGTGGGTTGTAGACTCCGTCTCATGCTACCACTAGAGTGAAAGCACCGCCAGCATTCAAAAGTGACCAAAACATCAGCCAGGAAGCATAGGAACTGAGAAGTGGTCTGTGGTCACCACCTGCAGAACTATTCCTTTATTGGGGGTGTCTTGCTAATTGCCTATAATTTCCACCTTTTGTCTATTCCATTTGCACAACAGCATGTGAAATTTATTGTCAATCAGTGTTGCTTCCTAAGTGGACAGTTTGATTTCACAGAAGTGTGATTGACTTGGAGTTACATTGTGTTGTTTAAGTGTTCCCTTTATTTTTTTGAGCAGTGTATAATCGAGAGAACCAACCAACCAATCAATCAAGATTTCATTAACAGACAGGCTCCTTTTCAGACCAGTGGGTCACAGCTGTGTGGTCATGAGGTACGCTTTTGCCATGCTACACAGTAGGTGGGAAGGATGAGGAAAGGAGGGATTAACCTTCAGTGCATTCAGAGGAAAGGAGGGAGGAGAGGTAAAAGGGAGACTAGAAACATGTTGACAGGAGAAAGTTGGGAAGTAGATTCGTACTGCTTTGCGTTTGAGGATCTGGTCCAGGCGCCAGTATGTGTCTGTAGCTGGCCTCTTCAGGAAAACCTCTGGGCTGAGCCTGGGAGGGAGGGAGGGAAAGACATATTCACCATGCAATCTTAACCATGTACATATTTACACTGTGTCCTGCTGTTTATAGACTAATTAGAAACAAACCTAATACATGTTGGAAACAGTGATCTCCGTTGATATTGATATCAAATATTTGTTTTGTTTGCTGTATGCTCTTATTTAGCTAACGGCAGAGCCATTTTCTACAGTATAATGTATATGGCTCTGTATAACCACGCTCTATAATTATGGAGAGCACTGTGCTTACATCAGTACAAGTCTTGGAACACACAGTAGCTTACTAGCCATAGAGATATACTGTATAATAATAGAATGTTCAAATATATTTATATGGTGCTAGCACTGCTCCTCACCACCAGCCTGTAATGAAGATCTCCTCCTTGGCCTGCTCCAGAGCATCAGCCAGGTCTGCAAAGTAGCCACTTCCATTTACATACCTTTAATATGACCAATTCATAAACAGAGACATTACATTTAAGTTAAGGGTGCACACAGCTATGGGTGTATACAGCATGTACACATACCACATTATCATCTAATTGGAAGCAACATCTGACCATTTAGTGAGTGTGTTCTCCCGTGGCGGGGCAAAGCCCCCAAAGCGTTGGACCTGGAGGAATTCACAGGGCTCAGCCAGCCTATTGATCTCATGGCTCCACCAGTGAGCCTGTCTGTAGCTGTTACATTTGATGATCAGATTCCTACACACACACAAAACACTCATGTAAGAACACAATAGGGATGGGCACGGTTATTCGAATATCCGAACGGATGTTAGTATTCGATTACTTGGGAGAGTATTCATTTTTTATAAAAAGGCTTTGTCTTTTTTTTTTTAAGGCTTTGTCCAAAATTAAATGATCTGATATTGCTAAATTAGTTTTTTTATTGAACCATTATTTAACTAGGCAAGTCAGTTAAGAACAAATTATTATTTACAATGACGGCCTCTCCCGGCAAAACCCTCCCCTAACCCAGACAACGCTGGGCCAATTGTGCGCCGTCCTATGGGACTCCCTATCACGGCCGATGGTGATACAGCCCAGGATCGAACCAGGGTCTGTAGTGACACCTCTAGTACTGAGATGCAGTGCCTTAGACAGCTGCGCCACTCAGGGGCCTACAAGGATAGACCATTACAGTCAAAATGGTAATAAAACATCAGTTTTATGAGTGTGCCGCATAAAAAAGACAAACAGGTAGCTTACACACGTTTCACACTGGTTTTAATGTCTATGGTTTCACACATGTAGCTTGTTGTTATTGTCAGTCAAACAAAGCAGCGCTACATTCAGAGGCTCCACGTGTAGCAAGTGAAGTGGGCGATTTCTAACCAATGCCAAATGGAATTAAACTTAGGAAATAAAAAGGCTAAATGAAAAGGAGTAGGCTATAATGATGAACCAATAGGTAGGCTGTGGTTTCATATGAATGGGGTTGTTGTAGACATTGGATGGGGAGTGTAGCAAAATAGCCTCTATTAGCTTTGCTACTTTAGCTAGCTAGCTGGCTAACTTAGCTGGCTGCAGTAGCTAGCTATTTCACAACAATTTGATGTAGTCAAGACAGGCCATACCAGACGGTCTGATATAGTTTGTCAACTAGTCGGTTTGGCTATTTTCTCTCTCTCCCTCCGTGCACCAACTATCTCGCTCTCTCTCTATTATTTAAAAACGCATGTATTTCGACTATCCGGATATCCGAAAAAATATCATGATATTATTTGAATACTGAAATCATTTCAAATGCCCATCCCTAGAATACACATACACGAGTTTACACAGCGAGACAATACTTGCCCGCACAAATACACAAACAGCTAGGAATTGACTCATAAATAAGAAAAACAGTTAGGAATAGAAGTGTCTATTTGAGGGTACACTTTTATGAGTGTCTGCTGAAAAGTAATCATATTTTGGATTCCATTATGAACTTACCTGGTGAAGTTCTGAATGCAAACCCCATACTTGGTGTCAGTATATGCACGACCCACTTGAACTTTGAACTCCGGGTCAAAGACCAGTACGAAGCAGACGACCCCGTTTTCCCGGTTCATATAGAGCAGGAAGGAGTCCTTGACCACCAGCCAGCGCTTTGACCAGCGAAAGCAGAACTGGTGATGACCAATACAGTTCAAACCCTGGATACGGTGACCTCCTGACCTTTTGAAGATGGAACCCTCCCTGAAACACAATGGCATCACTCACACAGACATATAATCAGTCACATTAAAATATACTGAATAACACTGTCTCTCTTTCTCATATACCATCACACACACTCTCATAGACTATTAATAGTGCTTACAGGCCTTTGGGTCCAAGCTCACTGACAAAGGAGAGGGCACTGACATCAAGGAATTCCAGCTGGAATCAGAACAAGATAGGATGTGCTATCATCACGGTCTGACAATGAATGGTAATTGGTGTATGTGCGTGCTATCTTCACTCACCATGCCGTGATAGTTCTTACAAAAGGAATTCTCCAGAAGGCCGTTTAGGTATTCCTCAAGGTATTTCTATAACAGAGAGATCAGAACTGACTGGACCTACATTATCAAATGTCAACAAATCAAATGGTCAGATAGACAGAAGAACCCCTGATAATGATTTTAAAGTCACAAGATTGATCCTTTGTTTTTTTGTGTGGAGGGAATTATCTACAACTAAGTAGATGTAAGACTGAGTGATGTGTGGCTCTCTGTCTGCATGTATACCATGGTGTTTATCAGTGTCTGTCTTTTTGTGTACAGTACGTGTGGTTCCATGGTTGTAAGAGTGATACCGGTTTGCTGGAAGTTCGTCTCATCCTCTCAGTCCCATGTAGACTTGGCATCTCTTCTGTCATAGCCCTCAGTTGCGCTCTCTGGGCTGCAAATCTAAAAATAGACATTTTAATATTCTAAACATTTTACTGCTTAAACCAAAATCACGTACCAAAATCACGTACCAAAATCACAACAGGCCTTCACTCTGATTTGAAGTGCATCCCCTCTAAACAAATTACTCTCAGCACAGATAATGGGTTGATTTGCATGTCTGAGCTCTGATTGGTGCTCTGAGTCTGACCTTCCCAGAGGCAGGAAGTGGGCCATCATCTTGTGCTTGTAGAGGTCACGGTGCAGCTCCTGGAAGTGCTTGTACTTCCTTTTTACCGTCCAGGTGAACTTGCCATGGGTCAGCTTCACAGTGTACAGAGTGCACACACGGACCTGGAAGAGAAAACATGCCATTGACTTGTGTAGCCTACACATAATATAAACATGTGCTCATGTGGAAAGGTACAGGTGTACATATAATATACAGACATACGAATAAACACTATGTACATACAGTATACGGTACACACACACACACACACACACACACACACACACACACCTTGGAGCGCGTAGTGTATCTCTCGGTGCTGTCCACTCTGCAGATGACTGGAGTCCCAGGCAGTAACACCGGCACGCCTGCCTCCTTCACATCCAGCAGATGATGGACCACCAGGAAGGGACGACTTTCCTCTGTGGGGAGATCAGATGACACAGGCAATCTATTACAGAATAATTCAATACCACTACTGAAGTCTCTTATCAGTCCAATGTGATGTAAAGGTATTTGGATGGAGGAAATAAAACATTATAGGCTACATCAACAACTAGGGTCTGTGTCCTCACCTCCTTCCCTCATGAGGCCATCCAGCTCTTCCTTGCTCAGCTCACAGTCGTCCGTGATGAAGTGCTTTGTCTTTTGGGCCTCCGCCGCTCCCCCATCTGGACATGAAGGGGTATTGCAGCATGCTGGTGCTGGACTGGCCATTGTGCTCTATCCCTTTCATCACACAGAAAAATTGCACTAAATATTAATCACATTCCATCACCATAATCTTTCAAACATCTCGCTATAGTATCCAGAAAAAAACTTGAATCTAGCTGAATTTACTGTATTACATAGAAAATACTTGACAATAGTGGAACTGTACAATGCAATGACAGTCATTCAGACTAATTGCAGGCCTGTGTCAATAAGGCCAAGATCATTTTTTCAGACACGTTATCTATGAAGTACCTTACATTAAAGGCCACCTAACACAGATGAATATAAATAGTGGGGAGAACTGATCTATGAACTAGGAGAGACTGGGGCTTCACGTGTGTCTAAATATAATCCTGGGACCTCTCAAGTGCCTCAGACACTGCAGTGAACCAGATAACACAACACCACACCATCTGAAGAGGAACAAATGACATGATAACAGCATCAAAAAGTACAATAATGTGTTGGTGGTGTTTACCTGGTTGTATCATTAGCGGTGTGACACATAAGAAGTCTGGGAGGGAGCACACACAATGAGAGAGAAGGTTGTGTGCAAATGCGTGTGGGAAGAGGGATCTGATTGGATGAGTAGATTTGTTTCCAGGGCAACCAAGTTCAAGGTGAAACAAAATCGAGAGAGAGAAAGCGATGCATTGACAAAATGTGCATCACTGTCTCCACGTCTCTTACTATGCAGAGTATCAGCCTAGCTCTGACAGTGGTCTTGGTACTTTATCTACATTGTCTTTGCTGTAATGCAGGACAGATTCTAGTAAGCTGTACAAGCTCACCATAGGGACTGTCACTAGGGGACCCTACAGTGGTTCCTAATTCCCAGTGTAAATCTATACCCACGGGTGAGTTTGTGCTGTAGGCTTATTCTGAGTCATGGATAAAGAAACATGAGTTGTTTTCATTTGGAGGGAAACATTTCTGAACTGTGGATGGGTCAACACACCAAAACATGGGGGGAGAACTGTTATTAAGTGTGCACACTGGACACTGCACAGCAAATTACAATCCCAAAGTTCACTTTATTGCTTTCTCTAGGTATCATCTATGGATAAATGGCAATTGCAGAACAAAAAAACATTTACAGCATTTGCTTAATTTGTTACACCATATTCAACATTCTCTAGAAAATATCTACTGTTTAGTCAGTCAGTCATTCAAATGACAAAATGATAGGCCTATTGCCTACTATATATTTCCCCACTGAAGCCATCATTCTATTTTCCATAGCCTCCACCCATTCCCCCTGCAGTTAAATATAAGTTCCAAAGCACTCTAGAAAAAACAGAACATCTTGGCATGTGAGTGGGACTCAGGGGTAGACGTAACATATTAAATGAAAATCAAGGACATTCAAATTAGTATATGTTACGTTTCGTATGGTATGTATTAATTTGTGGATTTCCATCATACATTTTGTATGATATAGGGCAGGTTCCCCAACTGGCGGACCAGAGCCCCCCAAGTTTTCTGAGATGTTTTATTGTTGGACATAAGACTGTGAAAACACCAGGAAATCAGCTCCTAATGATTTTAAGTTTGGAAATCTGTTCAAGTATTGCCACGCATAATAAAGAGGCATATGTGATCGTATATAAATGTAAGCAAAGTTTGAAATTATTATGTTTCTGTCAAATATTATATCTGTTTAGGCTTCTTGCGGTCAATTTGCATTCTACAAATTATTTGTAATTATGTTCTGGCCTCTGACCATCTGTTCAAGAAAAAAGAAACTGCCCGCAGCTGAATCTAGTTGAAAATCCCTGATATAAGGTGTCCAATCAAAAACACATATTTTGATCAATGAGTGAAATAATATGTTAATTGTGTAGATAATGGTCTAAGAAATCAATGGTCCAAACCTCATGTCTCTATCATAATCCATTCAAAACTTATTGCCGTTTTTACCCTTGTAGGATTGTCAACAATAGGGTGACTAAACTCAAAGGAGACCAGAGACAAAGTGGCAAAAATCTGAGAAATAGTATCGCATCATCTAGGCTGGATGCTTTCCGAGAATTAAGGTTACCTGACAAGGCTCACCATTGAACTCAACATCTTTCTTCTCAAATCAGGATGACATAAATCAATAGAGGTAAGATAGATATAGATTGTGATATAACATGTATTTTGATATTTTAGTATACGCAGTTCATATTAATGCAAAGTTTGTTCTTTTCCAAAGACTTCTTACAAAAACAAGCGTATCTCTGTGAAATGTCAATGGAGCCTTTTAACATTTAATTCAGCTCGTGTCATGCTAATTATGCTATTTGCGACCCGCGGAACAACTTGGATGACGATGACCACAAAATGTTAAATCCTCATAAGTTTCGGCGAGTGAACTCCACCCCTCTTTCAATCGAACTCGGTGCTAATTTTCGGATGTATTAGGTTATGAAATCTGACTTTTCTATATAATGTGATATGTTGGAGAAAACTCCACTGAAAGATTCAGAACCATATTTGTCTTGGTAAAATGTATTTAATAGCATAAGGAAGTGAAATGTCATCACCAAAGCACATTTTCACGAACTCTGGGCAGAGTGGGTGGACACCGTATATAATGTTACAAATTACAATTTGTATGACATGAATTAACAATATGTATGATATGTAAAGAATTCCAATTAGTTGTTGCTGTGGTTAAGGTTAGGAGTTAGGTTAAAGGGTTAAGATTAGCTGACATGCTAAGTAGTTGCAAAGTAGCTAAAAAGTAGTAAGTAGTTGCAAAGTAGCTAAAAAGTAGTAAGTAGTTGCAAAGTAGCTAAAAAGTAGTAAGTAGTTGCAAAGCTGCTAATTATTTAAAATGCTAAAGTTGTCTGTGATGAGATTTGAACACGCAACCTTTGGGTTGCTAGATATTCATGTTATACACCCACCCAATCACCCTCCTTTTGTTTTTGCCTTAAGGAAAACTGATGTTAGAGGGTTCCTCACCCTGAAAGTAGTCTATGGCCCGAGAGAGTAGATTGCACAGTACAGTTCTTTAAAACAGCCACTACAAACTTCAGCTAACCTTAGCCACCACAAGCTAACAATCAATGGAAGTGATGGGGGCATGTGAGCATGTTTATTAAAAAAATTAAGAATGTCCAAAACACCTGAAATCAACTCTATATTTAGTTTTATATTACTAAAGGTGATTTGACTCACATACCCACATCACTTCAATTGATTAACTTGTGGTGGCTAAAGTTAGCTGAAGTTTGTAGTGGCTGTTTAAAGACAACAACCATGGATGACAGTTTCCACTGGCCCATAGACTACTTTTAGAGTGAGGAACCATTTAACATCAAGTCGTAAAATAGTGAACTACTCCTTTAAGTAACCTTTGGTCTTATGTAACCATACCAAACATAACATATTATACTAATGAATGGCCGATCATTTTTCATTTACTATATTACGTCTAGTGTATGATACCAGGTTGGAGAACGAAGGAGCAGACAGAATTAGCAATGTGAAACTATAATAAAGTATCCAGTTGAAATGTCGCATAGGCCTTATTAGTATTCTGCATCCGTGCTGTTTTAAACTATTTCTAAATCACGATAGTTCCCTTTATAGTGGTATAGAATCACAGAGGAGATTCATTTTTAGTAGAGGCGTAGTTACTTACTAAAGCATCACATAGAAAAGATCAGGAAGACGAGGGTCAAATTCCATATCCGTGAGTAAAAATATCTTCGTTTTTCTTCCTAGTCCCTTCGCCCTAGAAGTTTATCAGTAGGTTTGACGTAAAAGAGAGAAGGAAAGCGATACAGTACTTCTAAACCATGCACATGTAAATGTTCCTTCCGGCTGCATGGTAGGCTATATTCCTGAAATCATTCACCGAGAATATCCGCTACAGAAGCACAAATAGTCTGATACAGTAGTGCGCGATGACTTGTCCAGGTAAACATTGCATCAATGTATCAACAATGTATACATTTCTTTCATATTACCTAGCTATTCCATTGTCAAAAAAAAATGTCGCATAGTGCCTGACGTAGCAGGCAGCAGCACTCCAGTTGAAGACAGATTGTACCGTCAGCAGCACAACAGTAGTTAACCTTTATTTAACTAGGCAAGTCAGTTAAGAACAAATTCTTATTTACAATGAAGACCTACACCGGCCAAACCCGGAGGACGTTGGGCCAATTGTGCGCCGCACTATGGGACTCCCAATTACGGCCAGTTGTGATACAGGCTGGAATCGAACCATTTATTCTATTAAAATTCAAATAAAAAAATTGAGAACTAACAATCAACAACTAAATTATAAGAGTTTGGTCCGGATTATATGATTTTCATTGGTTTTTAATTATTAAACATCTTCGTCTTTGTTGCTTGAGATTTTCTCAATAGAAGAGATGACTTTATTTGAAGTGTAACCAGCTGCAAAACAGGTGATATGCCAGATCTGTTTTTACTGGCTCAAGACATTCCTCCTCCTCATTCACACAAAATGAATGAGTACTGTTGAACTGAGACAAAAGGGACATGTCTCAACCAGGGCTTTGGTCCAGAAGCCAAACCAGAGGAATGTTGGGAGCACATAGTTCCTGAGTGGTGCAGTGGTCTAAGGCACTGCATCTCAGAGCCAGAGGTGTCACTGCAGTCCCTGGTTCAAATCCAGGCTGCATCACTGTGATTGGGAGTCCCATAGGGCAGCACACAATTGGCCCAGTGTTGTCTGGTGTAGGCTGTCATTGTAAATAAGAATTTGTCTTAACTGACTTGCCTAGTTAAATAAAGGTTACATTTAAAATGATTAGAGAGAGTCCTCAAATTGAGGACAAAGAAGATCTTTGGGTGAGTCAGCAGACATTGTCTAGTCATAGTGGTCAGAGTCAGACATTGTCTAGTCATAGTGGTCAGACCACACCCTCTACACTCAGTAGAAACAGTAAATTAAATGTGTTGAACCTAAAGAGATTTCTCGAATTACATTGTAATATTCTAAATACATAAACATATGTATATCGACACAATATAAAGACCAGAAAATATTTTGTTATATTAAACCAAATTTTTTGCCCAAGCAACATCAAAATGTGATCTTGAAGGTGTGTGTAGCCTATTCTGATTCACTCAAAAGTTGCATAATTATAGTGGTGTGATCAAGTAGAATGTAGACTACTTTCACCGTACACACTCTACACCGCTTCCCATTAATATGCCTCAAAGGTTTTAAGAATACTCTACAGTGAAACAGAAATGTAACCATGACAGTAGTAGACAAAATGAAGCAATACAACCGAACTTGCATATGTAATTGTTGCTGCTGTCTGGTGTTGAAGAAATGTTTACTTTGACTTTATTAAAACTACCTTCAAACTGTTCTGTTGCATGATAGGATGCTGTGCTACTGCTCTATTTAATCATCCTTGGGAAAATAAACTGTGGTTGTGCTTGGATTCCCAAAGGGCTGGACAAATGATTCTAGCCAAGCCTTGGAATCAGTCAAGCAGTGTTTTTGGAGGCGGTCTGCATTAACCTTTGTCTTCAACATTGTCTGATATTTAAAAACCATCTCAAACTGCCATTTCAAGATTTAATAGCCACATATTGTATGTGCACCCTCTCAACAATGATTACAAGTCTTTTGATAAAAAGTATTTATTTCATTTTCACAGTATTAATAACAGAAAATACTAACAGTCATTATGCAGCATTTGTTTGTATAGATGTTTTAAAGATCTTAGATGCAGAGGGACACGTAAAACATAGTACGTTCCAGTAATGGTTTGAGTCTCCAACGTTTTTGCTGACTATGTACCATTCAACACATCCTCCTGATGCTAAAACTCCATATTCAATGCCCATAATGTAAAACAAACAAATTGTTTTTCATGATGATTTGTGTATGCCAACATCAGCAGCATAGGTGTTTTAATTGTATACAAAAATAAATTGTTTAATTATATAACATTTTATAAATGAGGCACCAATTGGGCAGAAACGAAAGCAAGGCCTCAGTTTAAGTTTGAGTTAAGTGTCTGTGCCATTATTTGGTAGAAGTTAAACAGAACAATTAATTAACCATGTAAATGTATTGTGCGTAAAATAAAGTAACTAGCTAAATCTAATATTCTTAGAGTAGTATGGTCTTCTTATGTTGCAAATTGCATTATATCCATCAGTTAAGACCTGTGTCACATATACATCACCATACAGTGAGATACAAGACAGACAAGAATTCTATAGGGTATAGGAGACCTGCATCCTCATCCTAAGGCAGTGTGAGGGCTGAAACAGAGATCTGGCTTCTTCATTTTGTTCTAACCAAGCAAAGCCCACAGCAGACTTATTGAATTAAATCACAATGCTTTGCCACAAACTTAGATATTTTGGCATGTTCATGTCACACGGCTTACTAAACAGTAGAATACACACGCGTAACAAGAAATGGTTAGGGTAAAACACAAAACAGTTTGAAATATTTATCAAAAAGGATGACATGATATCAAGACGGTGCCATTTTCAGTCATCTACTGCCAAAAAGACTGTAATAAGTAAGTAAGAAGTACATTCGGGAAGTATTCAGACCCCTTGACCTTTTCCACATTTTGTGACATTACAACCTTATTCTAAAATGGATTAAATATTTATTTTTCATTACCAATCTACACACAATTCCCCATAATGACAAAGCGAAAACAGGCTTTTAAAAATAAAAAACAAATACCTTATTTATATTAGTATTCAGACCCTTTGCTATGAGACTTGAAATTGAGTTCAGGTGCATCCTGTTTCCATTGATCATCCTTGATGATTCTACAACTTGATTGGAGTCCACCTGTGGTAAAATCAATTGATTGGACATGATTTGGAACGGCACACACCTGTCTATATGAGGTCCCACAGTTGACAGTGCATGTCAGAGCAAAAACCAAGCAATGAGGTCGAAGGAATTATCCGTACAGCTCCGAGACTAGATTGTGTCGAGGCACCGATCTGGGGAAGGGTACCAACAAATTTCGGCAGCATTGAAGGTCCCTAAGAACACAGTGGCCTCCATCATTCTTAAATGGAATAAGTTTGGAACGACCAAGACTCTTCCTAGAGCTGGTCGCCGGGCCAAACTGAGCAATCGGAGAAGGGCCAGCGCCAAGGAGGTGACCAAGAACCCGATGGTCACTCTGACAGAGCCCCAGAGTTCCTCGGTGGAGATTGGAGACCCTTCCAGAGAACAACTATCTCTGCAGCACTCCACCGATCAGGCCTTTATGGTAGAGTGGCCAGACGGACGCCACTCCTCAGTGAAAGGCACATGACAGCCCGCTTGGAGTTTGCCAAAAGGCACCTAAAGGACTCTCAGACCATGAGAAACAAGATTCTCTGGTCTGGTGTAAAACAAGAACTCTTTGGCCTGAACGCCAAGCATCACGTCTGGAGGAAACCTGGCACCATCCCTACTGTGAAGCATGGTGGTGGCAGCATCATGCTGTGAGGATGTTTTTCAGTGGCAGGGACTGGGAGACTAGTCGGAATCGAGGGAAAGATGAATGGAGCAAAGTACAGAGATCCTTGATGAAAACCTGCTCCAGAGTGCTCAGGACCTCCGACTGGGGTGAAGGTTCACCTTCTAAAAGGACAACGACCCTAAGCACACATCCAAGACAACGCAGGAGTGGCTTCGGGACAAGTCTCTGAATGTCCTTGATTGGCCTAGCCAGAGGCTGGACTTGAACCCGATCGAACATCTTTGGAGAGACCTGAAAATAGCTGTGCAGCGACGCTCCCCATCAAACCTGACAGAACTTGAGAGAATCTGCAGAGAAGAATGGGAGAAACTCCCCAAATACAGGTGTGCCAAGCCAAGGTTGTAGCGTCATACCCAACAAGACTCAAGGCTGTAATCGCTGCCAAAGGTGCTTCAACAAAGTAATGAGTAAAGGGTCTGAATACTTATGTAAATGTGATATTTTAAATAAAGTTAAATAAAGGTTAAATACACATTTCTAAAAACCTGTTTCTGCTTTGTCATTATGGGGCATTGTGTGTAGATTGATGAGGGGGAAAAACTAACACATTTTAGAATAAGGCTGTAATATAACAAAATGTGGAAAAAGTCAAGGGGTCTTAATACTTTCCGAATGCACAGTAAGTGAAGAAATGAGCAAGACAACTTAAGTCTCAATGATATGAAGACAATGGATGATCCATATAATCTGTGACCAAGTTAAGAGGACAAGGCAACGCCCCTTCTCTTAACTGGGGAGGTATCGTTTGTTTTCCCCAGGGAATGGAAACTCTGGGACTGAGTTAAAATGTCCCGTGAGGAATATGGCGACAGTTCCGATGGAGAAGAGGGCCATGGCCACCCAGAAACACACCTTGTCAATCATCTTCCCGATCAATACCCAACTCTCCATTTCCTATGGGACAGTTAACGGTGAGCCAGAAGTGGGGAGACAATGACCCACACTGTTCTATCACGATTTCTTAACCCTCAGCTCATCATGGGCCTGTATTCAAAGTGTCTCAGTATAGGCCTTTTAAAATCATAATCATTTATTTTATCATAAGAGCATGATCCTAGATCACCACACTTTGTGAATATGGGCCTGAACAGAATGAATTGAAATGAAATTGACCCAAAACCTGACCTACATCCTCAGAATAAAAGCAATACTTACTGATCCAATGTCATTTGCTTGCTTTGTGCTCTCAGCGATAAAGTTACAGGCATCCACACATTCCTTGATCTCAGGAGCAGCTTGGGCGAGGCTCTTGAACAGGCTGGCTGTGGTGCTCACATCAATGCCACCCACTAGAGGGTAACAGAGACATACAGTCACCTACACATATGCTGGTGATGGACCACAGCGCAAATCTTTATCCTCTCTCCTTTTCCTATTGATTGTGATACTTATTTACAAGAACAAATACAACCAAATGCTTTTTAAAACCAATTCAAATTAACCCAGACATCTATTTAAAAAAGTGGCTTGGTGGATAATATACATAACTACTTACTACTACATCTCAAAGCAGGGCTGTCCGCAGACCTTTTTGGGGGGGGGGGGGGGGGGCATGTGCTCAACAAAAAAAGGGCACCCCAAAAAAATGGTTCCTGCAGCCGTGGTCACAGATTCGTTGAGCAATTATTACAAGGGAAAGCAGAACAATCTGATTAGTAAATTATTTTTCTAAACTATTTTGAACTCAAATTCTTATTAACAATGACCAACACAATACCAGTCAAAATAGAAGATTGTAGCCTACCATTACTATATCCAACCCAACTCTATTTGTGGCCACTATCATGCCTGCCTGCAAAGTGCTCATTGCCAGCCGGATAGCCCTGTTCTTCCTCACAAATATCGTAAGAAATTCGCCAGAATATGTTACATCTTTGTCCCATAATATTGATGGCAGTGCGATGTTACAGCTGCTTATCTTTAGACATATAGCCAGTAGCCACCCACATTAGGCCTCTCTGAAATATGCAAATTATCAATCAAATCGCCAGGTAGACAATTGTTCTGGCAAAGATAAGTCAGTAGTAGATTGTGAAACTATTTTATATGGATGATGAATGTAGGCTTGAAACAAGTTATTTCTGGTCACTAATCCGGATATGCGTGCCCTAGTGACTCATAAATCGCAGTCCCCGTGGTTATATCCGCAGGGTGGGGGGGTTGAGGGTCATGAAATATTGTGTGGATGAAGGGCGGGTTGGTGGCTGGCGGGTTGGTGGCTGGCGGGTTGCATAAAGACAATACCTTAAAAAATCCATAAATGTATAATTCTTGTGCAATGTATACATCTTAAACTACATTGAGGTTTTTCTTTCATTATTTTAGGCTATCTGCATTAGTGCATAAGCCTAAACTTTAGAGCCTAACTGTACACGCGCCAAATAGCCAACACGCCAATCGCCAAATGCATTTTGGAACGGGCAGAAAAAGTTAATATTGAGGGAACTGTAGCCTACTGTTCAGAAGGGTTAAATGGAAACTGAAATGCACAGTTAGCACCTCTAAACAGTACCTATCTTTATCAGCATCATAAAAGCTGATAGTATTTCAACCACATAAGATTTCATTTCTGCTTGGATGTATATTTTATCAAAAACATTTTGGGTCGTTTTAACAGCTTTTCATTTCCTTAAACAGATTTTTAGACAAAAAAAACTGAAATATCATATTTACATAAGTATTCAGACCCTTTAGTTATTTGAAGCCCCTTTGGCAGCGATTACAACCTTGAGTCTTCTTGTAGGTTGACACTACAAGATTGGTACACCTTACTTGGGTAGTTTCTCCTATTCTTCTCTGCAGATCCTCGAAAGCTCGTCAGGTTGGATGGGGAGCGTCGCTGTACAGCTATTTTCAGATCTCTAGAGATGTTCGATCAGGTTCAAGTCCGGGCTTTGGCTGGGCCAATCATGTACATTCAGAGACTTGTCCCGAAGCCACACTTGCATTGTCTTGGCTGTGTGCTTAGGGTCGTTGTCCTTTTGGAAGGTGAACCTTCACCCCAGTCTGAGGTCCTGAGCACTCTGGAGCAGGTTTTCATTAAGGATCTCTGTACTTTGCTCCATTCATCTTTCCCTCGATCCTGACTGGTCTCCCAGTCCCTGCCGCTGAAAAGCATCCTCACAGCATGATGCTGCCACTATCATGCTTCACCGTAGGGATGGTGCCAGGTTTCCTCCAGACGTGAAGCTTGGCATTCATGCCAAAGAGTTCAATCTTGGTTTCATCAGACCAGATAATCTTGTTTCTCATGTTCTGAGAGTCCTTTAGGTGCCTTTTGGCAAACTCCAAGCGGGCTGTCATGTGCCTTTTACTGAGGAGTGGTGTCCGTCTGGCCACTCTACTATAAAGGCCTGATTGGTGGAGTGCTGCAGAGATGGTTGCCCTTCTGAAAGGTTCTCCCATCTCCACAGAGCTCTGTCAGAGTGACCATCAGATTCGCGGTCACCTCCCTGACCAAGGCCCTTCTCCCCGGATTGCTCAGTTTGGCCGGGCGGCCAGCTGTAGGAAAAGTCTTGGTTGTTTCAAACTTCTTCCATTTAAGAATGATGGAGGCCACTGTGTTCTTCAATGCTGCAGCCATTTTTTGGTACCCTTCCCCAGGTCTGTGCCTCAACACAATCCTGTCTCGGAGCTATACGGATCTTATGTAGAAAGGTGTATGCCTTTCCAAATGGTCAATGGAAACAGGATGCACCTGAGCTCAATTTCGAGTCTGATAGCAAAGGGTCTGAATACTTATGTAAATCAGGTATTTCTGTTTTTATTTGTTATTAATTGGCAAATAAATCTAAAAACCTGTTTTGCTTTGTCATTGTGGGGAAAATCCATAAATGTATAATGTGGAAAAAGTTATGGGGTCTGAATACTTTCAGAATGCACTATATTTTAGTCATGACTTGGCCTATGCAATAAAGTATTTAACTTTCAAAGTACTGGACCTGGATTTTTTTATGCCACTTAGCACCCATTTGTGGTTAAACAAATCATTTTGCTTTTCAATGTATACATACCTGCTTGATGGTGTGGGTTTTGGGACTGCGGAGGGAGATGTTGAGCACCACGATTTGGTTGGTGGCGATGAGCGTGGTCACAGACATGACAAAGATCAGGTATCTGGAAGAGAAGAACAGACCGATGTTGATGGAGAGGGGATTTGGCTCTCTTATGGAGTAACAGAAATGTATGGAGGAAGGCAGTAAGAAAGAGACTGAAGAAGAATCCCATTAGAGGGCACAAATTTGAAGTTGAGAAAGGAATGCAGTGACTATTATATGGAGTCTCTCGCACAGAATCATCATACAAACGCCCAGGTGCATTCTAACTCACTTGCCAATGAGTGGGACATTGAGCGATGTCTCAGGGACCTTCTGAGCAATAAGAAATAGGAAGACAGTCTGAGCCAGCAGGACCGAGATGGACACAGTCAACTTCTGTCCCCCAGCTATGAAGGGGACAACAGAGAATCAGAGGGGTAGACGGGAGTGCAGTGCTTTTCCCATAATCAGACGACAACAGACACAATATACAGATGGTTTTATTTGGCCCAACAAGTTCTGAGCAAAAAAAAACATTTTTGTTGTTGGACAGCTCCAGCTCCAAATCAGCTCCAAGTGATAAACATTTTGGAAATCTGATCCCAAGTAGGCCTATTCCCAAGCATTGTAACGGAATTCCTCCTCCTCTTCATACGAAAAGGAGGAGTGGTGATTCGACCAAGACGCAGCGTTGTAACTTGACATTATATTTATTAAACAAGACGAAAAAACACGAAACGAAATACACTTGAATAATTAACAAAATAACAAAACGGAGTAGACAGACCTGGACCTTACATAAAACACGAAGAACTCACGAACAGGAACAGACTACATAAACCGAGACAGTCCCGTGTGGCGCGACAAACACTGACACAGGAGACAACCACCCACCACAAACAGTGTGAAAACACCTACCTTAATATGACTCTCAGAGGAAATGAAAACCACCTGCCTCTAATTGAGAGCCATATCAGGTCACCCTTTAAACCAACATAGAAACAGAAAACATAGACTGCCCACCCAAACTCACGTCCTGACCAACTAACACATACAAAAACTAACAGAAAACAGGTCAGGAACGTGACAAGCATAATAAAGAGATGTGATCGTAAACAAATGCCTAAGCAAGGTTTGAAGTTATGTTTTAGTCACATTATCTGTTTGGGTTTCTTGTAGTCAATTTGTAGTCTACAAATGATTTGTAATAATGTTCCGGCCCCCTGACCATCCGCTCAAGAAAAAAAGGCCCGTGGCTGAATCTAGTTGATGATCCCTGTAATATACTCAAGCAATTCCAGACATAACGTGAGAGTGCTTCCAAGTGTTTTAGTTGGAATGCAGATCCCTATTGATCTTGTCTTGCCCAGGCAAACAGAATCCAACAACATACAGTGCATTCTCTAGTTTGAAACTCAAAACCATGAAATCTATGTTAGAGCATAAAGGGGCAATCTGCAGTTGCTACATCCATTTGTGGACTCATAAATTAATGATATGTACCCATTGATTCTTGAAGAATATAACTTATTAATGCCTCATAAGCATTCGTACCCCATCAGAATCCAAAATATAAAATTGTTTTACTTCAATGTTTGTAAACAAAGTAAATGTAAAACACTACATAAACTCAGAACATTAAAAATTATAATTCTGATATCATGGATGGTCAGTCTGTAACGGTGGTTCTCCTCCTCTTCAACCGAAGAGGAGGAGTAGTGATTGAACCAAGGCGCAGCGGGTTGTGAATACATAATTTAATAAAGACACGACAAAACAATGAAGACAGAAAACGACCTAGACTTGAATAAACTACAAAATAACAAAACCGAAATGTATAGACAGACCTGAACAATACGAACTTAAAAAATAATGCGAAGAACACACGAACAGGTAAAAATAGACTACACAAAATGACGATGTACAAACCGAACAGTCCAGTATGGTGCGACAAACACTGACACAGGAGACAACCACCCACAACGAACACTGTGAAACAACCTACCTAAATATGACTCTCAATTAGAGGAACGCCAAACACCTGCCTCTAATTAAGAGCCATACCAGGCAACCCTAAACCAACATAGAAACAGACAACATAGAATGCCCACCCAAACTCACGTCCTGACCAACTAACACATACAACAAACTAACAGAAATAGGTCAGGAATGTGACACAGTCCTTGCATCCATAGCTCTCTCTTATGAATTTGAGTGGTTATATTTCTCTAGCCCCATCCCTCAGCTTTTTACTGAAATGGGGGCAGGGAGGACACTTTGTTATTGTTTCAACTGTTGATAGCTGCTTTAAATATAAATAATTTGATTTAGTAGTCAATATATGAAACAACACTAACAGACATCTGCTAACATCAGTTGTTGGTGGCATACTGTATCATCTTCCTGTATCCTTAAGTTACACCACTGACCAATCAGCAGCAGTGTTGCAACCTACCCTGTGCAGATAAGAAGTAGGCCAGGACGACCAGGGAGGAGATGAGTGAGCAGGGCAGGATGATGATGTAGAATATAGGTTTTCTCTGGATGACCAGGTTGAAGGAGATCTCCTGGTACTCCAGGTCATCAGGAGTGTAGCGTGAGTTGATCAGCTTCCTGGCTGGCCGGGGCTTTATGGCCCACTCAGTGTTCTCTAACAGGGTGGAAACAGACACACTGGGATCAATAGAAGCCATTTCATTAGGATTTGACCTGTTGATGGGTTGTAAATTGTTTACAGATAGCTGTTCATCAAATCAAATGTTATTTGTCACATGCTTTGTCAACAGGTTTAGACAATGTCGTAGAATTACAACATTATGTTAATCACATTACTTTTATATTAGAATGTATTCCTATATTAAAACATTCACACTGTCTGTTTTTTCTAGAGGCAACAGAATAGGGTTCTTAGAACTCTCATGTGTCTGCGTGAAGAGAGAGAATCCTCAGATTTAACTCTGACAGATTTACGATGGCTTGGTGAGAACCTAAAGACTGCATTCCATGATTAGTGTCTGTGTGCCTGTTTATCGGTAACAGGGAGGACCAATGTCCAGTTTATTTAAGGAAAGGATTTAGTATTCTAGGTTGCATTAGTATTTCTGTATAAACAAGTAGTAAATGAACTAGAGACAGATATTTGGTGCCATGTAAATCTTGATGTCTGTTGCATGAGAGCACAATGTACCTTTGTATCATTTCTGTTCCTTGTCACAAGGACTCAGGAAGACTATAAATAGTTCTAACCGAATCCTGTTTATTTGGGCTTTAACACTACACCATTGGGTGATTGTTAACGTTCCATTACTGCAGTCATTAAATAATAAAGTTCAATTGTTTTGAGGAAATCTAAAAGTCTCTTTGATTAGAATAATTCCACCACAACTAACAATGAAATGCTAACTTACAGGTCCTTTTCCAACAATGTACTTCAGATTAAGAAAAAAAAAGTCAAATACAAAGTGACATGAGGAATAAATACACAGTGAATAACAATAAAGAGTAAATATAACATGGCTCTATACAAGGAGTACCAGTACCAAGTCGATGTGCAGGGGTATGGGGTAATTGAGGAAGCTATGTACATATAGGTAAAGTGATTAGGCAACAGGATAAATAAAACAGTAGCAGCAGCGTACTTGGTGAGTGTGAATGTGTGTTGCGTCAGTGTGTGTGTGTGTTGGGATGTCAGCGTAAGTATGGGTTAGTGTGTGGGTAGAGTCCAGTATGTGTGCGTAGTCACTGCAAGAGAGAGAGTGCAAAAAAGGGTCAACGCAGGTAGTCAGGGTAGCCATTTGATTAGCAGTCTAATGGCTTGGGGTTAGAAGCTGTTTAGATCCTGTTGGTTCCAGACTTGATGCACTGGTACCGCTTGTCATGCAGTAGAAGAGAGAACAGTCTGTGGCTTGGTTGGAAGGAATCTTTGACAATTTTTTGGGCCTTCCTCTGACACCGCCTGGTATAGAGGTCCTGGATGGCAGGGAGCTTGGCCCCAGTGATATACTGGGCCATATGCACTAACTTCTGTAGTGCCTTGAGATCAGATGCCAAGCAGTTACCATACCAAGCGGTGATGCAGCCATTCAATGGTGTAGCTGTAGAACTGAGGATCTGAGGGCCCATGCCAAATCTTTTCAGCCTCCTGAGGGGGAAGAGGCATTGTCATGCCCTCTTCACGACTGTGTTGGTGAGTGGACCATGATAATTCCTTAGTGATGTGGACAACGAGGAACTTGAAGCTTTCAACCCGCTCCTCTACAGCCCCAATGTGGATGGGGACGTGTTCGCTCCTCCTTTCCTGTAGTCCACAATCAGCTTCTTTGTCTTGCTGACATTGAGGAAGAAGTTGTTGTCCTGGCACCACACTGCCAGGTCTCTGACATTCTCCCTATAGGCAGCCTCATCGCCGTCGGTGATCAGCCCTACCACCGTCATGTCCTCAGCAAACTTTATGGTGTTGGAGTCGTACATATTGATTTTGAGAAACTACAAAGTTGTATATTCAGTATTTGTGTCACACATGCAGGACTTGAGTAGTGGTGGGAAACTATTAGAGGGAGGTAGATATTGAAATATAATTTATTTAAAGAATGGCGTCAGAGGAGATGCCTGCCGTTTTACAGGCTCCTAACCAATTGTGCTATTTTGTGTGTTTTTCTGCATTGTTTGTAACTTATTTTGTACATAATGTTGATACTACAGTCTCTTATGACCGAAAAGAGCTTCTGGATATCAGAACAGCGATTACTCACCTCGAACTAGACAAAGATTTTTTCTTTAATGAGTCTGACGCGAAGGATATAATGCTACTCCCGGACAAGGCCCAAATCCTCGTCATTCGCGTGAAGAAAATAAGGAAATACAGGTGGCGCAGATCAGGGTGCCTTATGAGAATTCATTGGTGAGTGGGTAACATGCCTATACCATCCGTTCAATTGGCCAACGTGCAATCACTGGAAAATAAACTGTTCAAGACTATCCTACCACTGGGACATTAAAAACTGTAATATCTTATGTTTCATCGAGTCGTGGCTGAACGACGACACAGATAATATACAGTTGGCTGGGTTTTCCATGCATAGGCAGGACAGAACAGCTTCGTACGGTAAGACAAGGGGTGGGGGTGTGTCTTTTTGTCAAGAACAGCTGGTGCACGATGTCTAATATTAAGGTCATCTCGAGGTATTGCTTGCCTGAGATAGAGTACCGTCTATTAACCACCACAAACATATATATTTTGTTTTAAATGTACTTTATTTAGTAAATATTTTCTTAACTGCATTGTTGGTTAAGGGCTTGTAAGTAAGCATTTCACGTTAAGGTCTACACCTGTTGTATTCGGCGCATGTGACAAATATGATTTGATTTGGAAAACAATAAAAACAAGACGTTGCAACATTAGTGTGTGTATTACCAGTGAAGGCCTCAGGATCAATGTCCACCCAATCAATAGGCTTGTTGGTCTCTGCATCAATATGATTTCCAACTCATTTGCACTGTATGTCTGGGACCTGAAGACTAAGGTGCAGTTCTGGTAGTCAAAGGGGAAATAGGTGATCTCTATGGCACACGTGCTGCGGTAGATCGCTGGAGGCAGCCAGTACATGTAGCCACTGGAGTAGATCAACACATTGGCATAGTAGGCCACATCAAACTTGCCATCAATGCTGCAGAGGGGGAAGAGAGGAGGGGAAGAAAGGAGGTGGAAGGAAAGGGTAGGGTGCGATGAGAAGAGTTCAAGAGTCCATTGCTCAAAACAAAGCAAAACAGAGCCACAAAAGGGTAGGAAATCAGAATGAGGAAAAAGATGAAAGCCCTCTACTGGCTCACTTGTTCTCAAGGACGTCAGGGAGCCATACTGTGTTGTAAGGCACACAGATAACTTCAATGCCAAAATACTCAGAGGTGTTCCAGGCTAGGCGAATATCATTCCATTGCTGTGGGAGGGAGGGGAGGGAACAGGCAGAGGAGAGACGAGAGAGGGGGAGGAACGGAGGAGAAAACAGACGAGTGAGGGAGAAGAGAGCATTGAGATGGAAAAAACTCAAAGTAGGAGAAAGGAAAAACTGAATCTATGCAAGAAACAAATGACAAATTAATTGATAAGATTGTGAGTGTTTCTCTCACCAATCTCAATCCAGACATTAGTTGTGAGAGTCTCTTCCTTTTTATTCTGTAACAGAGGAGATAATATGGAGAGAGGAGATAATATGATTGTCTGATGAAGACATTTGTCCATTTCAGTTTGATATGTGATAGTACTGTAGTGCACCCTGCATGGTGGAAGTACAGAACTGTTTAGATAGTATGTCGTCCGTACGGAATATGTATTGTGTTGTTGGGGTGCAGCAGTGTGATGTGTGTAATATGTTTGGTTTTACATTTGAGTCATTTTGCAGATGCTCTTATCCAGAGTGACTTACAGTAGTGAGTGCATACATTTTTTGTACTGGCATCTAATGTATGTGTGTTGTATGTGTGTGTGTTGTATTGTTATGCTGCAGCAGGTGTGGTCTGTCTCTCACCAGGGAGATGAGGTTGGTGAGAATCAGCTTGACCTGCACCTCCACCTTGTCTGTGGGGTGCGCTGCTGGACGAATGTTCTTGTTGTAGCTTCTGAACAGGTCCCCAATCAGCTTAGACTCCTCATTATAACTCACTGCACAAGAAAGGAAGGAAGGAAGGAAGGAAGGAAGGAAGGAAGGAAGGAAGGAAGGAAGGAAGGAAGGAAGGAAGGAAGGGAACCATGCTATTATAAAATATGGATGGCATAAAACCCATAGGGACTATAAAGCATACCATTTCAAAGGATTCAACACTTGAAAGGCCAAAGGAACTTGAACAATCAGTGACCGATTTGCTAAAAGCACCCAATGAACCATTTTCAATTTACATTATTAACATCTAGGCATGTCAACCCACAGCTGGCTCCAGGCATAAGCGACATAAGCAGTCGCTTAGGGCCCCTTGCCGCTAGGGTGGTTTTTAGGAACTCAGTCGGGGGTCTCAACTTACTGTTGAGAGTTAGATATTAATACACAAGGTACAAGTTCGAAATCCCCCCAACCAAATCTCACTTAGGGCGCCCACAAGGCTAGAGCCACTCCTTAGTAAAAGGCACATGACAGCCTGCTTGGATTTTGCCAAAAGGCACTTAAAGGACTCTCAGACCATGGGAAACAAGATTCTCTGATCTGATGAAAACAAGATTGAACTCTTTGGCCTGAATGCCAAGCGTCACGTCTGGAGGAACATGGCATCATCCCTACGGTGAAGCATGGTGGTGGCAGCATCATCATGCTGTGGGGATGTTTTTCAGCAGCAGGGACTGGGAGACTAGTCAGGATTGCGGGAGGGGTGAATGGAGCAAAGTACAGAGATCCTTGATGAAAACCTGCTCTAGATCACTCTGGACCTCAGACTGGGGAGATGGTTCACCTTCCAACAGGTAGTACACAGCCAAGACAATGTAGGAGTGGCTTCGGGACAAGTCTCTGAATGTCCTTGAGTGGTCCAGCCAGAGCCCAGACTTGAACCCGATTTAACAATTCAATTCAAGGGCTTTATTGGCATGGGAAACATATGTTAACATTGCCAAAGCAAGTAAAGTAAAATAAACAATAAAACTGAACAGTAAACATTACACTCATAGAAGTTCCAAAATAATATAGACATTTCGAATGTCATTATGTCTATATAAAGTGTTGTAACGATGTGCAAATAGTTAAAGTACAAAAGGGAAAATAAATAAACATAAATATGGGTTGTATTTACAATGGGTGTTTGTTCTGTTTTGTGGCAACAGGTCACAAATCTTGCTGCTGTGATGGCACACTGTGGTATTTCACTCAGTAGATATGAGAGTTTATCAACATTGGGTTTGTTTTAGAATTCTTTGTGGATCTGTGTAATCTGAGGGAAATATGTGTCTCTAATATGGTCATACATTTGGCAGGAGGTTAGGAAGTGCAGATCAGTTTCCATCTCATTTTGTGGGCAGTGGGCACATAGCCTGTCTTCTCTTGAGAGCCAGGTCTGCCTACGGTGGCCTTTCGCAATAGCAAGGTTATGCTCACTTTACATAGTCAAAGTCAAAGTACATAGTCAGAGTCTGTACATAGTCAAAGTTTTCCTTACGTTTTGGGTCAGTCACAGTGGTCAGCTATTCTGCCACTGTGTACTCTCTGTTAAGGGCCAAATTGCATTCTAGTTTGCTCAGTTTTTTTGTTAATTCTTTCCAATGTGTCAAGTAAATACTTTTTGTATTCTCATGATTTGGTTGGGTCTAATTGTGTTGCTGTCCTGGGTCTCTGTGGGGTCTGTTTGTGTTTTTGAACAGAGCCCCAGGACCAGCTTGCTTGGGGGAATCTTCTCCAGGTTCATCTCTATGTAGGCGATGGCTTTGTTATGGAAGGTTTGGGAATCGCTTCCTTTTAGGTGGTTGTAGAATTGAACGGCTCTTTTCTGGGTTCTATAACTGATTCAAGTATTTTTAGCCAGATCCTAATTGGTATGTCGAATTTTATGTTCCTTTTGATGGCATAGAAGGCCCTTCTTGCCTTGTCTCTCAGCTCATTCACAGCTTTGTGGGAGTTACCTGTAGCGCTGATGTTTAGGCAGAGGTATGTATCGTTTTTTGTGTGCTCTAGGGCAACGGTGTCTAGATGGAATTTGTATTTGTGGTCTTGGCAACTGGACCTTTTTTTGGAACACCATTATTTTTGTCTTACTGAAATTTACTGTCAGGGCCCAGGTCTGAAATAATCTGTGCAGAAGATCTAGGTGTTGCTGTAGGCCCTCCTTAGTTGGTGACAGAAGCACCAGATCATCAGCAAACAGTAGACATTTGACTTCAGATTCTAGTAGGATGAGGCCGGGTGCTGCAGACTGTTTAGTGCCCTCACCAATTCATTGATAAATATATTAAAGAGGGTGGGGCTTAAGCTGCATATCTGTCTCACTCTATGGCCCTGTGGAAAGAAATGTGTTTGTTTTTTGCCAATTTAACCCCACACTTGTTGTTTGTGTAACATCTCTGGAGAGACCTGAAAATAGCTGTTCAACAACGCTCCCCATCCAACCTGACAGAGCTTGAGATGACCCCAATGGTGGAACAAACTCCCTCACGACACCAGGATAGCGGAGTCAATCACCACCTTCCGGAGACACCTGAAACCCCACCTCTTTAAGGAATACCTAGGATGGGATAAAGTAATCCTTCTACCCCCCCCCCTTAAAAGATTTAGATGCACTATTGTAAAGTGGCTGTTCCACTGGATATCATAAGGTGAATGCACCAATTTGTAAGTCGCTCTGGATAAGAGCGTCTGCTAAATGACTTAAATGTAAATGTAATGATCTGCAGAGAAGAATGGGAGAAACTCCCCAAATACAGTTGTGCCAAGCTTGTAGAGTCATACCCAAGAAGACGCGAGGATATAATCACTGACAAAGGTCCTTCAACAAAGTCCCGAGTAAAGGGTCTGAATACTTGTGTAAATGTGATATTTCAGTTTTTTATGTTTAATAGATTTGCAAAAATGTCTAAAAACCTGTTTTTGCCTTGTCATTATGAGGTATTGTGTGTAGATTGATGAGGGGGAAAACAATTGTAATGTAACAAAATGTGGATAAAGTGAAGCGGTCTGAATACTTTCCGAATGCACTGTATATATAAAAAATAGGAACCAGCCCCCCTGAAAAGAAAAATGATTAGCCAAACACAGGCGGTAATGCTACTGACACAGAACATAAGTAGGACACTGTAGTACAGCGTTTCTCAAATGTTACTGTACCAGTGACCGGCAAAACATGGTCCTTTAAACACGGTCCTTTAACCAGCTCATGTTTAAGACAAATACAGCATGTAAAAGCACCACTGGAGATACAACTCACCACTTTAAATGTGCCTCTGTTGCCTCTCTGTTGTGCTGTCTCTCTGTACCTTCTCTGCTGTCACTCTCTGTCCTTCTCCTCTCTGTGCTTCAACTTCTCCTGTCTGTCTATGCTTCTCCTTGTTGTCTGTCTGTCTGTCCCTGCCTGTCTGTCTGTCCGTCTGGTTCTCCTCTGTTGTCACTATGCCACCAGAAAACCAGGGGACCACACTGCCAGTGCTGGGCCCAGCTACATTCTAGTTATGAATGAATAAACTGATTTATTAGATTATGAAGAAAATGACTAAATAAATGCCTAATAAACTCAGCAAAAAAAGAAACTGACCTTTTTCAGGACCCTGTCTTTCGAAGATAATTTGTAAAAATCCAAATAACTTCACAGATCTTCATTGTAAAGGGTTTAAACACTGTTTCCCATGCTTGTTCAATGAATCATATACAATTAATGAACATGCACCTGTGGAACGGAGGTTAAGACACTAACAGCTTACAGACAGTAGGAAATTAAGGTCACAGTTATGAAAACTTAGCACACTAAAAAGGCCTTTCTACTGACTCTGAAAAACACCAAAAGGAAGATACCAAGGGTCCCTGCTCATCTGCGTGAACGTGCCTCGGGCATGCTGCAAGGAGGCATGAGGACTGCAGATGTCCGTACTGTGAGACGCCTAAGACAGCACTACAGGGAGACAGGACGGACAGCTGATCGTCCTCGCAGTGGCAGACCATGTGTAACAACACCTGCAAAGGATCGGTACATCCGAACATCACACATGCGGGACAGGTACAGGATGGCAACAACAACTGCCCGAGTTACACCAGGAATGCACAATCCCTCCATCAGTGCTCAGACTGTCCGCAATAGGCTGAGACAGGCTGGACTGAGAGCTTGTTGTAAGGCAGGTCTTCACCAGACATCACCGGCAACAACCTCGCCGATGGCCACAAACCCACCGTCGCTGGACCAGACAGGACTAGCAAAAGTGCTCTTTACTGATGAGTCGCGGTTTTGTCTCACCAGGGGTGATGGTCGGATTCGCGTTTATCGTCGAAGGAATGAGTGTTACACCGAGGCCTGTACTCTGGAGCGGGTTCGATTTGGAGGTGGAGGGGCCGTCATGGTCTGGGGCGGTGTGTCACAGCATCATCGGACTGAGCTTGTTGTCATTGCAGGCAATCTCAACGCTGTGCGTTACAGGGAAGACATCCTCCTCCCTCATGTGGTACCCTTCCTGCAGGCTCATCCTGACATGACCCTCCAGTGTGACAATACCATCAGCCATACTGCTCATTCTGTGTGTGATTTCCTGCAAGACAGGAATGTCAGTGTTCTGCCATGGCCAGCGAAGAGACCGGATCTCAATCCCATTGAGCACGTCTGGGACCTGTTGGATCGGAGGGTGAGGGCTAGAGCCATTTCCCCCAGAAATGTCCGGGAACTTGCAGGTGCCTTGGTGGAAGAGTGGAGTAACATCTCACTGCAAGAACCGGCAAATCTGGTATAGTCCATGAGGAGGAGATGCACTGCAGTACTTAATGCAGCTGGTGGCCATACCAGATACTGACTGTTAGTTTTGATTTTGACCCCCCCTTTGTTCAGCGATACATTATTCTATTTCTGTTAGTCACATGTCTGTGAAACTTGTTCAATTTATGAATCTTATGTTCATACAAATATGTACACATGTTAAGTTTGCTGAAAATAAACGCAGTTGACATTGAGAGGACGTATCTTGTTTTTGCTGAATTTAGATGATCAAAACTAGAAACGCAACATGCAACAATTTCAAAGATGCTACTGAGTTACAGTTCATATAAGGAAATCAGTCAATTGAAAGAAATTCTTTAGTCCCTAGTCTATGGATTTCACTTGACTGGGAATACAAATATGCATCTGTTGGCCACAGATACCTTATAAAAAGGGTGTAGATCGGAAAACCAGTCAGTATCTGGTGTGACCACCATTTGCCTCATGCAGTGCGACAAATCTCCTTCGCATAGAGTTGATCATGCTTTTGATTGTGGAATGCTGTTTCCACTCCTCTTCTATGGTTGTGCGAAGTTGCTGGATATTAGCGGGATCTGGAACTTGCTGTCGTACATGTCGATCCACTGCTAGTGGTCATCACCGTTAACTCAGACATCAACCAGCCTCAGCCCGGTCAATTCCTGCCAGTCTGCACAACGCGATATCAACCCAGATCATATCGGACTGCTTTTTCTCTACCACATCTCCGGATTCCTACCGCAAGCTCTGAAACTTTACACCGGATCAGTTAGCCTGGAGCAAGCCTTGAGCTAGGCCCATCTCCCTGCTAGCAAAAGAGATCCATCAGCCAATTCTGTGCTACAGTACTACAGTAGCTCTTTTGCCAATTGGCCTGGACCCTTTACTGCCGACACGGAGCCCCGCCGATCCATCACGACTGGTCTGCCGACTTAACCGTCTGAGGGTGTTTCAACAGGTTCTTCCGTTGCGACGTCCTCCGGATGCCCATCTGCTAGCCTGCTGTCCCCGGCCTGCTAGCTGTCTGAATCACCGTGTTTCCAGCTCGCCTAGCTACTCACTGGGCCCTATGATCACTTGGCTACACTTGCCTTTCCCTATTGTCAATATGCCTTGTCTATTGCGGTTTTGGTTAGTGATTATTGTCTTATTTCACTGTAGAGCCTCCAGCCTTGCTCAATATGCCTTAGCTAGTCCTTTTGTTACACCACTTTAGCCGTAACCTTATCCTACTCCTCCTCTGTTCCTCTGGTGATGTGAGGTTAATCTAGGCCCTGCAGCCCCCAGCATCACTCCCATTCCCCAGGCGCTCTCATTTGTTGACTTCCATTACCGTAAAAGCCTTGGTTTCATGCATGTTATCAGTAGAAGCCTCCTCCCTAAGTTTGTTTTATTCAATGCTTTAGCACACTCTGCCAACCCGGATGTCCTAGCCGTGTCTGAATCCTGGCTTAGGAAGGCAATCAAAAACTGAAATATCCATCCCTAACTATAACATTTTCCGACAAGATAGAACTGCCAAAGTGAGCGGAGTTGCAATCTACTGCAGAGAGAGCCTGCAGAGTTCTGTCATACTATCCAGGTCTGTGCCAAAACAATTCGAGCTCATACTTTAAAAAATCCACCTTTCCAGAAACCAGTCTCTCACCGTTGCCGCTTGTTATAGACCCCCTTCAGCCCCCAGCTGTGCCCTGGACACCATATGTGAATTGATCGCCTCCCATCTATCTTCAGAGTTCGTACTGTTAGGTGACCTAAACTGGGACATACTTAACACCCCGGGAAGTCCTACAATCTAAGCTAGATGCCCTCAATCTCACACAAATGATCAAGGAACCTACCAGGTACAACCCTAAATCCATAACCATGGGCAGGCACCCTCTTAGATATCATCCTGACCAACTTGCCCTCTAAATACACCTCTGCTGTCTTCAACCAGGATCTCAGCGATCACTGCCTCATTGCCTGCGTGCGTCATGGCTCCGCGGTCAAACGACCACCCTCATCGTTGTCAAATCAAATCAAAGTTATTTTGTCACGTGCGCCGAATAGTAGACCTTACATTGAACCGCTCCCTAAAACACTTCAGTGAGCAGGCCTTTCTAATCCACCTGGACTGGGTATCCTGGAATGATATTGACCTCATCCCGTCAGTAGAGGATGCCCGGTTGCTCTTCAAAAGTGCTTTCCTCAACATCTTAAATAAGCATGCCCCATTCAAAAAATGTAGAACTAAGAACAGATATAGCCCTTGGTTCATCCCAGACTTGACTGCCCTTGACCAGCACAAAAATATCCTGTGGCGTTCTGCATGAGCATCGAATAGCCCCCACGATATGCAACTTTTCAGGGAAGTCAGGAACCAATATACTCAGTCAGTTAGGAAAGCTAAGGCTAGCTTTTTCAAACAGAAATTTGCTTCCTATAGCACTAATTCCAATAAGTTTTGGGACACTGTAAAGTCCATGGAGAATAAGAGCATCTCCTCCCAGCTGCCCACTGCACTGAGGATAGGAAACACTGTCACCACCGATAAATCTACGATAATCGATCATTTCAATAAACATTTTTCTACGGCTGGCCATGCTTTCCACCTGGCTACCCCTACCCCGGCCAACATCTCAGCACCCCCTGCAGCAACTTGCCCAAGCCCCCCTGCCTCTCCTTCACCCAAATCCAGACAGCTGATGTTGTGAAAGAGCTGCAAAATCTGGATCCCTACAAATTAGCTGGGCTAGGCAATCTGGACCCTCTCTTTCTAAAATTATCTGCTGAAATTGTTGCAACCCCTATTACTAGCCTATTCAACCTCTTTCATATCGTCTGAGATCCCCAAAGATTGGAAAGCTGCCGTAGTTATCACCCTCTTCAAAGGAGGAGACACTCTAGACCCAAACTATTGTAGACCTATATCCATCCTGCCCTGCCTTTTCTAAAATCTTCGAAAGCCAAGTTAACAAACAGATTACAGACCATTTCGAATCCCACTGTACCTTCTCCACTATGCAATCTGGTTTCCGAGCCAGTTGTGGATGCACCTCAGCCACGCTCAAGGTCCTAAACGATATCATAACTGCCATCGATAAAAGACAGTACTGTTCAGCGTCTTCATTAATCTGGCCAAGGCTTTCGACTCTGTCAATCACCGCATTCTTATCGGCAGACTCAATAGCCTTGGCTTCTCAGATGACTGCCCCGCCTGGTTCACCAACTACTTCTCAGATAGAGTTCAGTGTGTCAAATTGGAGGGCATGTTGTCCGGAACTCTGGCAGTCTCTATGGGGGTGCCACAGGTTTCAATTCTTGGGCCGACTCTTTTCTCTGTATATATCAATGATATAGCTCTTGCTACTGGTGATTCTCTGATCCACCTCTACGCAGACGACAGCATTCTGTATACATCTGGCCCTTCTTTGGACACTGTGTTAACAAACCTCCAAACGAGCTTCAACGCCATACAACACTCCTTCCGTGGCCTCCAACTGCTTTTAAATGCTAGTAAAACTAAGTGCATGCTCTTCAACCGATTGCTGCCCGCACCCGCCCGACTAGCATCCCTACTCTGGACGGTTCTGACTTAGGTATTTGTGGTTGTCCACATACTCTAGGTGTCTGGTTAGACTGTAAACTCTCCTTCCAGGCTCACATTTAAGCATCTCCAATCCAAAATTAAATCTAGAATCGGCTTCCTATTTCGCAACAAAGCCTCCTTTACTCATGCTGCCAAACATACCCTTGTAAAACTGACTATGCTACCGATCCTTGACTCCGGCGATGTCATTTACAAAATAGCCTCCAACACTCTACTCAGCAAATTGGATGTAGTCTATCACAGTGCCATCCGTTTTATCACCAAAGCCCCATATACTACCCACCACTGTGACCTGTATGCTCTCGTTGGCTGCTCTTGTTGGCACTACATATTCATCACCAAACCCTCTGGCTCCAGTTCGTCTATAAGTCTTTGTTAGGTAAAGCACCACCTTATCTCAGCTCACTGGTCACCATAGCAACACCCACTCGTTGCACACGCTCCAGCAGGTATATTTCACTGGTCATCCCCAAAGCCAACACTTCCTTTGGCCGCCTTTCTTTCCAGATCTCTGCTGCCAATGACTGGAACGAATTGCAAAAATCACTGAAGCTGGAGTCTTATATCTCCCTCTCTAACTTTAAGCATCAGCTGTCAGAGCAGCTAACCGATCACTGTACCTGTACACAGCCAATCTGTAAATAGCACACCCAACTACCTCATTCCTATATTATTGCTTACCCTCTTGCTCTTTTGCACCCCAATATCTCTACTTGCACATCATCATCTGCACATCTATCACTCCAGTGTTCATGCTAAATTGTAATTATTTCACCTCTATGGCCTATTTATTGCCTTACCTCCCTACTCTTCTACATTTGTGACACAATGTACATCGATTTTTCTATTGTGTTATTGACTGTACGTTTATGTGTAACTCTGTTGTTTTTGTCGCACTGCTTTGCTTTATCTTGGCCAGGTCGCAGTTGTAAATGAGAACTTGTTCTCAACTGGCCTACCTGGTTAAATAAAGGTGAAATAAAAAAAGAGCTTCCCAGACATGCTCAATGGGTGACATGTCTGTTGAGTATGCAGGCCATGGAAGAACTGGGACATTTTCAGCTTCCAGGAATTGTGTTCAGATCCTTGCGACATGGGGCTGTGCATTGTCATGCTGAAACATGAGGTGATGGCGTCGGATGAATGGCACGACAATGGGCCTCAGGATCACGTCACGGTATCTCTGTGCATTCAAATTGCCATCGATGGAATTGTATTCGTTGTCCATAGCTTATGCCTGCCTGTACCATATCTCCACCGCCACCATGGAGCACTCTGTTCACAAAATTGACATCAGCAAACCGCTCGCCCACGCAAAGCCATCTGCTCGGTACAGCTGAAACCAGCATTCATCTGTGAAGAGCACACTTCTCCAACGTGCCAGTGGCCATCGAAAGTGAGCATTTGCCATCTGAAGTCGGTTACAACGCCGGACTGCAGTCAGGTCAAGACCCTGGTGAGGACGATGAGCACACAGATGAGCTTCCCCGAGATTTTTTACAGTTTGTGCAATAGTTCTTTGGTTGTGCAAACCCACAGTTTCATCAACTGTCCGGGTGGCTGGTCTCAGACGGTGAAGAAGCCAGATGTGGGCTCCCAAGTGGCGCAGTGGTCTAAGGCACTCCATCTCAGTGCTAGTTGCGTCAATACAGACCCTGGTTCGATCAAGGCTGTATCACAACCGGCCGTGATTGGGAGTCCCATAGGGCGGCGCACAATTGGCCCAGCATCATCCAGGTTTGGCCTGCGTAGGCCGTCATTGTAAATAAGAATTTGTTCTTAACTAACTTGCCTAGTTAAATAAATGTTAAATAAAATAAAAAAATAAGTTGTGGTCCTGGACTGGCGTAGTTACACGTGGTCTGCCATTGTGAGGCCGGTTGGACATACTGCCAAATTCTCTAAAACAATGTTGGAGGCGGCTTATGGTAGAACAATTAACATTAAATTCTCTGGCAACAGCTCTGGTGGACATTCCTGCATTCAGCATGCCAATTGCACACTCCCTCAACTTGAGACATCTGTGGCATTGTGTTGTGTGACAAAACTCCACATTTTAGTAGCCTTTTAATTTACCTTTAACAGATTAAGGATTATTTAGCAATTATTATGCATTCATTCAGTATTTCATTGTAATACATGATTACTTGTATTTAATTTAAAAAACCTGTATAGATGTATATTGGTTTATGTCTTATAAAAGCTAATCTAATGACATTTTAGGCTATTGCACTTCCGTGTCTGTCCTACGTGTTACCATGAATCCCCCCTTCCCTAATTAAGTTGTGGAGAAATCCTGCACGGGGCCTTCACTGTGCGCTAACACTTTAAGAGCGCACCAGTTGTCAGGAAGGATGAAATAAATATGGCTCTTCTGGCTCTGTGTGAGAGCCCTAGGTTGGCGCGGCAGATTTGACAGTATGTGCATGTCTTGTTTGTTTTTCGACGTGCTTGGAACCTGTTGGGACCGTTCATTCCTTGGATCTCCATGGATTAAACATTGTTGTGAAGCTTTTTGTGGTGCTAATTTACAAACGGGGACGGATGGAGGGACGAAGATAGATTACTGCAAATGATTTGTTGATGACTGTGTTATTTATTGTCTGTTGCCTATGAGTCGCTATAATGCTTATTATTGTATGAGGTATTATTGTTTGGGTTACACCTGTGCAGTGACTTGTGTTTGATATGGTGTGTCGTATCCTTTCTCTCCGCTGGCTATCTGGTAAACAGGCTCTAGTCTCGGCAGTCTCTTCTATTGATACGTGTCTGGCAGCGGTATTCTCTCTATCCTACTATTCTCTATCTTATCGTTCATTCCTTGGATCTCCATGGACTACTAGCACATTGTTGTGAAGCTTTTTGTCAGTCTAATTTACAAACGGGAGCGGACGGAGGGATGAAGATACTTCCAGCCTTGAGTGCCTACCACAGCTTAGCCCCCTCTATTCTATTAGACATTTACCTGCCTGGCGCCTGAACAAAAATCTTTATCTTTACCTCTCTAGCAATACCGCTACAAAGTGTTAATTAGCCTACTATTTCATACGATACAGAAAAAATATGAACTGGTAGCAGTAGGTTACATCTGTGTCAGTGGCTGTCTTTCTCTGTTTTCTCCCTACCTCGACTGCACTGTCCTCTGCAGCAGGCAGCTAATCTGCCTGTGCTAAACCTAGCATCACTGCTCACAGTCACAGCACTTGGGCCTTAATTTAAAAAATGGGCTGGTGTGGGGGCCTCACAAAAACATATGGCCGGTATGGGGGCCTCAACGGAAAAAGTGGGCCGGTGTGTTAGAAATGTCAGGTTTCTGGTCCCAGAAACTGCAAAATGCAGTGGAGTGGTAAGAATCCAATCATATCAGCATACAACTGTCGTTGTTATTTGATAACGATGTTAACCAACGTAAATTAAAATGTCCTTGGAATAAATTAAATGTAGGCATACTGATCATTTATCAGAAAATGTTGATAGACAACTCTGTAAAAACAAGAAAATAATTTATTCCTTGTAGAATTTGTCCTGTGTGAATTCCGACGTCTGTAAAGTGCCTCTAAAAATACATTTGTGAAACAGAGATGTGTCATGCAGAACAGGTGAACCCAAAAGCAGACTCAGACGAGGAGACTGGGATGAGGTAACCAACATATTTATTGAAACACGGGGAAGATTGAGTGCAGGCCAGGGGAAACTCGGGCTGGTTGCTGGAAACCAGATGTGGCGGCTGAGGCTAGAGCGAGAGTTGTGGGGACAGGGTAAGCAGGTCCGGAGGGGAATCCAAGGGAGCGTAGAGTGGCGAATCCAGGACAGAGTAGCAGGACTGTCGAGAAGTCGGACAAGTGACAGGGATCAGAGTCAGAGCAGGCAGAACTGTAGCGGAGAGGAAAACAGCGTCAGGCGAGGGAAACCGGGCACAACAGGAACAAACGGTCAGAAACATGGATTGACTGGGCAGAAATTACGATCTGGCAGTGTGGAAGTGGCAGGACTGAGTATTTGTAGAGGTCTTGATTATGGAACAGGTTGCAGGTGGTGGGGATCTGCTCTGTCTCCAGCACACCTGTCTCTGCCCACACAATCACACACACACACACACACACACACACACACACACACACACACACACACACACACACACACACACACACACACACACACACACACACAGGGAGAGAGCACTTGGGGAGTGGCGGCAGGTCAAGGAGACACTGGATGAACACTAGAGGGCGTGGCAGGAGCAGATGTGACAAGATGTGCCTCATTGAGGTAACCGGAACCTCTGTGTCTGGGAGACCGATACGTATCGTACGGTTAATGGCAGACTTCACACAAATTAAAGCCATAGAGCAGGACACATGTCCCACGTAACATTGCCCATTTCAATGTTGCAACGGCCTAAAATATATTTAAACTTTGATTGCCCTCTCTCTCACTCGCTCTCTCTCTAGGCTGGGTTTTTGTATAAGCATTTTGTGACAACTGCTGATGTAAAAAGGGCTTTATAAATAAAAACATTGATCTCTCTCTCTCTCTGGCTCAGACACACACACACACACACACACACACACACACACACACACACACACACACACACACACACACACACACACACACACACACACGCACACACTACATCACCACTTAAGGCTTATCTCAATTGCTGTCTTCCTTTAGGGTAAGTAGTAGGCTAAATGCTTCACATGACCAACCCCTCCTCCCCTTACATCGTTCCCTAATGAATGCCCTTGCTTCCCTTTTCTCTCCTCCAACAAAAGCACAATTATGCACAACCCCTCCCCTCCTGATCACATGAATGTGATTAGTCCACAGTCTTGAGTCCAATGTCTCTGCCCCTCCTCCACCCCAACAGCACCACAGCCACTGATAATAACCAAAGTTGATCAGTAATTGTGATAATGGAACACCTACAGTATTTCCCCCATTCCCAAGTTGTTTATCAACCCATGCGTCTCAGATGTGGCCTACTATCTACATGATGTGTCATCAGGGTTTTTCAGGGTAATATCTGACGTCAACATACTTCAAGATACTGTTGGTCTACAGCCAATCACCAACCTAGGAAGCAACATTTATGCTGCTAGTCACATAGGCAATATGGTGTGGTGAAAGAGCTTTTCTCCTGTAAGAATACTGTATATTTAGCAGATGCTTTTATCCAGAGCAACTGACAGTCATACATGGATACATTATGTATGGGTGGTCCCGGGAATCTAACCCACTATCTTGGCATTGCAAGCCATGCTCTACCAACTGAGCTATAAGTGTGTTTATATATTTTTCAAATACTACTACTGTTTAAACTTTGTGTGGCTACATTTGTATTTATTTTATGGTAAAGAAAACAAGAGACAACGGTTAGGACTAAAGACAAGACAAAAAATAAAATACCCACCATTCCCTCCCCCCACCCACACAGAACCTGTTTACTGATCAATGTATCATACCAGTTCTCTTATTTTTTTCAATAATAGAAGATAATAGCATGTTAGCAATGTCCATAAATGAAAGCGCCCATTCACGCCATGGAAGAGAGTGAGGGTCTTGCCAACGTAATGCAACCATCTTTTATGCTGATGTAAATCCTGGTTAGCCATATTCCTTTTTTTGCAAACCATAAATTCCATGGAAGAATTGTCATTTAGCAGAAATGTTGGTGAAAAGGGAATATTTTTTGTTGTTGCAACAATGTTGGATAAAGACATCGAAACCTGATTCCGGAATAAGGGGCTTAGAGCTAAATGTTTCTTTCAGATGCAAAGAGGCTTCTTTTTGTGAGAACCAGATTTCTCTCTTCCATATATTTTATATTTTTTCGCTTCCCTTTGACATAAACGGGCAGGGAAGACTTTGTACAGTTATTCATTGACAAACTCCTCAATTCAATAAATTGCAGGAAAATCTACTGCAGGGTCACTGAAAATGTTTACACCATATTATTTAGGACAGATTAATTCCTGTTAATATCCAATGACAATGTCTCTGGCAGGAACCTCCTATTGTGTGTGGGTTTTAACAAGGTTAACACCATGACAGTGACATCTGAGTGAACCTGCGGCGTTCCTTTTATCTGCAATTTATTGATTTTGGCTCATAGATTTGGAAACCCAAAACATTGAGTCCAGTTAAAGTATTTTGACATCCATGGGACTATGTAGTGCACTCTTAAAATGTGGGGACAGTGTTGACGTTCCATTGGATCAATAGTGGAATTTAAATAGTATCGAGGGCATGATAGCATTGTCAGAGTATGTACAGTATACAGTCCACATTGGATGATAAATAAGCAACAGACAGGAACAACAAACAACATATTTACAACATAGCATGACCTGTCCTTTATTTACTGAACTGTGACTTCTCCGGTCGTTTTGTTCCTCCGACTCTTACACAGCATGCAAAAAAATCATGGCGCTTGCTATGATATTATTTTGTCACATACACCGGATATGTGCGGTGAAATGTTGCTTTACAGGGTCAGCCATAGTAGTATGGAGAAAATTAGGGTTAAGTGCCTTTGACAGATTTTTCTCATTTTCGGCTCGGGTATTCAAAAGAACGACCTTTCGGTTACTGCCCCAATGCTCTAACTGCTAGACAACCTGATTTGCCTTAAAGCAGATGACCATCAAGTCCGACCATCAAGTCCTACCACCAGCAGTTGAACAGAGTTTGCCACTTATGACCTGATTTGCATCTCTGATGGGTGGATTTTCATCTCTGATGGGTTCATTTGCATCTAGTAGCTGACGCCGCGCCAGTAAAGCCGCTGAGCAAATCTCCTGACCGCACACCGTTATCAATTTGGAGGGCCGCCGGCCTGCCAATTGCTCGTTGCTAACTGGTATGCTGTTAGAAATTTGGCAAGCCTGGAAGTGGGATTGTATTTTCTTTACAAGGGGGTGATGAGAGAAGTCTTGTTTGTATAAGATGGTGTGGAGTATGGGTATTGCTTCGAAATGAACAGATGATGAGTTTGGAGAGAGTGAGGGGGTTACTGTCGGTCGGTCGGGCTGGTCGGTGGGACAGACCACGCTTGCTTAATCAGCCAGTGGCTGACTGAACACAGCTAATCTCTGGACCCTTCCATTGAGCAACAAGGTTGGAGACTGACACAGAGAGATCAACAGTTTGGCAAACAAAAGAGAGGGAGCCAGGAGAGAAGGACTGGAACAAAGTCAAAGAAGGACACACCGGACAGCAGGGGCAAGAGAGTTGAATTTGAAATAGAGGAGAGAAAACTGCAACAGCAAAAATTTAAGATTAAAAGTTAAAGATTGATAGAATTATTGTCATGGGTGTGGCCACTTAAAGCAGTGAGGCACAACAGCAGAGACAAAAGCAACTTTTGTCTGGTGGTTAGAGGGGGAGGGTGACAGATTTAGGAAGACAGGGGGTTTAGAGGTAAAGGGGTCAATAGAAAGACTGAGAAAGACACTGAGTGGGAACCGTTCAAGAAGAGAAGGCCAGAGAACTCACTCATGAGGCAGAGGCAACGGTATGGATAGATAGAAGCTGGCAGACATAGTAGCATATCAAGGGGGAGAGGGGACAGAGAGGGCTAGGCTGAGTCACATACAGGCAGTCGGCATGGGGATAAAGGGCAAGGCGGCTTTGGCCATCGTGGTTCTACTGTTCTTCCTTGGCTCCATGTGGCTCCGTGAGTAACATATTTGTCTCAAGCTAACACTGAGGGGAGGCTGTGTGTGTGTTTTAGAGAATGTGTGTTACTGTGACTCGAGCTAGCTGCATGTGACTGTCTGTGAGTGGCTGAGCATGTGGCCTGTACAGTAAACATTCCATGTGTTAGCCATATAGTGTAGCTTTGTTGATTTACACATGCTTCATTTGTTTGGAATGTATAGAATAATATCACACGGTGTCTGCTGACCTGGGAATCTATAGACGTTTGTTTTCCTCTTGTGGTGGTTAGGCTACGTCCAGGGCCGGCCCTAGCCTTTTGGGAGCCCTGAGTGTGATTTGGTTGGGGGCCCCCCACCTAACGGGTAAAACATTTGAGTGGCCCTCCTAACATTTGAGTGGTCCCCCTCTTGACTATGGAGATAGATTTGTTTTGTTTTAAAGTACATTTCCTTCAATTTTACACATTTTGCCATGGGGAGTAGACAAGTTGTTGCAGTTTAAAATCAAGTTTGCAGCAATTCTGCACATTTTGTCATGGGGTGAGAGAAGTTTAACAATTTTATTAAAACTTTCTTGCAATTCTACTCATTTTGCCATGGGACAGAGAGAATGTCCAGTTCTACAGCAAATTGTTTGCAATTCTACACATTTTGCCAAGACGTATACCATGTTAATGATGAGCAACTAACAAAATCAAAGGAGGTCAGGGCCCCTGGGCACATGCCCTGTGTGCCCATTCGGTTTATGACCTAATTGCTGGTTAGATTAATTTACCAATCTAAAAATTGTAAGCTGACGTGGCTAATTGAGTGACTGTCAGTGACTGACAAAACAAGATGAAAACTGCTGATGCACAAGCAAATTTCGAAATTGCATCTTGTGTATTCTACTATTCTCTCAACAGTAAGTTTGAGACCCATACTAAGTTCCTAACTTCAGAAAATATTCACACCCCTTGACTTTTTCCACATTTTGTTGTGTTACAAAGTGAGATGAAAATTGATTTGAATTGTCATTTTTGACAACGATGTACATAAAATACTCTAATGCCAAAGTGGAAGATTTTTTTTATTTTATTAATGGGAGAGAAAAAAATGACTGTATCTTGATTAGATAAGTATTCAACCCCCTGAGTCAATAAATGTTACAATCACCTTTGGCAGTGATCACAGCTGTGAGTCTTTCTGGGTCTCTAAGAGCTTTGCACACTTGGATTGTACAATATTTGCCCATTTAAAAAATATATATATATTCAAGCTCTGTTAAGTTGGTTGTTGATCATTACCATAGATTTTCAAACGGATTTAAGTCAAAACTGTAAGCCACTCGGGAACATTCAATTTTGTCTTGGTAAGCAACTCCAGTGTATATTTAGCCTTTTTCAAGGTTATTGTCCTGATGAAAGGTGAATTTGTCTCCCTGTGTCTGGAAAGCAGACTGAACCAAGTTTTCCTCTATGATTTTGCCTGTGCTTAACTCTATTCTGTTTATTTTTATCCAAAAAACCACGAGCCATAACATGATGCAGCCACCACCATCCGTGAAAATATTAAGTGGTATTCAGTGACGTTGTGTTGGATTTGCACCAAACATAACGCTTTGATGGCAGGACAATTCTTTGCAGTATTACTTTGGTGCCTTATTGCAAACAGGTTACAGGTTTGAAATAATTTATGTTAGTATTGTGGAGTAACTACAATCTTGTTGATCCATCCTCCGTTATCTTCTATCACAGCCATTAAACTCTGTAACCGTTTTAAAATCACCATTGGCCTCATGGTAAAATCCCTGAGTGGTTTCCTTCCTCTCCGGCAACTGAATTGGGAAGGGCTCCTGTATCTTTGTAGTGACTGAGTGTATTGCTACACCATTCAAAGTGTAATTAATAACTTCACCATGCTTAAAGGGATATTCAATGTCAGCTTTTTTTTACCCATCTACCCTTCTTTTTTCTTTTTTTTTTTTCTTTTTTCGGGGGGTGGATCAGCTTAATATTGCGGAAAGAATGTTGCTTCCAATGTAATTGTCTGCATCATTTCCAATCCCCCATATTTTTTGGGGTAAATATATATATCCTTTCACGTATGCATACATATACACATATATACATACACATACCTACATAGACATACATACTTTTTTTAAAGAGTATACCTTTATTATTATTCCCAGCAAACCCTACCACCGATCCCCCAATTGGAGTAAATTGATAAACATTTCTGTTTTTACCTTCAATTTATACATCTTATACACATTTTACAGACACAGTATACTTTATAATAGTTCTCTCTTGTTTGTTCTTAGTCCTTCCTCTATTTCTGTTGTCCATCCAGTTTGATTTCCCCTTGTAACTGTGCTATTTCACAATAGCTCCGCACCTATACACATTTCACAGATCCCGTATGCCCTACATTGTTTATCTTGTTATTAGTCCCACCCTTCAGCTCCACTCAACCTTTCCCATCTATCTTCCAACATCATCCATTTCGGATTTTTATTTGCCATATATTTTTCAACTGTGCTGTGATGCTTCACAAAAGATTTGAATCTTCCTATTCTCATAGCTTCCACGGATTGTAAATTAAAAATAAACATTTTTGCTAAAATAATTATTATATTATTGATTGATTGACTATGGCTTTTCAAATCCCCCAGTATTGCTATCTGTAGCGTTAGTTCTACGCAAATGTTGCAATTCTTCAACCATTCCTGGACCTGTGACCAAAAACGAGCTACATGCGGACAATACCAAAATAAATGGTCTAATGACTCTGCCTCCTCACAGCAGAATGTACAGAGCTGAGAAGATTGTATCCCCCATATATATAACATTCTATTAGTTGCAAGAATTTTGTACAATAATTTAAATTGAAAAATTCGAAGTTTTGAATCCGGCGTTGTTTTGCGTATCAATTCATAAACCATGTGCCATGGAATGGGTACATCGAAAATCTCTTCCCAACTATTTTGCAATTTATATGGCACAGCTGTAAGTTTTTTGGTCCTTAAATGAAATTGGTATATGTTTTTATTTATCACACTTTTCTTTAACCATTTATGTTCTTTAATATAAGGCCGACATACAAGTTCCTTACTTTTATCCCCTTCCACCTGCCTCTTCCATTTTTGTGGTAATGCTGCAATTAATTGGTTGTAATTTTGGGTAGAGCAGACATTTCCATATGTCTGTGTTAGCTGCATGTGTGACATTACTCCACCAGTCCTATTTATGATATCATTCACAAAAATTATACCTTTTTTAAACATTTCTTCGATAAATACAGTTTTTTTATCAATTACTATATTTGAATTTAACCACAAGATTTGTTGTACTATTTGTTCCGTCCTTTCAGGTGGATTAAACTGAAATTGCAACCAACTTTCTAAGGCTTGTTTAAAAAATAAAGATATTTTGGAAATTATTTCCTTTTCAAGCAACCGAAAGTGAGCAGGTGTAATCTGAATAAAGGGAAAAAGGCCCTTCTTGAACATAGGATGAGACATTCGTACCAATCTACTAGAGAACCAGTTTGGATTTAAGTATAACTTTTGTATGACTGATGCCTTTAGTGAGAGGTCTAATGCTTTAATATTTAATAATTTCTGCCCTCCGAATTCATATTCGTTATATAAATAGGCCCTTTTAATTTTATCTGGCTTGCCGTTCCAAATAAAATTGAATATTTTTTGTTCATATAATTTAAAAAGCAGGTCACTAGGTGTAGGCAAAACCATAAGCAAATAGGTAAACTGTGATATGATTAAAGAGTTAATCAGGGTGATTTTCCCACAAATAGACAGGTATTTTCCTTTCCATGGTAGCAAGATCTTATCTATTTTTGCTAACTTTCTATAAAAATTTATTGGAGTGAGATCATTTCTTTCTTTTGGGATTTGTATACCGAGTATGTCCACATCACCGTCAGACCATTTAATTGGTAAACTACATGGCAATGTAAAATGTGTATTTTTTAGTGATCCAATACGTAATATGGTACATTTATCATAATTTGGTTTTAATCCAGAGAGGATAGCAAATGTATCTAGATCCTCTAAGAGGCCGTGGAGAGATTCTAGTTGTGGTTTTAAAAGAAAACATGAATCATCAGCGTACAATGACACCTTAGTTTTTAGGCCCTGGATTTCTAATCCCTTAATATTAATGTTTGATCTAATTTTAACAGCTAACATTTCGATGGCAATAATAAATAGATATGCCGATAGTGGACAACCTTGTTTTACTCCTCTAGATAGTTTAAAACTTTCTGAGATGTAGCCATTATTTACTATTTTACACCTAGGGTTACTATACATAATTCTTACCCATTTTATAAGAGATTCCCCAAAATTGAAATATTCTAGGCATTTATATATAATCTCCAGTCGTACTTTATCAAAAGCCTTTTCAAAATCAGCTATGAAAACCAGGCCTGGTGTCCCCGATATTTCATAGTGTTCTATTGTTTCCAGTACTTGCCTTATATTATCTCCAATGTATCGTCCATGTAAAAAACCTGTCTGATTAGGATGAATAATATCTGACAAAACTTTTTTTATTATATGTGCCAAGCATTTTGCTAGGATTTTTGCATCACAACACTGAAGTGTAAGAGGTCTCCAATTTTTTTAATGGACTGGATCTTTATATATACCACTTGGGTCCTGTTTCAGTAATAATGATATCAGACCTTCTTGTTGCGTGTCTGATAATCTATCATTTATATAGGAGTGGTTAAAACAAGCTAATAATGGTCCTTTGAGTATATCAAAAAAACATTTGTATACTTCCACTGGTATGCCATCCAGTCCTGGAGTTTTCCCATCCTTAAAGGCCCCAATTGCATCATGTAGTTCCTCCTCTGTAATTAGGCCTTCACATGAGTCTTTCTGTACAGATGTTAATTTTACATTATTATTAGGGAAAAAATCCATACAATTAGTTTCAGTTAGTGGAGATTGAGGAAACTGAAACGAAAACATATTCTTAAAGTACTTTACTTCCTCTTTCAAAATATCATTTGGTGAATCATGCGTGACTCCATCATTTGTAACAAGTTTTAATACGTTTTTTTTGGTAGCATTTCTATATTGAAGATTGAAAAAGAATTTGGTGCATTTTTCCCCATATTCCATCCAGTTCGCTTTATTTTTATAATATATTACACTGGATCTTTCTTGAATAAGTTCCTCCATTTCTTTTTGTTTTTCCTCTAACTTATTCTGTGCCTCTATGGTACCGTTTTTATTGTTATCTAACTGTACTGTTAGTCCTTCAATTTCCTTTGTTAATATGGATCTACCCTTCTTTGCAAACCATTGGAAAACCTCCCTGGTCTTTGTGGTTGAATCTGTGTTTGAAATTCACTGCTTGACTGAAGGAACGTACAGATAATTGTCTGTGTGGGGTACAGACACTATTATTGCACACAGAGTGAGTCCATGCAATGTATTGTGTGACGTGTTAAGCACATTTTTACTCCTGAACTTATTTAGGCTTGCCATAACAAAGGTGTTGAATACTTATTGATACACGAAATTTCAGCTTTTCATTTTTTATTAATTTGTAAACATTTCTAAAAACAATTCCACTTTGACATTATGGGTTATTGTGTGTAGATCAGTGACACAATCTAAATGTAATCCATTTGAAATTCAGGCTGTAAGGTAATAAAATGTGTAAAAAGAAAAGTGGGTGTGACTAGTTTCTGAAGGCACTATATTATACGTTTTTGGGTCGGGGGCCCCCTAGTGGCCGCGTCCCTAAGCGGCCGCGTCCCTAAGCGGCCGCTTATGTCGCTTATGCCTGGAGCCGGCCCTGCTGCTCTCTATACCACATACCAACACACCTAGCTACTCTACACCATAATCAGGGCAAGCTTGGATCTCTTCTAACTTCATAAAGCACCATAACTTTAGTTGCAGTGAGGAAAACATGCACTCAACAAAGGTATTGAAATAGAGAAAGAGAGGAGGGAACCACAAAGAAACATTCCGTTTACAAGAAGTTGACTGCTGTTTATGCTGCAAGGATGTATGTGAATTCAACATTTGTTATACACAAGTTTGCAATAATCAATTTTATGATGTATGTTATTTAGATCAACAGGGTAGCCTATTGTCATGCATCTCCCATTATCATAGATGTCAGTCTCATGATATGAGATGGAATGCATGAGTGATTTAATTAGCCTTTATTACTCCCATTGGGTGCACCTTGCCCCTGAGGTCATGACCGTGTGTGACAGCTTGGTAGAATATTCTGAAAGAAGGACCATCATATAACTTAATGATTATAAATGATGTCTGTCTAACAGCCGAGTGAGGTTTTGTCACTATTCTGAAGGATTACATATTTTGGTTGCACTTTATTTTACAGTAAAAATATTACCAGGTATTAACTTAGAAATGACATGATTAATGATCATTATCGTGTAATAACCTACACATGTACATGAAATGTTTGATTTTGTACTAGTTGGTTACAAATACGAAGTACATGCCAGTGGATACAGTGCAGTAGAATAACGTGCTTGTAATGTTTCTGAGTGCATTCTTTGACAGACCATAGCTACCTCTCCTCCCACTTTATTCACATAGAGATGAGTAAACACATTTTCCCCTGATCTTTGAAAACATTGTATCTTAGCAGTTTTCTTTCTCTTTACAGAAGGAAGTTTGGATTACCAGTGGGACTCTTGTCTTAAAGGTTACATTCAGATAAACAGTGTAAGTCAACAAGAGATAGAACTATGGTAAAATACAATTACAACCTTATTCTAAACCTATTTGCACAGCTGGATTTTTTTGAAGTGAACTTAATAGGGACCACCAAATTTACTCACATTAACCTCTCCTCTCCCTTTCCCACTCCTCTTCCCCCATGCCTAGCCCCGCCATCTGTCCAATGGCAGTGAGGCTGATAGTGATGAGGACGGGGCCATATTGGAGGTGTGTCCCGGTCAGAAGTTCCAGGCGTCGGAGCTGCTGTCTCACCTGCTGGCTGCGCTGGGACCCACCAATGACGTGCTGCTGCAGCCTTATCTGGCCAGTTGGGACGAGCTTATCAAGTAAGCCCATCAGGCAGGACATGCAGACACAGAGACCAGACTCCAGACTCCAGTCAATACACTCATTGGCTGAATAAAAGCGACATTCACATCCGCTTGGATGAACCAGGCTGAATGAACTCTAAACAGAGATGTGGATTATTTGGGCTCTGTGTGGTTGTTGATTGCTTCTCTCCTCCTGCTCCATCTTCTGTGACAGGTTCATGGAGGCTCTTGGACCGATGGTTGGACTCATATCTCAGGAGATTGAAGCCAAAACTTCCATAATTCGCGACCTGATCCTGCGGGAGGCAGGTAGCAGCGATGAGGGAGAAGTGAGCCTAGCCTTGGTGTTGGTGTCTGGTACCAGAGTGCATGGTGGTGGACAGGAGGAGACAGAGGCCTCCGTGGCAGCGCCAAGCAGTGCCTACCTGTCTTTGCGCTCTATGATCCACACTGAGTTGAGCCGGGGCCTGGTAGACTTCCAGCAGATGACAGAATCTGGGTGTCGTACTCTGCTCCGGCTGCACCGGGCCCTGTTGTGGCTGCAGGTCTTCCTGGAAAAGCTGGGGGAGGGGCCTGTGGGCGGCCGGTTGCGGAGCCCCTCGGAGCTCTGCCGTGAGGCCTATCAGCACACCCTGGCCCACCACCACTCCTGGTTTGTACGCAGGGCAGCAGAGATAGCCTTCATCGCCATGCCTGAGCGGGGATTCTTCTACAGGCTGGTGTGTGTGACAAACCAGGAAGAGGCCAGCGTGGTGCTGAACAGGGTGGTCCGGGCCATCGGAGAGGTGTATGACAGAACTCAGGGGGTCCTGGAGGAGCATGGCATGCTGGACCTGCCGTAGGAGAAGAGCGGGGGGGGGATTCTGTTTCTGAGGGACCAGCCACGTCTGGACATTACAGTAATACTCTTTTCACGCTACTGAGCCGAACCAAGCTGAACTGAGCTGTACTGTGCTGGCCAGGTTACGCATCCATCATGGTTGAAATTATGCTGGTAAGGACAATGTGAAAATAAAATAGCAAAACCAGCACATTACTGTTCGGGTTTGCATAATAGCATGAATTAGGTCTTACAGTCTATCCCCTGGTGCCTTGTTCCATATGCTGTACTATCTTTTATCAGGCTAAAGTTCACATGTGCGCAAGAACAATGAGCTGCTCAAGTAATCATGAGTGAGTGCTCTCAACAGAGTTTACCTAAAGGGCCAATTTGTTGATGACCAAAGTGCTGGTGAAAACAATCAAAAGAAGCTAAATGTCTTCATTGTACAATTGATAAGTCATTGTCATGTCACTGTTTGTCTGTGTGAGATCACGCACTGGACTTGTTATGGTGTTGGAAGACCATAGACTGGTTGAAAAACAAATCAAATCAAATTTATATAGCCCTTCTTACATCAGCTGATATTTGAAAGTGCTGTACAGAAACCCAGCCTAAAACCCCAAACAGCAAGCAATGCAGGTGTAGAAGCACAGTGGCTAGGAAAAACTCCCTAGAAAGGCCAAAACCTAGGAAGAAACCTAGAGAGGAACCAGGCTATAAGGGGTGGCCAGTCCTCTTCTGGCTGTGCCGGGTGGAGATTATAACAGAACATGGCCAAGATGTTCAAATGTTCATAAATGACCAACATGGTCAAATAATAATAATCACAGTAGTTGTCGAGGGTGCAACAAGTCAGCACCTCAGGAGTAAATGTCAGTTGGATTTTCATAGCCGATCATTGAGAGTATCTCTACCGCTCCTGCTGTCTCTAGTAAGTTGAAAACAGCAGGTCTGGGACAGGTAGCACGTCCGGTGAACAGGTCAGGGTTCCATAGCCGCAGGCAGAACAGTTGAAACTGGATCAGCAGCACAGCCAGGTGGACTGGGGACAGCAAGGAGTCATCATGCCGGGTAGTCCTGAGGCATGGTCCTAGGGCTCAGGTCCTCCGAGAGAGAGAAAGAAAGAAAGAAAGAAAGAGAGAATTAGAGAGAGCATACTTAAATTCACACAGGACACCGGATAAGACAGGAGAAGTACTCCAGATATAACAGACTGACCCTAGCCCCCCGACACATAAACTACTGCAGCATAAATACTGGAGGCTGAGACAGGAGGGGTCAGGAGACACTGCAACGTATCATGAAAAACAAGTAACGTATCATGTATTGTTGTAAATTCTGAAGATGCTGCCAATGTAATTCCATAGGTCAGTGATTGTTGTAAGTGTTGTTGTATGTTGATGCATAATTCAGCATTGCCATCATTGAATCAAAGGCCAATCACAAGGCAAAGGACTTTGTCCATGCCCCACATCGTGATTATGTAATAATTTTATATGGGATCATTTGTGAAGATCTTCTAGGGCTGCTGGACACATCAGATGGACTTTATTCAGGGTTCTCAAAACCACATTTACAATGCAGTGATTCACTGATCTTAGCTACTGTTGTTGTCATGGTTTAGGTACGTATGCATTACTACAAATTTGACACTGCAGAAGGAATATTTTTGATGTGTTAAAATGTTCTTAATGAGTCTTGCCTGGCTACCCAAACTCCTTGCTCCGGCCAAACGAACAGACGTTCGTTTCTTATCTGCGTTGAGTCTGGATCTGAGTACCTCCCGTACAATTTTGAGAATGGAAATACGTTCTAGACCAGGGATGGGTAACTTTGATGGGGGTGGGGGCCACAAAACATCTGAACTCATCATGGGGTGCCGCAGTGGCTCACTGGTCTGCGTGTCGACATCCATACCCAAACATGCAGTCAGAAACAGCCCTAACCTTCTGGGGGATCCTAAGTCAAATCTTCTTAGGGCGTGTGAGCAAAACAGCTAGAGGAGAGAAAGTTTGTTTTAGAGTTAATTTCCTGCAATTCTACACATTTTGCCATGGGGCAGAGATAAAATTCTGTTTTAAAGCAAATTCCCTGCAATTCTACACATTTTGTCATAGCGTTTTTTTTTTTATATATATGATAGCTGATTTAGTGACTAACAAAATCCAGTGGGGCCCCCCAGTTGGTAATTCGACCATGATTACTACAAGTTTAGATAGCTGGCTAGACTAACTTACCAACCTAAAATATGTTAGCTTACATGGGCTAATTGAGTGCATTGAGAGAAACGGATGATTTTATCTGGTTGGAAATTGATCCGTGGGCCCTGTTCTAGACCATCTGAGTGGTCGCAGGAACCGATGGTTTGGGCCAGAGCCAGAACACACGTTGGTAAAGCAACGTTTTGCAAATTCGTCTGGCTTTGATACTCTGATTGTTTAGAGATTATCCATCAGCTGATTACTTTGTTTTTGTTATAACAGCCCTCATTTTGACATCAACACAAATTACTTAAATGATTGCAGCAAAGATGTCATGGCGACAATGTCATCGGGCATAACGGTCGTCTCACACCGAACTGCGCAAGTTCAGGCCGTCAAATCAAAGGCACTGTTTTTGACAGAAATGAAAATGTCAGTTTGTCACTAACACAAGGTTGGAGTAAACACATGTTCAACTGCTTAAGACATTGGCTCAAATCTATGTTGTGCCTTCAGATTTCGAGAAAATGAACAACTAAGAAATCATTTTTCACTTCTCAAACCCCGGACATGGTCTGTTTCACAAGCGTTCCCGGAAGTCTCGCGATGTTGCACCTCTGTGTTTTAGAAACTCTGTGTTTGCAGTCTGACTGAACTATGTAGCGAACTAGTGCAGCGGAAGAATTCTGTTAAGAGTCATCAGGCAGGCAAACGTGTTATATCAGGGCCCTTTGATCTTATGTTGCAGTACTACAGTATTTCCACCAGAGGTCATAGTGTACTACACATGCACATCAGTTTCACTGAACCCTGAATGCTAATAACAGTTAGTGGCAAAGTCATTTATATGAACATTTGTGAGGTAATCACTTCTACACCACAAGAATTTACCCTCCCTTCGCTTGGACATGCATGCTGCGAATGGCATAATGCCACCATTTTAAGAGATTTTTCAATGTAAACTACAATTACTTTTTTACCTAAGAATATATATTTTTAATTAACTGTAATTTAAAAAACGAGTTAGATGAACCTCTGTCATACAGTAATGTTATGGTTAGATAAAAATATTTATATATAATTTATGAGATTGAGTATGGAGTACCATAGAAGTGTTAATGGAAAGAGTCCAAACAAGCATTATGAGGAAATTAACTGGGGGTTAATGAGCACATGTGGATGCAAGCCTGATGTGAGAGATCAGCCGCTTGCGTACATTTGATCACACTATTTTAAACCCACAAATGCCTCTAATGCTATGTAATCCTTGCTCTCTTTTCCTGTTGTCCTCCACTGGATCCCAATCCCAGAAAGGATGGATTGAAGGAGGGAGAGAGTCAAATTCTGTTGTAATCTTGTAAAGTGGTCAGAGCAGAGTGAATGCGTCACAACTACTATGACATTTTAACAACATGAAGCGCTGTCCAATCATAGAACAGACAGTCGGATACTAGCACATTTACGTATCTTGTACTTCTTATGAAGATAGTGCAAAAATGTAGTGGTTTTGGTTGATTTGTCTCGAGGTTAATATTATACATTGTAACGCAGGTGATCTACAGTACAGGCCAAAATCTTCCATGAAAGGTATTTATGCTCGGGGTACTTGGCTAGATGTCATGCCCAGAGGTGAGGCTAGGTAGGTGGCCACAGTCTGCCAGAGGAGAGCAGAAAGCAAGATACATGAGTGTTGAAGGAGCTGCCTAGGGATTGTCATGGTGAATAAGATTACATTAGATTACATGCATCTGCCTGATGGTACCACTTGACTCTACCACTCCCTTACTTCCTCTTTCCCCAGAGCCTCACTCTATTGGGCAGCTTCAGCTGTATACAAAACCAGTTTGTATCTGCCAATCATTTCGTTTGATTACTGTTGACGTTTACAAAACTAACTGTGGAAGTATGTTACAGGTTACAGGTGTCTCCTTTAACTCAAACGGTCAAATATTAGAATACATAAACTTCCTCTTATGTCAGTGTTATGTCATCCTGTCGACTCGAGGGTATTATTTCAGACTGTCTCAGACTCAGTGTCTGTCTGAATGACTGATTGCGCTCATCCATCCTTTAGTCAGTCAAACAGGCACACTGAAATGTGAAACATAATCTGAGGTGAAATGATCGGAAACAAGGGAACAAAAACAGACCTATCAGGTTGTTTCTGTCAATCACATTTATTGATTTCTCTCTTTTTTTTTTACAATGAACATAAGCAAAAAAATTATATACATAAAATAATATACATACAGCAAAAACATTATATACATACAATAATATACATACAGCAAAAAAAAAAAAAAATTATCAGCCAATTCATTTTGGGTGAGACTATCCCAAAGTGTTTCAAAGGAGTTCTGCCTTAGATCGTTTTTAATAAGCTGTCTGTCTGATTCAAGATTTTCAGGGACATAACATTTTTATATTATTTTTCAGGAGGACCTTTAGTGAAAAGCTGTCTTGCTGCTTAGAAGTGAGTTTGAAATAAATAGTTCACACTAGTTTCCACATGCAGTGGACACAGGCAAGTATTGTGCTGTTTGGGGATAAATCCTTTGCAGTTACTGTAAATATGCAGCTTTCTATTGAATCAGTGTAACTGATCAAACCAATACCAGAAGAGGATGCCCTTCTTCATCTCATCATCTTGGTGCCTATATAAAGACATGCACTGTTCACCTAAAAGAGTAACCAGTAGACAATGACTGAGAAAGAGTTTCAACAGGGCAACCATTCAATACTGCAAGGTTGAAAACAAGACAGAGAAAGAAGGGGTCAGACTTAGAAAAAAAAATGCTACTTGGTATGTCAATCGTCAAGTTTTCTTCAGTCTCACTCAGAATTCTGAGATTACAGGTCGAAAACCTACCAGGTAGCACCTCTGTCTTAATACAATACAAAGCTAATACATTATTTCCTCTTTACAACAAAATAACAATAAAAATACTTTATATTTTTGAAAACAAAATCGTTATGTTTCTATTGTTCAATCTTTGTTCAATCTTTTGCATTAGCAAACATAAGTATATCTATATGTGAATGTAATATTTCCATGTTCTTTGTGTCTTCTTCCTCACGCTCTTGATTATTTATGTTACTATACATTTGTTGCAGCCATTCCAAGAATAAAAACAGCCACACAGGAAATAAATCTATTGCTTTTTGAAGAAATTTCCAAATGATCACTTAAAAAGGGATATATGGAGATATTATTATATAACAGGTGACACTGGGGAACAACACGATCTGTCCACCAAGAGGCACTGTTGTCATTTAGTGAAACATGCTCCTTCTGTGTGTATCATTATGTAAGAATAGGACTGCTCATGAAATGACATTCACACATCATTCTGAAACATGTTTTAAATGAAATCCTTTCTCTCAGAAAGATCTGTGGTCTGGCAGTTGCAGCACGTTTTTTTTCATACTATAAAAAATGCTCATGAATATCTTTGGTTGGAGGGAATGTGGCAGGATTAATCTTGTATGTAGCAAAGAAAAGCATTCATTTTGCCATCAGGAATATATCCACATATCTGTAAGTGCGTGGCTACACACACCATGGATAGTATACACATTTACTTGTAGATTGAATTGTGAATGGAATGGGCTCATGCGGAAAAATGGCTTGTGGTACAACATGGCAATATGTGGGTCACATGGATAAAACCCTGATAATATTATAGTGTAAAGTAACTGTGGAACTAAGCACATACCATAGTCTTTCCTCACCTGACATATCGTAACAGAAAGCATGGATGATGTGTGTGTGTGTGTGTATGTGTGTGTGTGTGTGTGTGTGTGTGTGTGTGTGTGTGAGAGAGAGAGAGAGAGAGAGAGAGAAAGAGCAAAAGACAGAGGGTTGACATAAGGTGGAACTACAAAGAGAGGATAAAGAAGGGGACCTGTTTTGGATTATCTGACCAGATTAAGAGTGAAATGAAGCGTGACAGAGTGGAGCAGGAATGATAAGGAATAGGTAGCACTAGCACTGCTCAAAAACAACGACTATTGGTAGGCTACATGCAGCATGCATGTTCAGCATGGAGTCACTTTACTTTGTTCAATCACTCCTATATACCTCAACATGCATTATACAGCACATCTATCAAACAAAACATAGTATTACTGTCAGTCTTGATGATGATATTACCGAGGCACCACTTTAACCCAAATGAAGGAGAATGTATTGATATACAATACTGACAGAGAAGAATAGGCCCTAAAAGTCAACACAATCCTTCATTTGAGTGAACAGATAGAGTCTAGTGTTCTGAAAGTGTTGCTATGATGTCGTAGCAGGATCAGTCGCATTGGCACAATGTCACAGCCAAGGCAAGGTGCCTGGGTTCAGCAGCGCTCGCTCAGATCCACAGATCCCTCAACTGATGGATGGGCTTTTCTTATTATGTGTACCTAATCAAGTCAGCAGCACATCCAGGGTATCTGTGCAACAGCACATTGACAACCATGCTACAGCAAATTCCTAAACGCTCAATTGTAGATGTTTATAGTTAGAGTACAGCCTCCAACTCCAAGGTTGGTTGATCTGTTGTACTCCCCTGTTTAAAGCAATGGAATGGCAGAGAATCCTACCAAAATCAAACAAATGACCGGTATTACCAAAACAGCCATACAGACATTCTGGTCAATGTAATCAGAAATGTTAGAGTCAGTGCATCTCAGTTTGAAGGCTATCACAGCAGTAACAAGCCATGTACAAACTGATGAAGTCAGTCAGACATTTTGGAATATAAGTTTAAACAAACATAGAAACAAAAACAAACTCTCCATATGTCCTTATCCACAGAACCATAAGCATCTCGTCTTCACAAGAAAAACACAAACCAGCGCAAATCAATACAAAATAAAATAACATCATCTTATTTTTTTAAATGTCCAGAAACATGAAATATATGTGATGTACATGCAAAAAGACCTAGCCCTTGAGCTGGAGGAACACAGCTGTGAACACAAACCATGTGTGCACTGTAAGAACGATGTATATTCATGTAATGGAAGACTGATCCAATTCATGACTGATGTGCAATTCAAGTGGTTATAACAAAAGAGTCCTGTTTAATGTGAAGAATGTGTCTGATGTGTCACTCTAATGAATATTGCACATTGCATATGCAACTTCCAAACCTACAGTATGACATTTTTCTTGAAAATTGAATTTTGTTATACAAACAAACACATACTGTACACACACACATACAAACAAACACATACTGTACACACACACATACACACATACAAACATACACATACAGTACACACACACATACAAACATACACATACAGTACACACACACATACAAACATACACATACAGTACATACACACATACAAACATACACATACAGTACACACACACATACAAACATACACACATACAAACATACACATACAGTACACACTGTGGTATCCCAGGAGGTCTACCCCGGAGAATGGTAATAGAGGGGAGGTACGTGAGGCAACGTTGGCTCCCTCTGCTGGGAATACGGGAGCTGGGCCCCCGACACGGACAGCTAAGTGGAGGTAATTAGAGGAAAGTGCCAACCAGCTGTGGAGGCGAAATATAAGGAGCACGATGGCACACACCGGGAGAGAAGAGAGAGAGACGGACACCAGTTAAGAAAGAGAAGGAAGACCGAGCAAAACCTAAGTTATTTCTTTGATATATTTATTTTCTGTCTTAGTAAAGTTGTTTTTGCGGACTAAAGCCTCCCTGTCTCTGTGTCAATCTCTGCACGCTCCACCCAACATCCCACGGTTTACCACAACACACACATACAAACATACACATACAGTATACACTCATATACACATACAGTACACACACACACACACACACACACACACACACACATACATACAAACATACACATACAGTACACACACATATACACATACAGTACATACACACACACACACACATACATACAAACACAGTACACATACACATACAAACATACACATACAGTACACACACACACACATACAAACATACACATACAGTACACACACATATACACATACAGTACACACACACACACACACACACACACACACACACACACACACACACACACACACACACACACACACACACACATACATACATACATACATACAAACACACACACACACATACAAACATACACATACAGTACACACACATATACACATACAGTACACACACACACATACATACAAACACAGTACACACACACATACAAACATACCCATACAGTACACACACACATACAGTACACACACACACACACACATACAGTACACACACACACACACATACAAACATACACATACAGTACACACATACAAACATACACATACAGTACACACACATATACACATACAGTACACACACACACACACACACACACACACACACACACACACACACACACACACACACACACACACATACATACATACATACATACAAACACACACACACACATACAAACATACACATACAGTACACACACATATACACATACAGTACACACACACACATACATACAAACACAGTACACACACACATACAAACATACCCATACAGTACACACACACATACAGTACACACACACACACACACACACACATACAGTACACACACACACACACATACAGTACACACACATACAAATACAGTACACACATACAAACATACACATACAGTACACACACATACAAATACAGTACACACACACACACATACAAACATACACATACAAACATACACATACAGTACACACACATACAAACATACACATACAGTACACACACACATACAAACATACACGCGCGCACACATACACATACTCAAAGGTGTTGACCTCTATAACTCCCCATGCTGGAGATGCTATCTTCTTATAGCTCACATTTCATTCACACAATGGCTGTGTGGGGGGGCTAAACTGGATGATCACTGCAGAGTGCTGGTGGCCAGTGGTTTAACATAACCTAATTAATAATTCCCACATAGCAGAGCAGAGAGCTGGGACATGAGGCCTCCCGCTTTCTTAGGACACTAAAGACAATACACATATGAAAAATGACTCATGCATTCATCCACCAAAATGGTTTTTACATCATACGTTTAGCTGTTGAACTATTCAAGTGCAATAAAATAGACATACTGATATAAGGATATTATATATAACTAGATATACACGTTTAGTATTGCGTTTTGTGTATATTCGTATATAAAGGGGCACTCTAGAGGGAGGCAGCAAGGAAGGACCCACAATAAACTGGTAAGACGTGTTGATAAATAGACTTCAAGTCAAAGTAACTTACAGAACAGAATCAGTCCCAAATCTCACACACAAAAAACAGAGACAGAATTACCACCCTTTTTACTGCACCAATTTGACATCACTAAACTGGGCATACAATGTCCGACATCGAGGGTAAATGGAAGTTGTAATCATATTCTATTCGTCAAACGGAGGATGTTAATTCTGTTATCTGTTTCTGTATGTGTGTGTGTGTGTGTACCTGTGCACAGAATGAAGAGGTGGGTGGACATGTTAGTGAGAGAAAGAGAAAGTGCATCTATTGTTTAGTGTTGATCCTCAGTTTGAAAGACACTTTTCCAGCAAACTTGTCTCTTTCACTCCCAGGAGGAATGTTGTTGGAGATGATCCTGCACTCAATGTTGATGTCTTCATTGAGGGTGATGTTGAGGAACTTAATGGCAACCAGAGGCTGGGAGTAGTTCACCTGAAACAAGACAATAGATTTGTAAGTTATTGTTACATAAAGCTTTCAGCATTGTTTTCCAGAAACATTTGATCTATAATGTATTGAAAGCACATGCAGATGAATGCGTAATAACAATGTAATGACATTGGATCACTAATATTAGTTATTCTAACCATAAAAATAGGTTTATAAGTGATGCTTTCTGAGTGTTGCTGGGTTGGTGTCGCGGGATTCTCACCTGAGCTTTCTTGCCATAGTAAGGGTAGTACATGAGGTTGAAGATGCCATTTTTAGGGTAGTACGCCACCTCTCCAATCTTATCAGAGTCTTCTTTCTGCAGGGGCAGAGGATCAAGGTTATTAGTTAGGGAATGTTCAGTCGGAAGTGTGTGGGCAAGCAGGGAAGGACTGCCCAATCTGAAGGAGTGGACGAGCTTTGAAAGGACACCATGGCAAATTAGAGTAGACTTGATGGAAATTAAATTTCCTGCATTTACTGCATGTCTATCTCTATACTGTCCTTGTGGACTTGCAATAGTAAACTACTATTTATTGACATTTATTTTAGACAGAGTCTACCTGTACATGCTATGCTACAACGTTATTGCATCTCTCTAGCTTGGAATAGAAAAAGTTGAGGGCACCAGTATGTCACTAGCAACTATACAATACATATCTACTACAATACATATCTATCTGTCACTAAGATCACTACAGTGGCACCCTTACCCACTCATCTTTGCCAACTTTGTACCTCTGAGAGTGGAAAGACAGAATGGATGGTAACAGAAAAGAAGAGAACAACAAAATACACATAGGGTATGAAAGGATGAAATTACATTGTATCACGCAACACAGATGAGCAAAGAAAGACACAGACATAAAGGAAGCTAATGGATGACATAAATGAGAACAAGATTTCAAGATGGCGTAGCAGTGGGGATGTCTGTTTTGATTGTCTTGTCCCGTCCCTTGTATATATCGTTTCTCATCATATATATTTGTAAAAAATAAATAAAAAAATCTAATTTTCCATCTACGGACTGAACATACTCTCCTGCAACCCGCCTCACCCAATGTGGTATGGATCTGTTATTTTTACACTTTCGAACCGTAACCCCCTTCTGAAGCTAGCCAACTAACTAGCTACTAGCTAGTAGTCAGTTAGCCACTGCTAGCGGTCATCACCGTTAACTCAGACTGCCAGCCTCAGCCCGGGCAACTCCTGCCAGCCTGCACAGCGCAATATCGGACTGCTTTTCTGTACCACATCTCCGGATTCCTACCGCAAGCTCTGAAACTTTACACCGGATCATCGCAGCTGCTATCCGAGTGGCTACTCTTGTCTAACGTCTCTGTCCCGAAGCAAGCACCAGTTGCCTGGAGCTAGCCTCGAACTAGGCCCATCTCCCAGCTAGCTGAAGAGATTCCATCAAGCAATCCCTGGGCTTCAATTACCTCTTTTGCCAATTGGCCTGGACCCTTTGCTGCCGACACGGGCCTCACCGATCCATCACGACTGGTCTGCCGACGTAACCGTCCGAGGGGGTTTCAACAGACTCTCCTGTTGCGACGTCCCCCTGAGGCCCATCTGCTAGCCTGCTGCTAACCCCGGCCTGCTAGCCGTGTCTCCAGACTCCACCAACCCGGATGTCCTAGCCGTGTCTGAATCCTGGCTTAGGAAGGCCACCAAAAATCCTGAAATTTCCATCCCTAACTATAACATTTTCCGACAAGATAGAACTGCCAAAGGGGGCGGAGTTGCAATCTACTGCAGAGATAGCTGCAGAGTTCTGTCATGCTATCCAGGTCTGTGCCCAAACAATTCGAGCTTCTACTTTTAAAAATCCACCTTTCCAGAAACAAGTCTCCCACCGTTGCCGCTTGTTATAGACCCCCCTCGGCCCCCAGTTGTGCCCTGGACACCATATGTGAATCATCAATGAACCTACCAGGAACAATCCTAAATCCGTAACCATGGGCACCCTCTTAGATATCATCCTGACCAACCTGCCCTCTAAATACACCTCTGCTGTCTTCAACCAGGATTTCAGTGATCACTGCCGCGGTCAAACGACCACCCCTCATCACTGTCAAACGCTCCCTAAAACATTTAATCGAGCAGGCCTTTCTAATCGACCTGGCCTGGGTATCCTGGAAGGATATTGACCTCATCCCGTCAGTAGAGGAGGCCTGGTTGCTCTTCAAAAGTGCTTTCCTCTCCATCTTAAATAAGCATGCCCCATTCAAAAAATGCAGAACTAAGAACAGATATAGCCCTTGGTTCATCCCAGACTTGACTGCCCTGACCAGCACAAAAACATCCTGTGGCGTTCTGCATGAGCATCGAATAGCCCCCGCGATATGCAACTTTTCAGGGAAGTCAGGAACCAATATACTCAGTCAGTTAGGAAAGTTAAGGCTAGCTTTTTCAAACAGAAATTTGCTTCCTGTAGCACTAATTCCAAAAAGTTTTGGGCACCTACTCCCAGCTGCCCACTGCACTGAGGCTAGGAAACACTGTCACCACCGATAAATCTACGATAATCAATAATTTCAATAAGCATTTTTCCACGGCTGGCCATGCTTTCCACCTGGCTACCCCTACCCTGGCCAACATCTCAGCACCCCCTGCAGCAACTTGCCCAACCCCCCCGCCTTATCTCAGCTCACTGGTCACCATAGCAACACCCACCTGTAGCATGCGTTCCAGCAGGTATATTGCACTGGTATATTGCACCGCCTTTCCTTACAGTTCTCTGCTGCCAATGACTGGAACGAATTGCAAAAATCTCTGAAGCTGGAGTCTTATATCTCCCTCTCTAATTTTAAGCATCAGCTGTCTGAGCAGCTTACCGATCACTGTACCTGTACACAGCCAATCTGTAAATAGCACATCCTCATCCCCATATTATTACTTACACTCTTGTTCTTTTGCACCCCAGTATCTCTACTTGCACATCTGTCACGCCCCGACCATAGAGAGCCTTGTTATTCTCTATTTTGGTTAGGTCGGGGTGTGACTGGGGGAGGGGGGGGGGGGGGGGTGTTCCTATCTAGGTTATTATTTCTATGTTGGCCTGGTATGGTTCCCAATCAGAGGCAGCTATTTATCGTTGTCTCTGATTGGGGATCATATTTAGGCAGCCATTTCCCCACTGGTTTTTGTGGGATCTTGTTTCTGTGTAGTTGCCTGTGAGCACTGCATGAACTTCACTGGTCGTGTATTCTTTATTGATTTTTTTGTTCGGTTCTCTTAAAATAAAAGGATGTGGAACCAATATCACGCTGCGCTTTGGTCTGAGTATAATTACAACGACGATCGGGAAAACATCATCATCTGCACATCTATCACTCCAGTATTAATGCTAAGTTGTAATTATTTTCACCTCTAGGGCCTATTTATTGCCTACCTTCCTACTATTCTACATTTGCACACACTGTACATAAATAGAAAAATCTTTATTTTCTTTTGTGTTATTGACTGTACAATTGTTTATGTGTAACTCTGTGTTGTTGTTTGTGTTCCACTGCTTTGCTTTATCTTGGCCAGGTCACAGTTGTAAATGAGAACTTGTTCTCAACTGGTCTACCTGGTTAAATAAATGTAAAAGATTTGTTATTTTTTTAAGATACAAGATGGGTTAATTCTGAGAGGTGGGGGAATGAATGAGCGAGAGAGAGGCTCACCTTCGCTCCACAAGTGACAAATGGAGCCTGGCCATCCTTTCCTGGCAACATCCCAATGACCTAGAGGGACAGACAGACCTGTGTTAACCTGGCAGTTTCACCCCCAACCCCACTTCATCCCTCCTTAAAACAGATCCATTCAACTGAGAAATGTTGTGATTCTGAAAACAATAAAACAAACAATTCTAAACTCCCCCCCCCCCCTCTGCTTCTACCATACCCGGTTCAGCTTGATGATGATGCATGGCTTGCCAGCCTGGTATCCATAAGTATGGTCATCGAGGCCAGAGCATTCTTGTAGAAGGGTTCGGTTGAACTGGCAGGAGCGCTTGGGGTTGTTCTTCACATCACCACTGTCTGCCTGAATAAAATACTGGTCCGGTGTGCACTCGTCATTCTTCTCAGCCTGCAGAGAGTTGTTGTAGGCTGGATGGGAGAGAAATACAGTTTAACATGTTGTTTTCCCCAATGGAAATGACATTAGAGAGACAGACAGAGACACAAGCTGACAGAAACATACTCACGGGAGAGGAAATTGTCCAGGGTCTTGGTATACATGTCCCAGCTCTCAGTGTTGTGGGTGTTGATCTCCATGGTGTCTCCCCTGGGTCTGATCATCATGCCTGGTGAAAAGAAAGAAAGAGGAGAGGGAGGGATTTTAGCCTTCATCATATGTATACAGTACAATGTGTGATTGTCTGGGGTGTTCACGACTATACAGTAGCAATTGTAAAAATGTTAGTTTGTAATGTGAGGTTTAAGTGTATCAAAACCTCTTAAATGGTGGTATTGGTGTATTAGTGTGTAATACCTGGTGTGCCAAGCCTGTCTTGCCAGGTGGGTTTGTGGTCATCCAAGGTCTGCAGCATGACATACATGGTGAGGCAGAACATGCCTGCTAGGAAGATGTAGAACACTAGGTAGAAGAGCAGGATGAGGCCTGGGAGGGAGACACATCCAGCACACAGACACAGTATTAACATCACACAAGTTCAAAGGAAACGCAACATTCAACGAAATACGGCTATGTCCAAAATGGCACCCTATTACCTAAACAATGGGGCCATTACAGAATATGGCCGTTCCATATTCCCCATTTATACAGAATAGGGTGCCATTTAAGATTTTGCCCAATGTAAAACCAAAGCCTGAAAAGCTGAAAAGTGAAAAGGTCACGTAGAGGAGGTGTTTTATTGTCTAAGACCCAAGACAATACTTAGTTTGGCCACTTTCTGTCTTTATCACACTATACCACACTCTGTCTTTATCACACTATACCACTCTCTCTGTCTTTATCACACTATACCACTCTCTCCGTCTTTATCACAATATACCACTCTCTCTCTGTCTTTATCACACTATACCACACTCTCTCTGTCTTTATCACACTATACCACACTCTCTCTGTCTTTATCACTGTATACCACACTCTGTCTTTATCACACTATACAACTCTCTCTGTCTTTATCACACTATACCACTCTCTCTCTGTATTTATCACACTATACCACTCTCTCTCTGTCTTTATCACACTATAACACTCTCTCTCTGTCTTCATCACACTATACCACACTCTGTCTTTATCAACCATACCACTCTCTCTCTGTCTTTATCACACTATACCACACTCTGTCTTTATCACACTATACCACTCTCTCTCTGTCTTTATCACACTATACCACTCTCTCTGTCTTTATCACACTATACCACTCTCTCTCTGTCTTTATCACACCATACCACTCTCTCTGTCTTTATCACACTATACCACTCTCTCTCTGTCTTTATCACACTATACCACTCTCTCTCTGTCTTTATCACACTATACCACTCTCTCTCTGTCTTTATCACACTATACCACTCTCTCTCTGTCTTTATCACACTATACCACTCTCTCTCTGTCTTTATCACACTATACCACTCTCTCTCTGTCTTTATCACACCATACCACTCTCTCTGTCTTTATCACACTATACCACTCTCTCTCTGTCTTTATCACACTATACCACTCTCTCTCTGTCTTTATCACACTATACCACTCTCTCTCTGTCTTTATCACACTATACCACTCTCTCTCTGTCTTTATCACACTATACCACTCTCTCTCTGTCTTTATCACACTATACCAATCTCTCTGTCTTTATCACACTATACCACTCTCTCTCTGTCTTTATCACACCATACCACTCTCTCTGTCTTTATCACACTATACCACTCTCTCTTTGTCTTTATCACACTATACCACTCTCTCTGTCTTTATCACACTATACCACTCTCTCTCTGTCTTTATCACACTATACCACTCTCTCTGTCTTTATCACACTATACCACTCTCTCTCTGTCTTTATCACACTATACCACTCTCTCTCTGTCTTTATCACACTATACCACTCTCTCTGTCTTTATCACACTATACCACTCTCTCTGTGTCTTTATCACACTATACCACACTCTGTCTTTATCACACCATACCACTCTCTCTCTGTCTTTATCACACTATACCACTCTATCTCTCTGTCTTTATCACACTATACCACACTCTCTCTGTCTTTATCACACTATACCACTCTCTCTCTGTCTTTATCACACTATACCACACTCTGTCTTTATCACACTATACCACTCTCTCTGTCTTTATCACACTATACCACTCTCTCTCTGTCTTTATCACACTATACCACTCTCTCTCTGTCTTTATCACACTGTACCACACTCTGTCTTTATCACACTATACAACTCTCTCTGTCTTTATCACACTATACCACTCTCTCTATGTCTTTATCACACTATACCACTCTCTCTGTCTTTATCACACTATACCACTCTCTCTCTGTCTTTATCACACTATACCACTCTCTCTCTGTCTTTATCACACTATACCACAATCTGTCTTTATCACACTATACCACTCTCTCTGTCTTTATCACACTATACCACACTCTCTCTGTCTTTATCACACTATACCACTCTCTCTCTGTCTTTATCACACTATACCACACTCTGTCTTTATCACACTATACCACTCTCTCTCTGTCTTTATCACACTATACCACTCTCTCTGTCTTTATCACACTATACCACTCTCTCTATGTCTTTATCACACTATACCACTCACTCTGTCTTTATCACACTATACCACTCTCTCTCTGTCTTTATCACACTATACCACTCTCTCTCTGTCTTTATCACACTATACCACACTCTGTCTTTATCACACTATACCACTCTCTCTGTCTTTATCACACTATACCACTCACTCTGTCTTTATCACACTATACAACTCTCTCTCTGTCTTTATCACACTATACCACTCTCTCTCTGTCTTTATCACACGATACCACTCTCTCTCTGTCTTTATCACACTATACCACACTCTGTCTTTATCACACTATACCACTCTCTCTCTGTCTTTATCACACTATACCACACTCTGTCTTTATCACACTATACCACTCTCTCTCTGTCTTTATCACACAATACCACTCTCTATATGTCTGTATCACACTATACCACTCTCTCTCTGTCTTTATCACACTATACCACTCTCTCTCTGTCTTTATCACACTATACCACTCTCTCTCTGTCTTTATCACACTATACCACTCTCTCTCTGTCTTTATCACACTATACCACACTCTGTCTTTATCACACTATACCACTCTCTCTCTGTCTTTATCACACAATACCACTCTCTATATGTCTGTATCACACTATACCACTCTCTCTCTGTCTTTATCACACTATACCACTCTCTCTGTCTTTATCACACTATACCACTCTCTCTGTCTTTATCACACTATACAACTCTCTCTCTGTCTTTATCACACTATACCACTCTCTCTGTCTTTATCACACTATACCACTCTCTCTCTGTCTTTATCACACTATACCACTCTCTCTATGTCTTTATCACACTATACCACACTCTCTCTGTCTTTATCACACTATACCACTCTCTCTCTGTCTTTATCACACTATACCACTCTCTCCGTCTTTATCACAATATACCACTCTCTCTATGTCTTTATCACACTATACCACACTCTCTCTGTCTTTATCACACTATACCACTCTCTCTCTGTCTTTATCACACTATACCACTCTCTCTCTGTCTTTATCACACTATACCACTCTCTCTATGTCTTTATCACACTATACCACTCTCTCTCTGTCTTTATCACACTATACCACTCTCTCTCTGTCTTTATCACACTATACCACACTCTCTCTGTCTTTATCACACTATACCATACTCTCTCTGTCTTTATCACACTATACCACTCTCTCTCTGTCTTTATCACACTATACTACTCTCTCTCTGTCTTTATCACACTATACCACTCTCTGTCTTTATCACACTATACCACTCTCTCTCTGTCTTTATCACACTATACCACTCTCTCTGTCTGTATCACACTATACCACACTCTCTCTTTATCACACTATACCATTCTCTCTGTCTTTATCACACTATACCACTCTCTTTGTCTGTATCACCCTATACCACACTCTGTCTGTATCACACTATACAACTCTCTCTCTGTCTGTATCACCCTATACCACTCTCTCTCAGTCTTTATCACACTATACCACTCTCTCTGTCTGTATCCCACTATACCAATCTCTCTCTGTCTTTATCACACTATAGAACTCTCTCTCTGTCTTTAACACACTATATCACTCACTCTGTCTGTATCACACTATACCAATCTCTCTCTGTCTTTATCACACTATACCACTCTCTCTCTGTCTGTATCACACTATACAACTCTCTCTCTGTCTTTATCACACTATACCACTCTCTCTCTGTCTTTATCACACTATACCACACTCTCTCTGTCTTTATCACACTATACCACACTCTCTGTCTGTATCACACTATACCAATCTCTCTCTGTCTTTATCACACTATACCACTCTCTCTGTCTGTATCACACTATACCACTCTCTCTCTGTCTTTATCACACTATACCACTCTCTCTGTCTGTATCACACTATACCACTCTCTCTGTGTCTTTATCACACTATACCACTCTCTCTCTGTCTGTATCACACTATACCACTCTCTCTCTGTCTTTATCACACTATACCACTCTCTCTGTCTTTATCACACTATACCACTCTCTGTCTTTATCACACTATACCACTCTCTCTCTGTCTGTATCACACTATACCACACTCTCTCTTTATCACACTATACCATTCTCTCTGTCTTTATCACACTATACCACTCTCTCTCTGTCTTTATCACACTATACCACTCTCTCTGTCTTTATCACACTATACCACACTCTCTCTGTCTTTATCACACTATACCACTCTCTTTGTCTGTATCACCCTATACCACACTCTGTCTGTATCACACTATACAACTCTCTCTCTGTCTGTATCACCCTATACCACTCTCTCTCAGTCTTTATCACACTATACCACTCTCTCTGTCTGTATCCCACTATACCAATCTCTCTCTGTCTTTATCACACTATAGAACTCTCTCTCTGTCTTTAACACACTATATCACTCACTCTGTCTGTATCACACTATACCAATCTCTCTCTGTCTTTATCACACTATACCACTCTCTCTCTGTCTGTATCACACTATACCACTCTCTCTGTCTGTATCACACTATACCAATCTCTCTCTGTCTTTATCACACTATACAACTCTCTCTCTGTCTTTATCACACTATACCACTCTCTCTCTGTCTTTATCACACTATACCACACTCTCGCTGTCTTTATCACACTATACGACACTCTCTGTCTGTATCACACTATACCACTCACTCTGTCTGTATCACACTATACCACTCTCTCTCTGTCTTTTTCACACTATACCAATCTCTCTCTGTCTTTATCACACTATACCACTCACTCTGTCTGTATCACACTATACCACTCTCTCTCTGTCTTTATCACACTATATCACTCTCTCTGTCTGTATCACACTATACCACTCTCTCTGTGTCTTTATCACACTATACCACTCTCTCTCTGTCTTTATCACACTATACCACTCTCTCTGTCTGTATCACACTATACCACTCTCTCTCTGTCTTTATCACACTATACCACTCTCTCTGTCTTTATCACACTATACCACTCTCTGTCTTTATCACACTATACCACTCTCTCTGTCTTTATCACACTATACCACACTCTGTCTGTATCACACTATACCAATCTCTTTCTGTCTTTATCACACTATACCACTCTCTGTCTTTATCACACTATACCACTCTCTTTCTGTATCACCCTATACCACTCTGTCGGTCTGTATCACACTATACCACTCTCTCTCTGTCGGTATCACACTATACCATACCAACAATTAAAAGTGAAAAGACACTCTCTCTCTCTCTCTTACACATTTCTCTAAATAGAAATCTAAAAACATGTTAAAATGATATTGACTATTTGTGGAAACATTAATTGGATATGCACACTCCTCCTCTGCACTCACACTACCGACCACACACAACCTGCAAACAAACGCACATGCCCTTCGCCCATTGTTAAACAGGGCTGATTAATCTAGGGTTGAATGTCTGGTCTTTGTTCAAATTAATTATCAAGTAACACCAACAATGGGGGAGAGAGCCGAGAAGAGGGGAAGTGTGAAAGAGAGGGAGGAAGGAGTGCTGACAGAAGGGAAGAGGGGAGGAGGAGAGAAGCCCCCTGGAGATTAGGTCAAGGGATTTGGAGCCATGTACAGAAGCCCACTACAAATACCAACAGTGTATCATACCAGTATAGACAGGCCCCAAAGGGAACTACTATTGTTATTTTGTTTTTGTATTTTACCCCCCTTTTTCTCCCCAATTTCGTGATACCAATTGCGATTTTGTCTCATTGCTGCAACTCCCCAACGAGCTCGGGAGAGGCAAAGGTTGATTGATGCAACCTCTGAAACATCTTCTTAACACCAACCACACCAATGTGTTGGAGGAAACATCGTTCAACTGACGACCAGGGTCAGCTTGCAGGCACCTGGCCCGCCACAAGGAGTGGCTAGAGTGTGATATAAAGCCACCCCGGCCAATTGTACACCCCCCTATGGGGTGTGATGCAGTGCCTTAGACCGCTGTGCCACTCGGGAGGCCAGAAAGGCTATTGTTTAAATCATCTTTTGGATTGACAACATAAAATCACCTCAGCTGCTAAATATTATATGATCATAGAGCAAGTGGGATATACAATTTAGAGTCAAAAATAATGAATTAAGCAGGTGAGTTGACTGAGCCTATCAATAGCCCTCCTTGCCTTCCTCTGCCCTCTCAGCATGGACAACTGAGGCCAGTCCTGGAGCGTAGGCCTGCTGTGTCTCTGCTGGATGGGCCCCTTTGCGGAGCTCCACCCCTGGGCCCTGTCGACACCATGGGGGCTCCCTTTGTCAGCAGGCCCAGTGCTGCGTAGGGCCATGGGCAGACATAACCGAATGCCAAGAAGAAGCTTCTCCACAGATTACGGTTACAAACACTGGACCTACTTGGTGAGTGAGAGTAAATGGTTGAGTGTGACGGTCTGCCAGTCCCCAGGGTGGGGAATCTACGTTGAAATGTAACCTCATACAGAGGAGCGTAAGAGGAAAGGAGAGGAGAGCAGAGCGGCATCCTGTGGGGTGATATGGAAAGGGCTGCTGTGGCACACAGTGCAAGAAGGAAAAACCCTGCTGAGTAATCAGAGATAGTGTACAGGCCCTGCGTCTAGCCCTGGCTGAGACTATTGTTCTGGTCTAACCAATGCAGTGAGGGACCATCATGGAGGAGATTATTTATTTGACTTTATGGGCCATCATGGTGACCAGATCCCCCCCCCCCCAGAGACAGACTGAGTGTTGTGTGCAGACCCAGGTCAGGAGGTGTAGAGAGGGTCACCTTTCCCCTGGCAACACCAGGAGGGTATCCAGTTTACTAGCTATCCTGCCTGACCTCTCATCACCATGCCCCTCTCTCTTTCACTCTTCCTCCGCCTCACTCTTTTCATCCCCCCATCACATGGAGAGTTGAAAGCAAATAATAAAATGGTGGGACAGAATAGGCCGTCAGCGTCCTGTGCTTTCCCTCCTACAATGGCAACATGGACGTCTTTGAAAAGAGGATAGTATTCAAACATCAATGAATACTGTGGACGCTGATTTGAATCTGGGTTATCAAACAGAGGCTGTGAATGGAAAATATAGTAAGGATAAAATAATATGTATGTGCTGTGGCTGTTCTAATATTCATGTACTTTTGAAATTGCCAAGGGATCTAAGAACTATTTCCATAATTGTACAACACACACACACACACACACACTTGCATATCCATAAGGAACAGTAGTGAATTTCTACCCCAGCTAATTTCAGCAGTGTGCGCTATAATAGAAAAAGATGCAATTACATTAACTAGGGTCCTTTGTGCATGAGATTGGTCAATTTCTCTCATTCACTTTCACTTGTACAGTGCATTCGGAACGCTTTACTGTATTCCGACCCCTTTACTGTTACGTTACAGTGTCATTCTAAAATGGATTCAATTGTTTTCCCCCTCATCAATCTACACACAATACCCCATAATGAAAAAGAAAAAACAGGCTTTTGAAAATGTTTGCAAATGCATGAAATAAAATAAAATGAAACCGTAATTCATTACATAAAGTTGAAGTCGGAAGTTTACATACACCTTAGCGAAATACATTTAAACTCCGTTTTTCACAATTCCTGACATTTAATCTGAGTACAAATTCCCTGTCTTAGGTCAGTTAGGATCACCACTTTATTTTAAGAATGTGAAATGTCAGAATAATAGTAGAGAGAATAATTTATTTCAGCTTTTATTTCTTTCATCACATTCCCAGTGGGTCAGAAGTTTACATACACTCAATTAGTATTTGGGATCATTGCCATTAAATTGTTTAACTTGGGTCAAACATTTCAGGAAGCCTTCCACAAGCTTCCCACAATAAGTTGGGTGAAGTTTGTCCCATTCCTACTGACAGAGCTGGTGTAACTGAGTCAGGTTTGTAGGCCTCCTTGCTCGCACACAGATTTTCAGTTCTGCCCACAAATTTTCTATAGGATTGAGGTCAGGGCTTTGTGATGGCCACTCCAAAAACTTGACTTGGTTGTCCTTAAGCCATTTTGCCACAACTTTGGAAGTATGCTTGGGGTCATTGTTCATTTGGAAGACCCATTTGCGACCAAGCTTTAACTTCCTGACTGATGTCTTGAGATGTTGCTACAATATATCCACATAATGATGCCATCTATTTTGTGAAGTGCACCAGTCCCTCCTGCAGCAAAGCACCTCCACAACATGATGCTGCCACCCCGTGCTTCACGGTTGGGATGGTGTTCTTCCAAACATAACGATGGTCATTAGACCAGAAGACATTTCTCCAAAAAGTACAATCTTTGTCCCCATGTGCAGTTGCAAACCGCTTTTTTTATGGCGGTTTTGGAGCAGTGGCTTCTTCCTTGCTGAGCGGCCTTTCAGGTTATGTCGATATAGGACTCGTTTTATTGTGGATATAGATACTTTTGTACCTGTTTCCTCTAGCATCTTCAAAGGGTCCTTTGCTGTTGTTCTGGGATGGATTTGCACTTTCGCACCAAAGTACGTTCATCTCTAGGAGACAGAAAGCGTTTCCTTCCTGAGCGGTATGACGGCTGCGTGGTCCCATGGAGTTTATACTTGCGTACTATTGTTTGTACAGATTAACATGGTACCTTCAAGCATTTGGAAAATTGCTCCCAAGGATGAACCAGACTTGTGGAGGTCTACAATTTTTTTTCTGAGGTCTTGGCTAATTTCTTTTGATTTTACCATAATGTCAAGCAAAGGGGCACTGACTTTGAAGGTAGGCCTTGAAATACATCCACAGGTACACCTCCAATTGACTCAAATTATGTCAATTAGCCTATCAGAAGCTTCTAAAGCCATGAAATAATTTTCTGGAATAGAAAAAGCTGATTAAAGGCACAGTCAACTTACTGTATGTAAACTTCTGACCCACTGGAATTGTGATACAGTGAATTACAAGAAAAACCTTTGTCAGCGATAACAGCCTCGAATATTCTCGGGTATGACGCTACAAACTTGGCACACCTGTATTTGGGGAGTTTCTCCCATTCTTCTCTACAGATCCTCTCAAGCTCTGTCAGGTTGGATGGGGAGCATCACTGCACAGCTATTTTCAGGTCTCTCCAGAGATGTTCGATCGGGTTCAAGTCCGGGCTCTTGCTGAGTCACTCAAGTACATTCAGAGACTTGTCCCGAAGCCACTCCTGCGTTGTCTTGGCTGTGTGCATAGGGTCGTTGTCCTGTTGGAAGATTAACCTTTTCCCCAATCTGAGGTCCTGAGCCCTCTAGAGCAGGTTTTCATTATGAATCTCTCTGTACTTTGCTCCGTTCATCTTTCCCTCGATCCTGACTAGTCTCCTAGTTCCTGCCACTGAAAAACATCCCCACAGCATAATGCTGCCACCACTATGCTTCACCGTAGGGATGGTGCCAGGTTTCCTCCAGACGTGATGCTTGGCATTCAGACCAAAGAATTCCATCTTGATTTGAGAGTTCTTTAGGTGCCTTTTGGCAAACTCCAAGCAGGCTGTCATGTGCCTTTTACTGAAGAGTGGCTTCTTGGTCATCACCTTGACCAAGGCCCTTCTCCCCTGATTGCTCAGTTTGGCCAGGCGGTCTGCTCTAGGAAGAGTCTTGGTGGTTCCAAACTTCTTTAATTTAAGAATGATGGAGGCCACTGTGTTCTTGGGGACCTGCACACATTTTTGGTACCCTTCCCCAGATCTGTGCCTCAACACAATCTAGTCTCGGAGCTCTACGGACAATTCCTTCGACCTCATGGCTTGTTTTTTACTCTGACGTGTACGGTCAACTATGGGACCTTATATAGACAGATGTGTGCCTTTCCAAATAATGTCCAATAAATTGAATTTACCACAGGTGGACTCCAATCAAGTTGTAGAAATATCTCAAGGATAATGATCAATGGAAACAGGATGTACCTGAGCTCAATTTCGAGTCTCATAGCAAAGGGTCTGAATACTTATGTAATTAAGGTATATGTACAGTATATATATATATATATATATATATATATATATATATATATATATCCATTTTAGAATAAGGCTATAACGTAACAACATGAGGGGTCTGAATACTTTCCGAATACACTGTATATGTCCACACTTACCGTAAATTAGATTTGGTAGCTACTAGCTTGTATAACTTAATGACCTGGATTTGTCTTTCTTCGCAATTTGTTTATTTTTGTTTTTGATCGTTGTTTTTGATCGTATTTTTGTTTTTGATCGCCTCTAACAAAAAAAAAGTCAACGTCGGAGGTGTGGATGGGCATGAGTCTCGACAGATCTCAACATGTGATCTTTAACCAGAGATCACCTTTGTTTCAAATACTAAAACTATTTGGTGGAATCTGATTTGTGGCTACCTGAATGGGCAAGCAACATTTTGTCCCTATTTTTATTTATATTTTATTGTCTTCAAGACACGTTAAATTACTTTGACTCTAGTGTTCCATTTGTAGGCCTACATGCGCATTTGTGGAGGGAAAAAAAACAAAAACAAGCCAGGCATCACACAGTTCTTCTCCATAAATTCCCTTTCCCCTCTGTGTCTCACTCGCTCAATTGCGTTCTGACCACTCCCTCTACACACGTGTCCAGAGTGCACACACACACACTCAGTAAAAGGCACATGACAGCCCGCTTGGAGTTGCCAAAAGGTACCTAAAGGATTCCGACCATGAGAAACAAGATTCTCTGGTCTGATGAAACCAAGATAGAACTCTTTGGCCTGAATGCCAAGATCCACGTCTGGAGGAAGCTTGGTGGTGGCAGCATCATGCTGTGGGGATGTTTTTCATCAGCAGGGACTGGGAGACTAGTCACGATTGAGGGAAAGATGAACAGAGCAAAGTACATAGAGATCCTTGATGAAACCCTGCTCCAGAGCACTCAGACTGGGGTGAAGGTTCACCTTCCAACAGGACAACGACCCTATGCACACAGCCAAGACAACGCAGAAGTGGCTTCGGGACAAGTTTCTGAATGTCTTTGAGTGGCCCAGCCAGAGCCCGGACTTGAACCCGATCGAACATCTCTGGAGAGACCTGACAGAGCTTGAGAGGATCTTCAAAGAAGAATGGGAGAAACTCCCCAAATACAGGTGTGCCAAGCTTGTAGCGTCATATGCAAGTTGATATTATGGTTTCAATAAATCAATCATAAAATGGCACTTGTTTTTTTATTGACTGAATATATATGGGGCAATTTAGCAATTAGGATTTGTTATCTGTAATGGTTATAATAAATTAGGCATTGATGTGCACTTGTGTTCTAAAAAATATATTATGTTTATTTGCATGAAATGGTTAAAACAATTCACCAAAAAATAATACACCATTTTTTTACACAGCCACTTTCAGATAAAGTCAGGTGCCCCTGTGTGTGTGTGTGTGATTGATTATGGCGGGTTGATAAGGGAATTTATATGTTTATGGTAATGACTAAAGAATTCCACCCTGAAATGTAATTATTAAGACTATGTAACATATATAATGAATTAGAATGATAAACTTCAGTCTAATAAGGTTTGGTTGAGACAAGTAGAAATGTGTGTGTGTGACTAAGAAAATACAGAGAACAATTAAACTGTGTATGACCTGACCTGGTTAGAACTCTGAGAAACTTACGACAGGCCTGGGAGTCCTGTCAAGGTTCCTCTAATCTTGGGAGGAGGGAACTGCCAGCTTGGAAGTGATAAACGAGTGGTGAGAACTATGAGGAAAGATACATCCCACCTACTGTTTGTGTGTATGTATGTGCGTGCATTAGGTAGGGAGGGAGTGAGTTATAAAATGGTATGTCTTTGTATTATGGACTTTAGAACGTTCTCTGAATAAACTGTACTAACTTTTTGCATAAGCTGAGTCTTTGCCTAATTATTATTAAACCCAGGGTCTTACAAACGTCGGGGATTGGTCAAAGCTTAAGTAATTCTTAGTTATCATCATTGGGATTGAAAATTCTCGTGACACGGGTGACATCTCAAATCATTGAATTTACATTGATTAGAGATTACATCTGAAACCATTCTGATTAAATTCAGCAAAATCAATTAAAGGGAATGTTCTCAACGTCATTAGAAAAGAGCCATATGCCATTAGACTGCTAAATAGCTAACAGAACGGCTACATGGACTATCTGTATTTAATTATATGCATACTCACAGGACTCTACACACTGACACACACTGACACTCCAACACACACATAACTACCACTGCATTGGTTGACATGACTGACCAGTGGCTCAATGCTACGGATAATGGCAAGTTTGTGGGTGTACTATTGTAGTACACTATAGTGGATCATGAAATAATTTTGACAAAATTAATGCATTATGGTTTTAAGGAGGTAGCATTGAATTGGGTACAGTCATATCTAACTGACAGGAAACAGTCCACCTATATCAATGGTTAATTTTCTTCCCCTCATGTGTTAAACTGTGGAATACCGCAGGGCAGCTGCCTTGGGCCACTTCTCTATTTAATATATACCAACGACCTTCCCTATGCCTTAGCTGAAACTCAAGCTACTATATTTGCAGATGATACTACAATTTATGCAGCAAGACAATCGGTTCAACAGGTACAGCAAGCTTTACAGGGAGCTTTGGCGAATATTAGGGAGTGGGTTTGCCAAAACAAACTTGTTTTAAACACCAAGAAAACCAAAGTTATGTTGTTCTGTTCCACTAGGAAAAGGCCAAAACAGCATGGGATACAATTAAGTATGGGAGGAGTACAAATTGAAGAAGTGGCAGAAACCAAACTATTGGGAGTGCAGCTAGACAACTGCTTATCATGGTCATCTCAAATAACTAATCTATGTAAAAAAAAAAAAAAAAAACAGCATGCATAATCAGAAGGATAGCTAAATATTTACCAGGAAAAATTCTTCAGCAAATAACACAAGCATTAATTGCGAGTCAGGTGAACTACTGTTCTGTGGTCTGGGGAAATGCATCATCAAGTAAAGTTAGGAGGCTGCAGAATGCACAGAACAAAGCAGCAAGGATTGTTTTAAGGTGGAGATATGGTTCTTCTGTTGCAGTCATGTGCAATGTTCTTGGTTGGTCATCAATCGATAAGATAATTGAAAGGAACATGCTTATTTTATTTCATAATATACATCATTTAAAACGGCCAAGTTCTATTCACAACGGTATTCAGTTGATAAGAGACAGACATTCCGTAAATACTAGGAATAGATTGTCCACCATCTATGCGTTGTCCTGACAGAAAAGCGAAATAGGCAAAAGAACATTTCGATTTAGAGCAATAAAGAAATTGAATAAATTAACTGAGCAAACCAGAAACCTTTCAATATATAAATTTAAACCTTATTTTAAAACAATTTAAATATAATACATAGAAATGTTGTGGGACTATAGTAGATGAAGAATCAATATTTTTTTAGATTGAGTATTTATTGGGTCATTATGTTAGTATATTATGTATGTTTGTAATAGTGTGTTATATGTGGAAATGTGTTCGTATTATAAATTGTATTTTAATGTTTAAGGCCTATTGGAAGATTAGTCTAAATGGGGACTAAAAGAGATCAAAATAAAATAAAATAAAAATAAAAACATGCACACACATTTATACTGACATTTATACACACGCACACACTCACATACAATCATCATTTATGCTGCTGCTACTTTGTTTATCCTATATCCTGATGCCTAGTCACCTTACCCCTATACCTATCTACCTCTATCACTCCAGTATCCCTGTCACCTTAACCCTATACATATCTACCTCTGTCACTCCAGTATCCCTGTCACCTTAACCCTATACATATCTACCTCTATCACTCCAGTATCCCTGAACATTGTAAATATGGTATTGGAACTGACTCTGTATATAGTATGCTTACTTTCTCGTGTTCTTCTTATTTCTTAATGTGTGTTTGTTCTACCTTATGTTATGTTTAGCACTACATTGATATTGATTACTGCATTGTTCGGTTTGGAGAAAGAAATGCATTTCACTACACTTCTGCACTTGAAATTAAAAGCTTTCTTGATATGCGCATAATTATTTTCATGAACATTTGAAATAGTTTCAGGTCGGGTGTTTATGACGTAGCGGTCATCATTTCAAAGCTCGGATGTTAGATACATTATCATATATTATGGCAGATCTTGGTGGTGCAGATTATCGTGCTGATCTTGACACTTAGCAGATATAATTTTTCTCTTATCAAAATAATTCTTCACTGAAACAAAACCTGCATTGTAACATTGATTGCAACCTAATAGCATGTAGTTGAAATCAATAGCACAAACCCACTACTTTTGCGTTTTGTATAGGCTTTTAATAATAGGCCTTATCAACGCTGAGGCTATTTGAAGTAACAACCGGCCCTCAAATCTCGCTCTGTACCAGAAGACAGGTTAAAGTAATGAATATTCAATCTCAAGAGGCCCACTGTAGCCTTTACAAAGTACAACAGAGAATAGTATTTTAAATGGTGGTCAATGCCATATTAATTTAATTTAAAATACACTACATGACCAAAGGAATGTGGTTTAATATGGTATGTGCATTAATATGGAGTTGGTCCCCCCTTTGCTGCCAAAACAGCCTCTGCTCTTCTGGGAAGGCTTTCTACTAGATGTTGGAACATTGCTGCAGGGACTTGTTTCCATTCCGATTAGTGAGGTCGGGCACTAATGTTGGGCTCGCAGTCGGTGTTCCAATTCATCCCAATGGTGTTCGATGGTGTTGAGGTCAGGGCTCTGTGCAGGCCAGTCAAGTTCTTCCACACCGATCTCGACAAACCATTTCTGTATGGACCTCGCATTGTGCACGGGGGTATTGTCATGCTGAAACAGGAAAGGGTCTTCGCCAAACTGTTGCCACAATGTTGGAAGCACAGAATCGTCTAGAATGTTATTGTGTGCTGTAGCGTTAAGATTTCCCTTCACTGGAACTAGTGAAAATCTAGCCCAAACCATGAAAAACAGCCCCAGACATTATTCCTCTTCCACCAAACTTTACAGGTGTCACTATGCATTTGGGCAGTATGCATTCATTCATCTGTCGGACTGCCAGATGGTGAAGCGTGATTCATCACTCCAGAGAACTTGTTTCCACTGCTCCTGAGTCAAATGGTGATGAGCTTTACACCACTCCAGCCGACAGTTCTTGTGCTGATGTTGCTTCCAGAGGCAGTTTGGAACTCGGTAGTGAGTGTTGCAACCGAGGACAGACAATTTTTACACGGTACGTGCCTCAGCACTCGGCGGTCCCGTTCTGTGAGCTTGTGTGGCGTACCACTTCACGACTGAGCCGTTGTTACTCCTAGACGTTTCTACTTCACAATAACAGCATTTACAGTTGACCGGGGCGGCTCTAGCAGGGTAGAAATTTGACAAACTGACTTGTTGGTAAGGTGGCATCCTATGACGGTGCCACCTTGAAAGTCACTGAGCTTTCCAGTATGGGCCATTCTACCGCCAATGTTTGTCTATGGAGATTGAATAGCTGTGTGCTCGATTTTATATACCTGTCAGCAACGGGTGTGGCTGAAATAGCCAAATCCACTAATTTGAAGGGGTGTCCACATACTTTTGTATATATAGTGTAGTTCCACTGCCTCAACCCTTATGTCCCAACCTGGTCTCAAAGCATTTAGGAATATTCTGTACATAAATGTACATAGGCCGTCATTGTAAATAAGAGTTTGTTCTTAACTGATTTGCCTAGTTAAATGTCAAATAAAAAAATCTGATACACTCCATTTAATTTTTTTATTTCACCTTTATTTAACCAGGTAGGCCAGTTGAGAACAAGTTCTCATTTACAATTGCGACCTGGCCAAGATAAAGCAAAGCAGTGCGACACAAACAACACAGAGTTACACATGGGATAAACAAACGTACAGGCAATAACACAATAGAAAAATCGATATACAGTGTGTGCAAATGTAGTAAGATTAGGGAGGTAGGGCAATAAATAGGCCATAGTGGCGAAATAAATCAAATTTAGCATTAACACAATAGAAGAATACATTTCTTAGCAAAGTATGTAATGGTCATAAGCAAATTTTCTCTGTCAGGATCAAGAACAAAGTCCTGCTGGGCATTAAGAAGATAAATACCTAGGATAGGATAAAGCAATCCTTCTGCCCCCCCCCCTTAAAAGATTTAGATGCACTATTGTAAAGTGGCTGTTCCACTGGATGTCATAAGGTGAATGCACCAATTTGTAAGTCGCTCTGGATAAGAGCGTCTGCTAAATGACTTAAATGTAATGTAATGTAAATTAACACTGGAGTGATAGATGTGCAGAAGATGAATGTGAAAGTAGAGATACTGGGGTGCAAAGGAGCAAATAAATAAATAACAATATGGGGATGAGGTAGTTGGTTGGGCTATTTACAGATGGGCTGTGTCAATGATCGGTAAGCTGTTCTGACAGCTGATGCTTAAAGTTAGTGAGGGAGATATGACTCCAGCTTCAGTGATTTTGATTTTAGATTTTTGCAATTCCATGTAGTATGACATGTTATGTTTCGTATGGCATGCATTCATTGGTGGATGTATGTGACAAATTTACAAAATGTAAAATATGTTACAAATATTAAAAATGTATAATATGTTACGAATTCCAATTTGTTGTTGCTAATGTTAGGTAGGCTAGGGGTTAGTGTTAGAGGTTAAGCTTAGGGTTACGGTTAGGAGTTAGGTTGAAGGATTAACTTTAGGGTTTGGGGAAGGGTTAGCTAAAAGGATTAAGGTTAGGGGAAGGGTTAGCTAAAAGGATTAAGGTTAGGGGAAGGGTTAGCGAAAAGGATTAAGGTTAGGGGAAGGTTTAGCTAACATGCTAAGAAGTTGCAAAGTAGCTCAAAAATAATAAGTAGTTGCAAAGTTGCTAATTAGCTAAATTTGTGCAAGATGGGATTTGAACATGCAACCTTTAGGTTGATAGAAGTTTGCGTTATATGCCCACCCATCCACCCTTCTTTGCCTTAAGTAACCTTTTGTCTGATGCAACCATACCAAATGTAACATATTATACTAATTTAAGTGTCTCGGATTGACCATTTACTATGTTTCGTCTAGACTATGAGATCAGGTTGTATGTCCAGACGCATTGCGCATAAAACTCGGTAACATAAATGAATAAATACAAAATAATAATATAGGCAAAATGTCGTGAGCTCACTCAAGCTCAAACCACACATAATGGCACATTTGAGCTTCACCACCGCCTTGCACTGGACAGCAACCAATCTTATTAACTGATGCTCGGGTGAGGCAGAAGCTTTAAATTGCGCATTATAGGCTATGCTACAATCTGTTCACAAATTCTACATTTCCGCCTGGTCAAATTGACTCTTTACGCATTCCTAAGTGTACAATTTAAGGATGCTCATGACATCATTGCAAAGCCTGTAGATAACGAGATGCTGCGGACCTGCTAATTTAAAAATAAAATAACTTTGACCATTTATCTCAAACTATGAAGCCGAAGTAGTAAAATTCTAATTAAATGCAGTAACTGCATGCAGGCGGGTGTCCGGTGCCACTGGAAAAACAGACATATTGGCTGGGTTCTTATCTAGCGTGAGTGAGAACGTTATCATTGAGTTTTTGCTTTGCTTCTTCTCCACTGCAGTGTATTTCTGGAGGCTTGGACTGGGAATATATCGTGCACATTAACGGGTTGGATAGTCAGCCAGTCATGAAATTGGCTGCTAAGTAAAGTTACTACTAGTAGCTAGCTAATATCGATGAGACAAAACTAAAATGAGGAGCGTTTGTCAATTGTCATGACTCGTGCATGTTATGCATACCTAACTAGCTATATATATAGCTTGTGGCAAGGCAGAAACAGTGTCTGTCACTCTTCATCAGCATAAATAAAAACAAATATTGATGAGAGAACGACATCACCACTTTGTGCAAATTAAAGACCCGAGCCAGCTAGTTGTTGTCAATGACAAATCTGATTTGAATAACATGTGTTTTACGGTCGGTACTGACTGCGCAGTCTAAAGTGACTGATTAAACAGCTAACTGTTGAGCATTTTGAACATGACAACTTTCAAGCAACCATAATACTACAAGTTAGCTAGTTAGCTAACTATTATCGAATTAGGCATTTGTTTCATAACCCAAATAAGGTTACACGCTAGCTTAATCTAGCCGGCATAATACTTTATAACCTTTTGTCGATCTGTAATGCTAGCTATCTATGCCATACCAACCTGCCTACACTGTGTGAAATTGCGGGCTATTCTTTGGGTTGCTGAAATCAGTAGTTTTTGATGAAAAACTGAATTGTGTGTGGCGTCGGATCTCCAGTCCGCACACACTAGTCACTGCTCAACTCCATCGTAAATCGTAGAGTTGAGTTTAATCCGCTAGCTGCCCATCCAACCAGCTAGCAATGGGCACCTAGCTAGCTAAATACTTATACTACAGAAAATACATTATTCAAGTCCAAGTTGAATATTAGTAGTGCTGTTAGTAAATGATCTATTATACAGACATTTCAAATCGCACGAATACTTTTTAAACCTACAAATATAGCATGTTAATTTCAAGCAAAACACATGTAATTGAATTGATTTCCCGAAGTTCTGAAGATTTCTTTACCCTTCGTGGTTGTTGCTAAACTAAACAATGGGCCTCACGTCATTGATGACACAAACCTGTCTTCCTCCATGGTTTTAGAGGTAGAGGGGCCATATGTGCTGCATTGCTGCAGGCGACCACCACTAGGTCAACGACTAGACTCACCCCAGCTGCTCGCTGTCCTGCCACAAAATTCCCGCGTACTGGGGTTCCATATGGTGTCCCTCCAAGTGCTCTTCTCGGCATCTTTTGCCATTTCTAGATGTTTTTATAACCGGGCTTTATAGCCTAATGTAGATAGTCGTTAGGGTGATATGTGAAATATCGAGCTGTGAGGTAGGCATACACTGCAAAACTTGTTACATAGTTGTTCTGGAAACTAACGGGTGCCAATTACTCCGATAGAAAGCAGAAAACCGCTATCAAGCGCACAAATGAAGAGCTGCTTTGCAAGAAGGATGAACATCTGGCAGCTCCTTGCTAGGGTATCTAATTACAGTTAATGTTGACACTACACTCAGTACAACCCCGGCATCTGCCGTTCTCGTCCGCATGCCGCAGAGTTTTGATGAGTGATGCAGAAATGTAGTGATACTGCAGTAAAGCGCTCTCTCTTCATCTCTCTCTCTCTTTACCAGTCTCTCTCTCGCTCATCGTCACTCAAACCTCACCCCTACTCACCCATCACTCTCTAACCAATCGTATGCCCCCTACAACCTGTGTTGTTCAGTAAACGTCCAAGCAAGGACTTGAGTGACAAGCATTCCAGCTAATTATAAGCACTGGAGATTCCAACTGCAGCCTGTGCATGTGTCTAAAGACAGTGGTGCCACAGAAATATATAAAATATTTGGTGGGAGTAAAATGAGAGTCTTGAACATAGCTCATAGTCACATCCATCTGAATGAAATGTCTCCCCCTTCAACATCCCCTTCCTGAAACCCACACGTGAATAATGCAGATTCCCCGAGGATGTGTTTATTATGTCGCGGTTAATTCCCCTGCAGTCCTCTAAACCTGACTGTCACAAGGGAAGGAAGAGGAAGGAGAGCCATATGGAGCTGACTCACACAATATCAATATGATGCTTATTTGCACACAACTGGCAACTGGATGTCAATGATAACGTAGCTTACTGTAGAAGAGGCTAGCCAACAAGGAAAAGCAGGGTGATCTGATTATAGGCAGAGTCAGTATAAAGCCTGTCCAGATCTTTTGGGAAGTTGCCTTGGTTAAATTGATCCCTGCATTGCGTGGCAGTGGTGTCTGGTCTACCAGTCAGTCTAATGGCAATGCAGGGTCAAGTCTAAAGGCTGATGGATTACTCTGCAGTAGTCCTGGTGCCATATGACGTGGCCTGCTCTGCCGCTGGCATCCATCCGCATGTCAGTGTGTGTGTGTGTGCACGATAGCATACGTGCGTGTGTGTGTGTGTACATACAGTATACTGCATTGATGAATCTCAGAGATTGGTAACTGGTACAGTTACTGGTACAAGCATTTCCCTACACCAGCAATAACATCTGCTAAATATGTGTATGTGACCAATGAAATTTGATTTGATGAGAATGGTGCCCTCACATGGAGATCTAAGACATTACAACACGTGTGTGTCTGGGCGGTGTCACCGGGCCCATAGCCTTGCAGCGGAATCCTGTTAGAGTGCATTCTGACTGTCTGCAATGGTTATGGTTTAAACCAGAGACAATCTTCTACATTCACCGCTACTTATGTTACCAATGATAGCAGATATAAAACCTAAAACATAAGAAATGTGAAGATATAATGCAAAGCAAAGAGATTATGTTAGTATGCTTCTGTATGTCATGACATGAAACATAGACATGCATAAATCCTGTTCATTATATAAAATGTATTTAATTACGATATCAATGCGAATATAGCACTACAGTGATTTCCAAGGTACACCGTATCTTACCATATCAATATAGTATGGCACTCATATATTGGCCACTGTTTTAGTCAACACACAAAGCTGACAGCTTCTGTAAACTAGTTAGTAAATGATGCATTAGTTATCAATTGTTATGATGAATTAAAAATAATATGATAACTTGGTATATCTGAAATACAATTGGGCACACTTTTCAACGGATTTGGGATAGAACCCAAACTCTGACATGTTTTCAACGTAAGGAATCCCTGCATGCATTGCAGTTCCTTCTCTCCCTCAACATGGTCTTCAACATTGTTTGTTTGTTTTAAACTATAGTCAAATGACTGATAATAACCTGGACCATCAAAACTGACTGGTGAAGTAGCAAAAAGTGAAGCAGTGACTTAGTAACATTGGTGCAATGTCACCTCAACATTTTGGATACTTTTGTCGGTGTGGAACTGGAAATGTACGTGTTGGTGCTAACTATTAAAACATCATCAACCAGGAGACATTCAAGTGCCAGAATACAAGTACAGAGGGATTGACTCATCAAAGTACAAACTTCATCTCACATGGCTTTTTCAGTAAATAGAAACAAGTATGTAACAACCACAATAGTAGTCATGTTAGATATGGTCATGAATACTGAATTTGTAATTGAATTAACAACAACAGTAGTAGTAGTTTGAGATAGCAGCAAAGTATTTCAGAAAATGTCTAAACAATGATCAAACTGAGTTGTTCAAACCTGTACATAAATACAATATATGTAGAAAAGGGCATAAATACAACAACTGTACGTACTGCTTAAAGGGAATATTGCACAAATATGATACGACAATTGTGAGACATTGCCTTTGTCTTGAGGGCTTGTCATTTATTGGTGGAATCATACAGTAATGTGTGTGTAGACCAATTGCAACAGATCAAGTAACTAATTCTTTTTTTTAAACAATTGAACAAATGTACGTTTATACATTATATGCTACATTATATTTATTGATTACAAGTATGAAAGTGGAAACAATTGCTACATTTTCAATACAGTTGTACATCTATTTACAGTAATATATAGGGGTTTTGTTTCTCGTAAGCGTATGCTATGTTTTTATGCAGGTTCTTCCAGCATTCTGTTTGAGGTGTGTGTGTGATGATGTTACACTGTCCTATCAACTGCAGCTTCTTCTACTGCCTGTGTTGATAGCTGTGTCCCTGCTTTGTTTTGATCAGCAATATGCAACAGTGAGTCCACATGACCAGTGGTGGTGTTTTTTACTGTTGATGTTTTTTGTACAATTAATCTGTGTCCTTTTGTATTGCATTTGAGTGTACAGAATGTGCCATCTGTCATAATGTATTTTTAAATGATTCCCCCAGCAACACTTTAATCTTTTTAAACAACCACAATTTAACATTTCAGCAGGATTTTTCAAGTTGTATGTAGTTATATAATGGCATCTTCAAGAATAATGTTAAAATCTCACATGACCATCTCCTCACTATTCATTGATATGGTTTTAAACAGTACTGTATGTCTGATCAATGACATGCAGGATATGACACGTTAACTGTGACTTTGAGTTCAAGTCTGAGATATGTTTTGGCCGGCTGACACGCTTTAACATCGTTACTCCCACATTGGGAACATATTGCTATAAAATTGCAGAAACTTTGAGAAAGTCTGTATATTTACATTACAAATATGCAAACAGTTAGGTGGTATTTCCCTCTTCAATCATGATTACTTCATCTCCACAATAACAATCTACTTCTACCCAAACAACAAGGCAAACCAATCCATCTCATATGCACTCAACATGTTTCAATGTTTCTATAATAGTAAGAATCCCTTATCCCATCTCATTTTTATAAAAGGCTAGAGAGAAGTGTGTTTTAAATGTCTGTAACCAGGTTTCCATCCAAACTTTTTTTGCGAGTACAAAAAATGTAATGCCAGTCCTGATGGAAACAGAACATTTTTTGGTAAACTTTTCAAACGTCGACAAAACAAAATATGCTCGAGAAGGTGGGATCTTTTTGTGCCGGTACAATTAATTATGCGAGAAATAACGGTGGAAATGCTATTATGCGCAAATATTAATATTATAACCATCATATCGAAGTAAATTTGAAGTCACGCGATGACATGTTGTGTGGTCCTCCCACTAGGACTCGTCGGGAAAGGATGCCGTTTATTAGGCTACAGATTAAATAAATTATGGTGAAGTTCACAGGATGGTGAAAGTGCAAGGTGATGAGCTTGATGCCCCTTTCCAATAAATATCGATGGTCTTATTCGGGTGACATGATCATCGATGCTTGGCTGCCGTTTAACAAATGCACATAATCTTGTTCTTTGGTCCATGATAATCTTTCATCAATATCGGTGTGCACACTCGCTACATAAAGCAACATGTTTTGTTCGAAAACCACCAGTAGACTTGAAAAAGTATTTTTTATGCAGTACACGGGAATTTAACAGCAACATTTATTTTTATGTGCACTAATTCATCACTCACAGCCTTTTATGTGCAACAAGTTCATTTCATGGAAACACATCTCTGGTGGGAAAATGCACATATTGTTTTTATGTGGATTTGAGAATATTCGCATGTAAATCTGTCGTCAATTGGATGGAAACCAAGTTTATGTCTATATGCTTGAACACAAGTGTGTCTAAAATGTATCTTGTTGAGGATCAACCTTAAAAGTCTCATTCAAACTCTCCCTCCCAATGTCCATGACATTTGAGGGAGAGAGCTTTCATGTCAACCATGAGTTGATGTAAACTGTACTTAAAGTAACTGTTCAGTGAAAATCTCACTTCAAAAGTTCATATTCTGTTAACTCATACCAAATAATGTTGTTGACTTGTCCTATACTCGTATTTGTGGCCAAAGTATTCATTGGAGAGAAAAAACGACTTAAACTTGTATCTCAGAAGTTTCAAAAATGCATGCTATTTCCTCATACTCCTGAGTGGCCTACTCACATTAATATTTTGAATCACCAGTATACGCCCACACCATTCTGCTGTTCTGGTACGCCCACACCATTCTGTTGTTCTGGTACGCCCACACCATTCTGTTGTTCTGGTACGCCCACACCATTCTGTTGTTCTGGTACGCCCACACCATTCTGCTGTTCTGGTACGCCCACACCATTCTGTTGTTCTGGTACGCCCACACCATTCTGTTGTTCTGGTACGCCCACACCATTCTGTTGTTCTGGTACGCCCACACCATTCTGTTGTTCTGGTACGCCCACACCATTCTGTTGTTCTGGTACGCCCACACCATTCTGTTGTTCTGGTACGCCCACACCCTTCTGTTGTTCTGGTACGCCCACACCATTCTGTTGTTCTGGTACGCCCACACCATTCTGTTGTTCTGGTACGCCCACACCATTCTGTTGTTCTGGTACGCCCACACCATTCTGTTGTTCTGGTACGCCCACACCATTCTGTTGTTCTGGTACGCCCACACCATTCCAACACAGAAAAGCTGATTTTTAACATACTTAATTATAAAATGTTGGGAGGAAAACTATTTCACTCATAATGTAAGTAGTTATAGGTCATATTTCATAGAAATCTGGAAACACTGGACAGTTACATTAACTTAGGGAAAATTAGGCCAAATTAATTGAACCAGTGTTGCTCTCATAGTACACTGCTCAAAAAAATAAAGGGAACACTTAAACAACACAATGTAACTCCAAGTCAATCACACTTCTGTGAAATCAAACTGTCCACTTAGGAAGCAACACTGATTGACAATACATTTCACATGCTGTTGTGCAAATGGAATAGACAAAAGGTGGAAATTATAGGCAATTAGTAAGACACCCCCAAAAAAGGAATGGTTCTGCAGGTGGTGACCACAGACCACTTCTCAGTTCCTATGCTTCCTGGCTGATGTTTTGGTCACTTTTGAATGCTGGCGGTGCTTTCACTCTAGTGGTAGCATGAGACGGAGTCTACAATCCACACAAGTGGCTCAGGTAGTGCAGTTGTCACGTTCCTGACCTATTTATGTTAGTTGTTATGTGTGTTAGTTGGTCAGGACGTGAGGTTGGGTGGGCATTCTATGTTTTCTGTTTCTGTGTTGGTTTTGGGTTACCTGGTATGGCTCTTAATTAGAGGCAGGTGTTTGGCGTTCCTCTAATTAAGAGTCATATTTAGGTAGGCGTTGTCACAGTGTTCGTTGTGGGTGATTGTCTCCTGTGTCAGTATGTATGTTCGTGCCACACTGGACTGTAGCGTTTGTTTGTTTCGTTTCGTTTCGATGTCGTCTGTTTCCTGTACGTAAGTTTATGTTTAGTTATGTAAGTTTATGTTCAGGTTTCGTCTACGTCGTTTTCTTGTTTTGTATTTTTGAAAGTGTTTTGTTTTTTTGGCTTCCGTGCCAGACGCGTTCCCTCATAGCTCCGGTTCCTCTCCCCGGTAGCCTCTGCTCTCCTCAGTGCCTCCACCTGTTCCCATGGGAGGCGATCCCTACCAGCCAGGATCTCCTCCCAAGTGTAGCAACCCTTTCCGTCCAATACATCATCCCATGTCCATTGCTCCTTTCTCTCCTGTCCCTTACTCCGTTTAGTTTTCCCTTGCCGCTTGGTCTTAGCGTGGTGGGTGATTCTGTAACGGCTGGTGCTCTCCTCACCCTTAGCGTGGTGGGTGATTCTGTAACGGCTGGTGCTCTCCTCACCTCATCGATGAGGAGAGCACCAGCCGTTACAGAATCACCCACCACGCTAAGACCAAGCGGCAAGGGAAAACTAAACGGAGTAAGGGACAGGAGAGAAAGGAGCAATGGACATGGGATGATGTATTGGACGGAAAGGGTTGCTACACTTGGGAGGAGATCCTGGCTGGTAGGGATCGCCTCCCATGGGAACAGGTGGAGGCACTGAGGAGAGCAGAGGCTACCGGGGAGAGGAACCGGAGCTATGAGGGAACGCGTCTGGCACGGAAGCCAAAAAAGCCCGTAAGTAATTCCCAAAAATTTCTTGGGGGGTGGCTAGGAGGTAGTGGGCCAAGGGCAGGTAGGAGACCTGCGCCCACTTCCCAGGCTTACCGTGGAGAGCGGGAGTACGGGCAGGCGCCGTGTTACGCAGTAGAGCGCACGGTGTCTCCTGTACGAGTGCATAGCCCAGTGCGGGTTATTCCACCTCCCCGCACTGGTAGGGCTAGATTGGGTATTGAGCCAGGTGTCATGAGGCCGGCTCAACGCGTCTGGTCTCCAGTGCGTCTCCTCGGGCCGGCATACATGGCACCTGCCTTACGCATGGTTTCCCCGGTTCGCCTACATAGGCCGGTGCGGGTTATTCCACCTCCCCGCACTGGTCGGGCGACCGGGAGCATTCAACCAGGTAAGGTTGGGCGGGTTCAATGCTCAAGAGTGCCAGTACGCCTCCACGGTCCGGTATTTCCGGCACCACCTCCCCGCCCCAGCCTAGTACCTACAGTGTCTACACTACGCACTAGGCTACCAGTGCGTATCCTGAGCCCTGTTCCTCCTCCACGCACTCTCCCTGTAGTGCGTGTATCTAGCCCGGTGCCTCCAGTTCCGGCCCCACGCACTAAGCTACCAGTGCGTCTCCAGAGCCCTGTACAAACTGTATCTTCTCCCCCTACTAATCCTGATGTGCTTGTCCTCAGCCCGGCGTCACCAGTGCCGGTACCACGCATCAGTTACAGAGTGGGCTTTGAGAATACAGTGTGCCCTGTCCCTGCTCCCCGCACTAGTAGGAAGGTGCTTATCATTAGCACGGTGCCTCCAGTTCCGGCACCACGCACCAGGTCTACAGTGCACCGTATCCGGCCAGAGCCATCCGTCTCCCCAGCGCCATCTGAGCCATCCGTCTCCCCAGCGCCATCTGAGCCATCCGTCTCCCCAGCGCCATCTGAGCCATCCGTCTCCCCAGCGCCATCTGAGCCATCCGTCTCCCCAGCGCCGTCTGAGCCATCCGTCTGCCAGGAGCCTGCAAAGCCGCCCGTCTGCCATGAGCCTGCAAAGCCGCCCGTCTGCCATGAGCCTACAGAGCCGTCAGCCAGACAGGAGCCGCTAGAGCCGTCAGCCAGACAGGAGCCGCTAGAGCCGTCAGCCAGACAGGATCTGCCAGAGCCGCCAACCAGACAGGATCTGCCAGAGCCGCCAACCAGACAGGATCTGCCAGAGCCGCCAACCAGACAGGATCTGCCAGAGCCGCCAACCAGACAGGATCTGCCAGAGCCGCCAACCAGACAGGATCTGCCAGAGCCGCCAGCGAGCCATGAGCAGCCAGAGCCGTCAGAGTGCCATGAGCAGCCAGAGCCGTCAGAGCGCCATGAGCAGCCAGAGCCGTTAGAGCGCCATGAGCAGCCAGAGCCGTCAGAGCGCCATGAGCAGCCAGAGCCGTCAGAGCGCCATGAGCAGCCAGAGCCGTCAGAGCGCCATGAGCAGCCAGAGCCGTTAGAGCGCCATGAGCAGCCAGAGCCGTCAGAGCGCCATGAGCAGCCAGAGCCGTCAGAGCGCCATGAGCGTCGAGAGCCGTCAGCCTGCCATGAGCGTCGAGAGCCGTCAGCCTGCCATGAGCGTCGAGAGCCGTCAGCCTGCCATGAGCGTCGAGAGCCGTCAGCCTGCCATGAGCGTCGAGAGCCGTCAGCCTGCCATGAGCGTCGAGAGCCGTCAGCCTGCCATGAGCGTCGAGAGCCGTCAGCCTGCCATGAGCGTCGAGAGCCGTCAGCCAGCCATGAGCGTCGAGATTCGTCAGTCAGCCATGAGCTGCCCTTCAGCCTGAAAAGGCTAGATACCCAGAACTGCCCATCAGTCCAGAGCTGTCTCTCTGTCCGGAGCTGCCTTTCAGTCCGGAGTTGCCCCTCTATCCTGATCTCCCTCTCTATCTTCATCTACCTCTATATTCTTATTTATCCCTCTGTCTTGATTTATCTCTCTGTCCCGGTGTTGTCCTTATTAGGTAGGTTATTAAGAGGATTTTGTGGGGGAGAAAAGAGGGTGGACATTCTTGGAGGGAGGAAGCTAGGATGGATTATGGTGGGGTGGGAACCGCGCCCGGAGCCTGAGCCACCACCATGGTTAGATGCCCACCCAGACCCTCCCCTAGACTTTGTGCTGGTGCGTCCGGAGTTCGCACCTTGTGGGGGGGGTAATGTCACGTTCCTGACCTATTTATGTTAGTTGTTATGTGTGTTAGTTGGTCAGGACGTGAGGTTGGGTGGGCATTCTATGTTTTCTGTTTCTGTGTTGGTTTTGGGTTACCTGGTATGGCTCTTAATTAGAGGCAGGTGTTTGGCGTTCCTCTAATTAAGAGTCATATTTAGGTAGGCGTTGTCACAGTGTTCGTTGTGGGTGATTGTCTCCTGTGTCAGTATGTATGTTCGTGCCACACTGGACTGTAGCGTTTGTTTGTTTCGTTTCGTTTCGATGTCGTCTGTTTCCTGTACGTAAGTTTATGTTTAGTTATGTAAGTTTATGTTCAGGTTTCGTCTACGTCGTTTTCTTGTTTTGTATTTTTGAAAGTGTTTTGTTTTTTTCGTGTTGCCATCAGCGTTATAAATAAAAAGATGGCTTATTTCCCTCAAGCTGCATTTTGGTCTGAAGATCCTTCTCTCCTCACCTCGTCCGAGGATGAGGAGAGCGACAGCCGTTACAGCAGTTCATCCAGGATGGCACATCAATGCGAGCTGTGGCAAAAAGGTTTGCTGTGTCTGCCAGCGTAGTGTCCAGAGCATGGAGGCGCTACCAGGAGACAGGCCAGTACATCAGGAGACGTGGAGGAGGCCGTAGGAGGGCAACAACCCAGCAGCAGGACCGCTACCTCCGCCTTTGTGCAAGGAGGTGCACTGCCAGAGCCCTGCAAAATGACCTCCAGCAGGCCACAAATGTGCATGTGTCTGCTCAAACGGTCAGAAACAGACTCCATGAGGGTGGTATGAGGGCCCGACGTCCACAGGTGGGTGTTGTGCTTACAGCCCAACACCGTGCAGGACGTTTGGCATTTGCCAGAGAACACCAAGATTGGCAAATTCGCCACTGCCGCCCTGTGCTCTTCACAGATGAAAGCAGGTTCACACTGAGCACATGTGACAGACGTGACAGAGTCTGGAGACGCCGTGGAGAACGTTCTGCTGCCTGCAACATCCTCCAGCATGACCGGTTTGGTGGTGGGTCAGTCATGGTGTGCGGTGGCATTTCTTTGTGGGGCCGCACAGCCCTCCATGTGCTCGCCAGGGGTAGCCTGACTGCCATTAGGTACCGAGATGAGATCCTCAGACCCCTTGTGAGACCATATGCTGACACATGCACATTTGTGGCCTGCTGGACGTCATTTTGCAGGGCTCTGGCAGTGCACCTCCTTGCACAAAGGCGGAGGTAGCGGTCCTGCTGCTGGGTTGTTGCCCTCCTACGGCCTCCTCCACGTCTCCTGATGTACTGGCCTGTCTCCTGGTAGCGCCTCCATGCTCTGGACACTACGCTGACAGACACAGCAAACCTTTTTGTCACAGCTCGCATTGATGTGCCATCCTGGATGAACTGCACTACCTGAGCCACTTGTGTGGGTGTAGACTCCGTCTCATGCTACCACTAGAGTGAAAGCCCCGCCAGCATTCAAAAGTGACCAAAACATCAGCCAGGAAGCATAGGAACTGAGAAGTGGTCTGTGGTCACCACCTGCAGAACCATTCCTTTTTTGGGGGTGTCTTACTAATTGCCTATAATTTCCACCTTTTGTCTATTCCATTTGCACAACAGCATGTTAAATTTATTGTCAATCAGTGTTGCTTCCTAAGTGAACAGTTTGATTTCACAGAAGTGTGATTGACTTGGAGTTACATTGTGTTGTTTAAGTGTTCCCTTTATTTTTTTGAGCAGTGTATAAATACTCCCTCTTATAGTATAAATACTCCCCTTTTATTTTATATCAGCGAAGGCTGGGGCGACTAGAGTTTAATAAATGAATAAAGAGTCAAGGAAGGGCTTTTAGAATACTACATTTAAAGGGTAAGAAATCACATTTAAAGTGTAAAATATCACACAGTACTGACTGATTGTATGTCTCTTCTTGTTTTCATGTTGTATTGGTATATCCCTCAACTGAATCTTCCCCATCTTTTTCCATCTCTACAAAGTCATACTTTAAATCATGTTTATGTTTCAGTTGTTCATTATTTCTCTGGCCCACACACCTCTAAACATCTCAGTAACCTTGACGACCTTGTATCAGCTCCACATGAAGTTTATCTTACCATGTGAGAGCACAAAATTCTCATCTTACTCTTATGCATATTCTCTCTCTTCTGTGGTCAGCGGTAATCGCACTGACAAAAACAGTCCTCCACCAGTTCTCCACCTTTTCTAGAAAGTGATTCCCACCACCACAATAGTGTCCAATAGTACTTATTTAGTACATAGTACTTGCCCCTATCTTTCTACTGTACCTCTCCTGCCCCCCCCCCCCCCCCACCCCCCCTCAGATGGCAGTGTCCCACACCACAGCCTGGGGCCTCTGGCAGGGAGGTGTGCCCGTCTTGCGGGGTTCAGGGGTCCGTCTCCAGCTGGGCAGGATAGGCATGCTGTCCTGCTTACACAGGCTCTTGTCCGGGCGCCGCTGGGCCTTGATCTCTTTGCATAGGCAGCGCTTCCTCTCAATGACCTCCAGCAGCTTGCCATCCCTCTGGGTCTGGGCTGCGGATGCGGCGGCGCCCCCGGTGTTGGGAGGCTGTCCCTGGGCTAGCTGAGCCAAGTGCTGGAACTGCAGCTGGAGGTGGTGCTGCTGCTGCAGCTGCTGGAGCTGTTGCTGTAACTGCAGCTGCTGCTGATGGAGTTGGAGTTGCTGCTGCTGTCTAGACAGACTGGGACTGCAGGGTGTCTGGGAGGAGTGGGACAGCCCATGCAACTGGCCAGAGAGAGGCAGATAGGGAGAAAGAAGGGGAGTTAAAGGAAGATGCATGATTTGGGGATTTTGTATCAGTATATTACCTTCAATTTAACCTGGGGTATGCATGAATACTGCATCCATATTGTATCCCTGTAAACACTGAATCTTTGTTGTAACACGGAATACCTGAACAGCTTCTATCCCCAAGCCATAAGACTGCTAAACAAGACTGCTAAATACCCGGACTACCTGCATTGACCCTCTTGCACTGACTCTATGCACACACACTGGACACTACCCACACACTCACACATACTTACACTGACACTCCAACACACATATACGCCCACACAGACATAACATGCGTACACATGCATACTAATGCCACACTCACACACACTCACACACTTTCACACTTACCACATACGCTGCTGCTACTGTCTATTATCTATCCTGTTGCCTAGTCACTTTACCTTTACCTATATGTACAGTTGAAGTGTGAAGGTTAAACACACTTAGGTTGGAGTTATTAAAACTTGTTTTGCAGCTACTCCACAAATTTCTTGTTAACAAATTATAGTTTTGGCAAGTCGGTTAGGACATCTACTTTGTGCATGTCACAAGTAAATTTTTCAACAATTGTTTAGACAGATTATTTCACTTATAATTCAGTGCATCACAATTGCAGTGGGTCAGACGTTTACATGCACTAAGTTGACTGTGCCTTTAAATAGCTTGGAAAATTCCAGAAAAAAAATGTCATGACTTTAGAAGCTTCTGATAGGCTAATTGACATCATTTGAGTCAATTGGAGATGTACCCGTGGATGTATTTCAAGGCCTACCTTCAAACTCAGTGCCTCTTTGCTTGACATCATGGGAAAATCAAAAGAAATCAGCCAAGACCTCAGAAAACAAATTGTAGACCTCCACAAGTCTGGTTCATCCTTGGGAGCAATTTTCAAATGCCTGAAGGTACCACGTTCATCTGTACAAACAATAGTACGCAAGTATAAATACCATGGGACCACGCAGCCGTCATACCGCTCAGGAAGAAGATGTGTTCTGAATCCTAGAGATGAACGTACTTTGGAGCGATAAGTGCAAATGACTCCCAGAACAATAGCAAAGGACCTTGTGAAGATGCTGGAAACAGGTACAAATGTATCTATATCCACAGTAAAACGAGTTCTATATCGACATAACTTGAAAGGCCGCTCAGCAAGGAAGAAGCCACTGCCCCAAAACTGCCATAAAAAAGCCAGACTACGGTTTGCAACTGCACATGGGGACAAAGATCGTACTTTTTGGAGAAATGTCCTCTGGTCTGATGAAAGAAAAATAGAACTGTTTGGCCATAATGACCATTGTTATGTTTGGAGGAAAAAGGGGGAGGCTTGCAAGCCAAAGAACACCATCCCAACTGTGAAGCACGGGGGTGACAGCATCATGTTGTAGGGGTGCTTTGCTGCAGGAGAGACTGGTGCACTTCATAAAATAGATGGCATCATGAGGGATGAAAATTATGTGGATATATTGAAGCAACATCTCAAGACATCAGTCAGGAAGTTAAAGCTTGGTCGCAAATGGGTCTTCCAAATGGACAATGACCCCAAGCATACTTCCAAAGTTGTGGCAAAATGGCTTAAGGACAACAAAGTCAAGGTATTGGAGTGGCCATCACAAAGCCCTGACCTCAATCCTGTAGAAAATTTGTGGGCAGAAATGAAAAAGCGTGTGCGAGCAATGAAGCCTACAAACCTGACTCAGTTACACCAGCTCTGTCAGGAGGAATGGGCCAAAATTCACCCAACTTATTGTGGGAAGCTTGTGGAAGGCTACCCGAAATGTTTGACCCAAGTTAAACAATTTAAAGGCAATGATCCCAAATACTAATTGAGTGTATGTAAACTTCTGACCCACTGGGAATGTGATGAAATAAATCAAAGCTAAAATAAATAGTTTTCTCTCCTATTATTCTGACATTTCACATTCTTAAAATAAAGTGGTGATCCTAACTGACCTAAGACAGGGAATTTTTACTAGGATTAAATGTCAGGAATTGTGAAAACTGAGTTTAAATGTATTTGGCTAAGGTGTATGTAAACTTCCGACTTCAACTGTATATACTGTAGCTACCTCAATTACCTCATACCCCTGCACATCGACTCGGTACTGGTACACCTTGTATAGAGCCATGTTATATTTACTCGTTATTGTTATTCAATGTGTATTTATTCCTTGTGTCACTATTTCTATTTTTTCTTTAATCTTTATCTTTAACTCTGCATTGTTGGAAAAGGACCCGTAAATAAGCATTTCACTGTTAGTCTACACCTGTTTTTTTCTCAGCATGTGACAAATATAATTCAATTTTATTTGAGCATTGAAGACCAAGCCCAGCAACCACCACAGCATCAATAAGAATGCGTTGCACCATATCCTGCCCCTAGATGGCAGTGTAACACCATCTTTGGGCCTGTGGCTCCCCGTGGTGTGCGAGGGAGGGTCAGGCAGCACACGCAGACAGTCTCTGCAGCACAGCACAGCACACTTGAACTGCGTCAGCATTTGAGATGCAGCCAAGTGACTGGGCAAAACGCAACACTATTGGACATCGGCTCACTGCTCCAAAACACTGTAGAGAAGCATACTCCTTAAATCTCCGCATACGTCAGTTAGAGCATTGCTCTCTCCTGGACTTGTTCTTTAAGGCTGCTGGCCACATCCTTATTCTGCTCACTGAACATATCTCCACACTATAAATAGCTCAGGAGGAGGGTTGTTGCTATCAGCACAGGGTATGATAAGAATGGCCATATTCTTCAGAATAATTACAATACTACTACTTGTGCAAATTATAGTAATCACAGTAATACCAAAGATCATCGTCATTATAATAATAGGTATTATTCACCTGACTCAGTGCCTCTCGATGAGGCAGGCTGCTCTGCCTCTGAACGTCGCATCCCCCCACCTGCCTCACCCCAGAGGTGGATGATGAGCGGCCGAATCGACCCAGTTCTGGAACACAAAAAAAACAAGCAATGTTCATACACCTGTCTATAACCACGAATCAATTATGGTTATTGTGCTGTTCATGTTGCTAGGGAGAACAGCTGTGCATATAGAAGGCAGTGCATTCTTACATGTGTCTATGTACAACCGCTGGTACATGTGGGGGAGGTATTGTGTGCATAAGTATGTGTATATGTGTGTATATATAGCTCTGGTACTACACATGCTGCCGCTGATGATCTTAACCCATAACACCATGATCATGTGACTGTGGATGGAAGAAATCCACCTAATAGGACCTTCAGAGACATCTGCTGATGTTTTCTATTTTCTAAAGAATGTTTTGTGTGCAGTGAAATCCTTGACATACTTTAGAGTACTTTCCCTTGGAAAGATTCTGCTAGAAGGATTCTGTTCTAGGTGTCTAGGTGCTTACCTCCATTGCGATAGGCTGGGAAGGTTTGGCAGGGGAGAGGGAGACCCCCTCTAGGCAGGGCTCGGAACCCCAAGAACCCCTCCTCCATCCCGGCCAGGGACTCACTGTGGCCCAGCCCCCTCCCTCCAGTGAAGCGTACTGGGATCCCAGAGTGGCCTCCTCCTCTTCCTCCTCCTCGATGCCCTGGGACCAGTTCCTCCTTGTCCACCCTCAGGAGGGCATCGGCACTACCATTCCATGCACGCCCTTCATCCTCTGAGAGGGGAATGACAGAAGGGAATTGTTGAGTAAACATACAATGATTGTCTATTGACAGTATAGTAACAGATGACACTCAACTTACAGTTTAATAGTCTGATTATCCCTCAAAGGAATGAGAGGAACTTCTGATCAAATTAAATATTTAATTTTAACCCATAATGCCCCCCAGCACATGTTAACTTACTTTCTCTTGCTGTTTCTCGGCTGCCATGGCTGAAGGAGAGTTTCCTCTGCACGGGCCAGTAGGACCCATCGTCTCCAAAGCCACTGCTGTCCCAGGGCATGAACGCAGCCTTCCCCTGGACGGGCCCAGGCACCGTGCTGCTTTTGGAGGCCACATCACCGTGACCCTGGTGGTGCAAGGAGGGCAGATGAGACCCTCCTCGCAGGCTGTCGTATGCCGGGGGTCTCCGGAAGCCCACCGAGGGGTAGGTCCAGAGCAGGGGGCTGTCTGAGGAGGGGGGCTTGTAGGCAGGCAGGCCATGAGGGGTGTGGGAGCGTTGGAGGTGGGAACGAGAGTGAGGGCGAGAGTGGGAGGAGGTGGAGGAGGAGGACTGGGTTGGGTTTGAACTGGTGCTGGTCTGGGATGAATGGCTGTTGGTGGTGGGAGTGCTCTCAGCCTGAGAGGAGGTAGAGTGGGACCCTGTTTCTCTGTCTCTGTCACGGTCTCGCTCTCTGTCTCTCTCCCTGTGTCTCTCTCTGTCATTGTCCCTGTCTCTGTCTCTGTGATTGTCCCTGTGACCGTCTCTTTCCCTCTCTCTGTCCCTGTCCCTGTCTCCTTTGTCTGACTTCAAGCAGAAGCTCACAGACTTGCCCTCCTTGCCAGAGCCCTGGGTCTGGGTCTGGGCAGTGGACTTGGAGGAGGTTTCTGAGCCATTCTTGTTGGTGGTGTTGGGGTTGGGCGAGTCCCCTCTATCTGGCTTGCGGTAGTGGTGGTAGTGTGAGGGCCGGTGGTGGGGGTGGTGGTGCTGGTGGGAGTAAGGGGAGGTGGACTTGGAGGAAGGGGGCAGCGGTGTGGAGTGGCTCCTGGCCCTTAGACCCGGTGCAGGGTCGAGCTGGCTGTCTCTGTCTCTGTCTCTGTCTTTGTCTTTGTCTTTGTCTTTGTCTTTGTCTTTGTCTCTGCTCTGCTTGTCTCTTTCCCTAGACTCCTTACAGCCTGACAGGAGCATGGGGAGATTGGAGGAGGGGGTGGTAGAGGCAGAGGAGGTGCTGGATGGCGTTGTCATACTGGAGGAGGTCTGGATGCTGATGGTTCCCAGTTTGGCAGCAACAGCTTTGTGTTGGACCCCGACCCCGCTGGAGGCAGCAGCTGGCTGGGGGAAGGCGAGCAGCGGAGGCCGGTGCTGCAGCAGGTTGGGGAAGGGGGCCGGGATCTTACTGGTGGACTCTGTCTCTGATTTGTTCCCCTGGAGGAGATAGGGGGTAGGGGCCCGTGGGGGTTGCGGGCTGGAGGAGAGTGGCTGGGGGACAGGGGTGGTGGAGGTGGAGGAGGGGAGGGGCGAGGAGTGGGAGATGGACACTGTGGCTTTAGGTTTGGAACAGGAGGAGGAGGGGCGAGGTAGAGGGGCAGAGATGCCAGAGGAGTGGTGTTTGGAGGATTTGAGTCTCTCGTGTTTGAGAGGGACGCGTTTGTGTCCCTCTCTGTCCTCTGGCAACGGGTACTTCATCTCCTCATAGATGGCCTCGTTTTGGTCTGAGTCTGAGTCGGGTGTGGTGGCGACGGGAGTGACAGGGTGAGGGGTGGCAGTCTGGCTCTCCCTTGTGAACACCTGGCCCACCATCTCTATGTAGACAGGCTCATCATCCCCCTCCTCACCCTGGGGCTTACCCTCACCCCCCTGGAAAGGAAGGGGCGTGGCAGGAGGGGGCACGCGGGCCGGTGGAGGGTCAAACGAGAGCTGAGTGCTGGGACTTCGTTTGGGCTTCAGAGGCGGCACCTTCTTCGACATGTCCCCCGAGTCTGACTTCTTCATTGCTGGAGGGAAAAGAGACAGAGTAATGAACTAGAGATATTTCAATCATCACAACAGGGACAATAATAATAACCCACATTTCCTAATTTCCCCACTTCACTGCCCTCATTACTGTTGCAATAGCCTACCATTCTTCTTCTCTGAGTGTTTGGCCTGCGAGTGAGTGGGTAGGGGCGGTGGAGGGGTGTCCGGGAGGACGTGAGGTGCTCTGGGGTCTGAGGAGGAGGAGCTGAGGCGGGTGCTGGGGTGTCGTTTGGGTTTGGTAGGGGGGCAGCGCCCGCCGTGCTGTGACTGTGTGTCAGAGTAATCCTCCCCATTCTCCAGACCTGTGTCTCTAGCGCCCACGGCATGGCAGGACTGGGAGCGGGGGGCCATGGCAGAGGCACAGGAGTGAGGGGACAGATCCTGGGAGGCAGGCATGGTCATGAAGCCCATGCGGAAGTGGCGTCGGAAGGACGCCAGGTCACGGACCTTGCCCACCGTGGCTGAGGAGGGGTCCTTCTGGCTGGAGCTGGAGAACACAGGAAGCACAGCATTCCGTCATTCAGCAGTTAATCACGTCTCAGTTAAGGACCTTCATTTATTTCCCCATTGTGTTTCCCCTCCCCTTTTCTGCCTCGCTCTCTTTTTCTTTATCTCTTCAGAAATGTTCTTTAAATAGCTTCAGTCCTTTACTCCTCTTCCTCTCCCTCTGTCTGTCACACACACACTGCTGCTCATACATGGATGGCACAGGGAGACTAGCTTCCCGTTGAAGAGTGAGTGATGAGAGATTGGGCGAGGCAGTGCAGCAGCTGTGCAGGCCAGTATTGTGTGTGGGGGGGGGGACTCTTCCGTCCTTCCATTTCCCTCCACATCTGCTCCCCTAGCTCACAAACACATTCAATTAGGAAATTACTTCCCCTAAAATCAAACTCCCCAAAATCTAGCTACTCCTCTCTGACTGTAATCTCCCTGTATGTACATCACTGTGTCACTGGGTATCTCTAACTAATGTTTTATCTGTTTTATTACGTTGTCTCTTCACTACACTCATCATGACCTCTGCCAAGCATTTGATCTGTTTCCATGGCAACTGGCTTGCCTGTTTATTGGTTTAGTGGTTTGTCTTAAAACCCATGAAATTTCACATGGTATTGCTTGCCAATGTACAGTACTAAACATACTGCAAACAAGCACACAAAGGAACTGCAATGTTTTGGGCTATTTATTGACTGAAAAAAAGGTGTGGCAGTGCAGCATAAAAATTCAAACTGGAGTTTTCTTCAATTAAAATATATTGGAGTTGAATGTTTAAAGTACTGTGCTGTTCCTTTGATTAAACAGATTACTCAATTCTTATTTGCTCTCTAAAGCCAATTTTACTTTCAAAAACTTCATATGGTTAATCCCTGAAGGTCTTTTGAAGGTCATCATGACCACATCCAAACTACCATCATGCATGAACACCAAAGATTCAGAACATATTTGGTTTCCTAACAGGTGAAACCAAAATCTATATCTCTACAATAAAGCTACTGACTGATTAAATTGGAGCAGAATCCATACAACAGTGTACCTTGATGAGCAACAACATGGGACGGGGAGTTGCAGCTGACATGGTCCAAATCTGGAGTTATTGCACATAGAATATACAGTATAGGTCTGTAAATGAACCTTTATAAAGGAGACTCAGCCATAACAACAGCGGCTGAAGTCATTAGAAAAACACTGTGCACAACAACTACCATGAAAAGAGCTGAAATGATACCGCTACAACCATCTAGCACACATCTGTGTATGTGTATGTGTGTGTCTGGTGTGTGTGTGTGTGTGTGTGTGTGTGTGTGTGTGTGTGTGTGTGTGTGTGTGTGTGTGTGTGTGTGTGTGTGTGTGTGTGTGTGTGTGTGTGTGTGTGTGTGTGTGTGTGTGTGTGTGTGTGTGTGTGTGTGTTAGTGAGAAAGAAAGAGAGAGAGAGAGAGAGAGAGAGAGAGAGAGAGAGAGAGAGAGAGAGAGAGAGAGAGAGAGAGAGAGAGAGAGAGAGAGAGAGAGAGAGCGAGAGAGAGAGAGCGAGAGCGAGAGAGAAAGAGCAAGCCTAGGTGACTGGGTCTCTACGTGTGTGAGAAGAGGAGGAGGAGATGTTGAGCTTCCGAGCATGCAATCAAAGGCCTCATTTAGGAGGTTATCGCATGTGAGTGAACCCTGAGTGCATGTTGCCTTGTTTGTTTGAGCTACAGGAAGCAAGAGCGATAAAACATAACAAACTACACATCCAAATGTAGGCCTCGTTTTTAGGTCACAATGTGTAGTCTTGTACTACTGATGAGCCTTAATTCTGCCATCATTTCTTATGAAGCGGTGAAGCAGCAGGGAGACAATGTGAGCTTGCACCTTCCTTTTGAGAGGAGGGAAGCTAGCGCAGGGAGCGGAAACAGCGCTGAGCATGTTCATCATGGAGAACAGAGATGCAACTGTTTTCTGTCTCATTGCATTATGTGAAGAAAAGCCAAGAGCAGAGCTCTCTCTCTGTGTGTGTGTGTGTGTGTGTGTGTGTGTGTGTGTGTGTGTGTGTGTGTGTGTGTGTGTGTGTGTGTGTGTGTGTGTGTGTGTGTGTGTGTGTGTGTGTGTGTGTGTGTGTGTGTGTGTGTGTGTCTTTAAGTGTGCCTGTGTGTATATGTGTGTGTGTGTCTTTAAGTGTGCCTGTGTGTATATATGTGTGTGTGCGCCTGCGGGTGTGGAAGTGTGTGTGCGTGCCATAATCTAGATAGACACCAATGGGCCACATTGGCCCTGTAATGAAGGCCATAAAGCTCCTCTCTTCCCATCTTCTGTTCCTCTCATCTTGTTTCTTATCTTCCTTTCTACATGAGCCCACTCCCCTTAGGACGACAATTAAGAGGTTGCACATAAAATATGAACAATAAAACTCTTCCACTTCAGTTCAGAAATTTACAATTGAACTGAACTGAATAATCTTCATTCCATCTCTCCAGTGCAGCATGCAGCTGTGAATTGAGATCAGTTCACCTCTCCTCACCTCTTCTTATTGCCTTCCTGGTCCTTGTGCCTCCAGTCCAGCCGGCTCTTACGATACAGCAGGTTCATGTCGCCGCGTGGACACTGCTCCTCCTCGCAGCCAATCACAGCGCAATGTAGCCGCTTGCCCCTCCTCTCTATGTCACACAAGAAATGCTCCACCGCCACATCCTGGGCGGAGCCAGAGCTCATGGTATAGAAGACCAATAGGGTGAAGGGGATGGATGTCACTGCAGACCAAGCTTGAGTCACCTAGACATGGAGAAGATGGGGACATTGTCATTGTTAATAGTCATCTACTATATGCTGAGCTGACATGACAGAGCCCTGTCCAGTTGTCCTCTTATACAGCTCCCCTACACAGCTCTCATGTCGACATGCTGTATGTAGGGCAGTAGCAATTACAACATGGTTATAGTACCTGGCTCCTTCTCTTCCATACAGGTGAACAGGGAAGGGGGGATTCCTCCAGACATAACGAGGTGTTCAGAGACAGGGTAGGACTTACCAGGAGTGAAAGTTAAAAACCAGAGAGGTCGCATTATGAACCATGTCTGACAAAATATCTGACCAAAATATGTGAAAACATCCAAATAAATGGACAGGCAGGAAACGTATCTAATAAGGCTCCTCGTGTCATGGACATCCTTTCCTCCAGGCTAAAACAAACTGGGCATTGGACCAGGTAGCCAGGTAGCCAGGCAGCCAGGTAGCCAGGGAGCCATGTAGCCAAGCAGCTAGGTAGCCAGGCAGCCAGGGAGCCATGTAGCCAAGCAGCCAGGTAGCTAGGCAGCCAGGTAGCCAGGGAGCCATGTAGCCAAGCAGCCAGGTAGCCAAGCAGCCAGGGAGCCATGTAGCCAAGCAGCCAGGTAGCCAGGTAGTGAGGTAGCAAGGTATTGTATGTTTACCCAGCCCACTGTGTTGTTTACCCCAACGCCCAACCTACAGTGGATCACATGAAAACACTATTTATATTTTCATTATCCAATTATGACTATCTGAGTAAGCATGGTAACTCAGCTGCAGTGTTTCTCTCTGGCTGGGGGCCTTGGGGTGGCCTAACTAGGGCTGTTTGCTACCCAGGCAGTAATGTGGTTTGTCATATGTAGTGCACGCAGGGCTTCCTGCACACGCTATTCACCCCATGAAGAGTCAGGCTTGTTGTGGGGCAGATATTTGAGGGCCCAACAGTTTTGTGTGCATTGGAGTATGTATGCAAGCGCGGCACTGCGATTGGCTAAGAAAAGCGCAGCTGTCAGCTGGTGTGTGAGGGTTCCCAGTATTTTTCCATCTTAAATGTAAAAAAATGGAGTGTGTGTTCAAGTGCTTTTGGTGGTTTAACTTATACTGCATGGGACACTCTCTCCTTGCAATTGGTTTTGGTTTGAACATCATCACGCAAACACTGGATGAAACGCACACCAACATACAATGTAGACAAATTCATTTAGAGGTCTAATGCTACTACACATTCAAGTATGCACTCAATGATCCCAACCATACATAACTTTATTAACTCTTCTCCAACAGCACAGGGAATTCTCAAAACTGACTCCATTAGGTTCAATTATTGTCTCTGTACTTTGTTGTTCTGTTGAACTATCTATTTTTACTGATTGGCATTCTATAAGTAAGAAACCAATTTAATGTCTATAACCAATACAAATCTAAACCTTAATCCAGTTCCAGTGGAAGAGTGCAGGCTGCAGAGTCATAAAGAATATGGCTCTGAGAACACAGGGTTCTCTACAGTGAGAGATGACATCATACAGAGAGCAGTGTCATCCCATCATGATTCTGACATGGCCCTGTGTTTCACCCTGTGTGTCACCCTGTGTGTCATCCTGTGTGCCATCGTAGCTCCCGCTATTCCTGTTGTCCAGTGCTCTGGCCTCCCTACACACAATGCCCAGCTGCATTGCTGTGGCCTGGCTGCCCTGCGTGGCATGGCGTGGGGTGGCGTGTTGTATGACTCAGTGTTAATTAGGTTAGGGAGTTGAGACTGTGTAGGTTGGGCTTATGTTAACAGGGCCGCTGATTTGGGCTTCCAGGATCTGGCAGCTGAGTAGGCAGCCCTACAATTGTCGCATTACAGCTGTGGGGAAGTGTGCAATTACGCAGGCTGCTGAGGAAAAGGACACTGCTTGGGAGACGGTTCGTCAGGTTCACTAGTCCACTATACAGCACACTTCCTCTACTCCTAGAGCATGTCTTATCCATAGCAGTGGGCCATACAACATATTTCCCCCCAAAATGATATTACTCCTGTCTGAACAGACATAAATAAAATCATTCAAAATACTACACCAGAGAGCATCATTTAGCTACATAGGTTCAATAGCTTCATAAAATAGCTGTGGATTAAGTTTTTATCACAAGTTGCAATTTGGGCAGCACATGTGCCAAATATAGAACAGCTTGTAGCATTGTGGCCATAGATATCAGCGAGAAAACGTAGGCCTACAGTTTGGAAAGCAAATGCCTACTGCTGAAAATAGAAGACTAATCTGGCTGTAGAAGCGAACAATTGTTTTATCAACAACTGTTGAGGGATTCTGAGTGAACAGCAATGTTTTTCAAAGTAGCTTATCACCGGTGAGTAGCCTATGCTTCATCTTCATCATTGGGTGAGTCAGTGTCACTGGACACACAGTATATATATATATATATATATATATATATATATATATATATATATACACAGTACCAGTCAAAAGTTTGGACATACCTACTCATTCAAGTGTTTTGTTTTATTTTTACTATTTTCTACATTGTAGAATAATAGTGAAGACATCAAAACTATGAAATAACACATATGGAATCATGTAGTAACCAAAAAAGTGTTAAACAAATCAAAATATATTTGAGATTTTAGATTCTTCAAAGTAGCCACCCTTTGCCTTGATGACAGATTTGCACATTCTTGGAATTCTCTCAACCAGCTACATGAGGAATGCTTTTCCAACAGTCTTGAAGGAGTTCCCACATATGCTGAACACTTGTTGGCTGCTTTTCCAACACTCTGTGGTCCAACTCATCCCAAACCATCTCAATTTGGTTGTGGTCGGGTGATTGTGGAGGCCAGGTCATCTGATGCAGCACTCCATCACTCTCTTTCCTGGTCAAATAGCCCTTACACAGCCTGGAGGTGTGTTGGGTCATTGTCCTGTTGAAAAATAAATTATAGTCCCACTATGCGCAAACCAGATGGTGTATTGCTGCAGAATGCTGTGGTAGCCATGCTGGTTAAGTGTGCGTTGAATTTTAAATAAATCAGACAGTGTCACCAGCAAAGCACCCCGACACCATCACACCTCTTCCTCCATAAGGTGGGAACCACACATGTGGGGAAATCATCCATTCACAAAGACATGGCGGTTGGAACCAAAAATCTGAAATTTGGACTCATCAGACCAAAGGACAGATTTCCACTGGTCAAATATCCATTGCTCGTATTTCTTTCTTTGCAGCAATTCGACCATGAAGGTCTGATTCACGCAGTCTCCTCTGAACAGTTGATGTGGAGATATGTCTGATACTTGAACTCTGTGAAGTCTTTATTTAGGCTGCAATTTCTGAGGCTGGTAACTCTAATGATCTTATCCTCTGCAGCAGAGGTAACCCTGGGTCCTCATGAGAGCCAGTTTCATCATAGCGCTTGATGGTTTTTGCGACTACACTTGAAGAAACTTCCAAAGTTCTTGAAATTTTTCCACATTGACTGACCTTAATGTCTTAAAGTAATGGTGGACTGTCATTTCTCTTTTCTTACTTGAGCTGTTCTTGCCATAATATGGACTTGGTATTTTACCAAATAGGGCTATCTTCTATATACCACCCCTACCTTGTGTGGTGGCATTTTTCTGCTTTACCAAATGAGGGGAGTTACAAACTACACACCAGTCAGAGTTATACTTAAATTACATCTTTAATAATAATAAGAGCTTTGCAATAGCCTCTTTTGACTTTCAATGATGCGCTATCTCTAATGAACCATTGAAAAGTGACTACAGAAAATTACAAAGATCTTTTATAGCCAAGATACACCCCTCTCAACCTACATGACGAACCACAGATCTTAGGAACTCTTCACAAAGGGACTTTTACTTGAGAAAGGAGTATCCCTTAGACAGATAGCATTCGCTATAAACTATCGCTCAGGTTGGTCTCTAAAACAAGGTTCTAATCTCGTTCCTGGTACTTCATAGCACAGAACCATTACCTCATGTTATCTGGAATGCTCTTTAGGTTTTATCACCCAAAGACATCGTAAATCTCCTCTGTCAGTGCTATCTCATTAGAGGCCCATCCTCAGTGGAACACACACACACAAATCTCTATTCTGTCGAATGTAACAACTATTATAATGGAATACAAGCATTATAACATAATCTTGCAATTTTCCATGACACTTGTCACAACACAATTGACTGGCTCAAATGCATTAAGAAGGAAATAAATTCTCCAAATTAACTTTTTTTACAAGACACACCTGTTAATTGAAATGCATTCCAGACGACTACCTCGTGAAGCTGGTTGAGAGAATGCCAAGAGTGTGCAAAGCTGTTATCAAGGCAAATGGTGGATACTTTGAAGAATCTCAAACATATTTTTATTTCTTTAAAACTTTTTTGGTTACTACATGATTCCATATGTGTTATTTCATCGTCATGTCTTCACTAAATGCATCAGGGCATTGCATGCATATAGGCTTATAGGCCTAGGCTTCCACTGTATGATATGAATATTTAAAATATAAAGGAAGAGAAGCCTCGGCCTAGACACAGAGAAAGAGAGAATGAGAGATATGCTTTATCGTTGTCGGATAGGCTACTGCTGTCTGCTATAAAGATATAGGCATACAGAAGAAGGAATTTTTATTTTTTTTTCGATCAGAATATTTTTTATAAAGATAAGCATTATATTGTTAGATTACATTCATCCACACTTCAAGTTCAACTGTTGGAGTCAGTTGGAGCGCCAAGTCAAGCCATTGTTTATCGGGAAAATACCAGCAGGATATTATATCATGGCAAACACAACATTACAGTTGGAAACTTTATTTGGCCAAAGAAAATGGCTCAACAGAATTAAACCTTCACAAAAGTTTTGAAAAGGCTATATTGCCGAAATTACCAAGAAAGGCTAGTGCCTGCTGTACCCAACAAATGACAGCAATAGGCTAATGATATTGAAAGGCCTACTTATAACCTATCTTAAACCAAATAAGGAACATACATTTAAAAAGACAGATCAAACTTCATTTAGCCAACAAAACTGTCTCAACAGAATGAAACAAAACACATTTTGCATATTTAAAAAACTGGTTTAGATGAATGAATAGGCCTAAAAAATAACAACGATTTAAAATAATAATAATGATAGAACAAATATGAATAAAGTTTAAAAAATGCATCCTACCTGAATAGTGAGTTGCCTGCATTTGGCCATTTGTGTGGTATTAAAAAATATTCTACTAATGTCTTCTAGCATATAAATGATGTAGAATTGCATGAAACGCGTTTATAAAAGGCAACTAAAAACATGTCTGCTCAACTGTATGCGTTATAGATGCATGCAATGCCCCCCAATGCGCCCCATACCCCCCACCCTCCAGCACCCACAACTCAAAACAAATTCCACAGCTACTGTATGTCCTTAACAGAGCCTAAATGAATATGGAGGCAACAGCATCGCTCACATAGACGTCCCAGTTTTAATCAGGTCTTACACGTGCTATAAGCATACACATGCACACAGTCACACACACACACACACACACACACACACACACACACACACACACACACACACACACACACACACACACACACACACACACACACACACACACACACACACACACACACGCACACGCACACACACACACTACATAGGTTATACTGTATATGCAGCCCACAATGTAGATATGCAACCAAAGCCCCCACACTGACACACTAAATCAGCAATTCAGGGATTGTAAAAGCAGCTTAAGAGGCATTTACAGGGTCAGAAGTCATTCAAATCCACCTCGTTAGAGCTAGGAGGCAGATGGAGGCAGATGGAGGCAGATGGAGGCAGATGGAGGCATGATTCACATTACTGGATCTGCATGCAAGGCTGCAGAAAATTTTGCCATTCAGCACATAAACAAACACAACACACACACACACAGACACAGACACACACACTGTGACACATAAACAAACAAAACACACACATGCAGACACACACACAAACACACACACTGTGACACATGGACAACAAACACACCCATTGTGACACATGGACAACAAACACACCCATTGTGACACATGGACACAAACACACACACTGTGACACATGGACACAAACACACACACTGTGACACATGGACAACAAACACACCCATTGTGACACATGGACACAAACACACACCCTGTGACACATGGACACAAACACACCCATTGTGACACATGGACACAAACACACACACTGTGACACATGGACACAAACACACACATTGTGACACTGTGATACATGGACACAAACACACATACTGTGACACATGGACACAAACACACACATTGTGACACTGTGACACATGGACACAAACACACACACACTGTGACACATGGACACAAACACAGACACTGTGACACATGGACAACAAACACACACACTGTGACACATGGACAACAAACACACCCATTGTGACACTGTGGTACATGGACACAAACACACACACTGTGGTACATGGACACAAACACACACACTGTGACACTGTGGTACATGGACACAAACACACACACTGTGACACATGGACACAAACACACACACTGTGACACATGGACAACAAACACACCCATTGTGACACATGGACAACAAACACACCCATTGTGACACATGGACACAAACACACACACTGTGACACATGGACACAAACACACACATTGTGACACTGTGATACATGGACACAAACACACATACTGTGACACATGGACACAAACACACACATTGTGACACTGTGACACATGGACACAAACACACACACACTGTGACACATGGACACCAACACACACACTGTGACACATGGACACCAACACACACACTGTGACACATGGACACAAACACACACATTGTGACACATGGACACAAACACACACACTGTGACACATGGACACAAACACACACATTGTGACACTGTGATACATGGACACAAACACACACACTGTGACACATGGACACAAACACACACACTGTGACACTGTGATACATGGACACACACTGTGACACATGGACACAAACACACACACTGTGACACTGTGATACATGGACACAAACACACACATTGTGACACTGTGATACATGGACACAAACACACACACTGTGACACTGTGATACATGGACACAAACACACACACTGTGACACTGTGACACATGGACACAAACACACACACTGTGACACTGTGATACATGGACACAAACACACACACTGTGACACTGTGACACATGGACACAAACACACACACTGTGACACATGGACACAAATTAAACCCTTAGAGCTACAACCCCAAATGCTCCCAGTATTAGAATGTAGAGGCTTGCCACAGTATTAGAATGTAGAGGCTTGCCACAGTATTAGAATGTAGAGGCTTGACACAGTATTAGAATGTAGAGGCTTGACACAGTATTAGAATGTAGAGGCTTTCCACAGTATTAGAATGTAGAGGCTTGACACAGTATTAGAATGTAGAGGCTTTCCACAGTATTATAATGTAGAGGCTTGACACAGTATTAGAATGTAGAGGCTTGACACAGTATTAGAATGTAGAGGCTTGACACAGTATTAGAATGTAGAGGCGTGCCACAGTATTAGAATGTAGAGGCTTGACACAGTATTAGAATGTAGAGGCTTGACACAATATTAGAATGTAGAGGCTTGCCACAGTATTAGAATGTAGAGGCTTGACACAGTATTAGAATGTAGAGGCTTGACACAGTATTAGAATGTAGAGGCTTGACACAGTATTAGAATGTAGAGGCTTGACACAGTATTAGAATGTAGAGGCTTGCCACAGTATTAGAATGTAGAGGCTTGACACAGTATTAGAATGTAGAGGCTTGACACAGTATTAGAATGTAGAGGCTTGACACAGTATTAGAATGTAGAGGCTTGCCACAGTATTAGAATGTAGAGGCTTGCCAGTATTAGAATGTAGAGGCTTGCCACATAATTAGAATGTAGAGTCTTGACACAGTATTAGAATGTAGAGGCTTGCCACAGTATTAGAATGTAGAGGCTTGCCACAGTATTAGAATGTAGAGGCTTGCCACAGTATTAGAATGTAGAGGCCTGACACAGTATTAGAATGTAGAGGCTTGCCACAGTATTAGAATGTAGAGGCTTGCCACAGTATTAGAATGTAGAGGCTTGACACAGTATTAGAATGTAGAGGCTTGCCACATAATTATAATGTAGAGGCTTGACACAGTATTTTAATGTAGAGGCTTGCCACATAATTAGAATGTAGAGGCTTGCCACAGTATTAGAATGTAGAGGCTTGCCACAGTATTAGAATGTAGAGGCTTGCCACAGTATTAGAATTTAGAGGCTTGCCACAGTATTAGAATGTAGAGGCTTGCCATAGTATTAGAATCTAGACACTTGCACAGTATTAGAATTTAGAGGCTTTCCACAGTATTAGAATGTAGAGGCTTGCCACAGTATTAGAATCTAGACACTTGCCACAGTATTAGAATGTAGAGGCTTGACACAGTATTATAATGTAGAGGCTTGCCACAGTATTAGAATGTAGAGGCTTGACACAGTATTAGAATGTAGAGGCTTGCCACATAATTAGAATGTAGAAGCTTGCCACAGTATTAGAATGTAGAGGCTTGACACAGTATTATAATGTAGAGGCTTGTCACATAATTAGAATGTAGAGGCTTGCCACAGTATTAGAATCTAGAGGCTTGCCACAGTATTAGAATGTAGAGGCTTGCCACAGTATTAGAATGTAGAGGCTTGCCACATTATTAGAATGTAGAGGCTTGCCACATAATTAGAATGTAGAGGCTTGCCACAGTATTAGAATGTAGAGGCTTGCCACATAATTAGAATGTAGAGGCTTGACACAGTATTAGAATGTAGAGGCTTGCCACAGTATTAGAATGTAGAGGCTTGCCACAGTATTAGAATGTAGAGGCTTGCCAGTATTAGAATGTAGAGGCTTGCCACATAATTAGAATGTAGAGGCTTGACACAGTATTAGAATGTAGAGGCTTGCCACAGTATTAGAATCTAGACACTTGCCACAGTATTAGAATGTAGAGGCTTGCCACAGTATTAGAATGTAGAGGCTTGCCACATAATTAGAATGTAGAGGCTTGACACAGTATTATAATGTAGAGGCTTGCCACATAATTAGAATGTAGAGGCTTGCCACAGTATTAGAATGTAGAGGCTTGCCACATAATTAGAATGTAGAGGCTTGCGACATAATTAGAATGTAGAGGCTTGCCACAGTATTAGAATGTAGAGGCTTGCCACATAATTAGAATGTAGAGGCTTGCGACATTATTAGAATGTAGAGGCTTGACACAGTATTAGAATGTAGAGGCTTGCCACAGTATTAGAATGTAGAGGCTTGACACAGTATTAGAATGTAGAGGCTTGCCACAGTATTTGAATGTAGAGGCTTGCCACAGTATTAGAATGTACTTGCCACAGTATTAGAATGTAGAGGCTTGCCACAGTATTAGAATGTAGAGGCTTGACACAGTATTAGAATGTAGAGGCTTGCCACAGTATTAGAATGTAGAGGCTTTCCACAGTATTAGAATGTAGAGGCTTGCCACAGTATTAGAATGTAGAGGCTTGCCACAGTATTAGAATCTAGACACTTGCCACAGTATTAGAATGTAGAGGCTTGACACAGTATTAGAATGTAGAGGCTTGCCACAGTATTATAATGTAGAGGCTTGCCACAGTATTAGAATGTAGAGGCTTGCCACAGTATTAGAATGTAGAGGCTTGACACAGTATTAGAATGTAGAGGCTTGCCACATAATTAGAATGTAGAGGCTTGACACAGTATTATTATGTAGAGGCTTGCCACATTATTAGAATGTAGAGGCTTGCCACAGTATTAGAATGTAGAGACTTGACACAGTATTAGAATGTAGAGGCTTGCCACAGTATTAGAATGTAGAGGCTTGCCACAGTATTAGAATGTAGAGGCTTGCCATAGTATTAGAATGTAGAGGCTTGCCACATAATTAGAATGTAGAGGCTTGACACAGTATTAGAATGTAGAGGCTTGCCACAGTATTAGATTGTAGAGGCTTGCCACAGTATTAGAATGTAGAGGCTTGCCAGTATTAGAATGTAGAGGCTTGCCACATAATTAGAATGTAGAGGCTTGACACAGTATTAGAATGTAGAGGCTTGCCACAGTATTAGAATCTAGACACTTGCCACAGTATTAGAATGTAGAGGCTTGCCACAGTATTAGAATGTAGAGGCTTGCCACATAATTAGAATGTAGAGGCTTGACACAGTATTATAATGTAGAGGCTTGCCACATAATTAGAATGTAGAGGCTTGCCACAGTATTAGAATGTAGAGGCTTGCCACATAATTAGAATGTAGAGGCTTGCGACATAATTAGAATGTAGAGGCTTGACACAGTATTAGAATGTAGAGGCTTGCCACAGTATTAGAATGTAGAGGCTTGCCACAGTATTAGAATGTAGAGGCTTGCCACAGTATTAGAATCTAGAGGCTTGCCACAGTATTAGAATGTAGAGGCTTGCCACAGTATTAGAATGTAGAGGCTTGCCACATTATTAGAATGTAGAGGCTTGCCACATAATTAGAATGTAGAGGCTTGCCACAGTATTAGAATGTAGAGGCTTGCCACATAATTAGAATGTAGAGGCTTGACACAGTATTAGAATGTAGAGGCTTGCCACAGTATTAGAATGTAGAGGCTTGCCACAGTATTAGAATGTAGAGGCTTGCCAGTATTAGAATGTAGAGGCTTGCCACATAATTAGAATGTAGAGGCTTGACACAGTATTAGAATGTAGAGGCTTGCCACAGTATTAGAATCTAGACACTTGCCACAGTATTAGAATGTAGAGGCTTGCCACAGTATTAGAATGTAGAGGCTTGCCACATAATTAGAATGTAGAGGCTTGACACAGTATTATAATGTAGAGGCTTGCCACATAATTAGAATGTAGAGGCTTGCCACAGTATTAGAATGTAGAGGCTTGCCACATAATTAGAATGTAGAGGCTTGCGACATAATTAGAATGTAGAGGCTTGCCACAGTATTAGAATGTAGAGGCTTGCCACATAATTAGAATGTAGAGGCTTGCGACATTATTAGAATGTAGAGGCTTGACACAGTATTAGAATGTAGAGGCTTGCCACAGTATTAGAATGTAGAGGCTTGACACAGTATTAGAATGTAGAGGCTTGCCACAGTATTTGAATGTAGAGGCTTGCCACAGTATTAGAATGTACTTGCCACAGTATTAGAATGTAGAGGCTTGCCACAGTATTAGAATGTAGAGGCTTGACACAGTATTAGAATGTAGAGGCTTGCCACAGTATTAGAATGTAGAGGCTTTCCACAGTATTAGAATGTAGAGGCTTGCCACAGTATTAGAATGTAGAGGCTTGCCACAGTATTAGAATCTAGACACTTGCCACAGTATTAGAATGTAGAGGCTTGACACAGTATTAGAATGTAGAGGCTTGCCACAGTATTATAATGTAGAGGCTTGCCACAGTATTAGAATGTAGAGGCTTGCCACAGTATTAGAATGTAGAGGCTTGACACAGTATTAGAATGTAGAGGCTTGCCACATAATTAGAATGTAGAGGCTTGACACAGTATTATTATGTAGAGGCTTGCCACATTATTAGAATGTAGAGGCTTGCCACAGTATTAGAATGTAGAGACTTGACACAGTATTAGAATGTAGAGGCTTGCCACAGTATTAGAATGTAGAGGCTTGCCACAGTATTAGAATGTAGAGGCTTGCCATAGTATTAGAATGTAGAGGCTTGCCACATAATTAGAATGTAGAGGCTTGACACAGTATTAGAATGTAGAGGCTTGCCACAGTATTAGATTGTAGAGGCTTGCCACAGTATTAGAATGTAGAGGCTTGCCAGTATTAGAATGTAGAGGCTTGCCACATAATTAGAATGTAGAGGCTTGACACAGTATTAGAATGTAGAGGCTTGCCACAGTATTAGAATCTAGACACTTGCCACAGTATTAGAATGTAGAGGCTTGCCACAGTATTAGAATGTAGAGGCTTGCCACATAATTAGAATGTAGAGGCTTGACACAGTATTATAATGTAGAGGCTTGCCACATAATTAGAATGTAGAGGCTTGCCACAGTATTAGAATGTAGAGGCTTGCCACATAATTAGAATGTAGAGGCTTGCGACATAATTAGAATGTAGAGGCTTGACACAGTATTAGAATGTAGAGGCTTGCCACAGTATTAGAATGTAGAGGCTTGCCACAGTATTAGAATGTAGAGGCTTGCCAGTATTAGAATGTAGAGGCTTGCCACATAATTAGAATGTAGAGGCTTGACACAGTATTAGAATGTAGAGGCTTGCCACAGTATTAGAATGTAGAGGCTTGACACAGTATTAGAATGTAGAGGCTTTCCACAGTATTAGAATGTAGAGGCGTGCCACAGTATTAGAATGTAGAGGCTTGCCACAGTATTAGAATGTAGAGGCTTGCCACAGTATTAGAATGTAGAGGCTTGCCACAGTATTAGAATGTAGAGGCTTGCCACAGTATTAGAATGTAGAGGCTTGCCACAGTATTAGAATGTAGAGGCTTGACACAGTATTAGAATGTAGAGACTTGACACAGTATTATAATGTAGAGGCTTGCCACATTATTAGAATGTAGAGGCTTGCCACAGTATTAGAATGTAGAGACTTGCCACAGTATTAGAATGTAGAGGCTTGCCACAGTATTAGAATGTAGAGGCTTGACACAGTATTAGAAGCTAGACACTTGCCACAGTATTAGAATGTAGAGGCTTGCCACAGTATTATAATGTAGAGGCTTGCCACAGTATTAGAATGTAGAGGCTTGCCACATAATTAGAATGTAGAGACTTGACACATTATTAGAATGTAGAGGCTTGCCACAGTATTAGAATGTAGAGACTTGCCACAGTATTAGAATGTAGAGGCTTGTCACAGTATTAGAATGTAGAGGCTTGCCACAGTATTAGAATGTAGAGGCTTGACACAGTATTAGAAGCTAGACACTTGCCACAGTATTAGAATGTAGAGGCTTGCCACAGTATTATAATGTAGAGGCTTGCCACAGTATTAGAATGTAGAGGCGTGCCACAGTATTAGAATGTAGAGGCTTGACACAGTATTAGAATGTATAGGCTTGCCACAGTATTAGAATGTAGAGACTTGCCACAGTATTATAATGTAGAGGCTTGACACAGTATTATAATGTAGAGGCTTGTCACATAATTAGAATGTAGAGGCTTGCCATAGTATTAGAATGTAGAGGCTTGCCACAGTATTAGAATGTAGAGGCTTGCCACATAATTAGAATGTAGAGGCTTGCCAGTATTAGAATGTAGAGGCTTGCCACAGTATTAGAATGTAGAGGCTTGCCACAGTATTAGAATGTAGAGGCTTGCCACAGTATTAGAATGTAGAGGCTTGCCACAGTATTAGAATGTAGAGGCTTGCCACATAATTAGAATGTAGAGGCTTGCCACATAATTAGAATGTAGAGGCTTGACACAGTATTAGAATGTAGAGGCTTGACACAGTATTAGAATGTAGAGGCTTGCCACAGTATTAGAATGTAGAGGCTTGCCACAGTATTAGAATGTAGAGGCTTGACACAGTATTAGAATGTAGAGGCTTGCCACAGTATTAGAATGTAGAGGCTTGCCACAGTATTAGAATGTAGAGGCTTGACACAGTATTAGAATGTAGAGGCTTGCCACAGTATTAGAATGTAGAGGCTTGCCACAGTATTAGAATGTAGAGGCTTGCCACAGTATTAGAATGTAGAGGCTTGCCACAGTATTAGAATGTAGAGGCTTGCCACGGTATTAGAATGTAGAGGCGTGCCACGGTATTAGAATGTAGAGGCTTGCCACAGAATTAGAATGCAGAGGCTTGCCACAGAATTAGAATGTAGAGGCTTGACACAGTATTAGAATGTAGAGGCGTGCCACGGAATTAGAATGTAGAGGCTTGCCACAGAATTAGAATGTAGAGGCTTGCCACAGAATTAGAATGTAGAGGCGTGCCACAGAATTAGAATGTAGAGGCGTGCCACAGAATTAGAATGTAGAGGCTTGCCACAGAATTAGAATGCAGAGGCTTGCCACAGAATTAGAATGTAGAGGCTTGACACAGTATTAGAATGTAGAGGCGTGCCACGGAATTAGAATGTAGAGGCTTGCCACAGAATTAGAATGTAGAGGCTTGCCACAGAATTAGAATGTAGAGGCGTGCCACAGAATTAGAATGTAGAGGCGTGCCACAGAATTAGAATGTAGAGGCTTGACACAGTATTAGAATGTAGAGGCTTGCCACAGAATTAGAATGTAGAGGCTTGCCACAGAATTAGAATGTAGAGGCGTGCCACAGAATTAGAATGTAGAGGCGTGCCACAGAATTAGAATGTAGAGGCTTGACACAGTATTAGAATGTAGAGTCGTGCCACGGTATTAGAATGTAGAGGCTTGCAAAAGTAAATGATGTGGGAAAAGATGTGAAAATGAGATATGCCCACAATTTAAACTAATCAAACAATAATTACTGTGAGAAGTATCTCTGGTTATAAAAATAGGGAATGGAGTGGCTAACCATTATAGGCCTACAGTATATTGAGGATCTGTGGTGTCAAAGGACTGTGGCTGTTACTACATTTCCTATTTAAACTCAACCTTGGATGACTTCTGGATGCAGACTTTGCATTCACTGCCATCTGGATTGTTTGTGGGAGACAGTGCTCCCGAGACAGTGAGCCCTACATCATCAACCCCTTCTCCCCCTCCTACTGTCTCCCTCATTTCTGTCTCCCCACCCGTCTCCCATGTCTCCCCTCGTCCCTTCCTCTCTCCCTGCCTCTCTGTCTGTCTCCCTCCTCCCTCCCTGTCTCCACCTGCATCTCCCTCCCTCTCTCCTCCCCCATCCTGCCTCCCAGTGGTGGCAGAGAGAGCACCTAGCTGTCAGGCTGTCTGCTCCATTGGGCCATGGGGCTGCTGTCTGTCACTCCACATTGCTGGCCTGTTACAGGGCTCCACCACACCGCCACACCGTCACAGCATACAGCACAGATCCACATGGCGTGTTATTATGGCCTGACCCCTGTGGCCGTGTTGTGCCGCACGCATTCACAATGTCACTATCACCACACTCTGACACGCCCGGCTGTACGCCGTGGCAGTCTAAAACACTGCAGCCAATCAGTCAAGGAGAGAAGAACCGAGAGGAAGGGAGAGAGATACCGATTGAAAGAGATACAGAGTGAGAAAGAGAGCGAAAAAGGAGAGGGAGAGGTATAGATAGAGAGGGGAGGAGTTGGTGAGGGAGAAAGAGAGACGGTGGAGGAGTTGGAAGGAGGGGAGAAATAAATGGTCCTCTAGAGTAGGATGGGTAGAGATGCATAGACAAGGAGAGAGAAAAGAAGAGGAAGGGAGAGGAAGGAAGACAGCTCAGGCAGGAGCTTGAGGGAGAGAGGAGAAGAGGTATGGGGGAGAGAGGAGAGGAGAGGAGGTATGGGGAAGAGAGGAGGTATGGGGAAGAGAGGAGAGGAGGTATGGGGAAGAGAGGAGGTATGGGGAAGAGAGGAGAGGAGGTATGGGGGAGAGAGGAGAGGAGAGGAGGTATGGGGAAGAGAGGAAAGGAGGTATGGGGAAGAGAGGAGAGGAGGTATGGGGGAGAGAGGAGAAGAGGTATGGGGGAGAGAGGAGAGGAGGTATGGGGGAGAGAGGAGAAGAGGTATGGGGGAGAGAGGAGAGGAGGTATGGGGAAGAGAGGAGAGGAGGTATGGGGAAGAGAGGAGAGGAGAGGAGGTATGGGGAAGAGAGGAAAGGAGGTATGGGGAAGAGAGGAGAGGAGGTATGGGGAAGAGAGGAGAGGAGGTATGGGGAAGAGAGGAGAGGAGGTCTGGGGAAGAGAGGAGAGGGGGTATGGGGAAGAGAGGAGAGGAGGTATGGGGAAGAGAGGAGAGGGGGTATGGGGAAGAGAGGAGAGGAGGTATGGGGAAGAGAAGAGTGGAGGTATGGGGAAGAGAGGAGAGGAGGTATGGGCAAGAGAGGAGAGGAGGTATGGGGAAGAGAGGAGAGGAGGTATGGGGAAGAGAGGAGAGGAGGTATGGGGGAGAGAGGAGAGGGGGTATGGGGAAGAGAGGAGAGGAGGTATGGGGAAGAGAGGAGAGGAGGTATGGGGAAGAGAGGAGAGGAGGTATGGGGAAGAGAGGAGAGGAGGTATGGGGATTAGAGGAGAGGAGGTATGGGGAAGAGAGGAGAGGAGGTATGGGGAAGAGAGGAGAGGAGGTATGGGGAAGGATGAGGGAAGCCGATAAATAGAGACAGAGAGAGAGATCAAGGTAGAGATAAACAAGAAAACGAAATGGGGACAGATTGATAGAGAAAAATAGTGAGATGGAGAAAGAGAGCGAGGGGATGGAGAAAAAAGGAGGCAATAGATAAACAGTGAAAGAGAAAAGGAGCTGGACTGTAAGAATGGGGGAGGGATGCATGTGAAACCAACAAGTCTTTCACACCAGTCACTGCGTGTGTGGTCTCCTAGCAACACTGTCTGCTACTTGTCTCTCTCCAACCGCTAAATATTCACAAAGGGGGATGTTAGCGCTGTCGTTCATGATTATCTGAATGGTAAAGTTAACATGCTAGGGATCCAATTCTACCCCGCTTAATTAGCCTTTCTGTGTACACCTACATTGTGTCTTAATTTCCATAGTATATCTATAATATAGATTCCATACGCTGTGTAGAGAGTGCCATTTTCATATATTCTCCAAATGATACACAGTCATCTTTAAGGCTACCAGTCGATTCCACATACAGTATATGTATTACGAAAATCCATATAGGCCTACTATGAAATTAAATTGGAAGCAACTTTTCCAATGGTGTGATGATGTTATCACGCTGTATTTGGTGTATATCGTTGTGGTAGTTAAGAGAATACAGTGTGTTGAGTCACTGTGATGTATGGTCAGAAAGGAACCCCACAGGGACACTACATGGGATTACTGCCAACCACTGGGCTGCTCACACTAAAACAAATGAATGCAAAGACCTTCATTCATACAATGCATGAGAAATAGAGCAGTATTGGGTGTCAAATGACTGCATGTGACCGGCAGCACTTCAGAATGAAGATAATTGAATAATGCAATGTATGGAATATAGAGTGAGTACAAGACAAGTACAATACAATTCTGAAGGTCAGTGGTGGGCAATTTAGATGGGGTGGGGACCACAAAGAAATCTGAACTCATCATGAGGGGTCGCATTGGCTCAAGAGTCTGCTTACCCACATCCATACCCACACATGGAGTCAGAGTCGGCCCTAGACTTTTGGGGACCCTAAGTAAAATTCTGTTGCAGTTTTTTAACATGACATCTGAGTGATAGTGATGAACAAAATCATTGGGGGCACCTCGTTCTGTAATTCGACCATGATTAATACAAGTTTAGTTAGGTGGCTAGACTAATTTACCAATCTGCAAAATGTTAGCTGACATGAGCTAATTGAGTGACTGTCAGTATCTGACATAGCAAGAGAAAACCTGCTGATTCACAACCACATTTAGAAATGGCACCCTGTGTATTCTTCTATTCTAACTCTCTACAGTTAGTTGAGTCCCCCCCAAAAATAAATAAATGAATAGATCCTCTGACATTCCACAGAGGTATTCCCGAGAATACTGGGGGAGGAGGACCAATGAAAATGTACTGTTAAAATGCATGAGGACTTAAAAATACAATTGACTAAGCTGACTAAAACTGATATGGTAGGCAGTATAATCTTCAATTTCTGTGTGATAATTATGACAAACTCAATTTTACCAGATCAATAAAATTAGATTAGAAAGAGAAAGCCACTGAAACAAATTAAACTGAGAGAGTACACTTTTAAATAAAAACATTGGATGCTGACCCTAACAAAGTTCACTGGGTATAGTCACCTAGTTCAAAGAACATACAGACTCGTACACACACGCGCAAAAACAAGCACAAACACACGCGTATGCACGCACACCACACACACACACACACGTACAAACACACTGTATATAAACACACTACACCCTCCTTGGTTGGCATATCCCTCTTCCACCCCTGCATTGGCTGCTCCAGCCAGCCCAGTCAACGACTGCTTCTCTTCCTCTGCATTGTACAAACTGAGTGAACAATGAATCTTTCATTGAGTTGGAACCAAAAAGATACTCAAAATACCTTCCTCCGTCCTCACATATATTTCTGTCTCATTGCATTATGTGAAGAAAAGCCAATAGCAGAGCTCTGTGTGTGTGTGTGTGTGTATGTGTGTGTGTGTGTGTGCGTACTCGCGTGTGCGTACGTGTGTACAGTGCCTTGCAAAAGTATTCATCCCCCTTGCCGTTTTTCCAATTTTGTTGCATTACAACCTGTAATTTAAATAGATTTTTATTTGGATTTATGTATCAAGCCCCTAAATAAGATCTGGTGCAACTAATTACCTTCAGAAGTCACATAATTAGTTAAATAAAATCCACCTGTGTGCAATCTAAGTATCACATGATCTGTCACATGATCTCAGAACACCTGTTCTGAAAGGCCCCAGAGTCTGCAACATCACTAAGCAAGGGACACCACCAAGCAAGCAGCACCATGAAGACCAAGGAGCTCTCCAAACAGGTCAGGGACACAGTTGTGGAAAAGTACAGATCAGGGTTGGGTTATAAAAAAAGATACAAAACTTTGAACATCCCATGGAGCACCGTTAAATCCATTATTAAAAAATGGAAAGAATATGGCACCACAACTGCTCCTCTCCTTGTTCGGGCGGCGTTCGGCGGTTGACGTCACCGGTCTTCTAACTATCGCCGCTCCATTTTTCATTGTTCCATTTGTTTTGTCTTGTTCCCCGCACACCTGGTTTACATTCCCTAATCACACTGCATATATATATTCCTCTTTTCCCCCCATGTCTTTGTGTGGAATTGTTTTGTTTTGTGTTTGTTGTATCGTGCCAATCTGTTTTTTTTCACCCTGGGCATTGCCTGTACCCTATTTGGGGAATTATTGGTGAACCTTATTGTTATATTATTGATGGTATTTTGCGCTTGTCACTTTTGCCGGTTGGCTTGAGTGGTAGCTGTTTGCGCCTGCCTGTTTGTTGCTCTTGACTAATAAAGTCGCCTGATCACTTATTCTCTGCTTGCCTGCACTTGACTCGAATGACCAGTAGTGAAAACCCTGACAACAACAAACCTGCCAAGAGAGGGCCACCCACCAAAACTCACGGACCAGGCAAGGAGGGCATTAATCAGAGAGGCAACAAAGAAACCAAAGATAACCCTGAAGGAGCTGCAAAGCTCCACAGCAGAGATTGGAGTATCTGTCCATAGGACCACTTTAAGCCATACACCCCACAGAGCTGGGCTTTACGGAAGAGTGGCCAGAAAAAAAGCCATTGCTTAAAGAAACAAATAAGCAAACGCGTTTGGTGTTCGCCAAAAGGCATGTGGGAGACTCCTCAAACATATGGAAGAAGGTACTCAGGTCAGATGAGACTAAAATTGAGCTTTTTGGCCATCAAGGAAAACGCTATGTCTGGCGCAAACCCAACACCTCTCATGACCCTGAGAACACCAATCACACAGTGAAGCATGGTGGTGGCAGCATCATGCTGTGGGGATGTTTTTCATCTGCAGGGACTGGGAAACTGGTCATGAGGAATAATGGATGGCGCTAAATACAGGGGAATTCTTGAGGGAAACCTGTTTTTGTCTTCCAGAGATTTGAGACTGGGACAGAGGTTCACCTTCCAGCAGGACAATGACCCTAAGCATACTGCTAAAGCAACACTTAAGTGGTTTAGGGGGAAACATTTAAATGTCTTGGAATGGCCTAGTCAAAGCCCAGACCTCAATCCAACTGAGAATCTGTGGTATGACTTAAAGATTTCTGTACACCAGCGGAACCCATCCAACTTGAAGGAGCTGGAGCAGTTTTTCCTTGAATAATGGGCAAAAATCCCATTGGCTAGATGTGCCAATATGTACTTATAGAGACATACCCAGAGAGACTTGCAGCTGTAATTGCTGCAAAAGGTGGCTCTACAAAGTATTGACTTTAGGGAGGGTGAATAGTTATGCACGCTCAAGTTTTCAGTTTTTTTGTCTTATTTCTTGTTTGTTTCACAAAAATATATATTTTGCATCTTCAAAGTGGTAGACATGTTGTGTAAATGAAATGATACAAACCCCCAAAAAATCTATTTTAATTCCAGGTTGTAAGGCAACAAAATAGGAAAATTGCCAAGGGGGGTGAATGCTTTCGCAAGCCACCGTACACTTGCGTGCATAGTGAATTAGTGTAACCTTTTTGGAGTATGTGTTTAAGGCCAAAACCATACTGTATATTACCTTATGATTCTTTCCTATTTTTGCAAGCAAATTAAAATTACAGTAAACTAGTCGTGCTCTCTCTTTCTCTCTCCCTCCCTCTCTCTTGCTCTACCACCATGGTATAGTCAACATACAAAGGCACTCAATGACCTCCCTCTCCCCTTCCCTCCCTCCTGCCCTCCATTCCCTACCCCAACCTGCCGTTGGCTTCATCATCTCTGGCTGGTATCTGCAGTAACCAAGGTGACTCAGTACACATGAACATTCACTGGCCACACACACACGCACACACACACACACACACACACACACACACACACACACACACACACACACACACACACACACACACACACACACACACACACACACACACACCCCCGCCCCCCCCCCCCCCCCCCCCCCCACACACACACACACACACACACACACACACACACACACACACACACACACACACACACACACACACACCCCCGCCCCCCCCCCCCCCCCCACACACACACACACACACAGACACACACACACACACACACACACACACACACACACACACACACACAGACACACACTGTGCTCAAGAAAATTCCAAATGGAAGAGAAGCTACAACAACCCCAGAGCTCCAGACACACACAACCACCTCTACTGTCTCAGACAATACCTTAGTGCTGCTCTGTGAGAGAGAGAGAGAGAGAGAGAGAGAGAGAAGAGAGAGAGAGAGAGAGAGAGGAGAGAGAGAGAGAGAGAGAGAGAGAGAGGAAGAGAGAGAGGAAGAGAGAGGGGGAGAGAGGGAGAGAGAGAGAGAGAGAGAGAAAGAGAGAGAGGAAGAGAGAGGGGGAGAGAGGGAGAGAGAGAGAGAGAGAGAGAAAGAGAGAGAGGAAGAGAGAGAGGAAGAGAGAGGGGGAGAGAGGGAGAGAGAGAGAGAGAGAGAGAGAGAGAGGAAGAGAGAGAGGAAGAGAGAGGGGGAGAGAGGGAGCGAGAGAGAGGAAGAGAGAGGGGGAGAGAGGGAGAGAGAGGGGGAGAGAGGGAGAGAGAGGGGAAGAGAGGGAGAGAGCGAGAGAGAGAGTGAGAGATATAGAGGGGGAAGAGAGAGAGAGAGAAAGAGAGCGAGAGAGAGAGAAGGGGGGACGAAGAGAGTGGAAGCGAGAGAGAGAAAGAAAGTTGAGAGATAGAGGGGGCAGAGAAGAAGAGAGAGGAAAAGAGAATGAGAGAGAAGGGGGAGAGGAAGAGAGAGAAAGAGAGAGGAAGAGACAGAGTATATACTGCCACTGAAAGCTCAGCATGTGTGGTACAGTATGTGCATGATGAGAGGCTTGGCACAACAGCACATCACACTCCTCAGTGACACCAATGGGTTGCTGCTGAGTCTCTCATACAACAGGATAACTTGCCCTTGAGACACAGACACACTCTGCCTCAGCTGCCTCTGTGAGCCGAAATTCACACACTCCAAATGACCAGGCCAGCTTGACCTGCTGCTGGTGACCTGCTGCTGGTGTCCTGCGTTGCCATGGGCAATTTGGTATCCACCATCATGTCATACACACACAGACAGGAACACACACAAACACTCACTTACTTGCACTCATGCATGCACACACAAAAAAACAGCACATCATGCAAAGAAACACACACTGATATCCCTCCCACCTCTAAATCTCTGGGGAGCATCTGGTTGAGTTGAGGCTGGTTGAGGGTACTTCCTGTGACTACTTCCTGTCATGTGCTGTCTGTGCAACTGGGTTCATCCCTCTCAGAAGGCATGTGAGTGTGGAAAGGACGAAGGTCTGTGTGTGTGTGTGTGTGTGTGTGTGTGTGTGTGTGTGTGTGTGTGTGTGTGTGTGTGTGTGTGTGTGTGTGTGTGTGTGTGTGTGTGTGTGTGTGTGTATGAGAGAGAGAGGAGAGAGAGAGAGAGAGAGAGAGAGAGAGAGAGAGAGAGGGGAGTAAGAAAGAGAGAGAGAGAGAGAGAGAGAGAGAGAGAGAGAGAGAGAGAGGGGGGGAGTAAGAAAGAGAGAGAGAGAGAGAGAGAGAGAGAGAGAGAGAGAGAGAGAGAGAGGAGTAAGAAAGAGAGAGAGAGAGAGAGGAGTAAGAAAGAGAGAGAGAGAGAGAGAGGAGTAAGAAAGAGAGAGAGAGGAGTAAGAAAGAGAGAGAGAGGAGTAAGAAAGAGAGAGAGAGAGAGAGGAGTAAGAAAGAGAGAGAGAGGAGTAAGAAAGAGAAAGAGAGGAGTAAGAAAGAGAGAGAGAGGAGTAAGAGAGAGAGAGAGAGAGAGAGAGAGAGAGAGAGAGAGAGAGAGAGAGAGAGAGAGAGAGAGAGAGAGAGAGAGAGAGAGAGGGTTGGTATCAGTAATGAAAATGGTAAAAATGCAGTTCCTCAGGGAGAACGGGGCGCCCCGTACTGCTGAAGCCTAAAGACACACACTCCTGAACACTAAGCCAGCATCCTTTCCCAAACAGGATCTGACTATCCTATCGTCTGATGCCAATTTCCCTGCAACATTGCCCTGCGCCCTCCTCGATACTCAGAAATCTTTTGTATAATTCAGAGCATTTGTTTGTTTTGTGACCAATCAAAAAATTATGAAAATATAGGAAACATTGAAAAACATGGATGCAAATGTGTTTTTAGGCAAACCTACAATGCCTCTGAGATCATTAAAAATGTAGTAGCATCATGAGGCAATGAATCAGGACTATGTGAAAAATACATACAACATGATACACAGTCATGTACACTTTCATTTCTACCATCTCCCAAAATTGCCATCATGTTCTGTCTGAGAAGACACCAATGTCTAAGAGTGTGTCTGTCTGTCTACTGTAGTTGAGGTCTATTTCTGAGTTAAATATATTTACATACTGTGTAGCAAACCCAGATGAGATGAGATCCATGACAATTAACACAGTATTTGGAGAAGATAGAGCCCTACCCCTGGGGGGGTGTACCCTTTGACCTCTTCTGAAGTGGAGCGAGCAGCAAGGAGCAGTGTTTCTGTAATGTTTACCTGTTTCTGGGCCAGCCAGCGAAAGAGAGGAGAAAGGGATGCTACTGGAAGGAGGTCTGCTGCTCTGCACTGCCTTCCATGCCTGTTTCGCTCCCTCGCTGTTGTGTATGATTCATGTTCCAATAAACCACTTCTTTGAAACATTTATGTGGTTTTACTTGTTTTTCTCCTATCGCTGCCCTCTTTTGTTCCTTTCAACTGCCTCTTTTCCCCCCAAAAAATCTGCACTGTTGCTGAGCAGGAATCATATTCTAAATCTACCTCTCTCCTCTCTCTCCTCTCTCTCCCTCCCTCTCTTGTTCACTACAGTCTAAATAGTAGATTAACCCTTTCCCCTTCATTTATCTTCATTTATGCTGGATGTCAGCTTTGTGCAGTTCAGTGGGTGAATGGCTTTTATTGCTGGCTCCAACAAAATGGCCTTAATCAACACAACACTAACACTAATCACATTATGGTCATTTCAACCAGCATTCTACTGTAAGGCATATTGTACTGTGCATCCAATTTGCAAGGTCAACTCGACCAAATCACAAATAGATGTTGGACTAGTCTCGCTGCCAGACTCATGATACAGCGACTGATGTTGCAAGATACTAATGTTGGACTAATGTCTGCGCGGAAAAAGTATAGTGTTTAATAAATGAATGTCTGGGTTTCGATCAGACGGAGAGGAGCTCATCCACACACGCTGAGTTCTCAAAGAGGAGAGAAGAGGTGGGGGCTGTTGTTATGAGAGACATACACATCACAATATCTCATTGAAACCCTCATCTCTGTCAAGTTTATTGCCATATAAAGACAGTTATTATGATTGATCTAGACTTCCATGTGACTCAGAATCTTACATCATTTGGGAAGATTCTGTGTAGGGTAACTTTTATTTTATTATAAGTTATATGTTTTTAGGGATTAGATCAGCTTTAATATTGCAGATAGATTGTAGCTTCCATCAATGTAATTGTCTGCATCACTTCCAATCCCCCATATATATTGTATATATATACCCCATAATGACAAAGCGAAAACAGGTTTTTAACCTGTTAACAACTGTATTAAAAATAGAAATACCTTATTTAAATAAGTATTCAGACCCTTTGATATCCTGTTTCCATTGAACATCCTTGAGAGGTTTCTACAACTTGATTGGAGTCCTCCTGTGGTAAATTTAATTGATTGGACATGATTTGGAAAGGCACACACCTGTCTATATAAGGACCAACGGTTGACAGTGCATATCAGTACAACCAAGCCATGAGGTCGAAGGAATTGTCCGTTGACCTCTGAGACAGAATTGTGTTTAGATAAAGATCTGGGGAAGGGTACAAAAAAATGTCTGCAGCATTGAAGGTCCCCAAGAACACAGTGGCCTCCATCATTCTTAAATGGAAGAAGTTTCAAACCACCAACACTTTTCCTAGTGCTGGCCACCCGACCAAACTGAGCAATTGGGGGAGAAGGGCCTTGGTCAGGGAGGTGACAACGAACCCGATGGTCACTCTGACAGAGCAACAGAGTTCCTCTGTGGAGATGGGAGAACCTTCCAGAAGGGCAACCATTTCTGCAGCACTCCACCAATCAGGCCTTTATGGTATAGTGGCCAGACGGAAGCCACTCCTCAGTAAAAGGAACATAACAGCCCGCTTGGAGTTTGCCAAAAGGCACCTAAAGACTCTCAAGCCATGAGAAACAGATTCTCTGGGTTAATGAAACCAAGACTGACATCGTTGGCCTGAATGCCAAGCGTCACGTCAGGAGGAAACCTGGCACCATCCCTACGGTGAAGCATGGTGGTGGCAGCATCATGCTGTGGGGATGTTTATCAGCGGCAGGGACTGGGAGGCTAGTCAGGATCGAGGGAAAGATGAACAGAGAAAAGTACAGAGAGATCATTGATGAAAACCTGCTCCAGAGCGCTCAGAACCTCAGACTCGGGCAAAGGTTAACTTCGCGACAAGTCTCTGAATGTCCTTGAGTGGTCCAGCCAGAGCCCGGACATGAACCTGATAGAACATCTCTGGAGAGACCTGAAGATGTGCAGCAATGCTCCCCATTCAACCTGACAGAGCTTGAGATGATCTGCAGAGAAGAATGGGAGAAACTCCCCAAATACAGGTGTGACAAGCTTGTAGTGTCACACCCAAGAAGACTCAATGCTGTGATCACTGCTAAAGGTGCTTCAACAAAGTACTGAGTAAAGACTTTGAATACTTATGTAAAAGTGATATTTCCATGTTTTTGCTTTGTCATTATGTGTAGATTGATGAGGGAAAACATTTTTTTATCCATTTTAGAATACGCTGTAACATAACAACATTTTGAAAATGTCAAGGCTACCTGCCACCACCTGCCGCCCCACATATATATACAGTACCAGTCAAAAGATTGGACATGGAATAATAGTGAAGACATCAAAACTACAAAATAACACATATGGAAACATGTAGTAACCAAAAAGTGTTATACAAATCAAAATAGATTTTAGATTTTTCAAAGTAGCCACCCTTTGCCTTGATAACAACTTTGCACACTCTTGGCATTCTCTCAACCAGCTTCACCTGGAATGCTTTTCCAACAGTCTTGAAGGAGTTCCCACATATGCTGAGCAGTTGTTGGCTGCTTTTCCTTGCTCGTGTTTCTTGGCCCAAGCAAGTCTCTTCTTCTTTTTGGTGTCCTTTAGTAGTGGTTTCTTTGCAGCAATTAGACCATAAAGGCCTAATTCAAGCAGTCTCCTCTGAACAGTTGATGTTGAGATGTGTCTGTTACTTTAACTCTGTGAAGCATTTATTTGGGCTGCAATCTGAGGTGCAGTTAACTCTAATGAACTTATCATCTGCAGCAGAGGTAACTCTGGTTCTTCCTTTCCTGTGGCAGTCCTCATGAGAGCCAGTTTCATCATAGCGCTTGATGGGTTTTGCGACTGCACTTGAAGAAACTTTCAAAGTTCTTGAAATTTTCCGAATTGATTGTCGTTTCTCTTTGCTTATTTGAGCTGTTCTTGCCATAATATGAACTTGCTATTTTACCAAATAGAGCTATCTTCTGTATACCACCCCTACCTTGTCATGTATGGACCGTATTCTATACTATCTATTGCATCTTAGCCTATGCCGCTCTGACATTGCTCATCCATATATTTATTTGTTCCCATTCCTTTACTTAGATTTGTGTGTATTGGGTATCTGTTGTGGAATTGTTAGTTATTACTTGTTAGGCATTGCTGCACTGTGTCACGGCTGTTGAAAGGAGTGGACCAAGGTGCAGCGAGGTGAGCGTACATTTTCTTTTTATTCATAAAAGTGACACCGACCAAAACAATAAACACTACAAAACCAAACCGTGACACTATAGGCTATGTGCCCTAATCAAAGTCAACATCCCAACAAAGACAGGTTGAAAAAAGGGCTACCTAAGTATGGTTCTCAATCAGAGACAACGATAGACAGCTGCCTCTGATTGAGAACCACACCCGGCCAAACACAAAGAAATAGAAAACATAGAAATAAATAAACTAGAATGCCCACCCTAGTCACACCCTGGCCTAACCAAAATAGAGAATAAAAACCTCTCTATGGCCAGGGCGTGACACACTGTCATAACTAGAAGTACAAGCATTTCACTACACTCACAATAACATCTGCTAATCACTTGTATGTGACTGTCACGTTCCTGACCTGTTTTCCCTTGTTTTTGTATTTATTTAGTATGGTCAGGGCGTGAGTTGGGTGGGTTGTCGATGTGTGATTTTTATGTTGGGATTTTGTGTGTTCGGCCTGGTATGATTCTCAATCAGAGGCAGCTGTCTATCGTTGTCCCTGATTGAGAATCATACTTAGGCAGCCGGGGTTTCACGTGTGTTTTGTGGGTGTTTGTTCTTGTGTCAGTGTTTCGCCACACGGGACTGTCACGGTAGTTATTTTGTATCGCATATTGTTTTGTTATATTAAATCACTATGGAAACTAACCACTCTGCGTATTGGTCCGATCCTTCTCGTCTCTCCTCGTCCGAGGAGGAGGAAGAAAATGACTATCGTTACAGTGACTAATTACATTTGATTTGATTTGACAATACATCTGATTGGCTCAAACGCATTAAGAAGGAAAGAAATTACGCAAATGAAATTTTAACAAGGTACACCTGTTAATTGAAATGCATTCCAGGTGACTACCTCATGAAGCTGGTTGAGAGAATGCCAAGAGTGTGCAAAGCTGTCATCAAGGCAAAGGGAGGCTACTTTGAAGAATCTCAAATATAAAATATGAGTATATTTAAATATAATATAAATATATGTATTGATTACTACATGATTACATATGTGTTATTCCATCGTTTTGATGTCTTCACTACTATTCTACAATGTAGAAAATAGTAAAAATAAAGAAAAAAAACCTTGATTGAATAGGTGTGTCCTGTATATTTTCAAAGAAGAGTGGATCATCATTATTTGGACCGTATAGGTTAATGAGCTATATCTGTTTATGGTCCAATAACATATTTAAAATCATCCATCTACCTTGAGGATCTGTTTGGACAATTTGCACATTCGGATCAAAATTACTATTAATTAATATCATCACCCATTTTTAATTTCTTTGCCCATGGGAGAAGTATATTCCCTCCCAGTCCTTTATCCACACAACTTCATCTAAAATTGTTGAATGAGTTTCCTGTAAAAAATAGATATTATATTCCTTCTCTTTTAGCCAGGTAAACACTGATAGTCTTTTCTTATTATCTGCTAAGCCACTACAATTATAACTAGCTATACTTATTTCACCATTTACCATAATGAGACACAAGTTTCAAATGAATTTATCATAATATATGTTTGTAAACTTATCATTAAAAAGTACCATGGTGAAGCAGATCAACAGCCAAAAGCATTTCCATCGCCCTCACCCCAATTTGCATTATATACAGTATAGCTAATAAAATATATAGAAAAAATCCTGCTTATTTATTTTTCATAATTAACAACTAATATTTGTAATAATTTAGGTGGTTAATGCAAAGGATTGTTACCTCTAACCAGGATTGCCATTACAAAAATTACATTTTTAGCAAACAATTATTGTAATTCATCCTACATTGTCCTTAACATCTTTACTCCCTAGCAACAGTTGTGGGATACACACACACACACACAAACACACACACACTGTCACGCCCTGGCCTTAGTATTCTTTGTTTTCTTTATTATTTTAGTTAGGTCAGGGTGTGACATGGGGAATGTTTGTGTTTTGTTGTTTTTGGGTGATTCTATGGTAAAGGGGTTGTTGGGTGTAGTATATGGGTTTGTGTTGAGTACATGTGTCTAGCGTTGTCTATGTATGTTTAGTTGTCTAGGAGAGTCTATGGTTACCTGAATGAGTTCCCAATTAGAGACAGCTGATTTCGGTTGTCTCTGATTGGGAGCCTTATTTAGGGTAGCCATAGGCTTTCATTTGTTGTGAGTAGTTGTCTATGTGATACGTTTGTAGCCTGTGTGTGCACATCGTTGTTTAGCTTCACGATCGTTTTCTTGTTTTGTTTAGTTCGTAAGTGTGTTTGTTTCGTTTGCCTTCTTCTTCAATAAAAAGGAGATGGCTTATTTTCCAAATGCTGCGTTTTGGTCCGTCAATCCTCCACACGATCGTGACACACACACACACACACACACACACACACTCAACCCCTTTCTCCCACAAACAAACATAAACTCAGATTCTCAACAGTTGTTCCAACCCAGAGCCCAACTCAAGAAGGGACTTGATTTACGAATGCATATACAGTTGCAGCTGTTTGAGACGAAAGGCAAAACTGAGCAAAAAAGTCAAAAAATGGGTAGATTTGATTAACCATTTTCAGGTCCTAGATGATAGAGGTCAGATATATCCCGTTGCCCTGAAACACCCACACATGCTCCCCCGTTGTTACCATATTCCCAAGCATCTCTGTGCAGTCAGACCTTTGATTATTTTGTGCCACCAGGGCCACAATAATATGCCCCCTCTACGAGTGTGACCCCCTCCCAATGGGTTACTGCAGCTAGTGTTGCCAGCACTACCTGGTTGGGGGCACCCCACCGGCTAGGTACAAGGTCGTCAAGGTTCTCATTAGCAGCTTTGAGAATTTCCTTATATTATGCTCTCCCATCAGGGGGCTCTGGCTTTGCAGGACCAACCCTGCCAGGCAGGCTCAGATTCTTGAGCGGGCGGTGCTGCTCTAGAAGGTCTCTGACCACATTCATCTTTCTGATTTGGCTGCATATAGGCTACTTACAGTAGGCCTATAAACAGATAAGGACTTCTCCTTAGTGTAGTATGGGTTGCTCAGGTGGGTGTCTAGGGTATAGGGTTGGGGAGCGTTCCATCATGATAGGAAAATAAATAAATAAACTATATTTATCATTTATTTTCAAATGTATATCCCATATCTGCACAAAAAAGCGCTCACTCACAACCCCTGCTCACAAACACACATGGGCTCTGGGATTTGCAATCGCTATCCTTTTTCACTCACTTAACTCCACACTTTTCCAAACACAAAAACACACACCCCACCTTCCATCACAATACATCTGTACATACCCACATACTGAGCCTTCAATGTCCTCTCTGTTTTATTACTACCATGTTGATTGAGTACTTTTGTGTTCCAGTCCCTTATATTTGAAGATGTATTATTTCGTTAATTATCCTTTCTTCTAATGCTGTTTTATCAATTTATGAAATACTATAAATGGAGAGTCTAATATTAACTATTTTACAACGTTCCCTATCTAGAATGGTATAGTGTAGTTGTAGTTTATTTCTTTAACAATTGTTTTTTTATTACAATCCCTAACATGGCTAGTATTGGCTTTTCCATTATTCGACTCCTCTATGGGAACTTTGTAATATTTAGAATAGCCATCGAGTCATCTTTGTGTCTCGGAACATTTGTATCAATATACAGTTTATTGACTATGAGAGCCTCACGTTTCCCTTTTATTCTATTCTCCTTGAAGATTGGGAACAAAACTTTGCGCCTTTCTTCAATTTCCTTCGGGAACTGATCATTCATGCCTCTTTTTGTGTTAGCAAGTCTTTAACCATTATTTTATCTTTAAATAGCAAATTTGGCAACGATTGGGCGCTCATATCTCAGTCCTCTCTGTCCAAAACGGTATACACATTCTAGTTGGATTTTGTCAACAGCTTTGCGTGGGATCTGAAACGCTGTAAGGAGGAACTCCCTCACTACACCCTCAGGAACTTCTCCTTCTTTCTCTTGGATACCAGTAAGTACCAGATGTTCTCTCCTAGATCTAGTCTGTATGTAAATTAAGGCTCTCAGAAAGATGTTCTCCTTTTTAAGTTTATTTACATCAGTTTCAATCTTATTGACTGTCCCTTTTAGCTCGTTTGTTTCTTTCTCCATTGTCACAGCTTTTTCGTCACTCATCTCGAGGCTCGCCTCCAACTCCTTTATATCTTCACTAACTAATTCAAGTATGCCCAGTTTGTCATTTATCAATTTTAAAAGATCAGTTTTCCACCCTTACCATTCCTGTTGGTGAAAAGCTTAAATCGTCTGTGTCCGTCAAGGAGTCGCGTTTTCTTTTGGAGATTGATTCTCCATCATGTTTGGGTGTTGCTTGTTTTTGTAATATTTGTCGATACATTTCTCTACCCTTATGATTTGTTTTGTGTTGTTATCCAGGTTATTACCTACCAGTATGTGAAGTACAAATATTTAGTCTAACTTACAGATATTGAATATTATGTTTTTATATTGAGGTGAACTGCACTGCTGTGTTCAGTCCGCCATCTTGTTCCTCTTATTCCTTAACTTAATCTACTAACAAATCTGGGAATTATCTTGATCCAGTGAGCACCCCACTCCTCCTCCCATCCGTCCTCAGCTTTAGAGAGGACTACAGCTGGACTCCACAGTCACACTACAGTCTGTGCTATTACTACACCTGCTCTGGTTCCTTTACCCACACTCACAGACTCTCTCTCTCTCTCTCTCTCTCTCTCTCTCTCTACCCCTCTCTCCCGCTCTCTCTTTCTCTCCCTCCCTCCCCACAAACAGGGCTCTGAATCATACTGTATATAATCATACTGCTCACACTCTGGTCCAGTCAAATTCAATTTTGCGTTTCCAGGACATCTGCAGTAAAAGATTCATCGCGGATCAGCCAGATCAGGAGCCCGGCAGTGCGGAACTCTAGTGGTGAAATGAGCTTTAAATGTGAGCATCTGCCATGTCTGTCTGACACTCGTCAGTTCCTCCCTTCATCTCTCTCGCGCTGTCTTTCTCTCTCTCTCTGTCCTCTCTTTCTCTTTGTCCTCTCTCTCTTGTTGTCCTCTCTCTCTCTCTCAGTGCTCTCTCTCTCTCTCAGTGCTCTCTCTCTCTCTGTCCTCTCTCTCTCTTTGTCCTCTCTCTCTCTGTCCTCTCTCTCTTTGTCTCTCTTCCGTCTTTCCCTCTGTGAGCCTTTTCTTGCCCCCTGTCTGTCAGGCTCATTTGAGTATCCCTCCATCTTTCAATCACTCAATATCTCTGGAATCCCACTGCATGTCTGTGTCTGATGGAACGTCTAAGCCTCCTCAGGCAAATGGCCAGATAGTGGGCTCTCTCTCTTTCCCTCTCGTTCATTACAGTGGACCCTTTCGTTTTCCCTCATAGTCATCATCACCAGTTTTACACCTACAGTGCCTTCAGAAAGTATTCACATCCCTTGAGTTTTTCCACATTTTGTTGTGTTACAGCCTGAATTTAAAATGGATTAAATATTTTTTGTCACTGGCCTACACACAATACCCCATAATGTCAAAGTGGAATTATGTTTTTCAAAATGTTTACAAATTAAGAAAAAATTTAAGCTAAAATGTCTTGAGGCAATAAATATTCAGCCCCTTTGTTATGGCAAGCCTAACTAAGCTCAGGAGTAAACATTTGCTTAACAAGTCACATAATAAGTTGCATGGACTTACTCTGTGTGCAATTATAGTGTTTATCATGATTTTTGAATTACTACCTCATCTCTGAACCCCACATATACAATTACAGTATATCACAAAAGTGAGTACACCCCTCACATTTTTGTAAATATTTGAGTATATCTTTTCATGTGACAACACTGAAGAAATGACACTTTGCTACAATGTAAAGTAGTGAGTGTACAGCTTGTATAACAGTGTACATTTGCTGTCCCCTCAAAATAACTCAACACACAGCTATTAATGTCTAAACCGCTGGCAACAAAAGTGAGTACACCCCTAAGTGAAAATGTCCAAATTGGGCCCAATTAGCCATTTTCCTCCCCGGTGTCATGTGACTGGTTAGTGTTACAAGGTCTCAGGTGTGAATGGGGAGCAGGTGTGTTAAATTTGGTGTCATCGCTCTCACACTCCCTCATACTGACTGGTCACTGGAAGTTCAACATGGCACCTCATGGCAAAGAACTCTCTGAGGATCTGAAAAAAAGAATTGTTGCTCTACATAAAGATGGCCTGGGCTATATGAAGATTGCCAAGACCCTGAAACTGAGCTGCAGCACGGTGGCCAAGACCATACAGCGGTTGAACTGGACAAGTTCCACTCAGAACAGGCCTCGCCATGGTCGACCAAAGAAGTTGAGTGCAGGTGCTCAGCGTCATATCCAGAGGTTGTCTTTGGGAATTAGACGTATGAGTGCTGCCAGCATTGCTGCAGAGGTTGAAGGGGTGGGGGGTCAGCCTGTCAGTGCTCAGACCATACGCCGTACACTGCATCAAATTGGTCTGCATGGCTATCGTCCCAGAAGGAAGCCTCTTCTAAAGATGATGCACAAGAAAGCCGGCAAATAGTTTGCTGAAGACAAGCAGACTAAGGACATGGATTACTGGAACCATGTCCTGTGGTCTGATGAGACCAAGATAAACTTATTTGGTTCAGATGGTGTCAAGCGTGTGTGGCAGCAACCAGGTGAGGACTACAAAGACAAGTGTGTCTTGCCTACAGTCAAGCATGGTGGTGGGAGTGCCATGGTCTGGGGCTGCATGAGTGCTGCCGGCACTGGGGAGCTACAGTTCATTGAGGGAACCATGAATGCCAACATGTACTGTGACATACTGAAGCAGAGCATGATCCCCTCCCTTCAGAGACTGGGCCGCAGGGCAGTATTCCAACATGATAATGACCCCAAACACACCTCCAAGACGACCACTGCCTTGCTAAAGAAGCTGAGGTTAAAGGTGATGGACTGGCCAAGCATGTCTCCAGACCTAACCCCTATTGAGCATCTGTGGGGCATCCTTAAACGGAAGGTGGAGGAGTGCAAGGTCTCTAACATCCACCAGCTCCATGATGTCATCATGGAGGAATGGAAGAGGACTCCAGTGGCAACCTGTGAAGCTCTGGTGAACTCCATGCCCAAGACTGTTAAGGCAGTGCTGGAAAATTATGGTGGCCACACAAAATATTGACACTTTGGGCCCAATTTGGACATTTTCACTTAGGGGTGTACTCACTTTTGTTGCCAGCGGTTTAGACCTTAATGGCTGTGTGTTGAGTTATTTTGAGGGGACAGCAAATTTACACTGTTAAACAAGCTGTACACTCACTACTTTACATTGTAGCAAAGTGTCATTTCTTCAGTGTTGTCACATGAAAAGATATACTCAAATATTTACAGAAATGTGAGGGGTGTACTCACTTTTGTGATATACTGTATCTGTCAGGTCATTCAGTCGAGCAGGGAATTTCAAACACAGATTCAACCACAAAGACCAGAGAGGCTTTCCAATGCCTCGCAAAGGGCACCTATTGATAGATGGATTAAAAAAAGCAGACATTGAATATCCCTTTCAGAATGGTAAAGTTATTCATTACACTTTGGATGGTGTATCAATTTACCCAGTCACTACAAAGATACAAGCATCCATAAAACAGTTAAAGAGTTTAATGACTGTGATAGGAGAAAACTGAGGATGGATCAACAACATTGTAGTCAGTCCACAATACTAACCTAATTGACAGAGGGAAAAGAAGGAAGCCCGTACATAATTTGTTTTTCTTCAAAAACATGCATCCGGTTTGCAACAAGGCACTAAAATAATACTGTAACAAAATGTTTCAAAGCAATTCACTTTTTGTCCTGAATACAAAGTGTTGTGTTTGGGGGAAATACAATACAACATATTACTGAATACCAGTTTCCATATTTTAAAGCAAAGTGGTAGCTGCATCACGTTATGGGTATGCTTGTAATCGTTAAGGACTGGGCAGTTTTTCCGGATAAAAAAGAAACGGAATGGTGCTAAGCACAGGCAAAATCCTAGAGGAAAACCTGGTTCAGTCTGCTTTCCACCAGACACTGGTAGATGAATTTACCTTTCAGCAGGACAATAACCAATAACACGAGACCAAATCTACACTGGAGTTGCTTAACAAGAAGACAGTGAATGTTCCTGAGTGGCCGAGTTAAAGTTTTGACTTAAATCTACTTGAAAATATATGGCACGGACTTAAATTGGTTGTCTAACAATGATCAATAACCAATGTGATAGGTCTTGAAGAATTTTGAAAAGAATAATGGGCAAATGTTGCACAATACAAGTGTGGAAAGCCTTTAGAGAGTGTGAACACTTATGTAAATGAGATATTAATGTATTTAATTTTCAATACATTTGCAGAAGATTTTAAAAACATGTTTTCTCTTTGTCATGATGGGGTATTATGTGTAAATATGTGAGAAAAATATGTATTTAATCAATTTTGAAATTAGGCTGTGACACAACAACATGTGGAATAAGTCAAGCAGTATGAATACTTTCTGAAGGCACAACACTATCCACGCCTGTGTCGCTGTTTGCATCCTACTCATTGATATCTTGAAATGGATGTCAAAATGAATGAGAGGGTTCCTACAATGCTGCTGAAACATGTGTTTTTCATTCATTTATTTTCAGCTGCTCAATATAGAGAGGGTTCATTAGGTCCATCGACTCCACTGTAACTGTCCTTTCTTAGGTGGATGGTAGCATTAGCAAAGAAGAAACTGAATTCTGTGACATTCAGGGAGAAAGGGTTCGGTGGGAATGTGTACTTTACTAATGCATTGGCCACCTTAGTAGGAAGAGAAAGATTTAGGCTGTGTGTTCTAATCCACAACCACTATGAGTTGCTATAGATTATCTTGTTGCTATAATCACTAAACATTGGAGGAGTTTAGGGACTTTGGGTAAGGATGATGATACTTTTTCTTCCATTTTACCTTTATTTAAATAGGAAAGTCAGTTAAGAACAAATTCTTATTTACAATGACAGCCTAGGAACAGTGGGTTAACTGCCTTGTTCAGGGGCAGAAAAACTGATTTTTACATTGTCAGTGCAGGGATTTGATTTAGCAACCTTTCGGTAACTGGCCCAAAGCTCTAACCACTAGGCTACTTAATGCTTTTAAGTTTTGTTTTGAACAATATTGTAGGATATATTGGTACCTATAGCACCCTCTAATAATATAGACACACACAGACAAAAAGCAGACAAAGATAGGTCTGTGAATTGTGTACTGTACGCTTTCATTACAAAAACAACTATTTCATAATGTTATGCCTGACTTAAAAAAAAAAATAAAGCTATGCAAACATGCTTTTGTAAAGACAGTTACCAAAAAATCAAGATGTTTTATGTCATGTGACACACACATATATATCTACATGGAGATTGATTTTCATATATAAATATGATCAAATCCCGACATATACATGCACATTTACATTTATAGTATAATACCATTATGTATGTAAACTTCCACAATAGCATAAAATCATCAAACAAACACAAGCGAGTAAGAAGCAGTTTGCCATCTTGATGCCAGTCAATTTAGGTATTGCACTGGAAGTTGATGTTAAATTCAACTGACCAGAAATTAAATGAAAATGACCAGAAATCAGACATATATTACTGCACATGTACACTCATAGGAACATACAGTTGAAGTCTGAAGTTTACATACACCTTAGCGAAATACATTTAAACTCCGTTTTTCACAATTCCTGACATTTAATCTGAGTACAAATTCCCTGTCTTAGGTCAGTTAGGATCACCACTTTATTTTAGGAATGTGAAATGTCAGAATAATAGTAGAGAGAATGATTTATTTCAGCTTTGATTTATTTAATCACATTCCCAGTGGGTCAGAAGTTTACATACACTCAATTAATATTTGGTAACATTGCCTTTAAATTGTTTAACTTGATGGCACAGTGGTCTAGAGCACTGCATCGCAGTGCTAACTGCGCCACCAGAGTCTCTGGGTTCGCCCCCAGGCTCTGTCGCAGCCGGCCGCGACCGGGAGGTCCGTGGGGCGACGCACAATTGGGCTAGCGTCGTCCGGGTAAGGGAGGGTTTGGCCGGTAGGGATTTCCTTGTCTCATCGCGCTCCAGCGACTCCTGTGGCGGGCTGGGCGCAGTGCATGCTAACCAAGGGGGCCAGGTGCACGGTGTTTCCTCCGACACATTGGTGCGGCTGGCTTCCGGGTTGGAGGCGCGCTGTGTTAAAGAAGCAGCGCGGCTTGGTTGGGTTGTGCTTCGGAGGACGCATGACTTTCGACCTTCGTCTCTCCCGAGCCCGTACGGGAGTTGTAGCGATGAGACAAGATAGTAATTACTAGCGATTGGATACCACGAAAATTGGGGAGAAAAGGGGATAAATAAATAAATAAATAAATAAAAAAATAAAATAAAAATTGTTTAACTTGGGTCAATCGTTTCAGATAGCCTTCCACAAGCTTCCCACGATAAGTTGGGTGATTTTTGGCCCATTCCTCCTGACAGAGCTGGTGTAACTGAGTCAGTTTTGGTGGCCTCCTTGCTCGCACACGCTTTTTCAGTTCTGCCAACAAATTTTCGATGGGATTGAGGTCAGGGCTTTGTCATGACCACTCCAATACCTTGACTTTGTTGTCCTTAAGCCATTTTGCCACAACTTTGGAAGTATGCTTGAGGTCATTGTTCATTTGGAAGACCCATTTGCGACCAAGCTTTAACTTCCTGACTGATGTCTTGAGATGTTGCTTCAATATATTCACATAATGATGCCATCTATTTTGTGAAGTGCACCAGTCCCTCCTGCAGCAAAGCACCTCCACAACATGATGCTGCCACCCCTGTGCTTCGCGGTTGGGATGTGTTCTTCAGCTTGCAAGCCTCCCCCTTTTTCCTCCAAACATAACGATGTTATTGTGGCCAAACAGTTCCATTTTTGTTTCATTAGACCAGGGGACATTTCTCCAAAAAGTACGATCTTTGTCCCCATGTGCAGTTGCAAACCATAGACTGGCTTTTTAATGGTGGTTTTGGAGCAGTGGCTTCTTCCTTGCTGAGCGGCCTTTCAGGTTATGTCGATATAGGATTTGTTTTACTGTGGATATAGATACTTTTGTACCTGTTTCCTCCAGCATCTTCACAAGGTAATTTGCTGTTGTTCTGGGATTGATTTGCACTTTTTGCACCAAAATACATTCATCTCTAGGAGACAGAACGCGTATCCTTCCTTAACGGTATGACGGCTGTGTGGTCCCATGGTGTTTATACTTGCGTACTATTGTTTGTACAGATGAATGTGGTACCTTCAGACATTTGGAAATTGCTCCCAAGGATGAACCAGACTTGTGGAGGTCTACTATTTTTTTCTGAGGTCTTGGCTGATATCTTTTGATTTTCCCATGATGTCAAGCAAAGAGGCACTGAGTTTGAAGGTAGGCCTTGAAGTACATCCACAGGTACACCTCAAATTGACTCAAATGATGTTAATTAGCCTATCAGAAGCTTCTAAAGCCATGACATCATTTTCTGGAATTTTCCAAGCTGTTTAAAGGCACTGTCAACTTAGTGTATGGAAACTTCTGACCCACTGCAATTGTGATGCACTGAATGATAAGTGAAATAATCTGTCTGTAAACAATTGTTGGAAAAATGACTTGTGTCATGCACAAAGTAGATGTCCTAACCGACTTGCCAAAACTATAGTTTGTTAACAAGATATTTGCGGAGTGGTTGAAAAACGAGTTTTAATGACTCCAACCTAAGTGTATGTAAACTTCCGACTTCAACTGTACATACAGTTGGAACTTGTGACAGGACATGGAATTGGATTCAGTCACATAAATTGTTAGCCTCCAGACATGTGTAGACATCATTGTACATGTGGAGTTTCTTATCATGTGGAGCTTCTTATCTTTTCATTTTTATCAAAGCTTCCTTCCCCAAGCTAAAACTCCTCACTACACCCTGGTATTCAAATAAAATTGATTATACGTTTTGGCATAGAATATGCTTGTATAGAAAAGCTCCACATGACAAATGGCTGCAGTCACAGTCACACAAATAACTTACAGATAGTATATATTGGAATCCCCCACCCAACCAAACTCCCTCCTGTAATTTAGTAGGCCTACATTCTGTGTTAATGTGTCAGTCTGCAATACAACTATTTTAGCCTGAAAGGTGTATCTGAGTGAGTACTCGTCCCGTCTCAGCGTATCCAGCACTAAAATGTTACACACGCCACGCCCCCACGCCTCTGTTTGTCCAATTTAACGACCAGCTTGATAGATGCATTCTGTACATGTGGCATATGCATTCTCACGCTGTCATTGAATGTGTTTGAGACGAAATTATATTAGCTAAAGCACTGATATCGAAATAGCTTCATGAACTCAAAACAAATTATCATCCCAGCCAGACGAGCACACCCCCAACCCCAACACCCCAAAGACGCGCGCATGATAAACCCATTCACCTGACTACGCGCACAGACGCGGTGCGTAGGCCTAATGTCTACACATTTATTCACATAAACAACAGAAACAATGTCATTATTATGAATTCCAACGACGCTGTCGATATGTTTACGCGATGACCACGTCTGATAAGAGGTTTTCTGACAAAGCCATCCGTTAAAATATGATTAGAAAGATACCGTGCATGGGCTCCATCATCACAAGTCAGCTGCTGGACTTTTTGTTTTTCTGGGAAATATTTACGAGCACTAGTCACGTCACGACTGAAGTTAAACGCACAGTACTAAAACCTGGGATACGTTATCTTTATAGTTCTATCGCCAATAAAGCAGACATGCTGACTAGAGTTTCTGTGGGAAATGGCATATCATACAAACACACGATATATCATCTACTAGGCCTACTTGTGCTACAGCAGAAATTGCATACATGTCAATTATTGTGGAAAAACACCTTACACCGACCTCTAGCTCCTATTTACATTGACTTCACATGCAATATTACAGTAAGGTATGCTATATGCAATAACATATTTAAGGGATCTGATTTCATCTATGGTGTTTGGGGCAACATTTGCTGTTTTCCTATAACATGTTATGGGAAATGAAGGTAAAGGCATTACCTTATAGAAATACTGATGTATGGCTTGGCGCAGGGGTAACTGCCGATATCCAGTAGTAAAATCAGACAACAACAAAACCACGCCGGGATGTTGATGATGACATTGCCGTCTTCGTGGAAGAACGGTAGAAAAAACACTTTTCCAGATGTGTCAAGAAATACTGAAAGATATAATAAATAAATGGGGCGGATCTGAGAGGATTGTCGGTTCTTGTTTACATGAACAGCGTTTCCCTCTTTCAACCGATTAAACCGGCACTATACCCTAAGAAATCTGATTGAAATCCATGGTGCAGTTCATTGCGACGTTATAAAATGTTCCTCTCCAAAAAACAGAGGGATAAACCCCATTCACAAATAAAATAATGTAATGCTATTAAATTATGCGCCTTTTCGGAACCATCAGATGAAACATGGATGGCTTAGGCTAAAAATAACACCAGCACAAATAAACACAGACATTTCGGTTCAAGCAGTGCGCTACCAGATATTTGCATTTATATTCATATGCATAGCTGTCCAGAAGAGGCCATTGGTTGATAAAAAAAACGGATGCAACGAGGCAGGTTTATGAAGATTATATAATGCGCGTCTCGTTCAATCCGATGTGACGTCGTTTTTTTCGATGGTCGAGTCGACATATCTGCCCGCCTGACCGAGTAGCCTACGAATTTTCTATACGTCGTTTTTTTCTAAATGTATATGTCTGCCCTTTTCTCCACCTCTATCAACTGACTCGGCTCCAGTAGGCTATTTACAATTTCGTCTGCGGACTCGTTGCAGACGTAAGCAGACTGACAGCGTGTGCATTCCTAAACGCACATCCCCAATAGCAGCCCATCTTCACCTTAGAAACTGACAGACATAGGCTACAACATTACATTCACACATAAAATAACAAACGGCTTGCGAAAAGCACATTGTGCACGGGTTGACATGACACATATTCACACCAAACTCATTGAACTTCAACAGACAGGGTCCAAAAAAATCTTCAGAAATACATTAAACCATTTCAGGACTTGTACCAACTTTGCCGACTAGCCAGTAATAGCCTACTTATGAACAGTTTATTACAGGTATTAACCCTGTCACTTCATTAGGCTAGTCCTATTTCCCATTTCGAGTTCTGTATTTTCAATATTGTGAACTGTAAACTGAATTGGGATTGAGTTAAATTGGGATTTTGTCGGCGGTGGAAGTGTCCCAAAACTGTTTAACATTCCACTATGATCTTTTTTAAACAGATAGCCAGTCTATTCAATTACCATTCTATAACAGTTGCCTATTTAGCCTAAAGTTCTCTAATGCTTACTTTCATGTTGGTATTCCTTCAATCCCGCCTAGTTTCTCCTCTCCATCCCATCACTCTCCTCTTAATCTATAAATAGAAGCACCTTTGAAAATGGCTGCACCATCATCACTGTCTTATATGCCAGGTTGGCATGTGAGAAGGGAAATATGTAGAAGATGTATTCTCAGAAGCTGAACACTGTCAGGGTGTAACGGGATACCAAAGAGTCTGAGAGCAGTTTTGCAGTTATGTTCTATTTATTTCCTACAAGTTCGCAATTCTAAAGTTCAGGGGGGACTGGAAAGGGGAATGGAAACAATAGCAAAGTATGTAATCTGTCAGCAGGCTTTCCGCCTGCAATTAGAGGTGTTTGGAATGTTCACTCAGGATATGAGCTGCCTGGGTGCGGCGCTGTTCAGCGGCTGTGGTGCTGAATCTAGATGGTCTTCTCTTTACTTCGCTTTTCGCCTTTGCGGTATTGTCCATAGTGCTGAACTACGGTGCTCATGAGCGCAGCGCTCTTCAGTGGCAATGGTGCTGAATCAGCTGTCAGTCTTCTGTTTAGGCTAGCCTACTTCATGGTCGCGGTACTGTCCACGGTGCTAAAAGGTGTGTGGACCTGAGCGCATTGCTGTTCAGTTGAACAGTGGTGCTAACGTTTCTGTTTACTTTGAGCTGAACTCGTAACTGTCCATGTTGCTGAATGTTTGTGAGGCGGTGAGGCATATCAATGGAATCCTGCAGGCTAGAGATATCTTCATTGTACTTGCGGCTTCTACAATGTCAGTTAGAACATCTAGTTTGTGCATGACACAATTGTTTACAGATTATTTCACTTATCATTCAGTGCATCACAATTGCAGTGGGTCAGAAGTTTACATACACTAAGTTGACTGTGCCTTTAAACAGCTTGGAAAATTCCAGTAAATGATGGCATGGCTTTAGAAGCTTCTGATAGGCTAATTGACATATTTGAGTCAATTGCAGGTGCACCTGTGGATGTATTTCAAGGCCTACCTTCAAACTCAGTGCCTCTTTGCTTGACATCATGGGAAAATCTAAAGAAAACAGCCAAGACTTTTGAAAAACAATTGTGGACCTCCACAAGTCTGGTTCATCCTTGGGAGCAATTTCCAAACGCCTGAAGGTACCACGTTCATCTGTATAAACTATAGTACGCAAGTATAAACATCATGGGACCACGCAGCCGTCATACCGCTCAGGAAGGAGAAGCTTTCTGTCTCCTAGAGATGAACATACTTTGGTGCGAATCAATCCCAGAACAACAGTAAAGGACCTTGTGAAGATGCTGGAGGAGACAGGTACAAAAGCATCTATATCCACAGTAAAACGAATCCTTTTATCGACATAACCTGAAAGGCCGCTAGGCAAAGAAGAAGCCACTGTTCCAAAACCGCCATAAAAAAGCCAGACTACGGTTTGCAATGGCACATGGGGACAAAGATCATACTTTTTGGAGAAATGTCCTCTGGTCTAATGAAAAAAAATAGAATTGTTTGGCCATAATGACCATTGTTATGTTTGGAGGAAAAAGGGGGAGCTTGCAAGCCGAAGAACACCATCCCAACCGTGAAGCACGGGGATGGCAGCATCATGTTGCGGGGGTGCTTTGCTGCAGGAGGGACTGGTGCACTTCATAAAATAGATGGCATCATGAGGAATGAAAATTATGTGGATTTATTGAAGCAACATCTCAAGACATCAGTCAGGAAGTTAAAGCTTGGTCGCAAATGGGTCTTCCAAATGGACAATGACCCCAAGCATACTTCCAAAGTTGTGGCAAAATGGCTTAAGGACAACAAAGTCAAGGTATTGGAGTGGCCATCACAAAGCCCTGACCTCAATCCGATAGAAAATTTGTTGGCAGAACTGAAAAAGCGTGTGCGAGCAATGAGGCCTACAAACCTGATTCAGTTACACCATCTCTGTCAGGAGGAATGGGCCAAAATTCACCCAACTTATTGTGGGAAGCTTATGGAAGGCTACCTGAAACATTTGACCCAAGTTAAACAATTTAAAGGCAATGCTACCAAATACTAATTGAGTGTATGTAAACTTCTGACCCACTGGGAATGTGATGAAAGAAATAAAAGCTGAAATAAATCATTCTCTCTACTATTATTCTGACATTTCACATTCTTAAAATAAAGTGGTGATCCTAACTGACCTAAGACAGGGAATTTTTACTAGGATTAAATGTCAGGAATTGTGAAAACTGAGTTTAAATGTATTTGGCTAAGGTGTATGTAAACTTCTGACTTCAACTGTATGCAAATATCGCTATCGTAGAATGAATCATATCCACTAGGCTACTGTGTAGGCCTAAGTTCCAAACCAGGGAGATGGAAGAAATGAGAGAAAAGAAAGGGAAAGGGGGATACCTAGTCAGTTGTACAACTGAATGCCTTCAACTGAAATGTGTCTTCCGCATTGAACCCAACCCCTCTGAATCAGAGAGGTGCGGGGTGCTGTCTAAATCGAAAATAGCTGAGGGCATATGTGTAATAACCTTTCTAGATAAATAACTGACATTTTTAATGTATTCTCTATTCGACTCATACTCTTAACTTAATTGTACCATTAGTTAAAGGCCTACCTTTAGTGGTTTATACCCTTTCAAATCAAATCAAATGATATTCATCACATGGGCTGAATACAACAGGTGTAGACCATACCGTGAAATGCTTACTTACAAACGTTAACCAACAATGCAGTTCAAGAAATAGAGTTAAGAAAATATTTACAAAATAAAGTTTTAAAAAAGAAATACAAATAAGTAACACAACAAAATTACATAACAATAACGAGGCAATATACAGGGGGTACCAATACCAAGTCAATGTGCGTGGTACAGGTTAGTCGAGGTAATTTGTAAAGTGACTATTCATAGATAATAAACAGCGTGTAGCAGCACTGTAAAAACAAAGGGGGGGTGGGGTCAATGTAAAGCGTCCCGGTGGCCATTTTATTAATTGTTCAACAGTCTTATGGCTTGGGGTTAGAAGCTGTTAAGGAGCCTTTTGGTCCTAGACTTGGTGCTCTGGTACCACTTGCCGTGCAGTAGCAGAGAGAACAGTCTATGAATTGGGTGACTGGAGTCTTTGACAATTTTTTGGGCCTTCCTCTGACACCACGTAGTACATAAACTCAGCAAAAAAAGAAACGTCCTCTTACTGTGCATCTCCTTCTGATGGACTGCACCAGATTTGCCAGTTCTTGCTGTGAGATGTTACCCCACTCTTCCACCAAGGCACCTGCAAGTTTCTGGACATTTCTGGGGGGAATTGCCCTAGCCCTCACCCTCCGATCCAACAGGTCCCAGACGTGCTCAATGGGATTGAGATCCTGGCTCTTTGCTGGCCATGGCAGAACACTGACATTCCTGTCTTGCAGGAAATCACGCACAGAACAAGCAGTATGGCTGGTGGCATTGTCATGCTGGAGGGTCATGTCAGGATGAGCCTGCAGGAGGATGTCTTCCCTGTAATGCACAGCGTTGAGATTGCCTGCAATGACAACAAGCTCAGTCCGATGATGCTGTGACACACCACCCCAGACCATGACGGACCCTCCACCTCCAAGTCGATCCCGCTCCAGAGTACAGGCCTCGGTGTAACGCTCATTCCTTCGACGATAAACGCAAATCCGACCATCACCCCTGGTGAGACAAAACCGCGACTTGTCAGTGAAGAGCACTTTTTGCCAGTCCTCTTTGGTCCGCGACGGTGGGTTTGTGCCCATAGGCAAAGTTGTTACCGGTGATGTCTGGTGACGACCTGCCTTACAACAGGCCTACAAGCCCTCAGTCCAGCCTCTCTCAGCCTATTGCGGACAGTCTGAGCACTGAAGGAGGGATTATGCTTTCCTGGTGTAACTCGGGCAGATGTTGTTGCCATCCTGTACCTGTCCCGCAGGTGTGATGTTCGGATGTACCGATCCTGTGCAGGTGGTGTTACATGTGGTCTGCTACTGCGAGGACGATCAGCTGTCCGTCCTGTCTCCCTGTAGTGCTGTCTTAGGCATCTCACAGTACAAACATTGCCATTTATTGCCCTGGCCACATTTGCAGTCCTCATGCCTCCTTGAAGCATGCCTAAGGCATGTTCACGCAGATGAGCAGGGAACCTGGGCATCTTTTTTTGGTGTTTTTCAGAGTCAATAGAAAGGCCTCTTTAGTGTCCTAAGTTTTCATAACTGTAACCTTAATTGCCTTCCGTCTGTAAGCTGTTAGTGTCTTAACGACCGTTCCACATGTGCATGTTCATTAATTGTTTATGGTTCATTGAACAAGCATGGGAAAAACCCTTTACAAGGAAGATCTGTGAAGTTATTTGGATTTTTACGAATTATCTTTGAAAGACAGGGTTCTGAAAAAGGGGCGTTTCTTTTTTTTCTGAGTATAGGTCCTAGATGTCAGAAAGCTTGGCCCCAGTGATGTACTGGGCCGTATGCATTACCCTCTGTAGCACCTTTACGGTCAAATGCCAAGCAGTTGCCATACCAGGTGGTGATGCAACCGGTCATGATGCTCTCGATGGTGCAGCTGTAGAACTTTTTGAGGATCTTGGGACCCATGCCAAATCTTTTCAGTCTCCTGAGGGGAAAAGGTGTTGTCATGCCCTCTTCACAACTGTCTTGGAGTGTTTGGACCATGATAGTTTGTGGCCCATTGAAGGGAAACAGGTTACGCTAGGCATATGGAGCACCAGTAGATCTACACTTTTAGAAGAAGAAAAATCCAAAAGGGTTCTTCGGTTGTCCCCATAGGATAAATAGATTTGCTTAGAGGTACAACCCTTTTTGGTTCTAGGTAGAACCCTTTTGGATTCCATGTAGAACACTGTGGAAATGGTTATTCTTGGATTCCAAAATGGTTATACCTTGAACCAACAGGGTTCTATCTAGAACCAAAACTGGTTCTGCAAAGAGTCCTCTTATGGGGAAAGTCCCATTTATGGTTCAAGATAGCATATTGTTTTTCTAAGAGTGTAGCCTACTTAAGAAATGTGCCAGAGATATAATGAATAATCAACTTAATAAGAATCATATCCAAGATAATGTAGCTTATGGTGAGTCCCTTTTAATATTTATTAATATTTGGAGAGTCCACACCTTGCTTTTCATATTTCACAGCCCCTGTATAGCCAGATGTGGTAATCAACAGACGCTTTCGGAAAGGCCCTTCCATCTCTACAGTATGTAGACCTACAGGCCTCCTCCCATGGTCTCGAAAGTCAAAAGACAATGGGCTTGTTCGACATTGCAGCCAACGGTGCAGGCAACTACCGACTGACTGATCTACAAGAACATTGAATCATAAATAACTACTCATTATTATTTGTAGATCAGTCAGTCACAATTTACCCATGATACATTACAGTTTTGATCCTCTTCGATGACAGCCATAGTCAGAAGATATATAAGGAGCGTATCAGATACACAAATTCTGGGCAGGCGTGTGTAGAACATCAGATCTTTTCAACACAGGAGGTTGGTGGCACCTTAGTTAGGGAGGATGGGCTCATGGTAATGGCTGGAGCGGAATCAGTGGAATGGTATCAAATACATCATGCCATTCCATTCGCGCCGTTCCAACCATTGTTATGAGCTGTCCTCTCAGCAGCCCCCACTGCTTTCCAATGCCTGGATAAGCTTTCTTATCTTCTAATATGAGCCGGCTTGCGCAGAATGTGTATCTGGAATGCATGCATTCATGTAAGATGTAAATGGAGGTCCAAGCTGGTACATTGCGATCAACATGATTTCCCAAAACTTGCCAAGCACTCCATGCATTGTCTCCCTGTTATGAGCTGTCACCAATGGCTGTCATCAGAGACGGAAGAGGAAGTGCCACTCGCTGTTTTTTTGTTTTGTTTTCTGGTTCAATGAAAGTCAATGAAACAAGTAGACCAGGCTGACCTGCTATTGCATTGGTGTCTATGGGAGACACCCAGTTAAGTAGACTGGAACTTACCCTTTTTTTCCAATGGTAAATGGTCGGAGTGAACTATCTTTAGTTACCCACCAACTTTTCTGTCACTTGACAGTCTAGACCAGGGGTGTCAAACTCATTCCATGGTGGACCTATTGTCTGCAGGTTTTTGGTTTTTCACAACCAGGTGTGGGGAGTTCCTTACTAATTAGAGACCTTAATTCATTAATCAAGTACAAGGGGAGAGCGAAAACCTGCACTCGGCCCTCCGTGGAATGAGTCTGACACCTGTGGTCTAGACTCTAGAGTTTAGACTGAGTAGTATAGACACAGATAGAACAATGAGCCAGATGTTTCACCAGATGTATACATCTGAGCCAAATATGGTGATGAGAGGAAGCCCAGTGGCCGGCAGTGGGAGAAGATTGAGTGAGATGGATTTCGGCCAACATTCTGCTAATTTTCTCATCGATGAAACCTTTGATCTCAATATAGTTTTCTGTTCCTAAAACTAGAATCTGTTACAGAGTGGACTAAGTTTTGTAGATTTTACTGTTTGCCAAAGTTTCTGAAAATTAGAAGGAGTGCAAGGGCGAATTGAGTTATTGCAAACGTGCACTTCACAAAGTAGGCATTCCCTAATGGAAATATAAAAATAAATGCTCAATCACACCAATAGGACCTCGTTAGCTCGCGCTTGGCTCTGCCCACCTCCTTGCTTGTTCTGCCCACTATGATTATTTTGCTCCCATTGGAAACGACAGGCTGCGGTTTCGGGGCCGTCGTTGACTGAGGTTGGTGGATGAAGGAGTTGTGACACTTCTTATGCTCTCAAAATGTTGGCACCCGGAGAATACACGTTTCAGAGGTGAGCAGGATGATCAAGAGATGGAGTTATGTTGGGATGCCACCAGGCCGCTAGCAAAGACGGGAGAAGAGAAATATTGGGACAGGAACACGGAAAGGTGGATTTCAGAGGAGGAATGGAGGAGTGAAAAGAGAAAGGAGAGGCCAAAGGGAATGAGGAAAGCTGAGGTTAAATCTGAATTTGATGAAGATAGCGATTAAAAGGGAGATGGTCTGTCGAAGAAGACTGGGTTCAAGTACAAACAGAGTGAGATGTCTGCCAGACCGAGTTCTGTAGGTAAAATGGAAGTGAATGAGGGAGATTTAAGTGAGATGAAAGGTGCGGTGAGTCTTGCATCGATGGACATGGTTATAATAAAGTTGAGTTTGGCCCAGTGGGAGTGAGATTCAGGCCTTTTGGCTGTTCCATATGTGGTATCAGGTTGGGTGGAAAAGATGTTGAGTACAGTTAAATCAGTGAAGGTAACCCAAAGTGGACTTGTAATGTTTGTCTGTGTTTCTTCCGCCAAAATGGAACGGCCACGCAACTCGGGTCAAGTACCGTTTCTTCATTTGCTCTTAGGAACAGGGCACCATTGAAAGGTTTGATTTCTGGGGTACCGTTTAGTGTGTAGGTGGAGCAACTGAAGTTGAACATCCCTGGTGTTTGTGACACCCAACGTTTGGTGCGACGCAGGCCCGGTAGGGAGTGTGGTGAAGCAGAGTCGTCACAGTCTGCGTTTTGCGTTTTGAATCAGAGTCATGTTAGGATATATCAGTAATCCTGTTAGAGCATTTGTGCTGAATCCACTGCAGTGTTTCAGGTGCAATGCTTATGGTCATGTAGCAGCAGTGTGTAGGAGGGAGATTCCAAGATGTGGGAAGTGTGCAGGAGTGCATGGGCTAGAGGATTATGTTGTTTCGGTGGAAAGAGTTGTCTGTGTCAACTGTAGGGCTGCCTATGTTGCTGGGGATCAGAAGTGTCCGGTGCAAGAGAGGCAGGTTGAGGTGGCCAGAGTACTGCAGAAGGTGTCGTATGCTGAGGCAGTGAAGAAAGTAGAGGAGGATGGGTCAATAGTGAGGAATCCTGAGATGATCCCTGTGAGTAGTAGATCTGTGCCAGCACAGAGGGATAAGCAAACGAGTGATATATATATATTTTTTTTCTTCACCTTTATTTAACCAGGTAGGCCAGTTGAGAACAAGTTCTCATTTACAACTGCGACCTGGCCAAGATAGAGCAAAGCAGTGCGACACAAACAACACAGAGTTACACACGGGATAAACAAATGTACAGTCAATAACACAATAGAAAAGTCTATATACAGTGTGTGCAAATGTAGTAAGATTAAGGAGGTAAGGCAATTAATAGGCCATAGTGGCGAAATAATTACATGTTAACAATTAAACACTGGAGTGATAGATGTGCAGAAGATGAATGTGCAAGTAGAGATACTGGGGTGCAAAGGAGCAAAAAAAAGAACAAAATGGGGATGAGGTACTTGGGTGGGCTATTTACAAATGAGCTATGTACAGGTGCAATGATCGTTAAGCTGCTCTGACGGCTGATACTTAAAGTTAGTGAGGGAGATATAAGTCTCCAGCTTCAGTGATTTTTGTTTTGTTATTCGTTCCAGTCATTGGCAGCAGAGAACAGGAAGGACAGGCGGCCAAAGGAGGAGTTGGCTTTGGGGGTGACCAGTGAAATATACCTGCTGGAGCGCGTGCTACGGGTGGTCGCTGCTATGGTGACCAGTGAGCTGAGATAAGACGGGGCTTTACCTAGCAACGACTTGTTGATGACCTGGAGCCAGTGGGTTTGGCAACAAATATGAAGCGAGGGCCAGCCAATGAGAGGTAGGTAGTATATGGGGCTTTGGTGACAAAATGGATGGCACTGTGATAGACTACATCCAATTTGCTGAGTAGAGTGTTAGAGGCTATTTTGTAAATGACATCGCCGAAGTCAAGGATTGGTAGGATAGTCAGTTTTACGAGGGTATGTTTGGCAGCATGAGTGAAGGAGGCTTTGGTGCGAAATAGGAAGCCAATTCTAGATTTCATTTTGGATTGGAGATGCTTAATGTGAGTCTGGAAGGAGAGTTTACAGTCAAACCAGACACCTAGGTATTTGTAGTTGGTTTCGTCTGCGTAGAGGTGGATCAGAGAATCACCAGCAGCAAGAGCGACATCATTGATGTATACAGAGAAAAGAGTCGACCCTAGAATTGAACCCTGTGGCACTCCCATAGAGACTGCCAGAGGTCCAGATAACAGGCCCTCCAATTTGACACACTGAACTCTATCAGAGAAGTAGTTGGTGAACCAGGCGAAGCAGTCATTTGAGAAACCAAGGCTGTTGAGTCTGCCGATAAGAATGCGGTGATTGACAGAGTCGAAAGCCTTGGCCAGGTCGATGAAGATGGCTGCACAGTACAGTCTTTTATCAATGGCGGTTATGATATCCTTTAGGACCTTGAGCGTGGCTGAGGTGCACCCATGACTATCTCAGAAATCAGATTGCATAGCGGAGAAGGTACGGTGGGATTCGAAATGGTCGGTGATCTGTTTGTTAACTATACAGAAACCATTCTGTATACTTCTGGCCCATCTTTGGACACTGTGTTAACAAACCTCCAGACGAGCTTCAATGTCATACAACACTCCTTCCGTGGCCTCCAACTGCTCTTAAATGCAAGCAAAACTAAATGCATGCTCTTCTACTGATCGCTGGCCGCACCCGCCCACCCGTCTAGCATCACTGCTCTGGACGGTTCTGACTTAGAATATGTCGACAACTACAAATACCTAGGTGTCATATTCGTCGCCAAACCCACTGGCTCCACGGCATCCATAAGTCTTTGCTAGGTAAAGCCCGGTCTTATCTCAGCTCACTGGTCACCATAGCACCAACCTTGGCTTTCGAAGACTTTAGAAAGGCAGAGTAGGATAGATATAGGTCTGTAACAGTTTGGGTCTAGAGTGTCACCCCCTTTGAAGAGGGGGATGACCGCAGCAGCTTTCCAATCTTTAGAGATCTCAGACGATATGAAAGAGAGGTTGAAAAGGCTAGTAATAGGGGTTGCAACAATTGTGGTGGATAATTTTAGGAAGAGAGGGTCCAGATTGTCGAGCCCAGCTGATTTGTAGGGGACCATATTTTGCAGCTCTTTCAGAACATCAGCTATCTGGATTTGGGTGAGGTTTGGGAAAGTTGCTGTGGGGGGGTGCAGAGCTGTTGACTGGGTAGGGGTAGCCAGGTGGAAAGCATGGCCAGCCGTTAAAAAAAAATGCTTATTGAAATTCTCGATTATCGTAGATTATTGGTGGTGACAGTGTTTCCTAGCCTCAGTGCAGTGGGCAGCTGGGAGGAGGTGCTCTTATTCTACATGGACTTTACAGTGTCCCAGAACTTTTTGCAATTAGTGCTACAGGATGCAAATGTCTGTTTGAAAAAGCTAGCCTTTGCTTTCCTAACTGCCTGTGTATATTGGTTCCTGACTTCCCTGAAAAGTTGCATATCGCGGGGGCTATTCAATGCTAATGCAGTACGCCACAGGATGTTTTTGTGCTGGTCAAGGGCAGTTAGGTCTGGAGTGAACCAAGGGCTATATCTGTTCTTAGTTCTACATTTTTTGAATGGGGCATGCTTATTTAAGATGGTGAGGAAAGCATTTTTAAAGATTAACCAGGCATCCTCTACTGACGGAATGAGGTCAATATCCTTCCAGGATACCTGGGGCAGGTCGATTAAAAAGGCCTGCTCGCTGAAGTGTTTCAGGGAGCGTTTGACAGTGATGAGCGGTGGTCGTTTGACCGCTGACCCATTACGGACGCAGGCAATCCTGATTGAAGACAGCGGAGGTGTATTTGAAGGGCAGGTTGGTCAGGATGATATCTATGAGGGTGCCCGTGTTTACGGATTTACGGTTGTACCTGGTGGGTTCCATGATAATTTGTGTGAGATTGAGGTCATCTAGCTTAGATTGTAGGACGGCCGGGGTGTTAAGCATATCCCAGTTTTGATCACCTAACAGTACAAACTCTGAAGATAAATTAGGGGCAATTAATTCACATATGGTGTGCAGGGCACAGCTGGGGGCTGAGGGGGGTCTATAACAAGTGGCAACAGTGAGAGACTTATTTCTGGAAAGTTGGATTTTTAAAAGTAGAACCTCGAACTGTTTGGGTACAGACCTGGATAGCATGACAGAACTCTGCAGCTAACTCTGCAGTAGATTGCAACTCCACCCCCTTTGGCAGTTCTATCTTGGCGGAAAATGTTGTAATTTTTGGTGGCCTTCCTAAGCCAGGATTCAGACACGGCTAGGATATCAGGGTTGGCAGAGTGTGCTAAAGGAGTGAGTAAAACAAACATAGGGAGGAGGCTTCTGATGTTAACATGCATGAAACCAAGGCTTTTGCGGTTACAGAAGTCAACAAAGGATAGCGCCTGGGGAATAGGAGTGGAACTATGGGCTACGGGGCCTGGGTTAACCTCTACATCATCAGTGGAACAGAGGAGGAGTCGGATAAGGGTACGGCTAAAGGCTATAAGAACTGGTCGTCTAGTTTGTTGGGGACAGAGAATAAAAGGAGCAGATATATGCTTCAGTAAGGTTGGCTTCTTATCATTCATAGCAATGGTAATCAACCGTATCGCTGAAATGGAACGTAAATCACAGAAAATAGATGTTGTGGTGGCAGCTGCAGAGACGTACTTGAGTGTATGAGATACAGGGTGTGTTGAGTGGTGGTGTCCTGTCCTCCCAGCCCATTGGCATGGTGCAGGAGCAGATAGGGTCAAAGTAGTGGAAAGGGGTAGGGTTAGTTGGGTGTTTTTTTATTTTCCTTTTATGCCATTTTGTATCACAAAGTATAATGGAATTATACCATTGTCCAATTGGGGGCGGTAATGCAACATATTGAACGCCAAACGCAGTTAAACCACACAGAAGAAGAAGAAGAAGCCAGGCTGCGATCTATCGTTTGACCAAATACTTTTTATAGCTAAACCAAGATAGACCACAGCCCGTCGTTTCTATTGGGAACAAATGAGTCATAGTGGGCAGAACAAGCAAGGAGGTGGGCAGAGCCAAGCACAAGCTAGCGAGGTCGTATTGGCGCGTTCTAACAGACATTTGCACATTTCCGTTAAGTGTGCGGGTGCAATAACCCAATTCGCCTTTGCACTCCTTCTAAACAACGCAATTTTTAAAATCTTTGACAAAAGGTAAAGTCTAAAAAACTTTGTTCGCTCTGCTCGTAACAGATTATAGTGTTTGGCAAAATTCTGCAGAATGTTGGACAAAATCAATCTAACGTCATCACTAGCATATTTATTAATGAGTGGAAACGCCAAGCGGATGCTTCATATTTATACATTCAGTGAAATATCTCTCATTGTTCTATCTGCGGTTTGACTGTTGATCCGGAAACTCACCGAGGGACATACTCTTCCGCTCCGAGATTTGTTCTAGTAGATAGATGATCTTGAGTTACTATTAAAGATACTAGTATTGTTAATATATTAACTTGTTCTACTGTCAATGGTTCAACATATTAGACACACTAACAATAGCTCGTTAGTGTGTCAACGTGTTGGGGGTGGAAGTGAATCGTTATTTGCCATATATGCAACTTGAACTGTGGTCGAAGTAGGCTACGTCCATGCAGGGTATAACGTTAGGTCTACTAGGCTACTCCGGACAGTCGATCGAAGTAGCCTACGTCCATGCAGGGTATAACGTTAGGTCTACTAGGCTACTCCGGACAGTCGATCGAAGTAGCCTACGTCCATGCAGGGTATAACGTTAGGTCTACTAGGCTACTCCGGACAGTCGATCGAAGTAGCCTACGTCCATGCAGGGTATAACGTTAGGTCTGCTAGGCTACTCCGGACAGTTGCTCTGTGAACAATTTAGGGGAAATTACAGGAAAGGTAACAAGAATCAAATCCTTTTCCGATTAAATGTAATTTAACCAGTTTGCCAAAATGCATTCTAGTTTGTCTAGATTGTCAAGTAAACTTTTTGGTGGATTATCGATTTTACATTTAACACATTGCCCTGATCTTTTGATTGGTATTCCGTAGGCTAGACATAATGATATATTGATGCACAGACATTAGGGCTATCGCCAATGCTAAAGTCACAAGTAAAATTGAATTTAGATTAGTGATGTAGACTACCACTTTGTCATCTCAAGACTCCAACAAGTGTAGTAGCCTAGCCTAAAGCCCTACACGTCCCCAAGACGATCTCATTTGAAACACACAAATTGCGGACAGAGGTGGGAATGCCTGATCATATTGAACTGGATCTCTTTTTGCTCTTTAGGTTGAAGGGATGAAGCAGAAAAAGACTAAATTGAAGGATTTCCTAGAGCATATCAGTGTACTGCAATGGATACTGACCTTCCTCTTATTAGGTGAGACTCCATATTTGCATGTATCTGTGCTTGTACATTTGTGTGAGGGGGAAACATGCTTTTTAATTAAATGTTTTTAACCTTTATTTAACTAGGCAAGTCAGTTAAGAACAAATTCTTATTTACAATGACTGCCTACACCGGCCAAACCCTAACCCAGACAATGCTGGGCCAATTGTTCACCGCCCTATGGGACTCCCAATCACAGCCGGATGTGATACAGCCTGGGTCTGTAGTGACATCTCAGGCAATTAGATGCAGTGCCTTAGGCTACTGTGCCACTCGGGAGCCCTTATGCTGACTGGCATTGAGCAAAATGTATGTGTCATATTTTGCATCCCTCCCTGTGGACCCGCTCACCATTCCCTATTCCTCAGGTCTGGCTTGTATTGGGTTGATGGTGTACCTTATGTTTACCTCTCTGTGGCCACTGCCTACTCTCTACTTCATATGGCAGTTGAAGGACTGGCACACACCTGAAAGAGGTACTGGCATACTGAATGTTGCCCTGAATTCTTCAATGTTATGCATTTTTCAAGTAATACTAATCTCTTCTAAGGTCTCTTTTAACTCTCAAGTAAACAAAAAATTGAATTCCCGAATGTGTGCAACTTAATTTGCTTGTGTGAAAGTTCTGCTCTGTCACCACCAGGGGGCAGGAGAACTGCATTTGTGAGAAACTGGAAAATGTGGAAACACGTAAGGGACTACTTCCCAATGAAGGTATGTTGATGATGACAAGCTTTGTAAATTGACTGGAATTATTGTTTTGTTTTTTGTCTTAATCATTTTAAACACCCTGCTTCTTTCCCCCAATCTGTATCTCTCTCCCTGCCTTTGTTCAGTTGGTGAAGACAGCGGAGTTGAATCCAAACAAGAACTACATCTTAGGGTGTCATCCTCATGGGGTCATGAGTATGGGAGCCTTTACCTCTTTCAGCACTGAGGCCTGTGGCTTTATGGACCTCTTCCCTGGGGTGCGCTCCTGCCTCTGCATACTAAGTGGCATCTTCAAGGTCCCCCTCTACAGGGAATATGCCATGGCCACAGGTATATATGGCTTCCAGGGAAGTTTAGCTCTCTGGAAGCTGTAGTAGTGGATATTGTACGGAGATGTAAATGTTTTCTGTGAGGAAAAGGGATGTTGTGTTGTTGCCAATCAATCACCATTAATTCCCCCCTTAATGTAACACAATATCCTTCTACTCGCCTCTGTTCAATGAATTACTCTCTGTCTGTCTCTCTGTCTGTTATTCCTCTCATCAGGTTGTTATCCAGTCAGCAAGCCAAGTCTAGAGCACCTTCTATCTAAAAGTGGGAAAGGCAATGCGGTAGTGATTGTGATAGGGGGCGCTGCTGAGTCTCTGCTGAGTCTGCCTGGGGTCAATACTGTGTATATGAAGCAGAGGAAAGGCTTCGTCCGGGTGGCCCTGGAGTTTGGGTGAGTTATCTATCTTATGGATGGACCAGTAGTGAGAGGCCACGAATGAACAAGAAAGCAGTGTTGTAGTTATAAAAAAATACAACCATACATCACATAGCTACATCATTGATCCACTGAACTGACTGGCTAACTGCTTTTGGCTGTGTTTAAGAATTACTTTTTTGTACATTTATTAGATAACAACCCAGTGGGTCAGTTCTCATCTCTCTTGTTGTTCCTCAGAGCTGACCTGGTGCCTGTCTACTCGTATGGGGAGAACAATATCTTCCGCCAGGTGATCTTCACAGAGGACAGTTTGGGCTGGAGGTTGCAGCAACTCTTTAAGAAGCTCATGGGCTTTGCCCCCTGTCTGTTCGTGGGTGGATGCTGGTTCTGGATGCCTTACCACTGCCCTGTCACCACTGTCGGTCAGTGACTATGTCAATGAAATGCCTTGCTTAATTTACTGATTAACTTGTTATTTTGAAAATGCACAGCGTTGTCTTATGATCTACAATCTCTTCCAGAGTTGCAATCGGTTACTGAGGTATAGCTTTTTTCTGTTACACAGTAGTTTGCAAAATTAGTGGCTTCAGAAGTGTTTTAGTAACTTTTAGTGAGTTTTAAAGTTACTTTAGTAATTCACTAGATTAGAAAACCGCTTCGAGTGACTCTGATTATAGAACGCAGCTTGTGTAGCTTTGAACAAATGCTCTCTTTCTTTGTATGCACAGCAACATAGTGTTAAGTATCTCACTCTGCTCCACCCATTTTTGTGTATTCCTCTCCAGTGGGTAGTCCTATCCCAGTGCCAAAGCGGCCTTCCCCCACTCAGGAGGAAGTGGATCACTACCATGGCCTCTACATGGAGGCCCTGGCCAAGCTTTTCCATGGACACAAGGCCAGCTGTGGACTCTCAGACAGCCATGAGCTGCGCATCATATAGGCCAATCATTTAGACTGCTCCCACAAGGACTATGTGAATGACGTGATTTGTCATGGTGTCTTTCTGTCAGATACTGTAGCCAACCGATCTCCACAGTGAGATTACTTGAATGAACATATTCCAACTCAGGATCCAGCGATGTCCCAATCATTGATCCCTGGATCCACGGCTAATAACTTTTGACTGTATTTACTGTAAGGGAACAGTGCATGTGCTTTAATGTACCAGTAATTTAACCACTTTGGTAAGGTTTTTTTCAGTTGTTCAGGTACACAACATTTTTTCTTGAGCCAAGCCGAAGTCGGTATTCAACAGTAGGATTCTTCAGTAAATTCTGTTGTCATTCAGCAAGAGGCGACTCATTTTCATGCACATTTTTTCATTGAGAAATACTGCACCAAACATCTTTAAATGTAAAATGCGTAACTAAGATCTCCTCAGCAAAAACGTCAAAATTAATGACAGATTTCTTGAGTCATCTTAGATGAATTCTGACTATTTTGAGAAAGTGTATACTGGCTAGAACTTTGGCTAGCCAACCAGCCGAACTGAAGCATACCGACGCCTTCCACTCGTCCAACATCCCACATCTCAATGTTATTACCCCCAAAAGCTGTTAAGTACAACACGCACACACCACAACTCAACAACTTTTGGGGGTAATAATATTGATTGATACTGGCAAGATGCACAGTGCAACAGGTAGATAATTATATTTTTTGTAGTTGTAATGTGTGTATTATATATCCCTCCTATCCATCACAGAACATCAGAGGTGGTGGTGGTACAGGTTGCCATGGAGATGTATGGACGAGTGGAATGCCCTGCAGGAGTTGAGTCACCCAAGGTGGAGTTTAACCTCCATAAGCCTGACAGCATGGTGCCCTCTAAAGGCATCATTATGCTTCAGTTTGGGTGGCACCTAGCCGAACCGAACGAGTGTGCTCGCATACTCCATTGTTTGAAAAATGAGAAAAGTGTCAATAGTACTGTAACGACCCTGGGTTTATAAGCGCGGAAATCGACTCTGCCGCTTGAGCATGCTTTTGCGGCACAGTCGATAGCGCGCCGGACCTCGGGCTAGAAGGTTGAGGGTTCGAGACCTGCTCCCTGCTGTTTCATTACATTGGTGTCAGAAGTGGGATCGGACCTCGCATCCACGACAGTGCGTGTGCTTGGCCGGTGAGCGCGTTCCTGTAAGACGTAAAGTCGCAAGCTAGCGCGAGGACGCGCTCTTTGAAAGGAGGGAGTAGTGTAACGACCCTGGGTTTATAAGCGCGGAAATCGACTCTGCCGCTCGAGCATGCTTTTGCGGCACAGTCGATAGCGCGCCGGACCTCGGGCTAGGAGGTCGAGGGTTCGAGACCTGCTCCCTGCCTGTTTCATTACATTGGTGTCGGAAGTGATCGGACCTCGCATCCACGACAGTGCGTGTGCTTGGCCGGTGAGCGCGTTCCTGTAAGACGTAAAGTCGCAAGCTAGCGCGAGGACGCGCTCTTTGAAAGGAGGGAGTAGTGTAACGACCCTGGGTTTATAAGCGCGGAAATCGACTCTGCCGCTTGAGCATGCTTTTGCGGCACAGTCGATAGCGCGCCGGACCTCGGGCTAGAAGGTTGAGGGTTCGAGACCTGCTCCCTGCTGTTTCATTACAGTACTGTTTGTCCATTTAGAGACGCCGTAGCCAGTATACACTTTCTCAAAATAGTCCGAATTAATCTAAGATAACTGAAGAATCCTGTCATTAATGTTGACGTTTTTGCCAGAGGGATCTTAGTTACACAATTTTACATCTGAAAAAGAATGCACCAAACATCTTAGTTAATGAAAAAAATTGCATGAAAATGAGTCGTCTCATTAAACGACAACATAGACGTCATTAAAGAATCCCTACTGCATTTACATTACATTTAAGTCATTTAGCAGACGCTCTTATCCAGAGCGACTTACAAATTGGTGCATTCACCTTATGACATCCAGTGGAACAGCCACTTTACAATAGTACAATACTGTTGACCAATCACCGACGAAGGGGCGTAGACTTCAGCTCCGAAGTTCGGCTCGCCTCCAGAAAAACATTTGTGTTCCCGAACAGCCAAAAAAACCCTCACCGAAGTCCATATCGAACAAAAACGTCACAAAATGTTGTCTTAATTAATGCACGAACTCTACTGAACATTTTCGTCTGGGAAGCATGATGACGCCTTTAAGATACACTCCATTTCATAACAAACAGAGATTGATTGTGTGATTTAGGATTTATAAGGAAATACTGTGCATACACTTCTACATGAATGTGGATGCTTCCATGATTATGGGAAGTCCTGAATGAATCGTGAATAATGATGAGGGAGAAAGTTAGAGACATAAATATCAGACACCTGTGAAAGGAGGGAGAGAGGGAGTCATTGCTAAATTATGAGTGGAGAAACTCTCACACGTTCTACCCATCACAACACTAACAACATTCAACCAAAAGAGAAGAGACCAGGTACACCCTCTGCAGTGCCAGTGGTGTACCTGGTGTCATGTTGCGTGCCCAGGCAGCGGACACAGCAGTAGCGCGCCCCACAGGAATTGCAGGTGTAGGGAGACCGGAAGCCACACATGGCACAAAAGTGACGCTGGGGCAGTTTGGAGGGCTCGGCACAGGCATTCGGGTCCCTCATTCCGAATCAGTTCCTATAGCGAGCAGCTGAAGATGAAAGGAAACAGAAGGATTGTGAAGAGAAGGAGCAGATGATTAAAGAGAGGGGAGGAAAGCTGGGCCAGACTTATGGACCTCACCTCTTCTTCCAGTAGAGCCAGGAAGTTTTTCTGAAATCTCAATTTGAAATGATCTCCTCGTGTCTTCCTCTTCTTGCCTGAGGACATGAGTGGAGTGAGCCAGGAATGGACAGATCAGTCATTGCAAAACTTGTGTATTAGGTATCTCTGATCTGATTATGTTTGCTTTAGACTCATGGCTGTCCTCAAACTGGGGGAGCCTCTTGGTCAGCTGGTTTAGGCTGGAATGAGGATCACCAATTGTCATTTTCCAAGTGTCTTTAGCTGTCTGGTTAAAAGCCAAGTTATGCTTGATCTGTAAATGTGGTCGGAGGCTTCGTTTGGAGGTTGTGACGCAATTGTGGAGCCTCCGGAAGCATGCAGAGGCCAAATCAAGCTCCTTGCACCTCTCAAATGTTGTAACAATGCGGCGGGCTCCGCATTGACGTGATTGGTTGAAGCATTTTGTCTTCTTTTGACTATACTCCAAAAGTTTGGATTTGAAATCAACTTTAATTATCTTCATCCATATTGGGTGAACCGTATAGAAATTACAGCACTTTTGGTACATAGTCCCCCCATTTTAGGGGAGCAAAGGTATTGGGACAAATCCACTTATGTGTATTAAAGTAGTAAGAAGTTAGGTATTTGGTCCTATGGGGGCGGTACTTGTATAAACACATACTTATTTTTTGAATATTATTTTAGTTATTTGCAACAAGGAAAACTAAGTGATAGACGACAATAGAGATAAAAACCAATTAAAACAACAAAATAAACAGTGTGCATGTCTGGTTGAAACCCCAGGGGGTTATATGAAAACGTCACATCAAAATAAACAATATACAATACATAAGTACAAAAATAAAAAAGGTTTGTTAAAACATAACAAAACGTACTAATTATAAATGTATAAATTAATTGTAATCATGAAAAAAAAATATATGTTTTTGTTTTTATATATTTGGGTGAGTGTATTGACACCATATGGAGGAGATTACAGCGTAGTTTGGTTCATCAGGCTGACCTCAAGTCTTTGCTTGAAGTTATTGAAGGATGATGATGTTTTGGCAATGTGAAGATAATAATTCGAGGGTATGGTACCTCCAAATCTGACAGCAACCTGGCATTGTGAGGTCTTGTGTTATATAGGTGGATTTCAGAATTAACCTGGAAGAAACCATTGAAGGGTTTAAGTAAACTGTCTGGGCTGTATAAATATTTGTAGATAGAAGTGCATAATTGGACATTAATGTTGTAAATAGACAACATATTGAATTTCTTAAACAAAGGTGCAGATTGTGCCAGGTAATTAGAGGTGGCCAGTCTTGAAAATGTATTTTGAATTGTACTGGAATTTTTTAAAAGCACAAAGCTTTTCTAATAACTTTTCTGTGTTCATGCAAGTGACTGACTGAACAAATCCTCACTGTCAGTAGCTGCATTTTGACAGTACGTCCAGACCTTTGTTTTGAGGATGAAAGATATCTGTTTCAAGATCTCAGCTTAGAGAGAAGAAGCCTCGTGAGGTATTGGTCTATCACATGTTATGAGCCAGTATTGGTCAGTCACATGAATGAAACAAAATGGTAATGATTAATTAATTATGCTAAATCATGGAAATATAACTTGTCTGTGTATATCCATATTTAAGACAACTGCTGGGACTGCCCCAGCAGAGCTCCTGATTGACAAGTGTACTATGGTGCTTTGAGTTGGTTGGAACCTCTCCAGCGTGCTGATAATAAAGGATGATTCATTTAAGATTGACTTTGAGTGTCTCTGGTGGTAATTTCCACGACATGGTAGTGAATTTCCACGACAATTTGGCATCATGAACGACATAATTGATGCTGCCTGCAGAGTTTTCCAGGTGGGGTCTGCGAGGAAAAACCGGTGGCGCATTTTATGAAGCGTGAGGGAAATTCCCATCTGACCAAAAGAGGACAAGAAACCGCCCAGATCAGACTCTTACTGTGAGCTGCGCAGGAGGAGACACATCATCTGCAAACAATTGAGGGATGGCAACTGATTTCAGTAAGTCAATTTAAAGGAATGTGTATAGAAATTACATTTAAATTATAAAACCATTGAAACTAAACATAAAGATGTAGAAGGATGGTACCACTAATCTACAAGATAACACAAGGTGTTTTTGAATACCAGGTGTTATTTACATGTATGGGAAGTGGCAAGACTATAGAGCCTATAGAGACCATAACACAGGGACTGTAGATGCTGAGGGACTATATATGCTGTCGGGACCATAGATGCTATAGCTATAGGGACTATGGATACTCAGGGACTATAGATGCTCAGGGACCATGGATACTGTAGAGACTATGGCGACTGTAGAGACTATAGAGGAACTGCAGAAGATACATATGACGTGGAAGAAGGCTAGAGCTAATCTTAGAGAGAAGACTAGAGCGAGGGCAAGTAACGGTACCACGCTCCGCTGACAGCTGTCTGTAGGCATTTATAAGAGAAATGTGTACGTGGTCTGCAGCCACTGGTAGAGAATAGCATAAGGTGCACTCTGTGCTATTTCATATGTATAGTGAAGGTACATATGATGCATAGGAGATAACGACAGAGAATCGTTGAAGATGCTCATGGGGTAATAAGGGAGATTACAGAGTGTGTTTGGGAATTGTACTAAGTGAATGTGGACGTGAAAGTTGTGTATGGTTGTGTAAGTGAGGAAAGGATGTGTTAAGCTGATTGAAATTTGGATAATAAGCTGATTGATTGAAATTTGGGTGTTAAGCTGATTGGAATTTGGATAATAAGATGATTGATTGAAATTTGGGTGTTAAGCTGATTGAAATTTGGATAATAAGATGATTGATTGAAATTTGGATGTTAAGCTGATTGAAATTTGGATAATAAGCTGATTGAAATTTGGATATTAAGATGACTGTACAGAGTGAATGAGAGCTGTCAGGGGACTAGCTCCAGTGGGAAAGAGGATTACTGATTTTGTGTGAGCTGAGTTTTCAGATCTATAACGTTATCATGGTGTTCTGTTCACCACTGCCCATCGATCTACAGGTAGTGAGCACAGACAGGAGAAGCCCTATAACGTTATAAAGGGATTCTGTATGGACATATGAAAGGAGAATATGCTGAATATATTTCCGAATATGCTGTTAAATAAAACACTAGTGTAGAGGAGGAATTTGTGATGTAGCACAAATGTATAATGGGTTACTAGAGATAAATTAACATAATATTTGTATAATGGGTTACTAGAGATCTGATGAAGTAACAATATAAATAATAATAATAATATACTTTATTCTGTTCAGAGTGGTCCCTTTATGGATCATATGATAAAGATGAGGTTAAAGCATTGTACGGGACTTGATGTATCCCTAACCAATAAAACTATACACGCTTATGAGATTTCCTCCACCCTGGTAATACATTTTGAAATAAGCCCATACCCTGTTAAATAGAAAATAGAACCAATGATTTTCTGTATTTTCCTACTCAACCGTTTAACGTGCTAGGTAGAGACTTATTATGGATAGAGCATGCCATCTACAGGGGACTGATAGACAGTGCAACCCAGTTATTATATGTTGATGCCTCCAAAGCATTACATATGCATCTTAAAATAATAAACATTTAATAAATATTGAAGCAGAAAGTGAATATCCAACAGAAATGTGAAATAAATATAGAGTAACTTTTGAAGGGATACTAAGATGAAAACAATGCCTTCCAATATGGAGAAAGTTATCATGTTTGTTTTGTTTTAAACCTTGCAATAGGGGGAAAAGCAGAATGTTGTTTGAGAGTTATCCGTGTGTTTAAGCAGTAGGGATTGATGTCCGGATGATCTCTGTATGTGTGGTGCCCACCATGAATTGTGGAGGAGGAGGTGTGATGGTGCTTTGCTGGTGACACTGTCTGTGATTTATTTAGAATTTAAGCCACACTTAACCAGCATGGCTACAACAGCATTCTGCAGCGATACGCCATCCCATCTGGTTTGTGCTTAGTGGGACTATCATTTGTTTTCCAACTGGACAATGACCCAAAACACACCTCCAGGCTGTGTAAGGGCTATTTGACCAAGAAGAAGAGTGATGGAGTGCTGCATCAGATGACCTGGCCTCCACAATCACCCGACCTCAACCCAATTGAGATGTTTGGGATGAGTTGGACCGCAGAGTGAAGGAAAAGCAGCCAACAAGTGTTCAGCATGTGTGGCAACTTCTTCAAGACCGCTGGAAAAGCATTTGTCATGAAGCTGGTTGAGAAAATGCCAAGAGTGTGCAAAGTTGTCATCAAGGCAAAGGGAGGCTACTTTGAAGAACCTCAAATAAAATTAATATATTTTTTTTTATAACACTTTTTTGGTTACTACATGATTCCATATGTGTTATTTCATAGTTTTGATGTCTTCACATTTATTCTACAATGTAGAAAATAGTAAAAATAAAGAAAAACCCTTGAATGAGTAACTGTGTCCAAATTTTTTACTGGTACTGTACGTTAGAAGCTCAGTAATCGATGAAGACACTGATTTCACCAGAGGCACCAATCTCACCTTGACCTGCTGCTGATATCTTGAAGTTACCTATTACCTCCATTATTACATCAGGAGGATCAAACTGAAGCAGAGAAGGGAAATGTCCCTTAATGTAATCCAAGGGATTTCTATCAGTTTTCTCTATTTTCTTTGACATAGAGGAACCCATTCACAAAAAAAGTTATTAAATTCACATGAAATAACATCAAATAAATGTATTGGTCACATACACATATTTAGCAGATGTTATTGCCTGGTATAGCGAAATGCTTGTGTTCCTAGCGCCAACAGTGCAGTAGAAAAAACTTCTGGGTAATAATGTAAGAAATAACACACACAAAAACTAAATACTGCAAAATTGCTTAGGAGCTAGAAGCAGAGCTGCCGTGTCTGTCGACACCATCTTAGCAACTTATCATCAGGATCACTATAGGTCTTATTTTCAACAATAAATTGAGATGGGATAATTGTAGATGCCTTTTTCTTATTCAACAGTTGATTGATAATTTTCCAAGTTGATGTTATATTATTTATGATTCTTGGAATATGTTAGTAAATCTATATTTTTGGGGATATTTTAAGTAGGGGATTCAATTTGTTCTTATACTTTCTGTAATTTGCAGAAATCAGGGGAGAGGACATTTGTGAGAAACTTTTTATACAACTTTGTTTTTAACTGAGGATGTTTTTGCGACCGGTTGCATACCAAGGTTTACAGAACCCAACTGCTGCTTTCTTACGTGATTTAACTTAGGGAGAGCAGTGGTGAAATACAGAGTTGAAAGATGTGAGAAGTCTGGTAAGCAGACTCTACATCAGCCTGATTATACACATTTTCCCATGAAATATTATCCATTAAAATCTTGAAGCCTTCACAATTAGTTTTGGTCAGAAATGTCAGTATAAAGTTAGCCACATTATTAAAATCATTTGTAAAAATATCAATAAGGGTGGCAGATGAATTGATCACTCTTGTGGGTTTATAGATGAGGGGATACAGATAGCTGGAGTATAAAGTATTTAAAAAGTCAGATGTCAGTGAGTGGTTCTAACTTTTAAATAAGTTTATGTTGTAATCACCCAATAGAAAACACATTTTATCTTCATTATTAATAAAATCCAAGGTTGATGCAAGGATATCAATAAAATGACCAATATCAGAATTGGGTGGTCGATAGATGCATCCAATTACCTCTTTTTTAACACCCCAAAAACAACAGGAGGGAATTTATATGAGAAGAGATTCAGCATCACTGTTATCAGATGTAAGTGCGAGGTCCTCTCTTACAAATAATTGAAACGTTAATGAACAAAAATGGACATTCCTTCTCCATTGCTATTTTCTTCTCCACCCACCCCTAAAAATCGCACCCGTAATCATTTTCAGGGTGGGAGTGAGGAACATTTTATTGGACAATAATAACGCATTTTCGATTGCAATGTTGCAATAAAACATTATGTTCAAGAAGAAAACAGTAGAAGTCTGTGATGTAGTTTCCGCATGCGCGAGGTAGGGTATTGCATGGCAGTCATGGCATAAACCAAGTTCAAGTGCAGCGCTGTCTCTCTAGTAGTTATATACTGTATATTAATAAGTCATACTATAACATTACCAAGGGTACACAACAAGATATTACAAAATCATATTATATATATACAGTCAAGTCCATAAGTATTTGGACAATGACACAATTTGCATAATTTTAGCTCTGTACGCCGCCACAATGGATTGGAAAGGAAACAATCAAGATATGCTTTAAGTATAGACTTTCATCTTTAATTTAAGGGTTTTGTCAAAATTATTGTATGAACCGTGTAGGAATTATAACCATTTTTAAACGTAGCCCCCCCCCCCCCCCCCCACACACAATTTTAGGAGCTCAAGAGTAATTGCACAAACTAACAATCATAAATTAAATTGTGAGTTGTAATACCTGTTTGCAAATCCTTTGCAGTCAATGACTGCTTGAAGTCTGGAACCCATAGACATCACCAGATGCTGGGTTTCTTCCCTGGTGAGATCATCCGTTCACCTACTCTGCGTCTCACAAAAACATGGCATTTGGAACCAAAAATCGCAAATTTGGACTCGTCAGACCAAAGGACAAATATCCACCGGTCTAATGTCCATTGCTCACGTTTCTTGGCCTAATCAAGTCTCTTCTTATTGGTGTCCTTTAGTAGTGGTTTCTTTGCAGCAATTCGACCATCAAGGCCTGATTCACAGTCTCCTCAATGAAGCATTTATTTGGGCTGCAATCTGAGGTGCAGTTAATGGCAGATTTCTGGGGCTGGTATCTCTAAATAACTTATTCTCTGCAGAGGTAACTCTGGGTCTTCATTTCCTGTCGTGGTCCTCATGAGAGCCAGTTTCATCATAGCACTTGATGGTTTTTGCGACTGCACTTTAATTTGGGGGGGGGGGGGTTACTACATGATTCCTTGTGTTATTTCATAGTTTGATGTCTTCACTATTATTCTACAATGTAGAAAAAGAGTAAAAATGAAGATAAACGCTGGCGGTGCTCTCACTCTAGTGGTAGCATGAGACGGAGTCTACAACCCACACAAGTGGCTCAGGTAGTGCAGTTCATCCAGGATGGCACATCAATGCGAGCTGTGGCAAAAAGTTTTGCTGTGTCTGCCAGCGTAGTGTCCAGAGCATGGAGGCGCTACCAGGAGACAGGCCAGTACATCAGGAGACGTGGAGGAGGCCGTAGGAGGGCAACAACCCAGCAGCAGGACCGCTACCTCTGCCTTTGTGCAAGGAGGTGCACTGCCAGCGCCCTGCAAAATGACCTCCAGCAGGCCACAAATGTGCATGTGTCTACTCAAACGGTCAGAAACAGACTCCATGAGGGTGGTATGAGGGCCCGACGTCCACAGGTGGGGGTTGTGCTTACAGCCCAACACCGTGCAGGACATTTGGCATTTGCCAGAGAACACCAAGATTGGCAAATTCGCCACTGGCGCCCTGTGCTCTTCACAGATGAAAGCAGGTTCACACTGAGCACAGGAGCACATGTGACAGACGTGACAGAGTCTGGAGACGCCGTGGAGAAGGTTCTGCTGCCTGCAACATCCTCCAGCATGACCGGTTTGGCGATGGGTCAGTCACGGTGTGGGGTGGCATTTCTTTGTGGGGCCGCACAGCCCTCCATGTGCTCGCCAGAGGTAGCCTGACTGCCATTAGGTACCGAGATGAGATCCTCAGACCCCTTGTGAGACCATATGCTGACACATGCACATTTGTGGCCTGCTGGACGTCATTTTGCAGGGCTCTGGCAGTGCACCTCCTTGCACAAAGGCGGAGGTAGCGGTCCTGCTGCTGGGTTGTTGCCCTCCTACGGCCTCCTCCACGTCTCCTGATGTACTGGCCTGTCTCCTGGTAGCGCCTCCATGCTCTGGACACTACGCTGACAGACACAGCAAACCTTCTTGCCACAGCTCGCATTGATGTGCCATCCTGGATGAACTGCACTACCTGAGCCACTTGCGTGGGTTGTAGACTCCGTCTCATGCTACCACTAGAGTGAGAGCCCCGCCAGCATTCAAAAGTGACCAAAACATCAGCCAGGAAGCATAGGAACTGAGAAGTGGTCTGTGGTCACCACCTGCAGAATCACTCCTTTTTTGGGGGTGTCTTGCTAATTGCCTATCATTTCCACCTTTTGTCTATTCCATTTGCACAACAGCATGTGAAATTTATTGTCAATCAGTGTTGCTTCCTAAGTGGACAGTTTGATTTCACAGAAGTGTGATTGACTTGGAGTTACATTGTGTTGTTTAAGTGTTCCCTTTATTTTTTTGAGCAGTGTATATATAAACTCAGCAAAAATATAATCTTCCCTTTTTCAGGACCCTGTCTTTCAAAGATAATTCGTAAAAATCCAAATAACTTCACAGATCTTCATTGTAAAAGCTTTAAACACCGTTTCCCATGCTTGTTCAATGAACCATTAACAATTAATGAACAGGCACCTGTGGAACGGTTGTTAAGACACTAACAGCTTACAGACAGTAGGCAATTAAGGTCACAGTTATGAAAACATAGGACACTAAAGAGGCCTTTCTACTGACTCTGAAAAACACCAAAAGAAAGATGCCCAGGGTCCCTGCTCATCTGCGTGAACGTGCCTTAGGCATGCTGCAAGGAGGCATGAGGACTGCAGATGTGGCCAGGGCAATAAATTGCAATGTCCGTACTGTGAGACGCCTAAGAAAGCGTTACAGGGAGACAGGACAGACAGCCGATCGTCCTCGCAGTGGCAGACCACATGTAACACCACCTGCACAGGATCGGTACATCCGAACATCACACCTGCGGGACAGGTACAGGATGGCAACAACTGCCCGAGTTACACCAGGAACGCACAATCCCTCCATCGGTGCTCAGACTGTCCGCAATAGGCTGGACTAGGGGCGTGTAGGCCTGTTGTAAGGCAGGTCCTCACCAGACATCACCGGCAACCACGTCGCCTATGGGCACAAACCCACCGTCGCTGGACCTGACTGGCAAAAAGTGCTCTTCACTGACGAGTCACGGTTTTGTCTCACCAGGGGTGATGGTCGGATTCGCGTTTATGGTCTAAGGAATGAGCGTTACACCTAGGCCTGTACTCTGGAGCGGGATCGATTTGGAGGTGGAGGGTCCGTCATGGTCTGGGGCAGTGTGTCACAGCATCATCGGACTGAGCTTGTCATTGCACAGCGTTGAGATTGCCTGCGTTACAGGGAAGACATCCTCCTCCCTCATGTGGTAACCTTCCTGACATGACCCTCCAGCATGACAATGCCACCAGCCATACTTCTCGTACTGTGCGTGATTTCCTGCAAGACAGGAATGTCAGTGTTCTGCCATGGCCAGCGAAGAGACCGGATCTCAATCCCATTGAGCACATCTGGAACCTGTTGGATCATAGGGCGAGGGCTAGGGCCATGCCCCCCAGAAATGTCCAGGAACTTGCAGGTGCCTTGGTGGAAGAGTGGGGTAACATCTCACAGAAAGAACTGGCAAATCTGGTGCAGTCCATGAGGAGCAGATGCACTGCAGTATTTAATGCAGCTGGTGGCTACACCAGATACTGACTGTTACTTTTGACCCCCCCCCCCCTTTGTTCAGGGACACATTATTCCATTTCTGTTAGTCACGTCTGTGGAACTTGTTCAGTTTGTCTCAGTTGTTGAATCTTATGTTCATACAAATATTTACACATGTTAAGGTTGCTGAAATAAAACGCATTTGACAGTAAGAGGACGTTTCTTTTTTTGCTGATATATATTTAAAAAAAAGCCAATGTCATCAAATTCGTTTTTATTGAGGTTATACATTTTTTAATTTCAAGTTGGTTACAATTGTACTGAGCATTTGCTCTGCAGACACTGAACAAAAAAATAGGAGGCTAATTCATCACTTAACATAAGGGGATGAGAAGGGGAAATTACAATGATTAGAAACAAAAGAGATTAAAATAATTAAATGGATAGTCTAGAAGAAGTCCATGTCATCAGGTGCATCCAGGTCACGGTATTCAATGATGTTGCGTGGATCTCCCCGAGACATTCTGAAGGAAACAGCCAGGATGCAGAGCGAAGAGGCACAGCATAGAAATAGGAAAGAGTGAGAGAGAAATTAACAGAGGTTTCTAAACACAAGTCAGTCATTAGCAGAAAAGGAAAGCTTTTTAAAAATGTTTTTATTTAACCTCTTAATTTACCAGGCAAGTTGACTGAAAACACATTCTCATTTACAGCAACAACCTGGGGAATAGCTACAGGGGAGAGGGGGGATGAATGAGCCAATTGGAAGCTGGAGATGATTAGGTGGCTATGATTGTATGTGGGCCAGATTGGAAATTTAGCCAGGACACCGGGGTTAACACCCCTACTCTTACGATAAGTACCATGGGATCTTTAGTGACCAGAGTCAGGACACCCGTTTAACGTCTCATCCGAAAGACGGCACCCTACACAGGGCAATTTCCCCAATCACCGCCATTGGGAATTCAGAAGTTCTTTTAGACCAGAGGGAAAAGTACCTCCTACTGGCCCTCCAACACCACTTCCCGCAGCATCTGGTCTCCCATCCTGGGACCGACCAAAACCAACCCTGCTTAGCTTCAGAAGTAAGCCAGCAGTGGGGTGCAGGGTGGTATGCAGTTGGCCGAAGCTATTGGTGCGGTATTCGTCCCTAACTGACCATGGTCTCACCTGTTGTTGCGGGGTTTACCAGGGTAGCCACCACCCTGTCCACGGAAGTTGTCATAGTTACCCCGACCGCCCCCATACTGGTTTGGTGGGTAAGGAGGTCCACCTTGGGAAGAGAAAGGTACAGTATGTGTGTCATGTCAGAACAGAATACCTGAGAGCTGCAACCAAATTAATTACATAGTTGTGGTAAACGTAATGTGTTAAATTCTCAGGATAAGTGGTGAAGTAAAAAGGGCTTAATAAATCAATGTGATTGATAATATGATAGGATCCGAGGCAGAGGCTCACCTCCGTAACCCATGACAGGAGGACGAGGCTGGCCGGGACCGAAGCCCATGAGGCCCTGGGGAGGGAAGGGCATGCCTGGAGAAAGAACTCCTACCGAGAGAGATGGATAGAGACAGGGTCAGTGGAAAAATACACTAAGATTCAATGATACAGCTACACCTAAACTATTCTAGAAACATTTGCTCCCCGGGGGCCTGTTCAGGAGGATGTAACATTACAGAACGTTCGAATACAAAATGTATGGTGTAGAACAAATATGATCGTAAGCGACAACAGGGAATCGTGTCAGCGCTATTCATTCTATTTCTATGTGCAACGTGTCCCTCACCCTGTCCTGGGCCTGGCGGAGGAGGTGGCTTCATCTCCGGGAGGGAAGGTCGCTTGGCATCCATGAGGAAGTTGTTGAAAAACACCACCTCCTTTTTCACCTCATCAATTTTGTCCCCGTGTTTGTTCAGGATGTGCTTGCGCACAAACTCTGGGCCCTGGCCAGGCAGAGGGAACAAATTAATTCACATTTTAATCTGCACCACACCGTGGCAAGGGAGATACAGACCAGTACACGCTTAATGCTCTTTGGATATACAATATTTCTGTTTGACAATTTACTTCCATCCTAACAGACACACACCTTGAACTTCTTGCCACTGAGGGGGCAGAGCCACTTGTCCTTGCCCAGCTCCTGGGTGTTTGCCGACACAAACTTCTCCACCTCATGCTCCGGGTCCTTTCGGCCCATCTTGCCTGCCTCCTCCTCTGATAGCTTCTCCTTCACACTGAATAGGGGGCTCAGCCTCTCCTCAAATGTCTTCTGCCACTCCAACACTGAGTGCATGACAGGGGGAGGGGGAGACAGTCAGTCAATAGTGTGTCAGTGTATGATGCAGCCATCTCAAATGTGTGCCTAGCCAGTGTTGAATATTACAGTAGTGTCCTGCTCACCTTCCCCGTGTGTGATGCGGTTGGGAGGGATGGGCCCACGCACATGGATCATGCCACAGCGGTTGGGCATCTCATCCTCGCTGGGGTACTCGCAGTTGTTGTAGTAGTCAATGGAATGGACAATACGCAGGTAGAAGAGAAGACGGTCCAACACCTGGGAAGAGATGAAGGAAAGTCAAGTCAAGATAATGTACCTTTTCCTTTTCATCTGACTACTTTAGCATCAGACAAAACCCAAACATTAAAATAAATAAAAATATAACAATAATGTAAAGCTGCTGTGTATCAGTGTGTGCCAAGGCAGATGGATGGACCTTGACCAGCGTGTCATCCCTCTCCACAGTGATCTCAGCTGGGTTCCCCTCCTTGCTGCCATCCTCTGCATCAGCTCCGCCCACACTGCCCAGTAGCTCCTCCTCCTCAGCGCTCACCTCCTCTATCAAGTAGTCAGTGATGTTCTTCAGGATGGGGTTCTGAGCCGCCATCTGATACAACCACACAATACGGGATTAAACAACCAAGAAACTGATAAATTCATGATACATACTGCAAAGATGCCAAACTGCTTTCAGTGTCTTGTACCTCCACAGCAGACACATTATCTCCTCGGGCCTTTTGGCTCCACAGCCTGCCTCTGTCGTCCAGAGAGTGGATGAGTTTGGCCGACAGTTTGATGTCATTGCGCAGCACCTGTTTGTGCTGAGTGATGCCGTTGATGTTGCGGACCCTCCGGGCTAGGTCTCTGTTCACCCCCGGAGCCAGCTCACAGTCACGCAGCTACACACAGTCGAGAGGACACATATAGGGTCAGAAAACTCACTAACCAGCGGTGTGACTCAAATGCCATATCTTGCTCAACATCAGGTTCCAGTACTGCCTAATGTTGTAGTCTTGAAAGGTTGTTAAACTCACTCTGATGTTCTGGAGGTTCCAGCAGGTCTCCTTGATGTTGACACTGCGGTCAAACGTCACCCAGCAGCGTCGGAAGAACCTGACACATTGAATGGAGGTGGTAAGAGGTATACATACATGAGGCAAGTGACAGACGTTACATTTTCAATCGTCCACTATAGTCCATTAGTAGCAAGAAGCAGCAGACAAGGTCCAGCTGTGGATGTGGTCACGTGGAAGTGGAACTAACCTGCGCTCCGGTTGGGGATCAGACAAGCACACTCGCATGAACCCAGGATATCTCCGACATAGCTGGGGGAGGCAAAAACAACAGGTTAGTTCTTCCTCCTGGATGCCTCCAGTCATTGTGTGTGTGTGTGGGTAACAGCTGTATCTGAGAGTCCCTTGTATCAATGTAACTTCAGAGTAGTGTCATTCTGACAGTCCATACAAGTGTTCAGTATGTTTGTACAGGCAAATTGCTTGAACTCACAGCTATGATCTCGGCCTTGGAGATTGTGGGGGCGATGCTCCTCATGAATAAAGAGCAGGTCCTGTGGAGAGGCCTGGGTCTCAGGGGCTGGTCCTCCTTGGGTTTCTTCTCCTCTTGTTTCTCCCTTTCTCTCGCCCTTTCCTTTGGTTTCTCCTCTTTGCTTTTCTTTCCGTCAGCTACACAATTTGAGTGGAGCAGAGAAGTCATTACCTTACCAAAAATATATTTGAATACTAGAATTTGTGAAAACAGTGACCCCAACGCAGTCCCTTCATCACTCACCTTCACCCTCTTCTTCCTCTTCATCCTTGTCCTCCCCCTCCTCCTTTTCCTCATCATCCTTGTCCTCCCCTTCCTCCTTTTCCTCACCCTCATCCTCCTTCTCTGCATTTTTATCAGAGGAATGATGGGAGTTGGAGTCTGAATCGGAGTCACTCTCAGAGGCACTGGCCTCATCTTCACTGTCTCCACTGTGCTTCCGCTTCCTCTTCTTACTCAGCTAACACACATGGGAAGGAAAATAGGTGGTGGTAAAGGTCAATAGATACATCACTGATTCAAATCAATTAGCCAAAATCCTAACTTGAGTACTGATTTAGTGCAAATTTCCCACTGTCATCGATGCAAGTTAGGATTTGGCCCATTAAGAGCAGCACATTCATTCTAAAAGACAGAAAGACGTACTAAGACACATGGATGCTTAACACTAACCTTCTTAGGCTCAGGCACAACTTCTTTGCTTTTCACCTCTTTTTCTCCTTTCTCTTCTCCCTCACTCTCTTCTGCTGCTGCTTCACCACCACCGTTTGCACCCTTCTCCGTGCTGCAGGCATCACTCTCCCCCTGTGGCAGAGTTTGCTACATCAATGACTAGATGACAAGCATTTCACTACATCCGCAATAACATCTGCTAAATATGAGTATGTGACCAATAAAATTTCATGACTTCCTGTTCTCGAGGGGGAAGAATAGAGCAGGGCAAAGAAAAAGTGGTTACGACAAGACAGCATACATTCTCTTTGTCGGCTGGGGGTTTGCGGTCATTGTCCTGATTCTTATCCTTGGGTTCCTCTTTTTTGGGGGGTTCAGTTCCAGGACCAACAGCTGCCGCCCTGTCAGCTCTCTCCCTCTCCTCTTCCTCCTCAGACGGCAGCTCCAATATACGCAGGTCATGATCTGTCCCTCCCTCCATCTTTATCACCGCTGAATGACAGAGGGAGGACAGGGGTAAGGACACTGGTCACCAACCGGTCGATCGTGATCGACTGGTCGATCTCCAAGGCATTCATAGTCGTTCAGCAAACTTTTCTGTAAAAAACCCAATGATAAAGCCTTGCATATCTATTTTTGTCTTATTAATTTCATGCTGTTGGCAGTAGGTGCACTAGCTGCCCTAGCGCTGGCATAGTGAAGTGTTCCCAGTTTGAACCATTTCATGTGTCTGAAAGTAAAACTGTGCCTACACGGCAGCCCCGGAGAGCAAATCAAGATAACTGCAGACACTGATCTGAACTTCCATATGTAAAGACTGTAAAAAGAAGCCTCAAACACACAGCAAAGTTGATACTTTGAGATTAAAACCATGACTAAAGAGAGTGTCAATGAATACAGCAAAGACCTGCTGTTTTTACGAGGAAGTTCACATTTAAGTTATTCAACACTTATAAGTCATTAAATGTGCTTCTCCCTACTTCCACTTACGCTACAATCAACACTGCAGTTGCAATGCATAAGTAGCAAATTGTATAGACAAGCTGATAAAAATAAGGCTCACTTGTCTTCAATATTAAGAAATATTAAACTTTCTCTGGTCATAGGAGTAACATGAATTGGTGCATGGGGCAGAAATAATGCAGTGCGACTCGAGTTGCCATTAGCTGGAATAATGTGTGTCCTTTTGGTCAGTCTCAGAGGGACTGTGAGAGGAAGCCTTAGACGCAGGCCATCAGTTCAGTAAAATTTTAAAAAGCAAATTATGCTCACTAAGCTGTGCCTCAAGTAATACAACAAATTATATATTACCAGTTTGATTATATACCTTACATTTTTAAATATAATTTCAAAAGGGCCTGAGAAAAATATTGAACAACCCTCATTGCTACAGAACTGTTTTTAATAGGTTCATGTTGCATAGGCGTACGTTTTTTAAGTCATGTTACAAAATTGTGAATTGTAGAATTTGGCTTGCATTTTGACCCAGAAAGTGATATTGAATCAGAAAAAGGTTGGTGACCACTGGGTTAGGATATATAACCTGTTGAGGTAACTAAACCAACAAATAACACTCATCCTGACACTGCTCGAAACTAAGGTTGACATCAAAATACTCTGCAAGAGAGCTGAATGAAGCCATTAGAGAGGTCTCCCACTGCCACCCACACCCACTACTCTACCTGCATCCAAGACCTTCATGATGGCCTGGGCCTTCTCCATGTCCAGGGAGACGGTGTCGAACCAGCCGTTCTCCATCAGGAATATATAGACATTCAGCCGGTTCTGCAAGCCACTGTGGGCCTCAGCCTTCCGCCGGCCCGCCTCATCCGGGTGGTATTTGGATCTGAACCTGAGTTCACAACAATGTCCCCAAAAGAGCATGGGAGAGAGACAGGAGCAGGGATGGAGGGGAGGAGAGCAGAATGTTAGAGAATGCCCTTGTATGTATGGCCAGGCCAAATAAACTGGCCTACAGCAATTAACTGGGACTAATATACTGCCATTCTATACCCAAACACTAATCAAATTTTAAAAAACAAAATTAAAATACTGGAGGACAACTTTTTTCTGAACGTTCCTGTATCCTGCAATGTCTTATTTGGGGGGGACACAGCATGTCCATCAATTAAATGCAACTACAATATATACTCAAAAGTATGTGGACACCACTTCAAATTAGTGGATTGGGCTATTTCAGCCACACCCGTTGCTGACAGGTGTATAAAATTGAGCACACAGCCATGCAATCTCCATAGAGAAACATTGGCAGTAGTATAACCTTACTGAAGAGCTCAGTGACTTTCAACGGGGCTCCATCATAGCATGCCACCTTCCCAACAAGTCCATTTGTCACATTTCTGCCCCAGTCAACTGTAAGTGCTGTTATTGTGAAGTGGAAACAACTATGAGCAACAACAGCTCAGCCATGAAGTAGTAGGCCACACAAGCTCACAGAACGGAACCGCCGAGTGCTGAAGCGTGTAAAAACCATCCGTTCTCGGTTGCAATACTCACGACAGAGTTCCAAACTGCCTCTGGAAGCAACGTCAGCACAAGAACTGTTTGTCAGGATCTTCATGAAATGGGTTTCCATGGCCGAGCAGCTGCGTACAAGCCTACGAGCCTATAAACGCTACAGTATACAATGACATTCTAGACGATTCTGTGCTTCCAACTTCTTGGCAACAGTTTGGGGAAGGCCCTTTCCTGTTCCAGCATGACAATGGCCCCGTGCACAAACCGAAGTCCATACAGAAATGTTGGTTTGTTGAGATCGGTGTGGAAGAACTTGACTGGCCTGCAGAGCCCCGACCTCAACCCCATCGAACACATTTGGGATGAATTGGAACACAGACTACGAAACAGGCCTAATCTCCTAGCATCAGTGCCCAACCTCACTAATGCTCGTGGCTGAATGAAAGCCTTCCGAGAAGAGTGGAGGCTGTTACAGCAGCAATGTGGGGAGCAACTCCATATTAATGCCCATGATTTTGGAATGAGATGTTCGACAAGCAGGTGTCCACATACTTTTGGTTATGTAGTGTATCTAGGTCCACTCAAGTGATTGGCATATGAAGAAACACTTTTGTTCTGCACCTGGAAATGCTCTGGTGTCCTACTGTGGATTCTTCACAAAGTTTGCATGGTGTTATGTTTGTGTGTGAGTATAGCCGTTTGTGAAACATATCAGGATGCTTTAGGTCAACGCACCAAAAATAACTCAAAGGCAAAAGGGACACAGATATTCAAATAAAATAACATAACACAGTTTAGAATTTTACAGTTCAGAAGAGCAAATTTGCCATGGAGTGGACAAAATTTACCTTTTTTTCTCCCAGTATAACAACACATATATACTGAGAGGGGTCTCTTCTGTAAAAATGGGCTCCACTTCACCCCCCTACTGTGTTTGTGTGCGCACACAATTTCATTTTCGGTTTTGGGATTCGATTTGATCCAAATATAAAAACAAAAAAATGGGGGAAAAAAGCATCACATACTAAAGAAAATAAAATATTTCCATGCGCGCAGGTGGTTTATTTGTCTGTCTAGCTAGTATCCCTGGTACTGTACGTCTAAAAGCAACTGCATTGTGCGCAGTGCAAACCCTAGCTGTCTAACAACGATTCCTGCGAGGAGTTCCAGTTTTTCTCATCTTCAAAAACCTTGTTGTGAAGGGCGGGGGGAGGAGTGGGAGGGAAGAAGGTTTGGTTAAGTTAAGAAAAAAAAATAACATTGACATTGTATCATAATCCCTGGACACACTTGTTTGTGTGATAAGCAAAACCAACAAACATACTCTGTTAAAACTGTGTCAACTGACTATCCAAATCAGATTCACTTAAGAGCCAAATCTCTATCCTGTACTGTTTACTAGCTAGGCCATTTACTGACCTCTCTATTCATGATGGTAACCGCCCATAGCATTAACCAACTATTCTTATCTGAAGGCGGCATAGTATGCATGATAAGCCTGCCCAAAATACCAAGTATTTTCTTAACACTTTCAATAAAAGATCAAAATCGTTATATATAATAAATGTAATTAAGTATGTTCAGGATATTTTAAATACACCCATTCAACAATACCCTTTTTAGTTAACCAATTAAAAGTCTTGTATGCCTTGCAGCCTGTCAAATATAGGCCTAACGTCTTCCAAACTATACTGTCTTTTCCAAGCTATTAAAGAACAGCTCCGATAGCGCCAGATCCATTTGACTGACAATTTCTGTGAATAGAAAGGTTGTCAGTGTTGCCAGCCTAATTCACAGCAAACTGATCATGAATAGTAATAATAGAGCAGCAAAGGCTATGATAATCGTACCACTCTTCATCTTTGTGCGCAAGGAAGAAGTCCTGCATCTGCTGCCGTCGGAAGTCTATCTTGTACTCATTATAACGTTTGACTGCCTCAGTCTCATCCACAGAGTCATCAAGGGACAGAAGGAACTCCTTAAAGCTCTTCATCACTGGAGGTGGCAGGCCGAGATCCATATCATGGATGTTTCCTAGCCTAGTAGACAAATGACAGGGTTAAAAAGAGTGTGAGATAACCAGTTACTTAGACACTTTGACTAACTAAGGGCAAGCTAATCTATTGGGTGGAACAGTCACAGCTCCAGTCAAAAACATGGCGCCATTTTAATGTCATCTGCTTTCCACAGATGACAAAGACAGCATGTCTGCATGAACAGGTTGGTTGTGCACAGTCTACCCTCCTCACCTTGCCTGGATGGGTATGCCATGGTGAGGCTGCATGAGATGAAGGTCAGGGTGGCCCCAAGGCTGTGGAGGGGCGTAGCTGGGGCCTCCGCCACCACCGTAGCCCAAGTCATACCCACCATGGTAGGGATCTCCTCCATGGTCATCCCTGATCAAAACAGAGGGAAGATTAACTCAAACATTGTGGACAGCAATGTAGGGTAGTGTAGATAAATGTGATTCTCACCAATCTCTCCTCATGCGTTTCTGTTGGGGACTCATGTCGTGCCTGGGTGGGGAGAACCTCTCCCTGCGACCTCTCTCGTAGTCCCGATACTCCCCCCGGCTACGCCGCTCCCTGCCCCTGTCCCACTCCCTTGCAGATGGGCGCCAGTAAACGGAAAGAGCAAAAAGATACATGTGAAACACCATGCATGTATGAGATGGATTGGAATTGTTGTCTCTAATTTCAAAAGTTGTTTCCAATGTGCCATTATTTCTCTTTTGTTTTATACAAGTCTATTCCCTCTTCTTCACCTGTCATTCCAGTCATCCCTACGCCTTTCCTCTCTCTCTCGGGAGCGGTCATAGTTGTCGCTCCTCTCACGACGGAACTTGTCTCTCCTTCTGCGATCATATTCATCATCACTGTCCGCCATCAACCTAAAAATGTAGGTCTGTGGACAAATAGCATAATAAACATTAAAATGGTAAGTAGCTAATGGCAGCAAACAAATGAAATTGAACGGGCCACAGTAATCAAGCTAATATAATAATCATGATTTGTTAAACACCAACATTACGTTGCCCTTAGCCAAATGTGTGTAGCAAAGCATGTGCCTCCTGATTGAGGTATGTTACTGGGAGTCACACGACCAGTTACCTAACCAACATCTTACATGGCATTTCAAGTAGCTAGCTAGCTGTTTATGTAGCTAACATTAACTAGCTAGTGTTCGCGCCGCATTAACTAGCTAGCTTGAATATCTGTTTTTCGAAGGTTTAGTGAAGTTAGTTACTTCTTTCTCCATGGTAGCTAGTTGTAGTTTAATTAGGTACTTCCAATTTACTGCTAGCTTAGTTAACATGTTCATAGTAGCAAGCTAAAGTTAGCGTCCTCAGCACTGTTATTTAGCTAGCTATCTAACTAGCCGCGTTAGTTGGAAGTTGCTAGCTAGTACCGGTAGACGCAAACAAAGCAAGGTCGGTACTTTTACTAGGCCGTTGTATTTTACGTGCTACAAAACATATGCTGTTACTTTCTTTACATAACATCAGCTTTAGTATACATGTCGTGACAGTATGAAATGAAACTTTATAGGGGGTAAATTACCTGTTACTAAATCACGTTCTTTTAGCAATCCTGCGTGGTCTCTTAATGGCGACGCTGTTAGACAGGAAACACATTTCCCGGAAGTTGGATTACACGTTCAAACTGCATATTTAGTTAAAACGGGTTTAAGAAAAAAGGAACAATAAAACATACAATAAAAATAACTTTTACAAAGGTCTTATATACATTTAATTATACATATCATATACCAGGTTGAATGCTTCAAAGGCAGCATATGAATTTCAGGGGAAGTTAATAATTGCACAAAAATATGAATCATAGAGGTAGTTTTCAAAAATATACACTGCACAAAAATAAAACGCAACATGTAAAGTGTTGGCCACATGTTTCATGAGCTGAAATAAAAGATCCCCGAAATTTTACATGAGCACAAATGCTTATTTCTCTCAAATTGTGTGCACAAATTTGTTTACATCCCTGTTAGTGAGCATTTATTATTTTCCAAGATAAACCATCCACCTGACAGGTGCTGTGTGTGTGACTCAGATCACAGGGCTGGGACCACCAGGCTACATGATCCTGTTTGGTCCCATACTGTGTCCTGAAGCCAACTCCTCTATCATTGGCATGACACACATGGCATGGCATAACAACAATAGAAGAGTTGGCTACAGCACACAATCCAGTACTCACCTTTGTCATTCAATGGTATGACACATTCTTTTGGCTCTTAGTCTTGCTCCTGAACTTATTATGCTGGTGATCCATTAAGTCCCAGAGGATGTGCGACCAGACAGGAGTGGGTTCAACACCCTGATCCACGTTAGACCATACATCCTTGTATGATGATAATATACGGACATCCCCTGACTCGTCATTCACATCTGGCTGCTTAAGAGACATTAAATGAATTTGTGGTACAAAATAGTAATTTGACAAAACCGATGATGGACAGGAAAACACAATACAAACAGTCTGAAACCATCATTTGTATTATACATGAATTACAGTACAAGTGTTTATTTCAGCTTTAAGTGGAACAAAGGGTCACCTAAAACAGTGATGTTCCTGTAGCTAACATATTTTTATTGAACACAAAGGCAAATAAATTTGGTCACGTTCCTCCCTGTCCAGTTTTTAAGGGAACTCTTTGGAAACAAGCAAAAAAGATGAGATCAGTTAGAACAGTAAGCGAGAGACACAGGAGAGGGGGAAGGTGATGACCAAGGCATCCTTTCCCACAACAGACAGTAAGAAATATCAGCTATGTTGTATCAGGTGTAATGAACATTGAAGGTTTTAGATCATTGGAGGTTATATATATGCTTTCACAGGGGTGATGTCAAACACTTTCTAAAGGGCAAGTACACAACTGATTTGTGTGATGACTGTTTACTAGCTGAATGTCTTTTATAAATGGAGTTAAAAAAAGAAAGTGTGTGGGGGAGCCTTATTGAAATGAAAATACAGTCAGGGAACATCACGAAGCCAGACTTATTGAGCTATGCTCAATGTTAATTAGCCTAATGACTGTACCCTTTGAGGTATTTGCTTATAAATGAATCTGTGTCTCTTCGACACAGAATAGAAATGAGAGGCGTGGTGACTGGTCCAATCCATTGACCATAACCATTCATGGCTCAGTTCAATTCAACCAATGGAACTGCAGGGCTGGTAAACTGCAGAGGGCTAGAAGCAAATTCATGCTGTCATTCAGTTATGGTACAGTACGAGTCACTAGGTTTGTAGTTGGTAATGATTTAGAACATTTATCGTCAAATAAATTGCCTATTTTTAGAATTATTCTGATTTCAACGACTGTTGTGAATCTTATGACAATTGTTCTTCACTTTCAAACACAGCCAGGAAAGACACCATTCCCGCTAATCATGGTACTTTGGTGGAGGGAGAGGGGATATTTAAGTTAATTTACCGTATTCTAACTAATGTCGATAGGAAGTTGATTCCTGGCTGATAAAAACTTAAGACTTAAAACAGAAGCCCAAAATATGTAATTTATTATGGGACCAACATAAAATGTCACAAGACTATATAAATCTTCAGCAGTGAGAAAGGAGGTTATGGAAAAGCAGCAGTCAAGGACTAACCGACAATGACATAATAAATGAAAGTGTTACATAACACTTGGTCCCAATGGCATGAGTGCCACAGAAGCTGATGGCCAGTTCCATTACTATTGTTACTAGCGTTTTGCTTGTGATTAAAGGTACAATGACATAAGTCTTTCATCCAACAAATGATTTCCAAAATGTAAAAAAAAAAAATACACCTACAAATTAAATTGTGGTATATGAACACCTATCATTTATCAGCAATAAAGATACATTCTGACTGAAATTAGGCACATTCTATTCAAAAGCTAAATCATACATCATGTCATATGGGAGGAGATGTCTACATATAATTTGTCAACAAATAATTGCCATCCTAGGAATACTAGAATACGCAATGTACACAGACAATCAAGAAGTTGCATACAGAAAGCAATAGATTCATAGCTGAGGTGGAGACCAATGTGAATGTGTAACAATGTGTAAGTACTGGCATCCCCCTTCTCCTGCTCTTTTCAGGGGAAAAAAATCATCTAAACAGAGTGTATTTTGATGCATGGACATATGATCATATACATGGTTGCCTACCTTATTACTAAAGTGTGTACTGTGTATAAAAGGCTACACAGGAAGAAAAAAAACACTGTTACATGAGTAATAGTCCCTTAAGATACACACTACTATCCTAACAATAAATCTGTACTTCTACAGGTAGACAAAGGCTGATGTGAGGAGACTGACAAAACTGGAAAGAATTGTGCTGTTGGTTTGCTATATTCTATGGTGTAATATGTTCATTCTGTATGAAAATAAAACAAGAATATCCATGAAGAATTCTGAAATGTAATTTCCATACAGAGTGAATATGTTCCTATTCCTGAGTTTGTTCAACTTCTTCAGAGAGCAGATGGAATCTCTTTTAGACGGACCATATCACCAGTTATGTCAAAAACAAAAACAGACAGAAAACAAACTAACATTACAACATCCTGAAGAACTCTGAACGATCTATCATAGAAGAGGTTGAAATAAAATCAAACTGGACAAATTCTGAACTTTTAAAAGGAGTAAAAGAAGTTAAAAGAAACAATGCTGGATAATACAAATGTATTACAGTGAAGTAAAAAATAAATAATCTCCTTTGGCATGCCCCGATTACTGGTCAATGATGCATAACAAATTAACAGTCCAAAAACTCCATAAACCCATCAGAGAAAGAAACACCCCATAGAGTAAACTATACTCCCACTTAACCAATATAATGAAAGAAACCAGTTACAGAGACGCATACAGGTAACCGTATACTACTAGCATCATTAATCTTATTAATGAGACTGCAGCACTGTAGTTTCCTTTCAACTCAAGTTAAGTTAATGTCACATGCACAAGTACAGTGACATGCCTTTCTTTCAAACTCAAAACCCAACAATGCAATAACAATGTAATACTAGAATAAAATTTTTGAAGAAATATGAAGAACAACTGGTGGATGACTTGAGTCTACTCAATAACTACAAAAATAATCTCAGGTGGGTTATCTCCTTGTACAATATGTTCATTGAAAATAAGAATTTGGGGTATGTCAATTGTCAAGTAGTGCATTGAAAAAATGTATTCAACTAAATACTGCTAGTTAAGATTGAGACTACCTGTCAGTTGATTCATTTTGTGCAAATCTTAAGTTTTAGGGATGGGTGGGAGGGTTATAGTTCACTGGCAAAGACTCAAAGCTAAATGTTTGAACTGATTTACTGTACTTATCAATGTGTGCCTCATGTTGAAGACAGACCTGCTAAAACATAACAGAATCTTGGCTAAATATTAACATCTTAGAGCTAGCAACATTGAGTCTAAATTGGATAAAATATGTAAATCTGTTCTACGTAACCAAAGTGACAATAGTGTTCTAGAAAGTCTATGGCTGAGACAACTTCATAGCCACAGCTCCATAAACCATTTAAAAACACCCTGCGGGGACAAGCCTGACCCTTTTCAGCTAGCACAAAGTAATTTAATCCCAGCTCCCTCCAGGCTTTCAGACCCCCACTGCACCCCTAACAATGAGCTGGGCAGTGTCATCATCTGAGGGGTGGGAGTCCATCCCCTCTTCCTCGGTATCAGAGTCTGACTCCTCCTGAGGGGAGTAGTAGCCCTCGTACTCCAGGATGGGCGAGTCGCTGTGACCGGGGGAGCCTAGGCACTGGGCGGTGGTTACCGTGGTGACAGTGGCAGAGTAGGCCCCTGGGTTGCCAGAAGGGGAGCCTGGGTTGGAGGGGCGGAGCAGAGGGGTGCGCTCTGTGTCAGCTTCACCCTCTGCCCCCTCCTGGTCTGCACGAGGTGCCCCATCATCCTCAGACTCGGACTCAGAATACTCTGGATTAGGTCGGGTTACGCGTTGTTTACACACAGGGCAAGTTTTCTTAGTCCCTGTAAGCCAGGGGTCCACACACTTGCTGTGGTACGCTGAAGAGGTGACAGAAATAAAACAGTTACCATATGGCCTTGGACCTGTGAGTACAACTTCTAAGTGAGACAGGGCCAAATGTGATCATTTGCAATTACCGTGTGCGCAAGGCAAAACTCGCAGTTTGTCACCCTCTTCATACTCATCCAGACAAATAGCACAAACATCATATTCATCACCTAGAATACAAATAAGATTGACATGTGACAGGTGGAAATACAATGCATTGTAATGCTACGTGTAATGTAATAATAACAGGAGCAGACAATCAGATTACCCTTCTTGTTAAATCAGGTTTCTCAACATTCCAGAGAAGAAATACTGTACTGCTGTTTCACAAAGTGTTTTGCAACGTCTTTGACTAGTTACACTGGTGACAGATTCTCATTTGAATGTGTGGAGGGACTCTCTCGTTACCTTTAGTGAACTTGTGAATGGGGATCCTCTTCAGCTGTTCCTTAGTCAGCCTATATTTCCTCATCCTTTTCCTGTACTGCACACAGCGCACAATCTAAACCAAGACAAGGCAGGGAATGAAGAGACACAGACCACACCAAAATTGAAGGAGAGTCACAGTGCTTTTAATATGCGAATAGAATTATTGAATTCCATTCATTTAGGATGTATGAAATGAATATTTAACTATTCAATTGTGAAATCAACTCCCCATTCATAGCAAAATGAGTCTGTTTCCTAAAGGCACTTACCAGGATGACAACCATCACAAGGATGATCATGCCCACTATTCCAGTGAAGGGGATAAGATAGTATGAGAGTGGGAAGGCAAACTCCGGCTTGAGGATCACATAGGCCCTGCATACCAAATACAGCACCATCAGCATTAGTATGGGGGCATTGTTCAGAAAAGCGACCACCTCCGGATCACAAATCTGTACGACTAAGAGGGACAGCAGTGCCAGACTCAACACCATCCCCAACATAGTGATGACGTCCACATAGGACCAGCCAATCGCACTTTATTCCTAGTTATATGTACATATCTACCTCAATTACCTCGTACCCTTGCACATCGATTCAGGACTGGTACTCCTTGTATAATGTCAAGTTATCGTTACTCATTGTGTATCTACTATTACTTTTATTATTACGTGTTTTACTTTTCTATTATTTCTCTATTTTCTTTCTCTCTGTATAGTTGGGACGGGCCCGTAAGCATTTCACTGTCAGTCAACACCTGTTGTTAACGAAGCACGTGACAAATATAATTTGATTTGAGACCCTCAGCAGGGTTGACATGATGAGTGCAAAGATGTGAAGAATATGACTGAATCTCAGCGCAAATCTAATCAATAAATGTCCAGTCTTCACTATGGTGCAAGACCATGAACAAATATCCAAAAAAAGACTCTGTTGAATGGTTACATTAGCAATCATAACCCCTCAACAGACAGTTAAGTCATACATCCATCTAACATTGTGACTAGGGGTAGAAATGAACAAATAAATAACCAATTAAAAGCTTGTCATGGAAGTTGAGCTTGACAAAAATAAAAAACGTCACAATGGTACTCACCCTTGTTCAGGAATGATGAAGGTCTTGAGAATTTGGGAGGCGTAGTAGCTGGTGAATACAGAGGGGATCTCAATCTCTTCTGCAATAGTTTCTACACACAAACAAACAAAAAGGGGAGCACTGCCACTCAGCATTACCAATGTATTTAATTATTAGGATGATACTGGTTAATAAAGACTACTTGAGATTGAGGAGAGAGAAGACAAATCAGGCAACCTGGTTAAGTAAACGTTGTACTAACTGAACTGATTCTGTAAGAAATGGATAAAAGCAGCTAAGAGAAGGTGATGATTGTAGGATCCTCACCATTGCTGTAGTTCATGTTGAGTAGAGTCTCTGAGTACATGTTGTGAACAATGGCTGCACTGAATCCAGCTTGCTGTGCATGCAGCACCTGCGTTGAATACAAAACCATAATTTACATTGTAACAATTGAAAACACTAGGCGCAGTGTGATTTTACACTGAATATGTTGCCATACATAATCTGTTGAATTCAAATGTAATTGCAACACCTAATATCCTAAGCAACCGAACAGCATAGCTACACACACCAACCTTGATATCAAAATTGCAGTCATAGCGTCGGATGAGGACTATGTACTTAGTAGTGGTCGTGTTGGGATCACTAGATGTGGTCAGTGGTGGTGGGGGTTCTATCGGAGTGCAGCCGTTGAGTGGTCGTGACTCTACTAACACACCCTTGAAGAGAAAGAAAGGAGGTCTCAGCTGATGTTTGCAATGGATCAAAGGACATGTTGCTCCTTTATTCACTCTTCCATTACCATTCTCTCATATTAGTGTTGCATGGTATACGGAAACTTCTGTACTTTTTCGATACTAGAACATGAAAACGGTTCGGTACTACACCCCAACCCGAGCACTCCGTTCTGCCACCTCTGGTCTCTTTGGCCCTCCCACCCCTACGAGAGGGTAGCGCCCACTCAGCCCAGTCCAAGCCCTTCTCTGTCCTGGCACCCCAATGGTGGAACCAGCTTCCCCCTGAAACTAGGACAGCAGAGTCCCTGCCCATCTTCCAAAAAAATCTGAAACCCTATGTTAAATAATCCCACAGCACCCCCCTTTCCCTCACACAAAAAAACAGGGGGGAAAAGCCTTTTGTGAACTAACACTTCCACATTAAATTGAGGAAAAATGTACTTACTATAACTGTGAGATGTGGTGGTCCCACCTAGCTATCTTAAGATGAATGCACCAACTAAGTCGCTCTGGATAAGAGCATCTGCTAAATGACTAAAATGTAAATGTACTAGAATTTGTATTTACTTTCGGTACTTCTGTGAAATGTGTCTCACGGATCAAGTCTGTTGAGCTAAGCCGATGTCCCCCTTAAGAGAAAATCTTTTGGTATTTCTTTCATTAATGAATTGTTGACATAGTCCCAAAATATTTTGCATGTCAGCAATCAAGTTTAAGATATAACTTTAAAAATATAGAAATACAGCTGGTATGAAACCAAAACAAAAAATGTGGACATTCTATTTTTAGCTGATATGGGAGCGAAGACATTGAAGAAGCATATCAAAGTTGGAATAATGTTTTAAGTCACACCGGAAAGTTTAAGAATAGTGGCCGGGGCATATTATTTCATTATATTATTTCACATGGCGATGTGGGATGCTAGCTTGCAATGTTTAGCCAACTTGCTAGCAAGGGAAGAAGAGACGACAAGAGACTCTTGCATCATATGCTAGCTCCCCACTCATACTGCACAGAAGTTAACACACTTGAATAATGCGACACAGCATGTAAAAACTGTTAATTACTGTTCGCAAAACAACATCCATAATGTCTAGAACACTTGACAATGCAAGAAGATACCAGTAGCTTCCAGCTTTGTAAACTAACTTTCCTTGCTAGCTTACAGCTGAAGTGAATGTCAATTATCTACCCTAGTACTTTGTGATAATATGCTAACCATAATGCAAAATATGCTGATTTCAAAGCTGATTGAATAAAGTTTGTGCCATTCACTTAAAATCGGTCTCTCTCTCACGTCTCTCCGAAAGACTATGGTTTACATAGACCAACATCACATGCACACTAGCACTCAGGGTGCACAGGGAGCAGCGACACAACATGGCAGACATTGGGATGAATATAAAACATTAGGATCTGTGAATGAGTGATGAAAAAAACCGGGCCTTATTTGAATAATTCAATGGCTGTTTTGTGAACAAAGGTGTTGACTAAAGTGTCTTATTAGGACATTTCTCATCTGACTTCTCTATTTGGCCATCTATGGAAATTGTTTTTCTGGGCCGGGAGTCACTTCAACTGCAATAAAATAAAATAAATCCCATATGGTCCCATGAAATAAGGCAAAACAAGCCCAATAACTCAATGCATGCACACACTCCTATTGAATATTCATTCACCTGTATAGGTATATGCAGTTTCACTTGGTAAAATAAGAGTAAAAAAATAATAATAAATAAACATTAGGCCTAGGCTACATCTCAATTTCCCAAAGATATTTACCAATCAAATAAAGTATTACCATTATGTTATGTAGTTTGGTTAGTAAAAACAAACTCTAATTGATAGAATGACTGTATAATTAATTAATTAAATGCATACAGTGCATACGGAAAGTATTCAGACCCTCTGATATTTTCCACATTTTGTTACGTTACAGCCTCAAATTGATAAATAATTCCCCCCCCCCCTCAAGCAATCTATATACAATACCCCATAATGACAAAGCAAAAACAGGTTTTTATAAATTTTAGAAAACGTGTAAAAAAAAATGTACTGAAATATCACATTTACATACAGTTGAAATCAGAAGTTTACATACACTTAGGTTGGAGTCATTAAAACTCGTTTTTCAACCACTCCACAAATTTCTTGCTAACAAACTATAGTTTTGGCAAGTCAGATAGGACATCTACTTTGTGCATGACAAGTACTTTTTCCAACAATTGTTTACAGACAGATTATTTCACTGTATAACAATTCCAGTGGATCAGAAGATTACATACACTAAATTTACTGTGCCTTTAAACAGCTAGGAAAGTTCCAGAAAATAATGTAATGGCTTTATAAGCTTCGATTAGGCTAATTGACATCATTTGAGTCAATTGGAGGTGTACCTGAGGATGTATTTCAAGGCCTACCTTCAAACTCAGTGCCTCTTTGCTTGACATCATGGGAAAATCTAAAGAAATCAGCCAAGACCTCAGATAAAAATTGCAGACCTCCACAAGTCTGGTTCAGCTTCGAGAGCAATTTCCAAAGGCCTGAAGGTACCACGTTCATTTGTACAAACAATAGTACGCAAGTATAAACACCATGGGACCACGCAGCCGTCATACCACTCAGGAAGGAGACGCGTTCTGTCTCCTAGAGAAGAACGTACTTCGGTGCGAAAAGTGCAAATCAATCCCAGAATAACAGCAAAGGACCTTGTGAAGATGCTGGAGGAAACATGTACAGTTGAAGTCAGAAGTTTACATACACCTTAGCCAAATACATTTAAAAACTCAGTTTTTCAAAATTCCTGACATTTAATCCTAATAAAAATTCCCTGTCAGTTAGCATCACCACTTTATTTTAGGAACGTGAAATGTCAGAATAATAGTGGAGAGAATTACTTATTTCAGCTTTTATTTCTTTCATCACATTCCCAGTGGGTCAGAAGTTTAGATACACTCAATTAGTATTTGGTAGCATTTCCTTTAAATTCTTTAACTTGGGTAAAACGTTTCAGGTAGCCTTCCACAAGCGTAAAACAAGTCTTATATCGACATAACCTGAAAGGCCGCTCAGCAAGAAAGAAGCCACTGCTCCAAAACCGCTATAAAAAAGCCAGACTACAATTTGCAACTGCACATGGTGACAAAAGATCGTACTTTTTGGAGAAATGTCCTCTGGTCTGATGAAACAAAAATAGAACTGTTTGGCCATAATGACCATTGTTATGTTTGGAGAAAAAAGGGGGAGCTTGCAAGCCGAAGAACACCATCCAAACCGTGAAGCACAGGGGTGGCAGCATCATGTTGTGGGGGTGCTTTGCTGCAGGAGGGACTGATGCACTTCACAAAATAGATAGCATCATGAGGAATGAAAATTATGTGGATATATTGAAGCAACATCTCAAGACATCAGTCAGGAAGTTAAAGCTTGGTCGCAAATAGGTCTTCCAAATGAACAATGACTACAAGTATACTTTCAAAGTTGTGGCAAAATGGATGAAGGACAAAGTCAAGGTATTGGAGTGGCCATCACAAAGCCCTGACCTCAACCCTATAGAAAATGCGTGGGCAGACCAGAAAAAGCGTGTGCGAGCAAGGAGGCATACAAACCCGACTCAGTTACACCAGCTCTGTCAGGAGGAATGGGCCAAAATTCACCACACTTATTGTGGGAAGCTTGTGGAAGGCTACCCGAAACGTTTGACCCATGTTAAACAATTTAAAAAGGCAATGCTACCAAATACTAACTGAGTGTATGTAAACTTCTGACCCACTGGGAATGTGATGAAAGAAATAAAAGCTGAAATAAATCCTTCTCTCTACTATTATTCTGACATATCACATTCTTAAAATAAAGTGGTGATCCTAACTGACAAGACTAAATGTCAGGAATTGTGAAAAACTGAGTTTAAATGTATTTGGCTAAGGTAAATGTAAACTTCCGACTTCAACTGTAAGTATTCAGACCCAAACTCAGTAGTCTGTTGAAGCACCTTTGGCAGTGATTACAGCCTCGAGTCTTCCTGGTTATGACGCTATAAGGTTGATACACCTGTATTTGGGGAGTTTCTCCCATTCTTCTCTGCAGATCCTCTCAAGCTCAGTCAGGTTGGATGGGGAGCGTCGCTGCACAGCTTTTTCAGGTCTCTCCAGAGATGTTCGATCGGGTTCAAGTCCGGGCTCTGGCTGGGTCCCTCAAGGATATTCAGGGACTTGTCCTGAAGCCACTCCTGCGTTGTCTTTGCTGTGTGCTTAGGGTCATTGTCCTGTTGGAAGGTGAACCGTTGCCCCAGTCTGAGGTCCCTTTTTTATTTAACTAGGCAAGTCAGTTGAGCCACCGCCATGCTTCACCGTAGGGATGGTGCCAGGTTTCCTCCAGACATGAAGCTTGGCATTCAGGCCAAAGAGTTCAATCTTGGTTTCAACAGACCAGAGAATCTTGTTTCTCATGGTCTGAGAGTCCTTTAGGTGCCTTTTGGCAAACTCCAAGCGGGCTGTCATGTGCCTTTTACTAAGGAGCGGCGTCCATCTGGCCACTCTACCATAAAGGCCTGATTGGTGGAGTGCTGCAGAAATGGTTGTCCTTCTGGAAGGTTCTCCCATCTCCACAGAGAAACTCTGGAGCTCTGCCAGAGTGACCATTGGGTTCGTGGTTACCTCCCTGACCAAGGCCCTTCCCCCCGCTTGTTCAGTTTGGCCGGGCAGACAGTTCTAGGAAGAGTCTTGGTGGTTCCAAACTCCTTCCATTTAAGAATAATGGAGGCCAATGTGTTCTTGGGGACCATCAATGCTGCAGAAATGTTTTGGTACCCTTCCTAAGATCTGCGTCTCGACATAATCCTGTCTCGGAGCTCTACGGAAAATTCCTTCCACCTCATGGCTTGGTTTTTGCTCTGACATGCAGTGTCAACTGTGGGACCTTATATAGACAAGTGTGTGCCTTTCCAAACCATGTCCAATCAATTAAATCTACCACAGGTGGACAAGTTGAAGAAACATCTCAAGGATGATCAATGAAAACAGGATGCACCTGAGCTCAATTTCGAGTTTCATAGCAAAGGGTCTGAATACTTATGTAAATAAGGTACTTCTGTTTTTATTTTTTATACATTTGCACACAAAAAAAAATAATCACATTGTCATTATGGGGTAGTGTGTGTAGATTGATGAGGATTTTTTGTATTTAATCAATTTTAGAATAAGGCTGTAATGTAACAAATTGTGGAAAAAGTCAAGGGGTCTGAATTAGAGGTCGACCGATTATGATTTTTTAACGCTGACAGCGATAATTGGAGGACCAAAAAAAGCCAAAACCGAATAATCGGCCAATTTTTTTATATTTGTAATAATGACTATTACAACAATTTTAACTTAATATAATACATCAATAAAATCAATTTAGTCTCAAATAAATAATGAAACATGTTCAATTTGGTTTAAATAATGCAAAAACAAAGTGTTGGAGAAGAAAGTAAAAGTGCAATATGTGCCATGTAAAAAAAGCTAACGTTTAAGTTCCTTGCTCAGAACATAAGAACATATGAAAGCTGGTGGTTCCTTTTAACATGAGTCTTCAATATTCCCAGGTAAGAAGTTTTAGGTTGTAGTTATTATAGGACTATTTCTCTCTATACCATTTGTATTTCATATACCTTTGACTATTGGATGTTCTAATAGCTACTTTAGTATTGCCAGCCTAATCTCGGGAGTTGATAGGCTTGAAGTCATAAACAGCGCAATGCTTCAAGCAATGCGCTGTTTATGACTTCAAGCCTATAATCTCGGGAGTTGATAGGCTTGAAGTCATAAACACTCACTTGATAGGCTTGAAGTGCATACTCACTATAATCTCTTCAAGCCTATAATCTCGGGAGTTGATAGGCTTGAAGTCATAAACAGCGCATTGCTTGAAGCATTGCGAAGAGCTGCTGGCAAATGCAGTAAAATGCTGTTTGAATGAATGCTTAGGAGCCTGCTGCTGCCTACCACCGCTCAGTCAGACTGCTCTATCAAATCATAGACTTAATTATAATATAATAACACACAGAAATACGAGTCTTAGGTCGTATATGGTCAATATGGTCAAATCCGGAAACTATCATTTCGAAAAAAAAACGTTTATTCTTTCAGTGAAATACGGAACCGTTACGTATTTTATCTAAGGGTGGCATCCATAACTCTAAATATTCCTGTTACATTGCACAACCTTCAATATTATGTCATAATTATGTAAAATCCTGGCAAGTTAGCTCACATGAGCCAGGCGGCCCAAACTGTTGCATATACCCTGACTCTGCGTGCAATGAACCCAAGAGAAGTGACACAATTTCCCTAGTTTAATATTGCCCGCTAACATGAATTTCTTTTAACTAAATATGCAGGTTTAAAAAATAGATACTTCGGTGTATTGATTTTAAGAAAGGCATTGATGTTTATGGTTAGGTACACATTGGTGCAACGACAGTGCTTTTTTCGCAAATGCGCTTGTTAAATCACCCATTTGGCGAAGTAGGCTGTGATTCAATGATAAATTAACAGGCACCGCATCGAATATATGCAACGCGGGACAAGCTAGATAAACTAGTAATATCATCAACCACGTGTAGTTAACAAGTGATTATGTTAAGATTGATAGTTTTTTTTATAAGTTTAATGCTAGCTAGCAACTTACCTTGGCTCCTTGCTGCACTCGCGGAACAGGTGGTCAGCCTGCTACGCAGTCTCCTCGTGGAGTGCAATGTAATCGGCCATGATCGATGTCCAAACATGCCGATTATCGATTGGTATGAAAACGTGAAATCGGCCCAAATTAAATTAGCCATTCCGATTAATCGGTCGACATCTAGTCTGAATACTTTACGAACGCACTGTACATGGCTGAATCTGAAAAATGTTGACGCAAAACATGTAAAGTGTAATGACATTGAACTCAAAAGATTCCTAACGATTGAATAGAGCAGTAGCTGAGTTTCTGTCTGGATCAAGTGCCATTCTGTTACTTTGGCTAATATGCCTTCTTTTTCCATGGTATCATTTTGGTATTGAGTATTTTGATATTAAACCTTACTCACCATAAGTCCTTCTTTGGGTAGTGATGATCCAAAAAAGGCAGGCAGGTCCTCAAACAACATGTTGGTCATATTGCTGTAATGCTACCAGACAGAGACACAAGTGTTCAAATCAATGCCAGTACACTGAGATCACGTGTAAATCCACAACAAACTTGATCACACAGTTCAACAATCATGAGGACTCACAGCATAGATGTATGCGTGTGCAGGTAAGGGAGCCAGTGTGCAGCACAGCGCCAGAGTGAGAACGCCCAGTCGGGCACCCATGCACCACAGACCCAACATCCTGCCTCACTGTCTGTCTGGAGAATGGGATGAGTAGAGCCAGGAAGCTGGGAAGTTCAGCCTGGGGAGTGGAAGAGGCAAATCTCATACATCGAGTAACCAATTGCATAATAACAAATTATTCCAATACCAGACCAAATAAACATGGGTGGAATTGTGGCCTGCATTTCGGGGCGTTCGGAACCCCTCTTAATACTTCTATTGGTACATTGTTAAACTAGCAGAGGCGCTCCAGTACAGTACGTGGCGTTAATGCACAATAACGTTGGATGTCAGTCGCGATAAAGCCCATAGAAGGGCCGGGGCGACAATCGTATCTCGCTAGCCGTACACAGGCAGACAGTGTCCTTCGTCCCCGCTTGTCGGGCACTGTTTTCCCGCAGTTCTGTTAAAGTGTGCGAGCTAGTTCGGTACACAGCTGGCGGGAACGACACCGTGTGTCAGCTAGCAAACACACCGTGTAGCCCCAGCCTCCCGCGCTAGCGGAAGCGACCGGTAGACAGTAACCGCCCCGAATGTCAGGCACGGTTTTCTCCGGTACACAACAGGCAATAACTAACGGTGTCGCGAACTAGCAAGCCAGCCGTCATCCCATGGAGGGGAAAGCCCACAATACAGGAACGCCCAGAATTGCGGGCTGCAGTTGCAAGCTGTTGAAATAAACGAACACACATTCACGGTATAATAGTTTTTACAAACAATGGTGCCTGTATATACAACACAAATAGCTATTTGGCGTTCCCAGCTAAGTTAGCAAATAGCGAAAACACGTTAAAAATTGTAATCAATGGGGGGAAAAAAACATTCGGTCTGGTGGACAAAACTATTATGTTCGGTAACAACTCAGCCAGCTAAAGTTAGTTAGTTTACTTGGCCAGATAAGCTGACGTTAGCTCGCTAGCCGGGTGTGACAACAACAAACACGATTTTGACTTACCACGGATAGATAGCTACGCTTACATTAGCTAGCTATAATCTTAACTAAGATATTTTAACGTTAGCTAGCTAGCGATCTTAAAACTACGGTACTTTATGTCACGTTGATCATCACTGACTGTCCGATCAACTGATCAGAACAATATCAATAATCGGAAGTAAAACATATATAGTTAGCTATCTGGGGAGAAGTGGTGTGATAATTGAGTTATAAAATAAAGGGGTATGATCCTTCTTGTACCAGTCCAGTGCCTTGTTGTTTTGTCCTCTCCTTTCCGGTTCCAGAGGCTAGATTTAGCTAACTAATTTAACTAGTTAACAGCTTAGAATTTTTAGAAGACTCAAGTAGCTAACGGTGTATGCCACAGCTAGCAAACTAAAGTATAATTGGAAAGATAGCTAGATACGTTATAATAGTGTATAACTATATTGTTTGGTGTCTAAAGACACTCTTATGAAAATGCTATGCTAAAGACTAATGCATTTCCTGTATAATAATATCCTGCCGCTAGGAGAACGGTCACAGATAGAAAAATGAGCCAGAAGTTTCACCGGATGTATAAATCTGAAGCATCCGGTTGGCGTTTTCGTTCCCCACCAAATATGGTGATGAGAGGAAGCCATTGATGGAGTTTGGCCAACATTCTGCAATTTGTTTTACATCGATGAAACGTTTGATCTCAATACCGTTTTCTGTTCCCAGAACTAGAATATGTTACGAACAGACATTACCCTTTGCCAAATTGTTTAATTGTGTTGTTTAGAAGGAGTGCAAGGGACAATTTAGTTATTACACACGCACACTTCACAGTAGGCGTTCTCTAACGGAAATATGCAACGACATGCTAGAACGCGCCAATAGGATCTCGCTACATCGTGCTTGGCTCTTGCTCGTTCTGCCTACTATGATTAATTTGCTCCCATTCGAAACGCCAGTCTGTGGTCTATCTTGGGTTAGTTATACAAATCTTTGGAGTGGTAATCTGTTCTTCTTCTTCTGTGTTTTTTAAAGGTGCATTATGAAGAAATCGTTCCGCCATTTCCTGGTTGCTAAAATTTCAGACAAAACAAGCAGGTATTAAACCGGTGTGAAATATATTTTCCATAACCAAAAATATTGTATTTTCAGCTGTTTGAAGCTGGTGTACAAAACCGAAAGTAAAAGATACAAGCATAGAAGTAATGCACATATAACAGATCTAGCACTTCTTCAAATCCAATTTTATTTGTCACATACACATGGTTAGCAGATGTTAATGCAAGTGTAGCGAAATGCTTGTGCTTCTAGTTCCGACAATGCAGTAATATCCAACGAGTAATCTAACCTAACAATTTCACAACAATTACCTTATACACACAATTGTATAGGAATGAATAAGAATATGTACATAAAAAAAATATATGAATGAGTGATGGTATAGAATGGCATAGGCAAGATGCAGTAGATGGTATAGAGTACAGTATATACATATGAGATGAGTAATGTAGGGTATGTAAACATATAAAGACTTGCTTTCAATGAACATGACAGATCTATAACTTATTTCTATGTGAATTTGGTAGGGTCAACCAAGCAGTTACATATTGCAGCTTTAAATGGAGGTTGGCAACCTAAAGGTGCATTACTGCCACCAACTGGAGATGAATGTAAATATATTTCACTTTGTGATACAAAAGGGAAAGAAATGACCCTGCCAACTAACCCATCACATATAAAAACCTGCCACCCCATTCCACTACTTTCTGAATCTACCCCAGGCCAACAGCCTAGGAGGATGGGACACCACCATTCAACACTCCCTGTAATCCTCTGTAGTAAAATCTGAAGTACCTCTCTGCAGCTTCCACTACAACACCTATTGTCTGTGATTTACGTTCCATTTCTGCGGTAGAGTTGATAACCATGTCAATGAACGCTAAAAAGCCAACCTGACTGAAGAACATTTAATTCGTGGACCTATTACTCTGTACTGGCAAAGGACTACTATTCACCGGGAGCATTTGTAAAATCCCTCATCCTTGACCCATCTTCCTCTACTCTCTTCATAGCTCAATCAGTTGTGAGTCTACTCTCCACAGATTATAGAAAGTAGCAGGCCAGTCTGACTGTATGTTTACTTCTGATATGAGCCAACCGTAAGTATAACTTTCTCTCTAAGCATCCGCAACCGATACCGAGTCATACACCTAGACACACCAAAACAAAAAGCAATTTTTTGTTACCATTTTCTGTAAACTGCAGTGAAAATGTCATTTGAATAATGGCGTAAAAGCCTTGTTATTTGAATTTTCATTCCATTCACTCACACATTTGGATCAGTTGTGGGTGTACTCTCAACAGATTATAGAAAGGCATAGTAGCAGGCCAGTCCGGCTTTATTTTTTACTTCTGATACTGATGCGCTGTCTGTTGCCGATCGTCATTCTCCATGGTCGTCCTATGTGCCACATAGGCCTATGCACCCAGCAAGCCCAGTTATTCAGGAAAGTTTAACACGTGTTCTGCTTTCTTTCCGATCCTAGCGGCTATTCCTCGACCTAAAACCTAGCACTTCAATAAAGCCTAAATATTTGTCATTTCACTTTTAAAATTTATTACATTTTATGTGTGGCATAAACACAACTAGTCACACTGTTTTAATATGGTTAGGCTATTTCAAACGTCACTTCCTGGGCTTGACACTAGACATTGAAATCATGTGTGCAACACTCTCTGGTATCTTTGGCAAATTGTCTTTCAACATTCAAACTGAGAAAACAGGTGACAGTGCTAGTCATAGGCTCCTTGGCCTCCTAGCTGCTGCAGTCAATTTTGTACCATTGGGCTTGTTCCACATGCGGCCAATACAGCGCTGGTACAAGAGTCACAATCTATGTCCCAGAAGGGACAAACCAAAAAATCTCACAATTTCAATTAGTTGCTGGAGAGCAATAGAATCGTGGCGCCTAGCACTTCGAACTCCCAGTGGAGCTCTCCTAGTCGTAGTTCGCAAATGGGTGACTTTGACCACAGAGGCCTCCCTACAGGGATGGGGAGTTGGTCTTGAACCAGTCAGGGGTCCATGGTGTATGGTCAGCACCATGGACAATGGTTCACATCAACGTACTGAAGCTCGATTCGGAAGTGCCATCGTCGTTCTGTTCGCATCGCAAGACTCAACCCATTGTCCTATGTGGTACTCCATAAAGGGTCCAGCAGGCTCACTCAGGGTCGATGCCCTATCACACAGATGGCCAAGGGGGATGCTGTATGCGTTTCCAGGAAATGGTGTGTCGACCATGCAGAATCGCCATCTTCCTGCCCAATTTCTGTCATTTTGACTTTCCTCCAGGAGCTTTAGCTGTAGGGAAGTTCCCATCTACATTGAAAGTGTATATGGCAGCCATCTGTATGGGACATGACCAGATTACGGGTGCATCACCAGGGGCACACACTCTAGTATCGCAGTTCATGGAAGGTGCCCGCAGGCTACGGCTCCTAAGGTTCATTCAGTACACTCATGGGAGTTAGATGTTGTCCTATGATCACTTGAGCCAGTGTCTTCACTTAAACTATGTGAGCTCTCAGTCAAGACTGCCTTTCTATTGGCTATTGTTTCAGCCAAGCGTGTTGGAGAATAACACGCGTTTTCTACACATCCTTCATGCCTCAATTTAGCAGACGATGGATCTATGGCAGTGCTTGGGGAAAATACAGCATTGTTACCTAAAGTGCTTTCATCATCATATGCCATCCAGCCCTTAATAGGGGGGCGCTATTTTCACTTTGGAAAAAATCGTGCCCAATTTAAACGGCCTCGTACTCTATTCTAGATCATACAATATGCATATTATTATTACTATTGGATAGAAAACACTCTCAAGTTTCTAAAACTGTTTGAATTATATCTGTGAGTAAAACAGAAGTCATTTTGCAGCAAACTTCCAGACAGGAAGTGAAAAATCTGAAAACAAGGCTCTGTTTCAGGACCTGACTATTCAATTGCCTAATATTTATCGATATGCATGCACTTCATACGCTTTCCACTAGATGTCAACAGGCAGTGGAAGGTGGAATGGGGTGTCTAGCTTGATCTGAGGTCGAACAAGAGCTTTTGGAGTGGCAGGTCAGGAATTTCCTTTCTCTACCTAGGCGCGCGAAGCACCCCCATATTGTCTTCTGATAAGCGTTATACACGGCGGATATCTCCGGCTCTGATTTTATTTGATACATGTGATAATAACGTCGTAAAGTATGTTTTTTCAACAGAGTTTTATCAGATTATTCAACGTTTATTGGGACTTTTGGAGTTTTCCGTTCCTTGCGTCGAGAGAAACTGGGAACGTCATCAACATTGGCTAGCATTGTGGCACGAATTCGACAGGAGAAAAGGACATTCTAAAACCAAACAACGATTTATTCTGGAAATAGGACTGCTTGTACAAGATTCTGATGGAAGCTCAGCAAAAGTAAGAACAATTTATGATGTTATTTCGTATTTCTGTGGAAAATGTCATTTCTATTCTCCACCGTTTTGGCGGGCGCTGTCTCGCAATAACGCAAGCTGTTTGTTATGGTAAAGTTATTTTTTTTAAATCTAACACGGCGGTTGCATTAAGAACCAGTGTATCTTTCATTTGCCAAACAACAAGTATTTTTAGTAAAGTTTATGATGAGTTCTTTGGTCAGATTAGGTGAGTGTCCAAAATAGCTCCGGACATTCTGGTGAATCGATGCTACATATTCACAATGTATAACCACGGTTTGCAGCTCTAAATATGCAAATTTTCGAACAAAACATAAGTGTATTGTATAACCTGATGTTATAAGACTGTCATCTGATGAAGTTGGTCAAGGTTAGTGATTCATTTTATATCTTTTGCTGGTTTTTGCGAATGCTATCTATGCGGTGAATAAATGCGGTTTTGTGTTTGGCTATTGTGGTAAGCTAATATAATGCTATATTGTGTTTTCGCTGTAAAACACTTTAAAAAATCTGAAATATTGGCATGATTCACAAGATGTTTATCTTTCATTTGCTGTACACCATGTATTTTTCATAAATGTTTTATGATGAGTATTTAGGTATTTCACGTTGCTCTCTGTAATGATTCTGGCTGCTTTTGTGATATTTTTGATGGTAGCTGCAATGTAAAACTATGATTTATACCTCAAATATGCACATTTTCGAACAAAACATAAATTTATTGTATAACATTTTATAAGACTGTCATCTGATGAATTTGTTTCTTGGTTAGTGACTAATTATATCTCTATTTGGTCGGTTTTGTGATAGCTACCTATGCGGTAGAAACATGGTGAAAATATGCGGTTGAGTCTTTGGCTATTGTGGTTAGCTAATAGAAATACATATTGTGTTTTCGCTGTAAAACATTTTAAAAATCGGAAATGATGGCTGGATTCACAAGATGTTTATCTTTCATTTGCTGTATTGGACTTGTGATTTCATGATATTTATATGCTATTATTTACTTGTGGCGCTATGCTAGTCAGCTTTTACTGATGAGGATGCTCCCGGATCCGGGATGGGTGTTAAGTAAAGGTTAATCATAGCGGCATTTCCCCCGCCTCCCCACTTCTCACAGGAGAGTCGTGAGTTGCATACACTTTACCCGATTAGGGCATTGAGTGACTATCTTGCTGCAACAAGAAATGTTCGTCAAATAGAACAGCTTTTTCTGTGTTATGGGGAGAACACCAAAGGGCGTGCTGTCTCAAAGCAGAGACTGGCATTTTGGATTACCAATGCATTGTCAAAATCATACGCTGCAGCGGGTAGACCAACTCCAGACAGTGTGGTAGCACACTTTACCAGGGCTGTGATCACTTCATGGTCCATGTTCAAAGGAACCTCCCTGGACTCTATCTGTGCTGCTGCAAATTGGGCAACACCCATGACTTTCATTAGGTACTACAGGCTCAATGTTATGTCCACACCATCAGTGTGGTCTGTGGTTCTGGACACGGCACGCTCTCTCAACCTAGATAAGTGAGCGTACCGAGAACATTGAGATACTTATCAACCGTCAGTAAGATGGATGTTCTATACAGAGGCCTTCCACTCTTGGTGCTGTTGCACCCAATTTGTTGCCTCATGTTGTAAGTTCTAGCTTTCAGCTTGCATGTGTATACAATTGTATACCACAGCTGAATTCTGTGTTTTCCTGTTATTCTGTTGAATCCTGTGGTGGATACAAGGATGTCTCAGGGACTCATCTGGACTAAGTTAAATGGTGCGTTATCCTGACTATGTTGTCCAAACGATCTCTTTGGTACAGCCTCTCCCATAGGTCCGATGGATGACCTGTTTTGAATACTAAATAAAACGTTGGGTTACAGATGTCACGCCACACCACCTTTTATAGTGACAGGTCACATGGGTACAATAAGGGTGTGGCGCGACTGTAAACATCTTCTCAATCACATCTCGTGAAGGGGAAGAAGTTCCAATAGGTCGTTTGGCGACCTGTTACGAAAACTAAAGAGAACCAAGGTTACATCCATATCCCAACGTTATGTGTTGCTTATTGGATGTGTGTGGTGCATGTTTTAACAGTACAAGGGGAGGGTCATGTGAAAGTATTTGTATTTAAAAAAAAATTAAGACAACTTAGTTGGTCCAATTTTCTGAGGGTTAGGAAAGGGTCACATTAAACCAGAAGCATATCCCTACTGCTGTGTTATGTATATTTTTAAAGCCTTGTCTCATGCTAACAGAATTCATGCAGTAGGCTAATCCGTTTCCAATAGGTTATCGTAAAGCTGAAAACAAGAAGCAAGATGGCAGCTGTGTTGTTACCTCGCTTAACCTTTTCCTTGTGGAAATGCTCCCATTATTTTGAGTTATGCACTGGCTGGCTATATTTGTATTGACTGAAATTATCAACCTAGTGATAACATACTCTGTATTTAAACTTTCAAATTATAGGTGCGTACCAGACGATGCACCCTGTATAAATGCACCCCTGCAAGCTCAGCCCAATTTGTCGCTCCCTGCAATAGCCGCATGAAGATTTTGGGTGTGGGGGTGCTGTGGTTTAAAAATATATATTTGTTTTAATTCAGATTTTTCTCTAACACCTATTTCTTACCTTCCGCTGCTATGCCCCCCCCCCCCCCCCCTCCTTTAGTCTCAAATTCACATGAACAAGTACAAGGTTGCTGTAGTTCGACAGGTCATTCATCCTCCTTAGGGTCTCAAGTTGGAAAAACTCATAGCCCATTGTGAATGTTTTACAAAGCTTTACAATGTTATCTAAATGTCCTTTCACTATTTACAGGAGTTCATTTATCCAGAATCAGAAACAGAATCATGCTACTATGAGGCTGAACAAGAATTGTTCCACTGCACCAGGGTACAGAGAGGGATGAAAGGCACCTTCCCTCGACATCTTCACTGAGTCTACATTTTCACAAGTCATTCCATGTTTGCTTCATGCATTATATCATCCTGTAAAATAAAAAACATTTTGTACATGCTCTCTGTTTTCTTTATCCTTACATTAGTAAATATTGCGTTAGATACACACTACCGTTCAAAAGTTTGGGGTCACTTAGAAATGTCCTTGTTTTTGAAAGAAAATAAAAAATGTTGTACATTAAAATAACATAAAATTGATCAGAAATACAGTGTAGACATTGTTAATGTTGTAAATAACTATCTTAGCTGGAAACGGCAGATTTTTTTTCAACCTTAATTTCTCAAAACAAAAATAGACTGACGAGTTTCAGAAGAAAGTTATTTGTTTCTGGCCATTTTGAGCCTGTAATCGAACCCACGAATGCTGACGCTCCAGATACTCAACTATTCTAAGGAAAGACAGTTTTATTGCTTCTTTAATCAGAACAACAGTTTCCAGCTGTGCTAACATAATTGCAAAAGGGTTTTCTAATGATCAAATTAGCCTTTTCAAAATGATAGACTTGGATTGGCTAACACAACGTGCCATTGGAACACAGGAGGGATGGTTGCTGATAATGGGAATCTATACGCCATGTAGATATTCCATAAAAAATCTGCCGTTTCCAGCTACAATTGTCATTTACAACATTAACAATGTCTACACTGTATTTCTGATCAATTTGATGTTATTTTAAAGGACAAAAAATGTGCTTTTCTTTCAAAAACAAGGACATTTCTAAGTGACCCTAAACATTTCAACGGTAGTGTACATCTTTGGTTAACTTGATGAAAGATGATTCATGTCTCTTTTGGTTTTATTGGTCATACTTGCTTTAGTCTGATATTTTTGGGCCAGACTATGAACAATGTTTAGGGTACTTCATGTTCATGCATTGCCAAAATCAGGGGGTAGGCAGGAAACTTGCCAGAAGTGAACATGGGTAGTGCAGAAGTAGCTAGCTAGCTAGAACATCCAAGAAGGAACATTTATAACTCCCGTGGGGTACGGAAATGTTCAGCCTATGTAGTTAATGTTTAACTACAACATACATTTGCCAAGCCATCCAATTTCGAGTTGATAGCAAGCAAGCCAAAGTTATTAGCGGGTTGACTTTCTATGGGCTGAACAATGCTAGCTAGCATTAGATATGCTAGCTAACGTTAGTTGCTACTTGCTAGCCACAAGATCGTAATGTTTAACAGGTTGCAGCTGTCTAATATGTCACTTGTTTTAGTGTAGAAGGGTTGTTATAACATTTTGAAAATGTGTGATGATTTATGCACCCTATTCATGATGGGTGGGGTCCAGTTGCAACTCCCTCTGTGCAGGGATCAATTTTCCCAGGCACACAGGCAGGTTTGGCACCCTCGGCCAGAGATTTGGGGTCTGTGGTTCTTGGCATCTGAGAGGTCCAATCTCGAGAATAGAGCTTTACCTCCGAACGTGATTGCTACTATTCGTCCACAATGACGCCCTCCATGGGAGGGCTGTATAAGTGGCAGGCATTGGAGCTGGCATATAGCAGCAAGGGGCAAGTGTTACCTACTGCTGTACACGCCCACTCCACCAGGGGTCTGGCAGCGTCTTGGGTGTTATTTAAAGGGTTGACTGTAGGAGATATTTGAGATGTGGCGAGTTGGGCATCACCACACACTTTTGTGAGGTTTTATCACTTTGATGTCACTGCTCCCAGTGTGCTCACAGCTGGGACAGGGGAAAGTGACTAGGTACCATGACTTGTGTGCAATACCCACACTGTCTCATCTTGCGGGGTCAGGTCTGGGTGGTCTGCGATGTTCTGTTTCATTTTAGTATCTGTTGGGTTCGGCCTGGTGCGTGATTCTTTTTACCCATAGTATGTTGTACCGACGTTGACTGAAAGGGAACATAACACATAACATTATGACTTTAGCTACTGTTACTTGAAGGAGGGAAACAAGGTACAAAACATGTTTGGCACCGCACAGCCCATTCCTGTGCTTGGTGAAGAGCGGTATTGAATTCAAGGAATTAATCTGAGCCGCACACTTATCCCCTGTGGAAGGCGGAGCTTCCAGCAAGGCGTGGATTTCATTGGCCTTTTTTAGATTTTCATTCCTTCAATTAAAGTCGCGAGACTGCAACTCCCCATAGTATGTTGTACCTCGTTTCCCTCCTTCGGGGAACAGTAGTTATAGTCATAACATTAATTTCCGTCTTGGGGGTGTGGTTTGATGTGGCAGTTACCGATGTTTGTCCCCCATGAGACACCGTAGGAACAAAGCCAGTATCACTTACTCAAAATAGTCAGAATGAATCTAAGATAATTTAAGAAATATGTGTGATGGAAAATGTTATGTTTGTGCTTTTCTAATAACCAATTTCTGTGTTCTGTGTTTGTGCATTTCCGTGTTCAAGCAAGTGACTGTTTGAACGTGCCTGGGAGGAATCCTCACTATCAGTATCTACAATTTGCCAGTGCGCCAAGAACCTTGTTTTGGGAACGAAAGGGATATCTCAGTTTCAAGGTCTCAGCTTGGAGAGAAGAAGCCTCGAGAGGTATTGGTCTGTCACATGCATGAACCAGTTTTGGTCGGTCACATGAATGATAATAAATGTTAATGATTAATTGATTATGACTGAGGAATAAGCTAAATCATGCAAATGTAGCTTGTCTGTGTAAGCAGTATATAAGAGATCTAGTGGGACTGCCCCGACGGAGATCACTTCAGACCGGTACTTTATGCATCTAAATTTGACTGTGACCTCTCCAGCTTACTGTTAATAAACAACGATTAATGACTTTGAGTGTCCCTGTGTAGAATTTCCACGACATATGTAATACATTTTTACATTTTTGTTGAGGTTTTAGTCGCACATTTTACGTTCTAGCTAAGGTGTTTGGTGCAGTATTTCACAAGAAAAAAATACGACAGTGTCTAATCATTTTTTATATTTGAAGTGTTTCTATTACCCATTTAGGCAAATTGTGCTAACGTAGTGCTCACAGGCAACTAAACAAGGACAACTACCCACGAAACCAACCTGGAAAATGGCAACCTAAATAGGCTCCCCAATCAGAGACAACGATAAACAGCTGTCTCTGATTGGGAACCCATCCAGGCCACCATCAACCTACATACCCCTAGACAATACAAAATACCCATAGATAACAAAAAACCCTAGACAATTCAAAAACTAAACAAACCACCCCTTGTCACACCCTGACCTAACCAAATAATAGAAAAGGCAAATATAACTAAAGTCAGGGCGTGACACATGTCAAAAACATGGGTAGTGTTCATAATGGTAAATATGTATTTTGCAAGGTTTTCCCAAAATTCTGACCCAAATTTACATTCAAAGAACAAGTGAGACATATTCATATATAACATAGAATTACATGAATATTTCTTATGTAAAATCTTAAAGTGCACTTCCTTAACTTTATTTGGTATACAATATTTGTAAGGCCTTAACCATGCATTTTTCCAGACAATGTCAGGAATAAGCATGTTCCAGAAAAATGTTCCTCTTGGTGTAAGTTGGTTTTGTGAATGGAGAATTTGTCTTATATATTTATTACAACAAGATTTCTCAAGTAAGCCCACACCTTCCAATCTGAGTTCTGGATAAGCTTTGTGATCATTTCTAAAGCTAAGATGAGTTTTCATTAGTGTAGTTAGACCACTGGGAACGGCTTTGAAATAAACTCTCTGAAAGGTATTGGAAACTCTTTCAATGTTATAAATTGAGAACATTACCCCTGTTGTCGAAAACATCAAGAACAAAGTCAATATTCCTCTCATGCTAGCTAGGGTAGAACAATGACTTATTGCTTACGGTTATGTCTGAATTATTGCACAAAGAGCTTAATGTGGGGAAAAATTGTGCAGGAAACATATTTGCCAGGCTAATAAAGCTTGTTGTTGAAACCTAGCCAATTTAGTGGGTAATCTTTCAGGAATATAATTACATTTCAGTAAAAATTGAAGACCTCCCAACTTGTTAAACACATTATTTGTAATGAAATACCATATTGAATCAGTATAGATCTTTTCAACCAGTTGATCTTGAAAGTGTTATTTATGTCAACAAAATCCAACACTTCCAGACCGCCTTCTGCTCTTTTATTAGAAAGGACTGACTTTTTTAGTTTGTGAGACTTATTGTTCCAGATGAAGTAAAGAAAGGTCTTATTGATCTCTTTACAAGTAGAAGGATTTACAAATACAGATAATGAGGGGTAGACAAAACGAGACAGTCCCTCTGCATTAGACAGAACTACTCTCCCAAGTACAGAAAGATCTCTTTGTAGCCAGTTATTAAATATATTTTGGGTTTTCTTAATTTTAGGAGAGAAATTCATATTCATAAGTGTTTTTTTGACTATTTTTGTCACACCCTGGCCTTAGCTATCTTTGTTTCCTTTATTATTTTTGTTAGGTCAGGGTGTGACATGGGGGAGGTTGGTGTTTGGGTGATTATATGGTTAAGGGGTTGTTGGGTTTTGTGTGTGTGGTTTTGTGTTGAGTGAGTATGTCTAGGTATGTCTATGGTTTAGTGAGGGTTTCTAGGTATGTCTATGGTTGCCTGAGTGGTTTCTCAATCAGAGACAGATGTCTTTCATTTGTCTCTGATTGGGAGCCATATTTTAGGCGGCCATAGGCATCATGTGTTTGTTGGGTCATTGATTTAGTCATTGTCTTAGTCTTAGTCTTAGTCTGTGTCTAGGTCTGTGTCTGGGTCTAGGTTGCATGTTTGCATTTCGTTCGGTTCTAGCTTCACGGTCGTCTATTTGTTGTTTTGCTTCGTTCGTTTTCTCCTAAATAAAGAGAAGATGTCTTTTTTACATGCTGCGCCTTGGTTCTCTCTCTCTCCCATGGTCGATCGTGACAGAATGACCCAACCCATTTGGACCAAGCAGTGTGAAAGGAGGGAACCAGAGCCAGTGGTTCGGAGAGTGGAGGTGAGCAATGGGAAGGATACAGAGACTGTTAAGGATTTATTGAGGAGTTTGGAGGAGAGTGAAAAGAGGGACCTGCTGTGTTGGTGCGTGAGGAACGACATCCACCCGACAGAGCGTGTGCGGGAGGTGATGTTACCTGAGTCAGTTCTCCATGCTCGTCCTGAGTTGCTTGCTAACCGTCTAGGAAGGACAGTTCCACGAACCAGGCCTCCTGTGTGCATTCCTAGTCCTACACCTCCTGTAACACCTTCCCGCCCCAGCCCAGTACCACCAGTTCCGGCACCACGCCCCAGGATTCCAGGGTGTCTCCAGAGCCCTGTTCGCATTGTTGCTTCTCCCCGCACTCGCCCTGAGGTGCGTGTCCTCATCCCGGTACCACCTGTGCCGGTACCACGCACTAGGCCTATAGTGCGCTTTGAGAGCCCAGTGTGTCCTGTTGCTGCTCCCCGCACTAGCCCTGAGATGTGTGGCCCCAGCCCGGTACCACCAGTTCCGGCACCACGCACTAGGCCTAATGTGCGTATCCAGGGTCCAGTAAGCCCTGTTCCTTCTCCCCGCACTAGCCTTCAGGTGCGTGTCCCTAGCCCGGTACCACCAGTTCCGGCACCACGCACCAGGCCTATAGTGCGTCTCAGCCGGCCAGAGCTGCCAGTCTGCCCCGAGCCGCCAGAGCTGCCAGTCTGCCCCGAGTCGCCAGAGCTGCCAGTCTGCCCCGAGTCGCCAGAGCTGCCAGTCTGCCCCGAGTCGCCAGAGCTGCCAGTCTGCCCCGAGTCGCCAGAGCTGCCAGTCTGCCCCGAGTCGCCAGAGCTGCCAGTCTGCCCCGAGTCGCCAGAGCTGCCAGTCTGCCCCGAGTCGCCAGAGCTGCCAGTCTGCCCCGAGTCGCCAGAGCTGCCAGTCTGCCCCGAGTCGCCAGAGCTGCCAGTCTGCCCCGAGTCGCCAGAGCTGCCAGTCTACCCTGCGCCTTCTGAGCCATCCGTCTGCCACGAGCCAGAGTCGCCCGCCAGCCATGATCAGCCAGAGTCGCCCGCCAGCCATGATCAGCCAGAGTCGCCCGCCAGCCATGATCAGCCAGAGTCGCCCGCCAGCCATGATCAGCCAGAGTCGCCCGCCAGCCATGATCAGCCAGAGTCGCCCGCCAGCCATGATCAGCCAGAGTCGCCCGCCAGCCATGATCAGCCAGAGTCGCCCGCCAGCCATGATCAGCCAGAGTGGTCCGCCAGCCAGGATCAGCTGAATCCGCCATTCAGCCAGGATCTACCAGAGACACCGAAGCGGAGATCGACTATGGTGGAGTGGGGGCCACGTCCTGCACCCGAGCCGCCGCCATATTAAGGCCTACCCCGGATCCTCCCCTAGACTTTATGTTGGTGCGCCCGGTGTTCGCACCTTAAGGGGGGGGTTATGTCACACCCTGGCCTTAGTTATCTTTGTTTCCTTTATTATTTTTGTTAGGTCAGGGTGTGACATGGGGGAGGTTGGTGTTTGGGTGATTATATGGTTAAGGGGTTGTTGGGTTTTGTGTGTGTGGTTTTGTGTTGAGTGAGTATGTCTAGGTATGTCTATGGTTTAGTGAGGGTTTCTAGGTATGTCTATGGTTGCCTGAGTGGTTTCTCAATCAGAGACAGATGTCTTTCATTTGTCTCTGATTGGGAGCCATATTTTAGGCGGCCATAGGCATCATGTGTTTGTTGGGTCATTGATTTAGTCATTGTCTTAGTCTGTGTCTAGGTCTGTGTCTAGGTTGCATGTTTGCATTTCGTTCGGTTCTAGCTTCACGGTCGTCTATTTGTTGTTTTGCTTCGTTCGTTTTCTCCTAAATAAAGAGAAGATGTCTTTTTTACATGCTGCGCCTTGGTTCTCTCTCTCTCCCATGGTCAATCGTGACAATTTTGGAAGTATTAAGGTTTAGTAACAAAGAACTATTTATATCTTTGTAAAACATGCGAATGACTTTGATAACATTTTCACCGAATCAAAAAAGTTTAAGAGACCTAAAGGGAAATTCATGTTCAATTGTGTCAAAGGCTTTACAGAAGTCCAAAAATAAGACAACTGCATCTGAGTCAATTGCATCTGAATAATATATAAGGTCCAAGACTAAACGAATGTTAGAGCTTATGTGACGGCCCTACATAAATCCTGTTTGAGTCTCATTTATAATGGTATCTATTCCTTTTAATCTTTTGGCATAAACCAGAGTAATCAATTTGTAATCAATATAATTGGTCAAGTAATTGGTCTCTAATTGTCAATGAGAGAAGGGTCTTTATCGGGCTTCGGAATCAATGAAATAAGGCCCTGTTTCATAGTGGAGACCATTTCCCCACTTTTAATGCAATCTTGAAACATATTAAAAATAGGGTCTTCTAGTAACTCCCAAAACTGTCTATAGAATTCAACTGATAGGCCTTCAGGGCCAGGTGATTTCCCTTTTTTCATTGAATTCGAGCCTCTCTAATTTCTTCAATTACATTTAGAACTAAATGTGGTGCTTTATAGTTACGTGATGACATCACGTGCCCCGCGTAGGCATTCTTTAAAAATTATTCAGCAATCATTTATTCGATAAACACCGTTTCCATCATTATTTGTTGCAGTAATGAAAGTCAGACAAATCCATCCCTATCGAAGAAATACAAAAAAAAATATCTATAGAACATTTCTCCTGTATCTGCCATTTTCATTACGCATTGCAATTATTTTGCTTTTGTCGAATATACCTGGGTCTGTGTGTTCTGCGGTAGGATTGGGTAGAGCGCAATCTTCGCAGCTGTGTATCCTGTTTTAGTGGTTTGTCGAAATCAAAACCCAACTCTCAAGTCATGAACTCACTTACAAAACTCAGTTATCCTAAATTATCCTATTTACACTTTGTTGTTAATTCTGACAATAAAATACATGTTTCTGACTAATATCGATGCCACTTAGGCCGTTTTCTATCAGAGAAATTGTTTATTGCCTTCAACTGCATGTTTATTTTTATTTTCTTGTAGTGCACCAAAGAGCAAAAGTACCGGACGGCAGGCAGGCTCAGGGAAGGGCAGGCAGAGGTTGGTAATCCAGAGTAGAGGGCAAAGGTACAGGATGGCAGGCAGGCTCAGGGAAGGGCAGGCAGAGGTTGGTAATCCAGAGTAGAGGGCAAAGGTACAGGATGGCAGGCAGGCTCAGGGAAGGGCAGGCAGAGGTTGGTAATCCAGAGTAGAGGGCAAAGGTACAGGATGGCAGGCAGGCTCAGGGAAGGGCAGGCAGAGGTTGGTAATCCAGAGTAGAGGGCAAAGGTACAGGATGGCAGGCAGGCTCAGGGAAGGGCAGGCAGAGGTTGGTAATCCAGAGTAGAGGGCAAAGGTACAGGATGGCAGGCAGGCTCAGGGAAGGGCAGGCAGAGGTTGGTAATCCAGAGTAGAGGGCAAAGGTACAGGATGGCAGGCAGGCTCAGGGAAGGGCAGGCAGAGGTTGGTAATCCAGAGTAGAGGGCAAAGGTACAGGATGGCAGGCAGGCTCAGGGAAGGGCAGGCAGAGGTTGGTAATCCAGAGTAGAGGGCAAAGGTACAGGATGGCAGGCAGGCTCAGGGAAGGGCAGGCAGAGGTTGGTAATCCAGAGTAGAGGGCAAAGGTACAGGATGGCAGGCAGGCTCAGGGAAGGGCAGGCAGAGGTTGGTAATCCAGAGTAGAGGGCAAAGGTACAGGATGGCAGGCAGGCTCAGGGAAGGGCAGGCAGAGGTTGGTAATCCAGAGTAGAGGGCAAAGGTACAGGATGGCAGGCAGGCTCAGGGAAGGGCAGGCAGAGGTTGGTAATCCAGAGTAGAGGGCAAAGGTACAGGATGGCAGGCAGGCTCAGGGAAGGGCAGGCAGAGGTTGGTAATCCAGAGTAGAGGGCAAAGGTACAGGATGGCAGGCAGGCTCAGGGAAGGGCAGGCAGAGGTTGGTAATCCAGAGTAGAGGGCAAAGGTACAGGATGGCAGGCAGGCTCAGGGAAGGGCAGGCAGAGGTTTGTAATCAAGAATAGAGGGCAAAGGTACAGGATGGCAGGCAGGCTCAGGGAAGGGCAGGCAGAGGTTGGTAATCCAGAGTAGAGGGCAAAGGTACAGGATGGCAGGCAGGCTCAGGGAAGGGCAGGCAGAGGTTGGTAATCCAGAGTAGAGGGCAAAGGTACAGGATGGCAGGCAGGCTCAGGGAAGGGCAGGCAGAGGTTGGTAATCCAGAGTAGAGGGCAAAGGTACAGGATGGCAGGCAGGCTCAGGGAAGGGCAGGCAGAGGTTGGTAATCCAGAGTAGAGGGCAAAGGTACAGGATGGCAGGCAGGCTCAGGGAAGGGCAGGCAGAGGTTTGTAATCAAGAATAGAGGGCAAAGGTACAGGATGGCAGGCAGGCTCAGGGAAGGGCAGGCAGAGGTTGGTAATCCAGAGTAGAGGGCAAAGGTACAGGATGGCAGGCAGGCTCAGGGAAGGGCAGGCAGAGGTTGGTAATCCAGAGTAGAGGGCAAAGGTACAGGATGGCAGGCAGGCTCAGGGAAGGGCAGGCAGAGGTTGGTAATCCAGAGTAGAGGGCAAAGGTACAGGATGGCAGGCAGGCTCAGGGAAGGGCAGGCAGAGGTTTGTAATCAAGAATAGAGGGCAAAGGTACAGGATGGCAGGCAGGCTCAGGGAAGGGCAGGCAGAGGTTGGTAATCCAGAGTAGAGGGCAAAGGTACAGGATGGCAGGCAGGCTCAGGGAAGGGCAGGCAGAGGTTGGTAATCCAGAGTAGAGGGCAAAGGTACAGGATGGCAGGCAGGCTCAGGGAAGGGCAGGCAGAAAGGACAAAACCGGGAAAACTAGAAAACAGGAACATAGACAAGGCAGGCGCAAGGGGAAAACCGCTGGTAGGTTTGAGGAACAAAACGAACAAGCAACAGACAAACAGAGAACACAGGTATAAATACACATGGGATAATTGGGAAGATGGGTGACACCTGGAGAGGGGTGGAGACAAGCACAAAGACAGATGAAACAGATCAGGGTGCGACAGGTTCACAAACTTTTTTGGCCCACGACCCCATTTTGATATCTGAAAATTCTCGCGACCCCAGCCATTTGAAAACAAAATTATGTAATTAACTGCAATGTTTACTTTTTGAATTGGGGTTATGGCAGTCAATTGCAAAACATTCTAACAGTATTTCGGATTGTATTCTAAACTCACCATCATATACTTTAAATGTGGGGCAATTACAGTCAATTTCAAATTAGTCAGACAATTTCTCTCATCTCACCATCACTAATAAGATGGGTGTCCTTGATGCATGTTGCTTCGGAGCTTCTCTAAGTCAGGGGGTGCGGTCGACAGTGCGCACCTCATCTCTCCTGTCACATCCAACCTGGATTGATTTGTTTTTAATGCAGGCGAGAGCACTGAATCAGTGCATTGAATAAATGCTCAGAGGGAGATGGCATAGTATTCCCTTTGAGTCAGGAACCAAAATTCCTTCATTGTGACCAGTGAATGTGTTGTCTGCAGTATTCGGTCACATGACAGCTCGATCAGCTGTTCAATTTCATTTACTCATCTATAGATTTTTTTAGTATTTCCCGTGCATGCTTGCGTTCAGTTCGTTCAGTTTCCCAAATATGTCTGTTACATAGGCAAGGAGACACATTTTATTTTCATTACACAGAAAGTCAACATCCATTGAGAGTTTCTCTCTAATTCAAAAAATATTTCCAACACTCCCCCTTGATAACCACCAAGCCTCAGTGTGAAATAGAACATGATCATGCTCTGATCCCATATCTCAACATACAGTAGTTTTGCGAACAGGCTTGTGCAATGTAGTTTACAATAGAAGTTACCTGCTGCATATCTCTGAGTTCTGCACTCAGCTTCTTTGCCGCCAGTTGCTCTGGGTGTATCCATTATATCTCAGTGGGTATATTATATAATGTGTCCATATGGCAGAGGGAGACATATTCATAACTGGAGTCGTACCCGTGATAGATTAAGCCCCATCTGTGCAAAAGCCCACCATTCGATCCCGTGGAATCTGTTTATCGCCAATATAGCCACACAACACACTGAACATCCCCTGTGCTGTTTCATGCTCGGGAATCGTGAGACAGAAAATGATGTCCTCGTGAATAACATCTCCCGACATGTAGCAAACAAAAGTCAATGTATCTCAGCCCTCACGGCTAACGTCCATTTGGAGAGCATAAGGTGGGGAGTTTTGGAGTTGTTCAGTCAGATTTTCTGACAAAGGTATTGATGTGAGTTTCGGTGCCTCCCCACACATTGTTATCACCATATCAATTGTGGCTGGTAATATCAAAGTCTCTGCAATAGTGTGTGCCGACATAGCATGGCGGGCTTAGCCATTCATCATGGGAATGATTCAAGACCAACAGTCAAGTGCTGCCTTTTCCCACGATTTAAGGTTTGAATGATTTCCATTTAGGTTTTTAAGATTAACCACATTACAATGATTTTGAGAGACAAAGACAATATTATAATATTATTATTATTACATACATTTTTTTTACCAGGATTTTGATAATTCTCCTGCAACCCCATTTTCATATCACATGGGGTCGCAGCCGCTAGTTTGGGAACTGCTGTTCTAGGAGATCTCCATAAGCTTCTTCTTCTTTGGTGGGGTTTTAGGGTGAAAAGTTTTATTGCTGCCCACTTCTTTGTCTTGAAAAGACAATATTCCATTCCAATCATATCCTTACTTAGGCTCAGGGGCCTGTGAGGGCGGAACATTCGTTGCCAGGATAGTGGGCGTTAGATCTGCACTATCGTTTAGGATTGATGTGCCTAGCCAGTAATACACTTGTGTCCGCCGTGGACCGGCTCATAAATAAAGTATCCTCCATTAAGGCTGCAAAGGCCTTATTTTCCTCTTTAGCTAGCTTTAATGGCGTGCCATCTGAAATAAATGTGTGCTGTCTTAATAAAACAAAAATGTCAACCACCATTTTCTGATAACTTAGGATGTTACACATCACGTTCAGCTAAGGGTGTACAATATCTTAATTTGCCCGAAATCCCGAAAATTGTGGTGGAAGATTGTGTTTGATTAAGACAGTACACATTTCTTTTCCAGACGGCCTGCCATTTTAAGCTAGTTAAAGTGGAAAATCATGCATTTGCTGCCTGAATGGAAGATGCTTTATGTACAAGCTGGTCTACAGGGGACAGGGGAGTATTACCGGCTGTGCACATCAATCATAAACAGTAGTGCAGATCTAGCACCCACTATCAGCTGCCTAGGCTAAATGCCTCTGCTGTAAATTCCCTAAGCCCCAAAAAACACTCGCCGCACTAGCATTGATTCCTATTTTCTCTGATTTCCTCTGTTTATGCTGTGCAGTTTATAATCACCGCCATAAACAATACGAAGTCCACCTTCTTAATATGCAACATGTCAGGATTCCTCTGTTGGCGTGGAACATTCACTAATGTCTCTAGTCCAGGGGTCTCCAACAGGTCGATTGTGAACTACCAGTAGTTTAAATTAAATTGGAAATACACTCAAAAATCTATTTGTTCGTTTTCTTCCAGACAAAAAAAAAACAATTGTCTGATGTGATTTAACCATTGAAATGTACTTAAAACATCTAATTTAGTTGTTTCTTTATGAACAATTATAATTTTGAGAGTGACATTTTTTTTCTTCTCAAAACAGGAGAAAACATAATTTGGGAAAATGTTAAAAAGAATATGCAAAAAAAATCACAGATTTTATAGGGGCCCCCTTAGTTGTTTATGAACGATTATTTGACCAGGTATATTACCAGAAAACATAGTGCACTACTTTCTCTTGTACACTAAGGACCAGGGGAAGAGTTGCAGGGCAGAGGAGCTAGAAAACAATGAGTAGCTTGTGACATGTACATTTTTTTAAAGTAGCTCTCATGCTAGAAAAGGTTGGAGACCCCTGCTCTAACCCTGCTACCTTTGCCTCTTCAACGTCACTCCCTTCTTCCACTCTTGTCATTGCCTCCAGATTGGAGACATGCTGGACAGCCCTTATTCTTGCCACCTTTGCTTCCTTCACCCTAACAGGACAATCTCCATAAGCCTGCCAGATAGCAGCTTAAATACTCTTCTAGCCCCAATGCATTTTTTATTATATTTATAATGTAAGTCTTCATTTTAAATTCTTTATTCATTAGGCTTGTAAAAATACTGAGCATAATAGTTGCGTTACTGGCAAATCCAAACCAAAAAGATACCACCCTCTCCAAGAACAGATGAGTGCCTGCGCAGTTAAAACACCCTCAATCAGGCGTGCACATCCCAGTATGCCCACCTGCTACTCCACCACTCTGTCCTGAGAGAGAATCTCAGACAAAGATGAGATGCAAGATAATGTTAATGTTAAACAACGTAAATAAATGTTCGAAACAGGAATAAATATAGAGGATTCTACATTTCTTTGTACTGTCAGGTCCATAATTATTGGCACCCTTGATAGATATGAGCAAACAATACTGTATCAAATAAATAATACAAATACTGAGCTATATTACATGCTCAACATTTTTCTAAAATTACATAATGTTATACTAATACAATTGCTCAGAGAAAGAGATTTTGTTTAACAAGTATTAAAATAAATCTAATACGACAGGGGTCATAATTATTGGCACCCGTTTCAGTACTCCAGCACCCTCCCTTTGCGAGGATAACCACACTGAGCCTTTTTGTGGGAAACACATTGAGAGGGCTCTTAGACCATTCTTCCATACAGAATCTTTCCAGATCTTTGTCTATCCTTTGTCTGCGCTTATGGACTGCCCTCTTCGATTCAAACCACAGGTTTTCAATGGGGTTCAAGTCCGGAGACTGAGTTAGCCATTGCAACATTTTGATTGTGTGGTCAATTTAAAAAAAAATTGTGGATGTATTTGTGTACTTGGGGTTATTGTCTTACTGAAAGATCCACTTGCGGCCAAGTGTCAGCCTCCTGGCAGAGGCAACCAGGTTTTGGGCTAAAATGCCCTCGTACTTGGTAAAGTTCATGATGCCGTTGACCTTAACAAGGGCCACAGGACCAGTGGAAGTAAAATAGCCCCATAACATCAAAGATGCACCTCCATATTTAACGTAGGTATGAGGTACTTTTCTGCACATGCTTCCGTTTTTGACGCCAAAGCCACCAATGGTGTGCGTGGCCAAAGAGCTCTATTTTCATGTCCTCTGACGATAGCACCAGCTGGAGTTTGATAAACGGCAATGGCACACGGCTTGGAACTGCTGCTATGGTCAGATGACATGAAAATAGAGCTCTTTGGCCACGCACACCAGTGGTGTGTTTTTGCTCATCTTCATCAAGGGTGCCAATAATTATGGACCTGACTGTAAATGCTTTTCTCCACAGAACCCTAGGCTTAGTTTTATCACATGCCTTATTACCGGTAAATGTCTATTATCACACAGAGAATATACTTTTAAGAAGACATAACGTGACTTCTGAATTAATCCTAAATGTGTATTTTCTTTGCTAAAACCCCCCCAAAAAACTCAGGATTAAAGGGGAAATCTGCAAAACAAAGAATAACAAAGCTGACACCCTGCCACTTATTTATTAAATAGCTGAGGGATGGGTCTGGCCTGGAGAAATGTAACCATTCTCGAATTCATAGAAAGATAGTTTTAACCATGTTTTTATACAGTGTTTGTTTACAATATGATTGTTTATACAGTGTTTATTTACAATAGAATTGTTTACAAACAATGTGGTAAAACAAGCTTATATTTGGGGTTCTGATGGGGTAAGACAGTTGAACTAAGCTCATGAGGCATTTATAAGTTATATTCTTCAAGAGTGAGTGGGGTGGTTAGAGGTGGTTAGAGCATTGGACTACTATCCGAAAGGTTGCAAGTTCGAATCCCCAAGCTGACAAGGTACAAATCTGTCATTCTGCCCCTGAACAAAGCAGTTAACCCACTAGGCTGTCATTGAAAATAAGAATTTGTTCTTAACTGACTTGCCTAGTTAAATAAAGAAAAAATACAAATATTAACAATGCCTAGTGGAAGTCTACATAGCCCTTGCACAGTTTTCACATTTTGCTGCCTTAAAATTCAATCTAAAAAGGGATTCAATTGGATTTGTTTCCTACTTACAGTATTTACACAACCTACATTATAGAAATGTTTCTTAATTAATAAAAACAAAGTTTGAATATGGCTGTCCATCAATGATTCCCAACCATATTTGCTGAACTTGTGCACTTTTACAAAAACAATGGATGTAGCAATCACAGATTGCCCCTTTATGCTTTATAAGTTCTTCCAAACAAGAGTGGTGAATACCATAATAGCACCATAATATAACAGAACAGCTTTTTTAACCATCCACTCCTCACAGGAGAACTGTATCACTAATACATGCATTTATTACATTGTTTTCACAGTGTATTTATCATCCCACCCCGCCACCATCATCTAAACTGTGATGATGGTGGTGATTTTTGCAATGAAATACTATTAGATACAAAGTGGGATATGTTATTTTTTGGGCGGTGTTACAAACAGAAAACTGCAACACATAAATATAAAGGTAGTTAGACACACAGTTACGTCATGGAAGGCAGTCCACAGAATCCAAGGTCAGGTGGAGGGACATAAGAAGAAAGACCATAAATGGGGATGTGATGTCTTCATGTGTGATTGATCAGAAACAATCTAGTAATTATTCAGTTGTCATAAGAAATGAGAAACACAGCACCTGAAAATAATATCATAGATTAGTAAGTGCACATATTCAAAATTAAAGTGTGTCCCACTATTTAATACATTTACTTCATGTGGAACTGTTGAAATATAGACTTACAAGAATCCCTTTCCACAGCCCAGTGGTCCAAAGAACATCTCTGTTGGCAGGCAAAGTTTTCGACAGACTCCACTCAGGGTGGGGCAAGAGAAGGGAAATGATGCAGCCTCATTCTCCACAACTTTAGATCGAACCAAAAGGAATACAAATCGGAATCAATAAAACAATAAAAACCTAAGAAAAACATATGGCATATACTGTATTACATGCAACTTACATGTAACTATTGAATGCCAATGCAGAGATATAACCATTTCATTTAGCAGTGCTATTTTCATAAGACATGTAAACACAAATTTAATCCAAACTTACTATTAAGCAATAGGAAAACCAGGAGCACCAAGGTGACCATACGTTGACAAGACATTCTAGTTGCTGAAGAAGATGATGTTGCTACTCCAATGACTTTGACACGGAACTAAACTTTTTAGTCATGGCCTGTTTTGTATGTTGGTCTTGAGGGAGGAGTGACTTTAATAGGGAACGCTGTGGTCCCTGTGAGAACCTCAGGATGGAATTATGTGGATGTCTGAATAGACATACTGTTCCTAATCACATTAGTAAAACTGCTTCACTGCAAAGGGTAGGCTGCACATGATGCAGTAGTGTCACGGTATCCGAGAGCAACATTTTTTTTCACCTAATCTCAAACTCGTGCTATAGTCCTTATGTTAATCACTTCCAGGGAATGTTTTTCTCTCTGTGAGAGACAGCGATGTTACCCTGACTACTGTATAGGATGTGTTGTTTGTATAAAACATACTTTGCTCATTCTATATTGACAAGTGGGAGTTTGTGAGTTCTCCTCAGAAGACAAGTTACAAGTCGCACCATGTTTTAGCTGTATTTATGCGTGCATAATATGAAACCACACTATCTACAGTTATTACTGGGTTGAAATTTAGAACCAAGCCTTATCAGTGTGTGTGTGGATCTTCAATTAACACCCTTAATCTGGAAATACTGCCTCTTCATTGTTCCAACCGGACGTTCTGTAGTGGTTACAACCGGCCTAATACCAGCACCTAACTCGTCCCCTATTTTAATAGTCCCTCAAATCTATAACTTAGCCATATTTTGCATGGTCCTTTCGAGGCGGATTAAGTACGGTAACTGCTACAGCCCAAGGATGCCAGTACACAGAGAAGATCCTCCACAAGATGTGGTTGGTCCCCGCCGTCAGACTCGCCACCCACATCATCCGAATGACTATGGGGTAAGGCACAGACCCCCACACACAGCAGCACCCACCTCATGCCAGTCTTCTCTCCCTGAACGAAGACGAACAGGCAAGCCTCAAGACACGGCATGCCACTTCCCCCCTACTGGTCGGGGTAACCACTGGGTAGAAGATCAGTTGAATGCTATCAGGCCTCTGCCTACAACCGAGGTCCTCCGCCACAGCCCAGCTCACCTCTGACCTGATGCTACTACTATCTAAAGCAGATGGAGCATAAGATGGAGCAGCTCATGGCTACACTAACCAAACCACGCCCACAGCCAGCTGAACCTCTTGTGCCACAGGCTCGTACCAGCACACCATGGAGGTCCAGTGAGAAGACGCAGGGAAGGAATGGCTCAGTATCTGCAATGAGGAGAAGATCACCACCACTGGTTACCAGAAGAGATGCCCATCCTGACCAAGTGGGGGCTGACCAGTCTTCACGTCTCCTTTCTCATGCACCTTCTCTCTCACTGTCAGCTGCTGTAGCACAGCATCAGGCGGTGCTACAGATTTACACCCTGCAGCCCCACTCCACTCTCACCAGCCTTAAGCTGCTCATCAGCGCCTCCGTCAGCATGAGACCTCACCATCAGCATCAGAGTAGCCATCAGCCCCGGTCTCAGATCTGACTCTAGCTGTGCGCGGCAGGTAGCCTAGTGGTTAAGAGTGTTGGGCCAGTAACCGAAAGGTCGCTGGTTCAAATCCTGGAGCCAACTAGTTGAGAAATCTGTCGATGTGCCCTTGGGCAAGGAACTTAACTTTGATTGCTCCTGTAAGTCGCTCTGGCATCTCTGGTGCCTGTCTGGTGGGATCTGCCTAGTCCAGCCTGCTGCTCTAAAAAAGATGTCTCCCTTCTCCTACCTTTGACGTCCAGCCTGCTGCTGTCCAAAGACTCCAGCCTTGTGAGATCCTCCCGATGTCCCAGTGGGGGACCCTCCTGTCAGAGGTGTTCAGTGTCCTGTTGTAGGAGACACCTCACGTTCTTCCCTACCTGGTCCTCAATCTATAACCCCAGTAGGTCCAGACCACCATAGCCCTGAGTTCCCTGATCACCTAGTGGCTTCACAGTCTCCTGCTAAACTAGGTACCCAGTTTTCTATCGCAGTAGGTTCGGAGCTTTCTGTCCTAATAGATCTAACACACCAGTCACTGTCTGTAGCCCAGTCAGGCCACAAGTCACAAGCTCTGTCAAGCCCCAAGTCAACAGCAATGGGCACTCAGTCAGTTTCACCTGGACCAGGGGTCCAGCTCTCTCCCGCTTTTTTCTTCCTCTCGTTCAGGTGTGCAGCTGTCTCATGTCCTGAGATCTCCACTTGTCGCTGCTATGGGGATCCAGCTGATCCCAGCTCCTGACCAGCAGCCCTTTCCTGTCACTGTTCTGGCCATCTGCTGTCCTGAGATCTCCTGCCAAAGCTGCTTTGGAGATCCATCCAATCTCAACTCCTGTCCCGGGGGCCTCTCCTGTCGCTGATGGGGCGACCTCCCTATCTGCAGTCCGGACACCTTCAAAGAGCTCTGCTGTTGCGGACCTGCTATCTCTAGTTCTGAGACCTTCGTTGAGACCTGCGACATCACAATCTGCAGTCCCGGGGCCTTCGTCTGGTCTTCTTGCTGCTGCCGGCCTCCTGATCCGGGGCCCTCATCTGGTCCCTCTGTCTGGGCCCGGCTTGTCCGGTGACCATCGCCCGTTGCTGCTTCGTGTCGGCTCTGCAGCCCTGCGGTCTCCATTCCTGAGACCATCATAAATCTCTGCCGCTGCGTCTCTGATTCTCCAGTCCTGGTGTCCTCAGCTGACAACATGCCGGAGGTCTAGATGACTCCTGTTCCTTCCCTGGAGGTCTTACAAGCCCTCACTGTTGAGGTCCTCCTGTTGCATGTTTCTGGGCAGAGAAGGCGGCAGAGACATTCTCTATCAGTTGCTTGTTGTAAGTCCCACCTCTAGCCAGTGAGTTGTGGTGAAGCCACGTGGACTGTTTGAGTTCTCCGCAGAAGACAAGTCAGCTGTACTTGTGAGTGCATAATATGAAACCATACTACTGTATCTACAGATATTACTGGGTTAGAACTTAGAACCAAGAGTGGTCAGTGTGTGTGTGTGTGTGTGTGTGTGTGTGTGTGTGTGTGTGTGTGTGTGTGTGTGTGTGTGTGTGTGTGTGTGTGTGTGTGTGTGTGTGTGTGTGTGTGTGTGTGTGTCTGGATCTTCAATAAACACCCTTAATCTGGAAACACTGCCTCGTCTTTGTTCTAACCGGACATTCTGTAGTGGTTACAACCGGCCTAATAACAGCACCTAGGTTTTCCCCTATCTTAATGGTCCTTCAAATCTACATCCTAGCCATATTTTCCAAATACTTTGTAGAATCACATTTGGTGGCGATTACAGCTTTGAGTCATCTTGGTGAACAACAATCTTCAATCTTTTTAACGGGATTCAAGTCTGGGCTTTGGCTGGGCCACTCAAGAACTTTCACATTCTTGTTCTTAAACCATTCGGTTTGGTTTGGCTGTATGCTTGGGGTCATTGTCCTGTTGAAACGTACATATTCTCCCCAGTCTAATGTTGTTTGCACTCTGAAGCAGGTTTTCATCAATAATTTGCCTATGTTTGGCTCCATTCATTGTTCCCTCTATCTTTACCAGTCTCCCAGTTCCTGCTGCTGAAAAGCATCCACATAGCATGATGCTGCTACCACCATGCTTCATGGTAGGGATGATGTTATATGGGTGATGAGCTGTGTCTGGTTTTCTCCATTTACATTTTTGTCTTATCAAACCACATCATCTTTTGGCTCATGATCTTAGTCTTTCATGTGCCTTTTTACTGGGCAGTCTCAGGGTCAGGGTCAGGGCAGGCAGGGGTCAATAATCCAGAACTGTGGGGTAAGGTACAGAACGGCAGGCAGTCTCAGGGTCAGGGCAGGTAGAATGGTCAAAACGGGAAGGACTAGAAAACAGGAGCAGGAAAACAGGCAGGAGCCTGGAAACAAACGCTGGTAGGTTTGATGAACCAAACAAACTGGCAACAGACAAACAGAGAACACAGGTATAAATTCACAGGGGATAATGGGGAAGATGGGTGACACCTGGTGGGGGGTGGAGACAATCACAAAAACAGGTGAAACAGATCAGGGTGTGACACTATGATGAAACTGGCTCTCGTGAGGACCGCCACAGGAAAGGAAGACCCAGAGTTACTTCTGCTGCAGAGGATAAGTTCATTAGAGTTACCAGCCTCAGATTGCAGCCCAAATAAATGCTTCACAGAGTTCAAGTAATAGACACATCTCAACATCAACTGTTCAGAGGAGACTGCATGAATCAGGCCTTCATGGACGAATTAAAACCACTACTAAAGGACACCAATAAGAAGAAGAGATTTGCTTGGGCCAAGAAATAAAAGCATCGGACATATAGCCTCGGCGCCGACAGAGATGGCCGCCTCGCTTCGCGTTCCTTGGAAACTATGCAGTATTTTGTTTTTTTCTGTGTTATTTCTTACATTAGTACCCCAGGTAATCTTAGGTTTTATTACATACAGTCGGGAGGAACTACTGAATATAAGAGCAACGTCAACTCACCATCATTACGACCAGGAATGTGACTTTCCCGAAGCGTCCCCAGTGTTTTGCCTTCCACCCAGGACAATGAATCTGATCCCAGCCGGCGAACCTAAACAACGTCGCCGTAAAAGGGGCAAATGAAGCAGTCTTCTGGTCAGGCTCTGGAGACAGGCACATTGCGCACCACTTCCTAGCATACTACGTACACCACTTCCTAGCATCCTAGCATACAATGTCCAGTCTCTTGACAACAAGGTTGATGAAATCCGAGCAAGGGTTGCCTTCCAGAGAGACATCAGAGACTGTAACGTTCTTTGCTTCACGGAAACATGGCTCACTCGAGAGACGCTATCGGAGTCGGTGCAGCCAACTGGTTTCTTCACGCATCGCGCCGACAGAAACAAGCATCATTCTGGTAAGAAGAGGGGCGGGGGGGTATGCCTTATGATTAACGAGACGTGGTGTGATCATAACAACATACAGGAACTCAAGTCCTTCTGCTCACCTGACTTAGAATTCCTCACAATCAAATGTCGATCGCATTATCTACCAAGGGAATTCTCTTCGATTATAATCACAGCCGTATATTTCCCCCCAAGCAGACACATCGATGGCCCTAAACGAACTTCATTTGACTCTATGTAAACTGGAAACCACATATCTTGAGGCTGCATTCATTGTAGTTGGGGATTTTAACAAGGCTAATCTGAAAACAAGACTCCCTAAATTCTATCAGCATATCGATTGCGCAACCAGTGCTGGTAAAACCCTGGATCATTGTTATTCTAACTTCCGTGACGCATATAAGGCCCTCCCCCACTCTCCTTTCGGAAAAGCTGACCACGACTCCATTTTGTTGCTTCCAGCCTACAGACAAAAACTAAAACAAGAAGCTCCCGCGCTCATGTCTGTTCAACGCTGGTCCGACCAATCTGATTCCACGCTTCAAGACTGCTTCGATCACGTGGATTGGGAAATGTTCCGCATTGCGTCCAACAACAACATTGACGAATACGCTGATTCGGTGAGCGAGTTCATTAGAAAGTGCATTGGCGATGTCATACCCACAACAACTATTAAAACATTCCCAAACCAGAAATCGGGGATTGATGGCAGCATTCGCGCGAAACTGAAAGTGCGAACCACTGCTTTTAACCAGGGCAATATGACCGGAAACATGACCGAATACAAACAGTGTAGCTATTCCCTCCACAAGGCAATCAAACAAGCTAAGCGTCAGTATAGAGACAAAGTAGAGTTGCAATTCAACGGCTCAGACACAAGAGGTATGTGGCAGGGTCTACAGTCAATCACGGATTACAAAAAGAAAACCAGCCCCGTTGCGGACCAGGATGACTTGCTCCCAGACAGACTAAATAACTTCTTTGCTCGCTTTGAGGACAATACAGTGCCACTGACACGGCCCGCTACCAAAAGCTGCGGACTCTTCTTCACTGCAGCCGACGTGAGTAAAACATTTAAACGCGTTAACCCTCGCAAGGCTGCAGGCCCAGACGGCATCATCATCCGCGTCCTCAGAGCGTGCGCAGACCAGCTGGCTGGTGTGTTTACGGACATATTCAATCAATCCTTATCCCAGTCTGCTGTTCCCACATGCTTCAAGAGGGCCACCATTGTTCCTGTTCCCAAGAAAGCTAAGGTAACTGAACTAAACGACTACCGCCCCGTAGCACTCACTTCCGTCATCATGAAGTGCTTTGAGAGACTAGTCAAGGACCATATCACCTCCACCCTACCGGACACCGTAGACCCACTCCAATTTTCTTACCGCCCCAATAGATCCACAGACGACGCAATCGCAATCACACTGCACACTGCACACTGCCCTAACCCATCTGGACAAGAGGAATACCTATGTGAGAATGCTGTTCATCGACTACAGCTCAGCATTTAACACCATAGTACCCTCCAAACTCATCATCAAGCTCGAGACCCTGGGTCTCGACCCCGCCCTGTGCAACTGGGTACTGGACTTCCTGACGGGCCGCCCCCAGGTGGTGAGGGTAGGTAACAACATCTCCACCCCGCTGATCCTCAACACTGGGGCCCCACAAGGGTGCGTTCTGATCCCTCTCCTGTACTCCCTGTTCACCCACGACTGCGTGGCCATGCACACCACCAACTCAGTCATCAAGTTTGCGGACGACACTACAGTGGTAGGCTTGATTACCAACAACGATGAGACGGCCTACAGGGAGGAGGTGAGGGCCCTCGGAGTGTGGTGTCAGGAAAATAACCTCACACTCAACATCAACAAAACAAAGGAGATGATTGTGGACTTCAGGAAACAGCAGAGGGAGCACCCCCCTATCCACATCGATGACACAGTAGTGGAGAGGGTAGTAAGTTTTAAGTTCCTCGGCGTACACATCACGGACAAACTGAATTGGTCCACCCACACAGACAGCGTTGTGAAGAAGGCGCAGCAGTGGGGGCAAACTACCTGCTCTCCAGGACACCTACACCACCCGATGTCACAGGAAGGCCATAAAGATCATCAAGGACAACAACCACCCGAGCCACTGCCTGTTCACCCCGCTATCATCCAGAAGGCGAGGTCAGTACAGGTGCATCAAAGCAGGGACCGAGAGACTGAAAAACAGCTTCTATCTCAAGGCCATCAGACTGTTAAACAGCCACCACTAACATCGAGTGGCTGCTGCCAACATACTGACTCAACTCCAGCTCACTTTAATAATGGAATTGATGGAAATTGATCAAAAATGTATCACTAGCCACTTTAAACAATGCCACTTAATATAATGTATATGTATATACTGTACTCTATATCATCTACTGCATCTGCCATCTTTATGTAATACATGTATCACTAGCCACTTTAAACTATGCACTTTTATGTTTACATACCCTACATTACTCATCTCATATGTAAATACTGTACTCGATACCATCTACTGCATCTTGCCTATGCCGTTCTGTACCATCACTCATTCATATATCTTTATGTACATATTCTTTATTCCTTTACACTTGTGTGTATAAGGTAGTAGTTGTGGAATTGTTAGGTTAGATTACTCGTTGGTTATTACTGCATTGTCGGAACTAGAAGCACAAGCATTTCGCTACACTCGCATTAACATCTGCTAACCATGTGTATGTGACATTTTTTTTTGATTTGATTTGATTTGGTGGAAATCTGTCCTTTGGTCTGATGAGTCCAAGTTTGCGATTTTTGGTTCCCACTGCCGTGTTTTTGTGAGAAGCAGAGTAGGTGAACGGATGATCTCCGCATGTGTGGTTCCCACCGTGAAGCATGGAGGGGGAGGTGTGATGGTGTGGGGGTGCTTTGCTTGTTACACTGTTGGTGATTTATTTCAAATTCAAGGCTCACTGATCCAGCATGGCTACCACAGATTTCTGCAGCGATACGCCATCCCATCTGGTTTGCACTTAGTTTGACTATCATTTGTTTTTCAACAGGACAATGACCCAACACACCTCCAGGCTGTGTAAGGGCTATTTGACCAAGAAGGAGAGTGATGCAGTGCTGCAGATGACCTGGCCTCCACAATCACCCGACCTCAACCCAATTGAGATGGTTTGGATGAGTTGCACCGCAGAGTGAAGGAAAAACAGCCAATGTGGGAACTCCTTCAAGACTGTTAGAAAAGCATTCCAGGTGAATCCGGTTGAGAGAATGCCAAAAGTGTGCAAAGTTATCATCAAGGCAAAGGGTGGCTACTTTGAAGAATATAAAATATATTTTGAATTATTTAACTATTTTTTGGTTACTACCAGATTCCATATGTGTTATTTCATAGTTTTGATGTCTTCACTATTATTCTACAATATAGAAAATAGTAAAAATAAAGAAAAATCCTTGAATGAGTAGGTGTGCCTTAACTTTTGACTGGTACTGTATTTATATATTATATATATAGTACATCCTCTGACGGTGCCACATTGAAAATCACGGAACTCTTCACTAAGGCCATTCCACTGCCAATATTTGTCTATGGAGATTGCATCGATTTTATACACCTGTCAGCAACGGGCAGTGGTGTAAAGTTCTTAAGTAAAAATACTTTGAAGTACTACTTAAGTAGTTTTTGGGGTATCTGTACTTTCCTAAAGAAAATAATTTTATTTTTACTCCTTACATTTTCCTTGACACCCAATAATACTAGTTACATTTTGAATTCCTAGCAGGACAGAAAATGTTTCTAATTCACACACTTATCAAGAGAACATCCCTGGTCATCGCTACTGCCTCTGACTCACTAACACCAAATGCTTCGTTTGTAACTTATGTCTAAGTGTTGAAGTGTGCCCCTGTCTATCCGTAAATTTAAAAAACAACAAGATCGTGCTGTCTGGTTTGCTTAATATAATGAATTTTTTAATATTTATACTTGTACTTTTGATGCTTATGTATATTTTAGCAATTACATTTACTTTTGATACTTAAGTAAATTTTATACCAAATCCTTTTAGACTTTTACTCAAGTAGTATTTTACTGGGTGACTTTCACTTTTACTTGAGTCATTTTCTAATAACTTTACTTTTACTCAGTATGACTTTATCACTGAGCTAAAGGCTAGAGCTGCCGCTTTCAAGGAGCGGGACACTAATCCGGACGCTCATAAGAAATCCCGCTACGACCTCCGATGAACCATCATACAGGCAACGCGTGAATACAGGATTAAAATGGAATCCTCTGACGCTCAACGGATGACTTGTAAACTATCACAGATTACTAATGGTAGCCCAGCTGTGAGCTGCTCAGCAACACAAGCCTACCGAGTTAAATGAAAGCACTAGCTGTTCCATGAGTACTGTGTGATTTCACTTTCCATAGCCGATGTGAGTAAGACCTAGGTTAACATTCGCAAGGGCCAGACGGAATATGGAGCAGACCTCCATATTCCCAGTGCCCAAGAACACCAAGGTAACCTGCCTAAATGACTATCACCCTGTAGCACATGAAATGCTCTATAGCCATGAAATGCTTTGAAAGGCTGGTCATGGCTCACATCAACACTATTACATTTACATTTAAGTCATTTAGCAGACGCTCTTATCCAGAGCGACTTACATTTAACCTTTTTTTATTTTTTTATTTTTTATTTAACTAGGCAAGTCAGTTAAGAACAAACTCTTATTTTGCACTATCATGCCAGACACGCTGGACCCACTCCAGTTCTCATACCACCCCAACAGATTCACAGATGATACAATCTCTGTCACTCTCCACACTGCCCTTACCTACCTGGACAAAAGGAATACCTATGTAAGAATGCTGATCATCGACTACAGCTAAGCATTCAACACCATAGTCCCCTCCAAGCTCATCACCAATCTCAGGACCTTGGGACTGAACACCTCCCTCTGCAATTGGTTCCTGGACTTCCTGACAGGTCGCCCACAGGCGGTGAGGGTAGGCAACAACATATCCGCCACGCTAATCATCAACACGGGGGCCCAGTGTGGTGCCAGGACAACAACATTTCCCTCAGCATCAGCAAGACAAACTAGCTGTTTGTGGGCTACAGGAAATAGAGGGGAGAGTACGCCCCCATCCACATCGATGGGGCTGTAGTGGAGAAAGTCGAGAGCTGTAAGTTCCTCAGTGTCCACATCACTAAGAAATGAACATGGTCCACACACACTCACAGAGTTGTGAAGAGGGCACGACATCCCCTCTTCCTCCTCAGGAAGCTGAAAAGATACGGCATGGGCCCTCAGATCCTCATAAAGTTCTATAGCTGCACGACTGACAGCATCTTGACTGGCTGCATCACTATTGGTACAGCAACTGCAAGGTACCTGACCGTAAGGCGATACAGAGGGTGGTGATTACAGCCCAGTACATTACTGGGGCTGAGCCGCCAGCCAACCAGGACCTCTATACCAAGCGGTGTCCTGAAAATTGTCAGTGCTGCCACATATAGTGCATATAGTGCTGCTACTGTCTATTATCTATCCTGTTGCCTAGTCACGTTATCCCTACCAACATGTACATAGCTACTGTACCTTAATAACCTTATACCCCTGCACATTGACTCGGTACTGGTACTCCCTGTATATAGCCATGTTATTTTGACTCATTATTGCTAATCATTATTCCCTGTGTATTTATTCCTCGTTTATTTTTTTGATCTTTATCTTTAACTCTGCATTGATGGAAAATACCTGTTAGTAAGCATTTTACTGTTAGTCTACACCTGTTGTTTACAAAGCACATGACAAATAACATTTGATTTGATTTCCCTAGTAATTGACACATGACGTATGGACAGTGTCATTATGAAGAGAATGTAACTTTAGAGTTACAGTATATTAACTTTCAACTATAGATGTTGCTATCCAATTTTGGATATTCTGACGTTGTGTACATTCTGGAGGGTTCTCAGTACCTTCTGGGATATCGCTGACAAACTGCAAAGTGGATAAACATGTTTATCAGAGGTCATTATCCACTTGATACTTTCATCCCCTGGAAAGCAATTAAAAACCACACACTGATGAGACCTAAAGGACACTGCGACCAAATGGAGCACTCTGTGGCCAGTGTCTGGAGGATAGGGTGAAGCAGATGAGGACAGCGCAGTAATTACCTCCCGTCAGACAACACTGATGTAACTCTGATGGAACTGGATGGAGGGAGAAGGGAGCCATGTACCCAATGTGGCCATGCGAACAATGGCAATCCATGTTTGAGGGGGTTAAAATTACTGTAGGCCTATATCGCTTTGTGACCTCTGCATATAGCATTACTTTCCTGGCTAGGGCCTTATTGTAAATGAGAGCTTAGGTCAAATCAAATCAAATTTTATTTGTCAAATGCGCTGAATACAGCAGGTGTAGACCTTACAGTGAAATGCTTACTTACAAGCCCTTAACAATGCAGTTTTAAGAAAATACTTTAAAAAAAAGTAAGGGATAAGAAAAACGAATAATTAAAGAGCAGCAGTAAATAACAATAGTGGGGCTATATACAGGGGGTACCGGTACAGAGTCAATGTGTCAATGTGCGGGGGCACTGGTGTTGAGGTAATTGAGATAATTATGTACATGCAGGTAGGGTTATTAAAGTGGCTATGCATAGATAATAACAGAGAGTAGCAGCAGCTTATGAGGGGGGGGGGGGGGGGGTCTGTGTAGCCATTGATTAGCTGTTCAGGAGTCTTATGGCTTGGGGGTAGTAGCTGTCTAGAAGCCTCTTGGACCTAGACTTGGCGCTCTGGTACCGCTTGCTGTGCGGTAGCAGAGAGAACAGTCTATGACTAGGGTGGCTGGAGTCTTTGACCATTTTTAGGGCCTTCCTCTGACACCGCCTGGTATAGAGGTCCTGGGTGGCAGGAAGCTTGGACCCGGTGATGTACTGAGCCGTCAACATTGTGTTTTTGAAATTTACAACATACAGTCTGTTGAACAAAGAGTGAGTGAGGATGAAATGTTTTTCAATGAATGAGGAAAATATATTCAAAGTATCCGTCATTCAGACTGAAATTTTATTGCAATAAGGCCAGATTCAAAAGCACAAAAATAAAAAATAAGGTTGCTGGTTGGTCCATGTTATCCCTATCCGTGTGTTAGGGCAGTAAATATCATAGCGAAAATGCTTTGTTTTCAGGGGAATTTTACTTAAAGTCACACTCCAGCAATTTTTTTTACTTTTCCAGTTAAAAAACGATATTCCAAATATAAATACAGTAAAGTACACACACTCAACGGTCACATTTTTTAAAAGCAAAATGTTGTTTCGACACAACTGCGAAAATTAAGCGTTTGGCAATTCAATTGCGGGAACAATAGAGGAGCAATTGAGGACAAAAGAGAAAAGACCCACACCCACTTGTGCCATGTCAGAGGACACCTGGACTACCTATTGAGCCTTTTGTTAAGTAAATGAGGTAATAAATTAGGTTCTACAGAGGCTGGAGGGGATCTTTAAGTGTTTTATATGGTGTGTGTGTGCGTGCTGTTTTTTATAGTTCTTCGGAAGAATACTTGCAATACTTGGCTCCCATAAGAATATAGATGAATTGCCCTGACCTAGGGTGTTGTTTTTTCATCCACACTGAATACATTTTCTCCCCCCAAAATCGACCTGTTATGTTTGTTAGCCAATTATTTAAATCTTTGAGCTGCATTCTGTGTATTAAATGTGCTATGCAAATAAATGAATTGTTATAGTTATTATTATTATAAAATCCTGGACATTTCTAAATAACCAGCAACCAAACCTATAAACAGTTTGGATCAAACGACAACACCCTTGTTAAGTCAAACATAAGATACAACTTTAAAAAACGAACTATCCCTTTAATGGCAGGGCCCTAACCAACAAAAGTATTGCTCACTGTGTGTGATCCTGTACCAAGATGTTTTTCTCATGAAATAAATAAATTGATCAATTCAAATGCAATTCATTTGTGCAGTTAAGCATATTTTTCACTATATGTCACTGCTATATTTGACATTGTTTCAGAAAGTGTTATTGACACAGTGTGTCTAGGAACATACAGATTACAGCTAGTGTCCTGTGGGATTGGAAAAATCAACATCAGTAAAATGTGTTGCACAAATAACTGACGTCATGTTTTTACATGTCTTAACAAAAAGGCACTTGATGCAACATTTTCATTCACTTCTGCCAACCTGGGGAGGTGTAACACTGGCAGTGTTGGATTGAGAGGGACATTTAATCATTTTTTAATTTAACCTTTATTTAACTCTCAGACTCTCAGAAACAGGTAAATCATGCACACACTGCATTTTCGTTTTCTGAATAACTCTTCATTTATGGTTTCTCCTTTAATTATTTTCTTTAAAATGTGTTTATTGTATACATTTGTTTCCTTGTTTTGAATTATTTCCTGTTGAGTTATTATTGTTTAATTCAATAACTAGGGATCACTGGAGCTAAGTTGTTTGAAGGTACAATGATATTTTAGAAATAGTGTATTTATAAAGGTTAGTTAAAGCCATTTTATTAGTTCATTATCAAATCATTTCTGTGTAACATTTAAGTACCTTACTGTGATTGTTTTCAATACTGAATCTGAAAACGAGCTGTTATTGGCAGAGCGGTTTGGAATTCTCTTTCTTATTGGTCTACATGGGACGGCAGGTAGGCTAGAGGTTAGAGCGTTGGACTAGTAACTGAAAGGTTGCAACATCAAATCCCCGAGCTGACAAGGTAAAAATCTGTTGTTCTACCCCTGAACAAAGCAGTTAACCCACTGTTCCTAGGCCATCATTGAAAATAAAAGTTTGTTCTTAACTGACTTGCCTAGTTAAATAAAGATTAAAAATAATTAATTTGGCCAAAACTCCATCCCACCAAAACAGGTAGAAATTTCAGGTGCTTTTCAAACAGTTCGTACACTAAAAGGGTATTATCATAATTTTCACAATTTCACAGAATTATTCCGACCTCATAGTGTGGAAATATATGTAAAACACAGGAAATTACATTTTGGACCGCAGCAGGCCTTTAACAATTCTCTATCCATTTTGAATAATGACATGCACTTCCTTCTCAGAGGTAATTGTTCCCTGACGTCCCTGCTAGTTGGAACATGGGAGAACCTTAATGCTTTTAATTAAACCAATCAAATGACCACATTCATACAATGGATAAGAGATTAATGTAGATCATATTTACTAAGTGTTTGCACTAGGTGGAATTTAAAGGTTGTTGAGAATAATAAGTCATTTCGATGAAGAATAAATTAAGACAATTTCACGTTTTATCTTATTTATGTGTGTTTTACCTCTTGAAAAACCAACTAGTACCCACAAAACACCAGGTAGTACCCACAAAACACCAGTCTCAAAGTCAACAGTGAAGAGGCGACTCCGGGATGCTGGCCTTCTAGGCAGAGTTCCTCTGTCCGTGTCTGTGTTCTTTTGCCCATCTTAATCTTTTCTTTTTATTGGTCAGCCTGAGGTATGGCTTTTTCTTTGCAACTCTGCCTAGAAGGCCAGCATCTCGAAGTCGCCTCTTCACTGTTGACATTGAGACTGGTGTTTTGCGGGTACTATTTAATGAAGCTGCCAGTTGAGGACTTGTGAGGTGTATGTTTCTCAAACTAGACACTCTAATGTACTTGTTCTCTTGCTCAGTTGTGCAGTTGTGCCAGGGCCTCCCACTCCTCTTTCTATTCTGGTTAGAGCCAGTTTGCGCTGTTCTGTGAAGGGAGTAGTACACAGCATTATACGAAATCTTCAGTTTCTTGGCAATTTCTCACATGGAATAGCCTTCATTTCTCAGAACAAGAATAGAATGATGAGTTTCAGAAGAAAGTTCTTTGTTTCTGGCCATTTTGAGCCTGTAATTGAACTCACAAATGCTGACGCTCCAGATACTCAACTAGTCTAAAGAAGGCCAGTTTTATTGCTTCTTTAATCAGAACAACAGTTTTCAGCTGTGCCAACATAATTGCAAAAGGGTTTTCTAATGATCAATTAGCCTTTTAAAATGATCAACTTGGACTAGCTAACACAACATGCCATTGGAACACAGGAGTGATGGTTGCTGATAATGAGCCTCTGTATGCTTATGTAGATATTCCATAAAAAATCAGCAGTTTCCTGCTACAATAGTCATTTACAACATTAACAATGTCTACACTGTATTTCTGATCAATTTGATGTTATTTTAAGGGACAAACATTTTGCTTTTCATTCAAAAACAAGGACATTTCTTAGTGACCCCAACTTTTGAGGTAGCTTATGTAAAATTTGATATTTCTGTATTTCATTTTCTATACATTTGCACATTTTTTGTCATAATAGAGTGGGTAGATAGGTGAGAATAAAATATACTTCATCCGTTTTGAATTCAGGATGTAACAAAATGTGTAATAAGTCAAGGGGTATGAATACTTTCTGAAGGCAGAGTTGTATAAAGGCAATGTTTCTTGTCTTTTCAGAATTCAAGACAAACATGGACAACACATCTGTAACTGTATTTACCATGACTGCGTATGCTGTAATGGAAAAAAACAAGTACCTGCAGTTTTCTATATTTATGTTGTTGTATATTTTGATAATCTCTTTCAATTTTCTGCTAGTTGCTGTGATATGCTGTCAGAGAGCTCTACATCAACCCATGTATGTGTTCATATGTAATTTAGCTGCTAACGGACTCTATGGCAGCACTGGATTTCTTCCCTCTACTCTGATTCTACTTTTGTCTGAGACATATGAGATATCATTGCCGTGGTGTCTAATACAAATCTATTGGGTACATACATATGCAGCGGTTGAATTTCATATTTTGGCTGTCATGGGATATGACCGGTATGTTGCCATCTGTTATCCACTACATTATCACAGCATCATGTCTATTCCCAAGATTTGTAAACTTATTGCATTGGCATGGCTATATCCTTTTTCTCTCTTTCTGATGTACTTCTGCTTGACTTTGAGGTTGAAGTTTTGTGGGAGGTTCATACATTTTAAATTGTTTTGTGTCAATTTTGAATTGGTCAAAAATGCGTGTTCTCCCACATCTTACCATAGTATTGTAGGACTTGTGCTAATAGCTTTCATTATGATCCCCCAGCTATTCATGATTATATTCTCATATGCACACATTTTCAGGGTCTGTCTGAAATCCTCAAAAGAATCTCAGGTCAAAGCACTGAAAACGTGCTTCCCTCATTTACTTTCAGTAATAAACTACTCTATTGGAGGGTTTTTTGAAATTGCTCAAAGTAGATTTGACATGAGTGGGACATCTTTTAAGTTTCGGATCATCATGTCACTATACTATACATTGCTTACACCATTGATAAACCCTGCAATTTACGGAATGGCCAATCAAACCATCAGAATGCACGTCTTAAAAATATACCGTGCGTCTAACAGACTGGCCTCCTGTTAAAAATGGGTTAAACACAGTTCTAGTCCTGTAGACAAAGTTTTCATAATGAATAATGAATAAATTGTTGAAGTAAAAGCAATGTCACCGAAAAACTGCAACGTGCAATTATGGCAAGATGTACATGAAACAGATACTGTTTGTAAATGTCTCATCAAGATGTACATGAAACAGATACTGTTTGTAAATGTCTCATCAAGATGTACATGAAACAGATACTGTTTGTAAATGTCTCATCAAGATGTACATGAAACAGATACTGTTTGTAAATGTCTCATCAAGATGTACATGAAACAGATACTGTTTGTAAATGTCTCATCAAGATGTGGGTGGAGGGTGTCGAGCTTTACATGAAGCCCACTATAACAGAATTGAATAGGAAATGTACACTTCACATTTGTGAATGTACTTTTCAAAACCACCATGTAGACCTACAATTATGCTGTAAACTTTATTTTAGTTCTAAAGTCACTATAAATAAAGTGTATGAAAACAATGAAAAGCATCTGTAATCTACAACACTGTATATTTTCATGTTATCATCATTATTAGTATGATTACTTAGAACTATTTCTGCTACTGTCAGTCCTATCTCAGAGAGCTGCCCTTCATCTCTGTTGATTGTTTGTTGAGCTATAATCATTTATGTATGTATCAAAACACACAATTGGTCAAAAAAGGGCTCCATGTGGGTTATCTTAGTCAAGTCTAGGTTTTATATTTAATATCTTCTACAGCATATAGCTGCATCAGTCACCAGACTACATTTTAATTTGAGGCCTACTGTACATAGAGAATGAGACAGAATAAGTAAACATTTGTTAAGTGATGAACAATAATTGTAACTTATATATATTTCATGAATTTCTCTTGTCAATTGAATAATAAAAATGAAAAGTACAAGATTAAACCACTGTGTTTTTTGTGTGTGATTTCCTTTATTTTGGAAATATCAATCATCAACCTAAATCATGGGTTATCTACAGTATGTATAAACGAATACAAGAGTTTGTAATGATCAACATGGAAAATATAGACTGGCTGTACCATCATTTCTGAAAGTTTTACTTTGCTTGACAAATGGCTGATGTTAGTAATGATGATTGGGAGCCCTTGCATTGATGTGCTATTCACATTGGCCCCAATTCCAACCCAGGGTAAGCACACGCAAATGGAAAGTAATTCCATTTTATGTACTTTTATCTCTATGCATATTCTGACCTTGAATTTAAGCATGAGAATAGCATGCTATTCACCCATTGGCTCAGGGTGGAGATGTAAGAAATGAAGGTGTGGCGGAGGTGTCTACAGATTAACCCTATTCTGACCTTGACTTCATTCCCTCATAATCCCACCACCTTTATGCGCCAAGAAACCATGAATAAGGTCGAGCAAACCTGCCGGTTTCTCAGTAGAGAAAGCATCTACTTTCTTTTTTCTGACAGAAATAATGTCATTCTCCATGCACTGTAATTTATAAATGGATAAGAGAAATATAAAAGAGCTAGGAAAATAAGTAGTCCGTTAGGAGAAGGGGATTGTGAATACACATAGCAATTGTTTTAGATTGTTTTTCCTTAGGAACCATGTAGACAAATGTGAAACTAGCCATATGGAAGCAAACTGAAAATTATATAAACATGACCCGTGTGGCATCCCCTTTTCCACAGTGAAATAGGCTAGAATATACAGCTGTGCCGTTATTCAACATTTTAATTGTGTTCCCTCGTCATTTGCATGGATGAAATTTGAACACCCAAGTTATAGGCTTCTGTAGGGCTGAACCTGCCGAGTTGATGTATGTTTTAATTATAGCCTATGCTTGGGCTTTTCTCAATTTTATTTTAAATTGTGTATCATGTCATATATTATCCACTATCGGGAGCCACCGTCAGTAATACACACATACATTTATAACTGTTACTTTAGTGTTAGTTTTCTTCAATTTGTAGTTTACATTTTGCATCATTCCATTCTGTTTACCTTTCTTTTCTCTGTCACGTCCGTGTAGTTGTTCCTGAGGGTTGCTAGCATTAGTGGATCATTTTAGGCTAACGTTGTGCAGTAATTTGGGACATGTAGTCTATTTGAATAATTATGGAACTCAGACCAGGTAGCAGTTTAAACCTGGAGCCTAACGCACGGTTCACAACGACTGGACCATTGTCGTACAGTTCCATGATTAGTGAGGATTTAGGTTACATTTATAGGACCATTGTTCAACCCCTATTGTACACTTTTTTCCACCATCCAATATTTAATATATTTCAGGATGAATCAAACCACTGTATTTTTTATTCATCAATATATTTTGTGCGTAAAGGCTCTCCAAACCCGTTTATTTAATGATTCATACATGCTTTCATTGTGTTTACTTTATAGCTTTAAAAGCAATACAAATAAAAGTTCTCCAACCCTAAAATGTGCCCAAATAATCTACAAGATCAGGCTATTTTAAAATCTACAAGTTGCTGCTGAAACAGAGACGAAGATGCATAGATGGCATTCTTTCATTAATCCATCTATTCTGAATCTGTTCTCTCCATGTATTCTATTGAGTCTGTCCACAAAATTATAGTTAAAGGTACACCATATTGAAAGGGATTGCTTAAGACAAATGTACTGAAAACCCTATTGAATGGAAACTACAGAGAAAATCTGTTGGCCAGCAAGTGGGAGGGTTTTCAGTAGTTGAATTAAATTAATTCAGAGAGTGCAGTGGCGACCTGTCATTTAGCACAGGAGGGGCTGAGCCCTAACCCTAACCCTAACCCACATTTTTTGCCCCCAAAAAAACAAACAGGCTTGCCTGTTTTGCATGTTATGTTGGCATTAATACATGTCACATATCAAAATATCGTACATACATAACCTGTTGCTGTGTCTGTCTGTGCCTGTGTGTCTATGTGCCTGTGTTTTGCTACAGCCTTGATTGTGAATACAATTTGACCCACTACATTTGAGTCTGAAGTTTACATACACCTTAGCGAAATACATTTAAACTCAGTTTTTCACAATTCCTGACATTTAATACAAGTAAAAATTTACTGTCTTAGGTCAGTTAGGATCATCACTTTATTTTAAGAATGTGAAATGTCAGAATAATAGTAGAGAAAATGATTTATTTCACCTTTTATTTCTTTCATCACATTCCCAGTGGGACAGAAGTTTACATACACTCAATCCTTATTTGGTAACATTGCATTTAAATTGATTAACTTGGGTCAAACATTTCGGGTAGCCTTCCACAAGCTTCCCACAATACGTTTGGTGATTTTTGGCTCATTCCTCCTGAAAGAGTTGGTGTAACTGAGTCAGGTTTGTAGGCCTCCTTGCTCGCACACGCTTTTTCAGTTCTGCCCACAAATTTCGGATTGAGATCAGGGCTTTGTGATGGCCACTCCAATACCTTGACTTTGTTGTGCTTAACTTCTCTAGGGTAGGGGCAGCATTCGGAATTTTGGATGAAATGCATGCCCAAATTAAACTGCCTGCTTCTCGGGCCCAGAAGATATGATATGCATATAATGGGTAGATTTGGATAGACAACACTCTAAAGTTTCCAAAACTGTTAAAATAGTGTCTGTGAGTATAACAGAACTGATTTGGCAGGCGAAAACCTGAGACAAATCCTTCCAGGAAGTAGTTTTATTTTTGGTTTTGTAGTTTTCTATTCAATGCGATTACAGTATCCATTGACTTAGGACTCAAATTGCCGTTTCTATGCCTTCCACTAGATGTCAACAGTCTTTAGAAACTGTTTCAGGCTTGTATTCTGAAAAATGAAGAAGTAAGAGCAGTCTGAATGAGTGGACCCTAAAGTGTCACAGCGCTTTTTCATGCGCGAGACCAAGATAGTGCTTTTCTTGTTTACCTTTTAAATTGACGATGTTATTGTCCGGTTGAAATATTATCGATTATTTAGGCTAAAAACAACCTGAGGATTGAATGTAAACATTGTTTGACATGTTTCTAAGAACTTTACAGATACAATTTGGATTTGTTTGTCTTCCATTTTTGACTGCGTGTGAGTCTGAGGATTACTGAAGAAAACGCGCGAACAAAACAGAGGTTTTTGGATATAGAGACTTTATCAAACAAAATTAACATTTATTGAGTAAATTAATGTCTGCTGAGTGCAACCATCAAAGGTAAGGGATTAATTTTATCTCTATTTCTGACTTGTGTAACTGTTCTACTTGGCTGGTTGCTGTTTGTAATGATTTGTCTAGTGGGCTATGTTCTCAAATAATCGTAAGGTATGCTTTCGCCGTAAAGCATTTTTTAAATCTGACACCGTGGTTGGATTCACAAAAAGTTCATCTTTAAACCTATGTAAAATATGTTTTGTTTTCAGAATTTTTATAATTAGTATTTCTGTATTTGAATTTGGCGCCCAGCAGATTCACTGGCTGTTGAAGAGGTGGGAAGCTAACGTCTCACGTACCCAAGAGAGGTTAAGCCATTTTGCCACAACTTTGGAAGTATGCATGGGGTCATTATCCATTTGGAAGACCCATTTGCGACCAAGCTTTAACTTCGTGACTGATGTCTTGAGATGTTGCTTCAATATATCCACATAATTTTCATTCCTCATGATGCTATCTATTTTGTGAAGTGCACCAGTCCGTTCTGCAGCAAAGCACCCCAACAACATGATGCTGCCACCCCCATGCTTCACGGTTGGGATGGGGTTCTTCGACTTGCAAGCCTCCCCCTTTTTCCTCCAAACATAACGATGGTCATTATGGCCAAACAGTTCTATTTTTGTTTCATCAGACCAGAGGACATTTCTCCAAAAAGTACAATCTTTGTCCCCATGTGCAGTTGCAAACCGTAGTCTGGATTTTTTATAGCGGTTTTGGAGCAGTGGCTTCTTCCTTGCTGAGCGGCCTTTCAGGTTATGTCGATATCGGACTCGTTTTACTGTGGATATAGATACTTTTGTACCTGTTTCCTCCATCATCTTCACAAGGTCCTTTGCTGTTGTTCTGGGATTGATTTGCACTTTTCGCACCAAAGTACGTTCATCTCTTGGAGACAGAACACGTCTCCTTCCTGAGCAGTAAGACAGCTGCGTGGTCCCATGGTGTTTATACTTGCGTACTATTGTTTGTACAGATGAACGTGGTACCTTCAGACGTTTGGAAATTCCTCCCAAGGATGAACCAGACTTGTGGAGGTCTCCAATTTATTTTCTGAGGTCTTGGCTGATTTATTTAGATTTTCCCATGATGTCAAGCAAAGAGGCACTGAGTTTGAAGGTAGGCCTTGAAATACATCCACAGGTACACCTCCAATTGACTCAAATGTTGTCAATTAGCCTATCAGAAGCTTCTAAAGCCATGACATCATTTTGTGACATCAGCTGTTTAAAGGCACAGTAAACTTCTGACCCACTGGAATTGTGATACAGTGAATTATAAGTGAAATAATCTGTCTGTAAACAATTGTTGGAAAAATGACTTGTGTCATGCACAAAGCAGATGTCCTATCCGACTTGCCAGAACTATAGATTGTTAACATGACATTTGTGTCGTGGTTGAAAAACAAGTTTTACTGACTCCAACCTAAGTGTATGTAAACTTTCGACTTCAACTGTGTATTGGATAAAGATAAATTATTGATTGAACCTTCAACATGCACAGTATAGCCAGTCCTGTAAGACAAATGGGAGGAAAAGATCTAGCTCTGTAAATATTTTTACTGAGTTCTATAAAGGCAGAATTTAAGACAAACATGGACAACACATCTGTAACAGTATTCACCATGACTGCGACCTGTCATTCAGCACAGAGCCCCACTTGTTTTGAGCCCCACATTTTTTGCCCCCCCCCCCCCCACAAAAAAATGTTATTTTTGCATTAATGTTAATGTTATTTTGGCATTAATACGTGTCACATATCAGTTTGCGAAAAATGTCAAATGTAAAATGTTTTAAAAAAAGAATATCATTGAGTTAATAAAGTCACATACAAACAAGGTCTCTTTTTGTTTTTTTGAGTAAGGCAGCTCCAAAATGCAGGAGTTTCAGGCTAGCTCAGTGCTTTCTGTGGTGGGGCAAGCCATCAGAAAATACGGAGCGCTGCGCCGTGATTGGCTCACTGTTCTGTCACTCATGGGGACACTACGTCACTACCAAGTCTAAGGGTAGAGCTAGAAAATTCTAGCCCTTTGGGTGCTGCCATAGAGTTACATTAGAAGTGCCCATCCAAGAAGACTCAAGGTCATTGGCCATAAATAAAATGACGTCAAATCACGTTATATGCACAGTAGCTTTGATTGTACTGATTATGTCAACATCATACTTTCAAAATCTTAGCTAGCAGTCATCATCACGAATCAAGTCGACAATTCACTGGCACATCTGTTTTAATCCTTGTCATATGAGGAGAAATAATGAAGAGAAGCCATAGCTAAAATGTATCGGTGCTCATCGGCCATTGGAAAAAAACATTACACAATCACAATTTCAACAATGAGTGGTTTGGAAAAAATCAGTGGCAGTGGCTAACTGCAAGCGTTGCGAAGCAATCACTAGCCTGCTATTCAGTGGAGTTGCTGTGTGGTCCCAAATCTGGGATTAAGTGTCTCTTTTCCAAGTTTAAAATGATAAACAGTTAACATTGGCCATGCTGTCAATGAAGCATGATTTGTTCCGCGCTCAAAACAACTGTTAACTCGGAACTGCGAAAACTTGACTTCAGTGAGTTCAAGACAACTGGGAAGTCTATGTCAAACAGTTTTATTATATTTCAGTCTTCTGTGATGTATATAAAGTGCAATATTGGTGTCACGTTCCTGACCTGTTTTCTGTTAGTTTTTGTATGTGTTAGTTGGTCAGGACGTGAGTTTGGGTGGGCAGTCTGTGTTTTCTGTTTCTATGTTGGTTAATGGGTACCTAATATGGCTCTCAATTAGAGGCAGGTGTTTTTCATTTCCTCTGATTGAGAGTCATATTAAGGTAGGTGTTTTCACACTGTTTGTTGTGGGTGGTTGTCTCCTGTGTCAGTGTTTGTCGCACCATACGGGACTGTTCGGTTTGTTTGTACATCGTCATTTTTGTGTAGTCTATTTTCCCTGTTCGTGCGTTCTTCGTGTTTTATTGTAAGTTCGTATGTTCAGGTTTGTCTACGTTATTTTGTTAATTATTCAAGTGTTTTCGTTTCGTGTTTTTCTGTCTTGTTTTATTAAAATATGTCATTTCACAACGCTGCGCCTTGGTTCAATCACTACTCCTCCTCTTCGGTTGAAGAGGAGGAGGAACACTGTTACAATTGGGATGTAAAAAAAGACTACCTTAAGCCACCAACTAAGCTACAAAGGACCACACAGTTCATGTAGAATAGGAGAATACACAAGGTGCAATTTTGTTGTGCATCAGCAGTTTTGTCTTGTTATGTCAGTCACTGAGTCACTCAATTAGCCATGGCAGCTAACAATTTTTAGATTGGTAAATTGTTCTCGCCAGTTACCTAAACTTGTAGTTATCATGGACAAATACTGACTGGGCAAGCAGGACATGTGCCCAGGGCCCCTGACTTCCAAGGGACCTACATTGATTTTGTTAGTTACTCTCACTCAGATATCATATTAACATAGCACTCATGGCAAAAATATGTAGAATTCAGGAAATTTGCTTTAAAACTGCAGCATATTCTCTCCCCATAGCAAAATGTGTAGAATTGCAGGAAATGTACTTTAAAACCATTTTCTCTCTGCTGTCAATAAAATGTTTTGTCCACGAGGTGGGGGTGACCCTCAACCAAATCTCGCTTCGGACCCACAAAAGGGGACATGTTTTCATGAGTTTAGGTCCCAGGAAAACACTGAATTTCTCATCTCGGTCCCAGGCTGAAAAGAGTCTAAAGAATCCCTGGTCTAAAGAATCCATATGTTCTTCTGAAATATGAACACAGAAATACCGGACATTTTGAATTCTTATTATGATGGCGAATTAACACAATTACAATCATGGTCCTCCGGTCAAATCGAGTCCCTCTCACTTTAGGTGGTCTCAAACACAACACTGCTAGTTGATATTGGCTTTTAACCATAAGGGCTTTCAGCTACAAATGCAATGAGGAAAACACAGTTTATTTCTGTATCTTTGAAAATGCATCACTGTTAATGGCTGTAATGACAGGCTACATTTGCGCAGCAATTGTGCGTGCACACATGCATGCGTGGGGGGTCTCAAGCTTTGAACCACTGTTTTTTTGGGGGGTCGCGGGTCAAAAAGTTTAGGAACCACTTAGCTAGCAAACAGATTGCTGATTTGCTGTACAGCTAAAGGATCGAGGGCAGTGCAATATGTCAAATTGTACGGAGAGCAAATTGCCAAAAATAAATATCCACCTCCAAAAACAGTTTGGTGGTCAAGAATATTACTTTTCAAGCTCACCAGCAATGGGGCATCAAGCAACAATTCCTAGCATAAGCCTAGCTACTGGTCTTTTGGCGTGTCAAAACTGCCTGTCAAAAAGTGTTTCATACAAAATAATGAAAAGGGATGTCTGATAGCGTCAATAAATGGACACATATTTGTAGTTGTCATTGCATGTGTATATTTATTTTTTACTTCTTGAGAATTGGCTTGAAAAAACTTGTGACTCGACATTGACTCAAACTTGACTTGCTCGTAGAATGCACGACTTGGACTTGACTCGAGACTCGACCCGTTCTACTTGAACTCAACTTGAGACTAAGACCTTAATTGTGACTTACGACTTGCTTGTGACAAGAATAATAGTGATTTGGTCCCACCTCTGATGGCTACACACTGTTGTACATTGCTAGCTCCAGACAGCATTGGGTTATTAAAAGTAGTTAAACTTACCCTCCGGCTTGTCCTTCATCAATGAACAAACATAAAACACAAAGCATGCTCAAACATTGAACACCTTTTTACATACAGCTATTTACCTTTTTGCAGAGAACACTTCGAAATGTAACACTTTCTTATACTTAAAATGTCAAATATTTATTAAAAACACAATGTCCACGATGGGTTCACTGTTCTTCAGATCACACACACACCTAGGAATCAGGGCCGGATTAAACCTCTTGAAGCTAAGGGGCAGAATATTTTACAACAACGTTCCCAATGTAAGCTGCCTATTTCTCAGGTCCAGATACTAAAATATGCATATAATTGACAGAGTAGGATAGAAAACACTCTAAAGTTTCCAAAACTGTCAAAATATTGTCTGTGAGTATAACAGAACTGATTTTGCAGGTGAAAACCTGAGGAAATCCAACCCGGAAGTGCCTTTTATTTTGAAAAATCACTGTTCCATTGCCTGCCTTTCATCCATTTAAAGGGATATCAACCATATTCCTTTTCCAATGGCTTCATCAGGGTGTGAACAGTCTTTAGACATAGTTTCAAGCTTTTATTCTGAAAAATGAGCGAGATTTATCAAAACGTGTCAGTGGATAGACGAAGGTCCTATCCTTCATGCGCTCGACACTGGTTGCTCGACATTTTCTTTCTCTCCAGTATTGAATAGTTTACAGTCCGGTTGAAATATTATCGATTATTGATGTTAAAAACAACCTGAGGATTGATTATTAAAAACGTTTGACATGTTTCTACGAACTTTACGGATACTTTTTCTACTGTCAATGTTTGTCTATGGAGATTGCATGGCTGTGTGCTCGATTTTACACACCTGTCAGCAATGGGTGTGGCTGAAATTGCCGAATCCACTCATTTGAAGGGGTGTCCATATACTATTGCATGTATAGTGTATATAGTATACCCATTAATTATTGAAGAATATAACTAGATGCTTATGAGCTAAGTTCATCTATTGTGACACATCTGAGTCTTGCAAGGCACACCCAGTTCGCTGAGAATTAAGAGTGCTGGGGGCTGACTTTTGTAAATATATTGTATGTTCACAAAGTCTTGAAGTGTTAAGAACTTCAGAATATCTGAACACTAAAGTTGAGATGTAATTGCCTTACATTTTGCGCTGACATCGCAGCTAACAACAAACGTTCCCACAACTTTTGAGAACGTTCCCTTAAGAGTCTCATTACGCCATTATCTAACGTTTTCATATGAATGTTCCAGTGATGTGCAAGGACTTTTCCCAAGAGACCATTAAACACAGGTTCATGGTCAAGACAGACAGAATGGTCAGGCAGGCGTGTACAGAGTCCAGAAACAGGCATGGGTAAAAACCGGGAAACAGGGGAAACAGATCAGGGCGTGACAGTACCCCTCCCCCCTTAGGGATGCCATCTGGCGTCCTACCTGGGCGCATACCTGGCTGACCGGAGTGTCGCCGATGAGGGCCGGGTCCAAGATGTCTTCAGCAGGGACCCAGCACCTCTCCTCCGGGCCATAACCCTCCCAGTCAACCAGGTACTGGAAACCCCTGCCCCGTGGTCGAACCTTTTGAAGGCGTCTCACCGTATACGCTGGCTGGCCACCGATAACCCAGGGGGGAGGGATGGGCCTGGAGACAGAATTACAAAGGATAGTGAGACACAGCCTTAATCCTAAACACATGGAAGGTAGGATGAATACGAAGAGTACGGGGTAGCACAAGATGGACAGCAGTGGAACTCAGGACTCTGGAGATGGGAAAAGGACCAATGAGCTGGGGAAACAGCTTGAGGGACTCGACCCGAAGGTGCAGATCCCGAGTGGAAAGCCATACCCTCTGCCCAATGCGGTAGCGGGGAGCTGGGGCCTGGCGACCGTCCGCTTGTCGACGATACCTGGAGTTGGTCTTGAGAATAGCCGCCCTGGCTCTTCTACGTCGACAGCGGCGGACAAACATCTGGGCTGAGGGTACGCTGACCTCCTGCTCTTGTTCCGGGAAGAGTGGAGGCTGATACCCCATGGAGCACTCGAAAGTGGAGAGTCCCATGGCAGAACTGGGAAGGGTGTTCCGGGCATACTCCACCCAGACCAGTTGACGGTTACAGGTAGTGGGGTTGGTTGAGACCAGGCACCTTAAGGTGGTCTCCAGGTCTTGGTTGGTTAGCTCCGACTGACCGTTAGATTGGGCATGGAATCTGGATGACAGGCTGGCCGACAACCCAATAAGGGTGCAGAATGCCTTCCAGAACTGAGACGAGAACCCCGATCGGAGACCATGTCTACCGGGAGTCCATGGATCCGGAAGACATTCTGCACCATAAGCTTGGCAATTTCCTTGGCAGAAGGTAGTTTGGGGGTCGGATGAAATGGGCGGTCTTGGATAATGACAGTGTTGCCATCAGACGGAGAGAGCCCAGTGACAAAGTCCAGAGATATATTAGACCAGGGACAATGAGGGACCGGTAGTGACTGAAGGAGGCCAGAAGGAGCTTGCCGTGGAGTCTTGTTCTGAGCACACACTGTGCATGCGGCGACGAAGGCAGAGACGTCAGGAAACATTGTGGGCCACTAGAAACGTTGTCGGAGGAAGGCTAGTGTACGACGGGACCCTGGATGACAGCCCATTCCAGGACCTGGGACCGGACTGGATTAGGGACAAAAGGCCAGTTAGCCGAGCACCTTTCAGATCCAGGCTGAGAGCTTTGTGCCTCGCGGACCAGGTTCGCAATACCCCAATCCACAGTGGCAGCAAGGCATGCTGTAGGGAGAATGGTTTCAGAGGTCAAGGGTGTGGCAGAGGAACTGTATAGGTGGGAGAGGGCTTCAGGCTTCACATTCTTTGACCTAGGGCGGTAGGAGATGGTGAAGTTAAATCTGGTGAACAGGAGGGCCCACCGGGCCTGCCTGGAGTTGAGGCGCTTGGCTGTAAGGAGATTTTCCAGGTTTTTATAGTCGGTCCAGACCAGGAATGGCTGTTCTGCTCCTTCCAGCCAGTGCCTCCACTATTCCAACAACTTCTTCACAGCCAGGAGATCTCAGTTTCCAACATCATAGTTCCTTTCAGCAGGATTGAGACAATGGGACTGGAAGGCACAGAGATGAATCTTCTGGTCCTGGGCAGATCGCTGGGACAGGATGGTCCCCACTCCAACATTCGAAGCATCCACTTCCACCACAAATTGACGCGAGGGGTCCGGATGGATGAGGATGGGTGCTGTTGTGAACCGATGCTTCAGGTCTACAAAGGCTTTGTCAACAGCTGGAGACCATTTGAACGGTACCTTGGGAGAGGTGAGTGCCGAGAGGGGGGCCGCCAGGGTGGTGTAGTCCCAAATGAAACATCGGTAGAAGTTTGCAAACCCAAGAAACCGTTGCAACTGCACCCTGGACGTTGGTTGAGGCCAATCCACCACTGCTTTCACCTTTCCAGGATCCATCTGAACATTGCCCTCAGCAATGACATATTCCAGAAAGGTGATTGTAGAGCGGTGGAACTCACACTTCTCGGCTTTCACGAACTGTTGGTTCTCCAGGAGGCGCTGAAGGACATGTCTGACATGAAGATGTTCTTGTGCAGATTGGGGAAAAAACAGGATGTCGTCAAGGTACACGAACACAAACCGGTTTAGCCTATCCCGAAGCACATCATTGACCAAAGTCTGGAAAACAGTTGGTGAGTCCAAATGGCATGACCTGGTACTCATAATGTCCACTGGCTGTGTTGAAGGCTGTCTTCCACTCATCCCCCTCGCGTATCCAAACCAGGTGGTAGGCATTTCGAAAGTCCAACTTGGAAAATATGGTGGCCCCCTGGAGAGGTTCAAACACCGAGGAGAGGTAGGGGGTAACGATTCTTGACAGTAATGTCATTAAGTCCCCGGTAGTCAATGCACGGACACAGGGTCTTGTCCTTCTTCTCCACAAAGAAAAACCCTGCGCCGGCAGGAGATGCAGACGGACGGACGGCCCCAGTGGCCAGAGACTCCTCTATGTACTCCTCCATAGCTTTGGTCTCTGGTCCGGACAGAGAATATAATCGACCCCAAGGTGGTGTAGTGCCTGGGAGAAGATCAATGGCACAATCATAAGGACGGTGCGGGGGAAGGGAAGTAGCACGTGCCTTACTGAATACTTCTAGGAGGTCATGGTATTCTGTGGGGATAGCAGAGACATCCACAGTCTTGCTTACATCCTGAGGAAGACGACTTGAGGAAGGCTGTGCTGCTTGAAGGCAGTGGGAATGGCAAATAACAGAACATGGTTGCCATGTTCTCAGAATACAAGAATATTCTAGACACGTCCCACAGCCCCAGAGCAGGTTAGTTCTGAAGGATTCCTTGTCATAGAAATGTACCTGGCTAAAAGGTGAGCCACTTTTGTCGTCCCGGTTATCCTGAGTTGAACTCAGAGTTGACCAAAGTTACCTCACTAACTCCTCAAACTGGATTCATAGTATGGTGCTCTGCTCATGTAAGTTAGCAAACACGTAATCAGATGGTTATCGGCTACATTAACATTGCAGTAGTCATTGGAATGTTGATTACCTAGCAAGCCATTGAGGCATGGTAAAATAATCACAAACAGAGCTAGATAAAGCCAGAAGAATAATATACTTGATGAGCATAGCTATAGCCATCAGTCTTGTGTGTCTATAGCCATCAGTCTTGTGTGTCTATAGTCATCAGTCTTGTGTGTCTATAGCCATCAGCCTTGTGTGTCTACAGCCATCAGTCTTGTGTGTTTTTCATGGTCATCACTCACTCACTTCTAAGTATGTCATTCTACAGGGCTTGTTGCTAGCATGCGCACGCATCACTCAAACATGATGTTAGCTTGTAAACAAAAAAATGGGTCTATGAACCTAGCTAAGCTGTGGGGGTCACTAGAGGATGTTTGCTGTGCTGGTGCTTGTGCACATGTGTAATGTTTTGGAAATACAATACATTGGGTTAGCGCCAGCCTAGTGCATCAACTCCCATCAAAACAAAACACACTGAAAGTAGAGTAGTGAGCATTTTCACATTACAGCGTCCAGTTAAATATGTTTGTATTGTCATATTAATATGACAGTTTTGGTTGCACAAAACAAAACGTGTTGAACCAAGAAAAAGTGCTGCTCAACATAATTCATCTTGGCTCAACAAACATAACGTTGAATTGAACACATTCATGGTAACATGAGTGGGAAAAGTCTTGTAATCATGTATCTGTGATTCAGTAGATGCAGTAGGCCTAGCTAGTGCATAAAGGGAAGGGCTGCCTACAGGACATATATATCATAGGCTTTCTTAACCTTAATGAACAGAAAACACATTAGCATAGTTTGATAACAATAACAAGCTCATTAAACAGTGTTGGCCGTCTCCAACGGGATTGTCTTGCAAATTCACAGTGATCAGACATCGCTCTCCTTATAGATCTAAATAAATAGGGAGCAAAAGTTTCTTGTTCTGTCCGAAGCTGATTAGCATGTTAAACTCAAACCAAGTGCAGCCAAATTAAATTGACCAACACAGGTACAAACGTCCAATGCATTTTTTTAAGAACTTGACCGGCTAACTTCAAAACAAGTCATCTTAGATATTAACTGAAGAACTTATATGCCCTAACCCTCATAAAAACCCAGGATTTTCCCCCAACGGGATGCAACTTCTGCCTCCTTGCTGTCGTCAGTCAATTGCTTCTTCCTTTCCACTCCTTCAATGCTGAGCAGCTCCAGGGCTCTCCAGTGATTGGCTTGCGAAGCCCCTGCAACCGACCTAAACTGGGGGCGTATTCATTACGCCAATTCTGTTACAAAACGCTTCTTAAACGGAAACATACGGAACGAAGCGGGGAGGGACCTACATTCATTTGTCTAATAGAAACGTTTGTGTTCATTGCAAAACGCAACTGTTTGCAACTGTTAGGACTAATGTTTTCACCCCTGGTAGATTCGAGGCTCTCCATTCATTCTGCTCAGGATGAGGGACTGGTATTTCTTGAGCTTCCAATCATGTGCCTCCTCTATCCTCTCCTCCCAATGCACTGTAAGCTCGATGACGACCTGTACCTGCTTGGTGCCTCTAGACCAGAGAATGATATCTGGTTTGAGGCTTGTGCTGCCTATCTCCTCTGTAAATCTGAGCTGATTCTTCATCAACCTCCTGATAGGCTGACAGCCATGTTCAGAGATGGATTTATAGGGAATGTTCTGTTCTTTTCAATAGTGTATCAACATGAGAGTTACCAAGTAAGAAGTACTTATTAATGCTTACTGCTGATACAGTATAAAGAAAAATCCAACATTGAGGGAGAACCTTTCAGAGGAAAATAGTTTTATCTTGTACAATCATCAGGAATAGAGCACCTAAGAAAATACTTGAAATGGAGGATTCACCATTCAGGGAGAGTTCAGGAGATGGACAAGCCATCGTTTATTATTGAATAAAAAAGTAAATTAGCCACGATACGCCAAACATGTGCGACTTCCATAGATTTCAAATGGCATGATATTCTGTTTAAGTTATACAAAGCATGCTCAAACAATGAACAGTTTATAAATACAGTTATTTACCTTTCTGCAGAGAACACTTCAAAAACTAACACTTTCTCCAGTTGCTTTTACTTCAAATGTAAAATAGTTCTTAGAAACACAAAGTGAATGATGGGTTCACACCAGCAGTCTTCAGATCACACACCTTGGAATACAAAACCATTTACAAACATTTGGATAGATAGCATGCATACAAAAATAGACACGTGTTTCTGATCAATGCTTCACAATTTACAATACTGGTTTATTATTGCCAGTCCTCACCTGTCTGTCTGTCTCTGTGCACCAGTTTCTGTTTATTATAAGAGAGAGATTACGCCCTGCAGCCATCAACTATTTATGTCCACCCAGTTTTGGAGTGGTAATACTTTCAGAAATCTCTGAGGCACAACACTGAAGTTGAAATTATATCTCCTTATATTTTGTTCTGACATACCAGTTGTGCGATATCCAGTCTATGAAATAAATATATATGATTAACATACTGTACACTCTCCTAACACACAGACATACAAACTCATTTACCATTCTCACATGCATAACATAAACATTGTAGACATCAAAAATACAATTGCTTATTATACACTGCTCAAAAAAATAAAGGGAACACTTAAACAACACAATGTAACTCCAAGTCAATCACACTTCTGTGAAATCAAACTGTCCACTTTGGAAGCAACACTGATTGACAATAAATTTCACATGCTGTTGTGCAAATGGAATAGACAAAAGGTGGAAATTATAGGCAATTAGCAAGACACCTCCAATAAAGGAGTGGTTCTGCAGGTGGTGACCACAGACCACTTCTCAGTTCCTATGCTTCCTGGCTGATGTTTCCATTTGCACAACAGCATGTGAAATTTATTGTCAATCAGTGTTGCTTCCTAAGTGGACAGTTTGATTTCACAGAAGTGTGATTGACTTGGAGTTACATTGTGTTGTTTAAGTGTTCCCTTTATTTTTTTGAGCAGTGTAGTTCATTTAAGATCAAGATTCATTGTAGTGTTACTGTACACATCCCTGGCATAGTCTTCAGAACAGACAGTACTGTACAGAAGCAGAAGGTTCTAACATGGCCATGCAGGTGAGCAGTGAGTTAAAGGGCGCTCCACTAATGCAGTCTTTCAGATGAGGCGAAATATCCAATATCATCAAACCAGAAAAGGCTGTGGATGTCTTATGTGCCTTCTAGAAGTTATGTGCCTTAATAAGTCAAACAATACTGTCCTTCACAGACAATGTTCTGAGAGAGTGAGAGAGATGGAGTGGACGCAAACCCAGAGTGAGATGAATGTGTGTTCAAGAGCTGCTGAAATAGGTGGAGGGAGATGGGAATAAAGACACATAGGGCAACATTTTCCTCATGCAAAACAGCAATGAACTGTGCAGAAAATACCATAAAACTCAGGCCATGTTTCAATCAGATCAGCGCTAACAGACAAACTCCTAGCTTAATATTGCTTTTATTTAGACGGTGTCGGAGGTGTAACTGCATTCGTGGACATTGCCATTGGATGCACTGAGTCACATTAGTAGAAATCCCATGCAGCCGTGTTACAAGTTTGAACACTGGAATGTGTGATATAATCTATACCTCGATTAGGCTGATATAAATCATTATTAATTAGTTGAATGATTTTCAATTTGAGTGTCATTATTTCTATATAGCCTACACTTTCTCCTTCTGAACTTGTAACGCGGGTGGGACATAAGGACGGGTGTGGTTTTCGTGACAATGACCACAAGCGCAGCCACTCACCGACTTAACAGCTTCAACGCAGTTACACCTCCGACGTCGCCTAAACAAAGGCAATATTAAGCTATGTGTTTGTTGATTACCGTGGGTTAAAGCTAATCTGATTAAATCCTGGCCTCACTATATTCTCCAGTTCAATTTATGTTATAACTTTCCTTTAATTTATGTTATAACTTTCCTTTAACAATGTCAAGGAGAAGAAGACTATTATTGAACTAGAGTTTAAGTACTGTAAATAGCGTAAACATGCATTGCACGATGCAACTATTGAATATGTTATGGTTATTTTGATCACTGAACAAACTATTTTGCATGAGAGAAGGTCCTTAGAGGTAGATGTGGGCATGCAGAGAGAGAGTGAGATTGAGTGGAAGAGAGAGGTAGAGGGGGGTTAACCCTGGTTGTTGTGGCTGTCTTCCAGGGATATGGGGGTGTCTGGGTTAGGGCAGTAAGGGCACGTCCATTGGCAGGATGAATTGGGTGACTATGATGGTGATGCTGTGTCCATGGTCTGTTCCATACAGGCTATCCTAAAAAACCCAACGACGGGTCAGAGTCCTGAAGAGGGACATTCTGTCAGGGGGAAAGAAGAGTATGATTTAAGATGTGATACACTGTATACACTACATAAACAGTACACACACTGTACACACTATATTCTATAGGTCCTGTCATCTATCAATCAAATGTATTTTATAAAGCCCTTTTTTACATCAGCAGATGTCACAAAGTGCTTATACAGAAGCCCAGTCTAAAACCCCAAAGAGCAAGCAATGCAGATGTAGAAGCAAGGTGGCTAGGAAAAACTCCCTTGAAAGGCAGGAACCTAGAAAGAAACCTAGAGAGGAACCAGGCTCTGAGGGGTGGCCAGTCCACTTCTGGCTGTGCAGGCTGGAGATTATAAGGGTACATGCAATTAAGGTCAGATCGTTCTTCAAAAAGATTTTCAAACATTCATAGATGACCAGCAAGGTCAAATAATAACCACAGTGGTTATAGAGGGTGCAACGGGTTAGCACCTCAGGATTAAATCAGTCAGTCAGTTGGCCGAGCATTCCACACAGCAGGTGCAGTAGAGAGAGAGAGGGAGATGGGGAGAGAGAAAAAGAGAGAGGGGGGGTCATACCTTGAGCGCACTCTGTAGGATGCGGAGACGGTGCAGCTTTTCGCTGAGCAGTGGGTCGTTGACGCGGCGGACGAAGGAGCGTTTGTACTCAAGGCGGGCAGAGGGCCGGTGGTCTCCCATGGAGGACAGGTTGGCCCTTTCCAGGGCCCGGTACAGGTCCCCCAGAGAGTCAGCCTGGGGACGACCCTCTCTCTCACGGCCTGAGAAAAAACAGAGTCACAATACATGGCATTCACCGGCTGGCACCACATTCATCATCAAAAACAGCAATATGCATGTGCATCAAGATCTCTCACTCCTGGAAGTTCAGAACAATACTGCATTTCCTCATAGGCAGACAGAACACACACAGTAAGCTGCTACTGTGGAATGTCCCATGCTATCCTTTACATATACTGCCCTCTTATGGTGCTATTGCCACATAGCTCTTATCTTATCTGGCACCCCTTCAAATGAGTGGATTCGGCTATTTCTGCCACACCCGTTAATGACAGGTGTATAAAATTGAGCACACAGCCATGCAATCTCCGTAGACAAACATTGGTAGTAGAATGGCCCGTACTGAAGAGCTCAGTGACTTCCAACGTGGCACCGTCATAGGATGCCACCTTTCCAACAAGTCAGACTGTCAAGTTTCCAGAGGTGTCAACTGTAAGTGCTGTTATTGTGAAGTAGAAACGTCTATGAGCAACAACGGCTCAACCACAAAGTGGTAGACCACACAAGCTCACAGAACGGGACCGCCGAGTGCTGAAGCACGTAGCGTGTAAAAATCGTCCGTCCTCGGTTGCAACACTCACTACAGAGTTCCAAACTGCCTCTAGAAGCAACGTCAGCAAAATAAATGTTCGTCGGGAGCTTCATGAAATGGGTTTTCATGTCCGAGCCTAAGATCACCATGTGCAATGCCAAGCGTCAGCTGGAGTGGTGTAAAGCTCGCCGTCAGTGGACTCTGGAGCAGTTAAAACGCGTTCTTTGGAGTGATGAATCACACTTCACAATCTGGCAGTCCAACGGACAAATCTGGGTTTGGCGGATGCTAGGATAACGCTAGATGCCCCAATGCATAGTGACCGCTGTAAAGTTTGGTGGAGGAGGAATAATGGTCTGTTTTTTCATGATTCGGGCTCGGCCCCTTAGTTCCAGTGAAGGGAAATCTTAACACTACAGCAGACAATGACATTCTAGACTATTCTGTGCTTCCAACTTTGTGGCAACAGTGCACAAAGCGAGGTACATACAGAAATAGTTTGTCGAGATCGGTGTGGAAAAACTTGACTGGCCTGAACAGAGCCCTGACCTCACCCCATCAAACACCTTTGGGATGAATTGGAATGCTGACTGGGAGCCAGACCTAATCACCCAGCATCAGTGCCTGACCTCATTAATGCTCTTTTGGCTGAATGGAAGCAAGTCCCAACAGCAATGTTCCAACATCTAGTTGAATGCCTTCCCAGAAGCGTAGAGGCTGTTATAGCAGCAAAGGGAAGACGAAGTCCATATTAGTGCCCATGATTCTGAAATGAGATGTTCAACGAGCAGGTGTCCACATACTTTTGACCATGTAGTGTATGTTGACTCAAACTTAACCAAAGGTTTGGTGTCTGGTGGTTGTCATACTTTGCTGTGCATTTGCAATACATGTTTTAGGGGTCAGCAATACATTTGTTTTGGGGGTCAGTTGTGAAGCTGTGGGGCTGTGCCTCTTGAAGTGTATCATGCAGTATTTGCTGCGTGTTTTTGTGTTAGTCTATAGAGGAAGTAGTAGAGACAGTGAGTGATAGAGCGGCAGAGAAATTAGGACAGGAAAAAAGGCCCCTTGGGCATGTTTCTTTGTCCTCTTCAAAATTCAACGTTAACATGGGCTGAAAGGATTCTTCCTCGCCCCATCTCCCCAAACACTGCGGCGGGGCACAGCGATGTCTCTATCATGGCTGTGTGTGTCTCTGTGTGTGTGTGTGTGTGTGTGTGTGCGTGTGCGTGTGTGTGCGTGCGTGCGTGCGTGTGTGTGTGGAAGACATCGAGGAGGGGGCCGGGCTGCCAGGATGAATTAGTGTCAATTAGGACACTAAGATTTCCCCTCACTTTAGAATGGTGTCCTGGAGATCTGTAGGGATGGGGGATGGGGCTGGTCTAAATCTCAGACAATCAGCAATGTCTCTGACACAGACTGTGTCTGAACAATGCCTATAATTAGCAACATCATTCACCATTGGATACCAGGTTATAACCCTATAAGTAGTAATTTCCATGTAAGTATATAAAACTATTTTTATTCATCAAGTTATCCTAGAATGTAACAGGGAGAGAGAGGTTAAGGTTGTTGTCACATCTCTGTCTTCTCTGTCTCATGGTGCCATGACTCTCTATTTCATGGTGTCATGGCTGTCACGTCTTTGTCCCGTGTCTCAGTCATGTCTTAGTAATGTCTCACCTGTGTCTCTGGCCAGCTGGTAGTGGTCGTGGTCCCTGTGGTCAGAGGCGCTGGCCGAGGCTGAGAGAATGGCATGGAGCCCACTGTCTCGGGGCAGGGTGAAGCTACGTGGTTTCCCCACAGCCTCTACAGGGACACTGGGGCTGAGTTGCAGGGGCAGTGGGCCATAGTGCTCCTGCAGCAGGCTGCGCTGGGCAGGGAGGGTTGACTGGCGGCGGTACTCCACAGACAGACCTCCTCCTCCAGGGGAACACAGCAGGGCCTCGTCCAGGGGCAGGGGCAGTGTCTGCAGGTAGTGTAGCCCCGTGCTGCCCAAGGGCGTCTCAATCAGGTCCTGCCACGAACGCCGTTGGCTGGAGGACTTCTGGCCAGGCGAGATGCCGCCTCCGCTGCTGCTTCCCTCCTGTGGCTCGGGGTGGAACTCCTCATGAGAGGAGCGTGACTGGAAGGTCTCAGAGGAGGAAAGGCGGCCGTGTTTGGGCTCCAGGTATGGACTCATCTGGGACACCTAAAGAGAACCAGACAGAGAGGTGTCATGGCATAGCATTGGTAATTAATGTATATACCTGAATATGTTTTTGTAAAGGGAAGAGACTCAGCTAGAGAGGTATATTATGGCATTGTAACAATAATGTAAATAACAGGAGGATTAGAAAAGAGGGAAGAGTCCAGATTAAAACTATGCACAGAGTAGCTTTTCACAGAAAGAGTGACTTACCGAGGGGGGCCCGGGGTAGGTATCGTAGGGGGGAGGAGGGCTGTCCTGTTTGGGCATGGTTGAAGGCATCTCCATGTCCTCATGGTCACTTTCACTCCAGTAGTCTGGTCATGATGACAAGGATGAAGCAGAGAAGAGGACACGTCACCATCAGAAAGAGACAATGTGGAGGATTTTCTAAAGTAGACGTAGGGCAAACGAAGCAGCTCTTAGCCTCTATTATTGTCAACTATATTAATGTGTATTCACGTATTCTCACCCTGGTCCTGTCGGATCCTCTCCTGCTCCGAGTAACCTGCCACTGCCATGGTCAGACGACTCAGCCACCTGTGAGGGAACAACATTAATGACCCCATTCCAAATCTCACACACCACACACCATTCTGTTATCTCCTGCTGTTTTTGCATCTCACATCAGCTCACCTGGTCATCTGCCTAGCCCTATTTGTCAAAACCTTTCAGTTTTTCTCACCTCCTTGTCTCTGCTTGTCTACCCTCCGTGTTAGCTACAGTAATAATGTCTGACAGTGACTCTCACCTGTTCATGTCATCCGCATTGTCTGCTGCAAAGTAGAAACTCTTGATCTTTGGATGGCAGGCCTTGAAAGCACTGGAACACAGAAACATGTGGTCAGGGACAGATTATACCATACGGTAAATAGTGCTGAGCGGTTAGTACTTTTTGAGGTCGGTTAGGTTCGGTTAAATAATCACGGTTTTTGGTTTCGATAAGTTTTTTATACATCATGAAATACATTATGAAATACAGCTTTTTAATGGACATTCCAAAGCCAAAAATAGTGAGCATTTAATTGCCAAAACATTTAAAATATTCCATTGTCTCTGTCACGTCCACATTGGGTAGACACCAATAGAAAAATAGGAAATTACTATGAAATAATAAAATATTTCAGTTATGTGTATTACTTTGTTTGATTTGATGACTTTATTATTTTTCATTTCTTCAAGTCATCTCATCTCTGCTCAGGCACTAGCAGCCAAACCTAACTTTATCTGTGTGCTCCCCATACTGTACTGTCTTCAGTCATCCTATTTAGCTAGCCAGCCTAAGTAGCCTATGCTGCAGAACTGTCTGACAAAATTATTTTACTAGTTCTTCAACGTAGATAAGATATACTTTCACGAACTGTCTCTGTCCCTCTCGTCGTTGTGTTGTGAACATTCCTCTCTCATGTGGTCTGTGTTTTGCCAGGTCAAGCAAAAAATGTCAAGCCCAAAGACACCTCTAAACCCACCCAAAAGACCTGAAAACTAGCCTCATTTTTCTATATACAATAAAGCCTTTTTCCATAACGTTATCGAGCCAATTAAGAAGGAATATCAGTGTATCTTGTTAGAAGATTAGAACATTAGAAGCAAAATTTGTGTTTCCTCCAAATATTAATTATTTTAGTTTCCATTCTATAGTTTCTATACTATGCATTGTGCATGTAACATGAACAATTATGAAAGTGTTTTTGCTTTGTGAGGGGTGTGATTTGAGTAGCTATAAGAGATAATTGTTTTCCATGAACTTTGCACAGTGAGTAGTCACAGCCCTGAAGTGAGGTCAAGGAGCATGCCAGCCTGCCGGAACCACCAATTTCCAGCAAAAGGTATAAATGATGGGTTAAAAACCCCCACATTGGACCAGAAAAGCATGAAGCTGCAGCTGCTCATTTAAAGTGATTTGAACTTTGAATCTCAACACGAGGTGGAGACGATAAACTCACCTCCCAGACAATCATTGGTAAAAGTGATTAGCTGTTCTAAGTAAAGTGTCTTAGAAAGCGAATTTAAGTAGGATCATCCTGTTACTCTGCTCAAACCATCGATACAGCTGGCTAGCCTATCATAAAAGAAGCCTCTTCAAGAGTGAATGGAAGGAAAGTCAACTCTGTAGTTCTGTTCAGGACTACACGACAAGTTACCGGATACCGAACAACTTCAAAGAAGGACAACAGTAGAAGACTTGTTGGAACCATTTCGGACAATCAGAGCCTTGCAAGCGTGCTGCGAAAAGGCCCAACGCCCTTTCCAAGGCTGCCCTGTTTACCCGAGAGATCCCCGGGTGAACCCAGACATTTCACGTAAATACATTCATGATTCCTTGCTCAAAGTGGGCGGCTGTTCGTGTGCAAAGTATTTGGTTACTGTAGGTGAGAGTAGTTTCTGAATGTACCAATGTTAAGTGCCTCTGTCCCTCTCTCTCTCCATCGCCATCTCTTCTTTAACTAGTTAAAGAGCGCTCTCGTGTTGCCCCAGATCCAAATCAGTTAATTGTTACATGATTCATTTAAAATCGGGTAACAATTAAAGATAATTAGTTAATTTGATAAATAACAGTCTTCAGATTAATATTAAAGTCAAGTCACTACAATATGTAAAGTAACAGTCAAAAGTCTGGACACACCTTCTCATTCAAGGGTTTTTCTTTATATTTACTATTTTATACATTGTAGAATAATAGTGAAGACATCAAAACCATGAAATAACACACATGAAATCATGTAGTAAAAAAAAGTGTTAAACAAATCAAAATATATTTTGCCTTGAAGACAGCTTTGCACACTCTTGGCATTCTCTCAACCAGCTTCACCTGGAATGCTTTTCCAACAGTCTTGAAGGAGTTCCCACATATGCTGGGCACTTGTTGGCTGCTTTTCCTTCACTCTGCGGTCCAACTCAATCCAAACCATCTCAACTGGGTTGAGGTCGGGTGTTTGTGGAGGCCAGGTCATCTGATGCAGCACTTCATCACTCTTCTTCTTGGTCAAATAACCCATACACAGTCTGGAGGTGTGTTGGGTCATTGTCCTGTTGAAAAACAAATGATAGTCCCACTAATCGCAAACCAGATGGGATGGCATATCGCTGCAGAATGATGTGGTAGCCATGCTGGTTAAGTGTTACTTGCATTTTAAATTAATCACAGACATTGTCACCAGCAAAGCAACCCCACACCATCAAACCTCCTCCTCCATGCTTCACGGTTGGAACCACACATGCAGAGATCATCTGTTCACCTACACTGCGTCTCACAAAGACACAACCAAACATTTCAAATTTGGACTCATCAGATCAAAGGACAGATTTCCACTGGTCTAATGTCCATTGCTTGTGTTTCTTGGCCCAAGCAAGTCTGTTCTTCTTATTTGTGTCCTTTAGTAGTGGTTTCTTTGCAGCAATTTGACCATAAAGGCCTGATTCTTGCAGTCTCCTCTGAACAGTTGATGTTGAGATGTGTCTGTTACCTGAACTCTCTGAGGCATTTATTTGGGCTGCAATTTCTGAGGCTGGTAATTCTAATGAACTTATCCTCTGCAGCAGAGGTAATTCTGTTTTCCTTTCTGTGGCGGTCGTCATTAGAGCCAGCTTCATCATACCGCTTGATGGTTTTTGCGACTGCACTTGAAGAAACTTTCAAAGTTCTTGAAATGTTCCGCATTGACTGACCTTCATGTTTGAAGTAATGACAAACTGTTGTTTCTTTTTGCTTATTTGAGCTGTTCTTGCCATAATATGGACTTGGCATTTTACCAATAGGGCTATCTTCTGTATACCATCTTTACCTTGTCACAACACAACTGATTGGCTCAAACGCATTAAGAAGGAAAGAAATTCCACAAATTAACTAATTAATTAAGGCACACCTCTTAATTGAAATGCATTCCAGGTGACTACCTCATGAAGCTGGTTGAGAGAATGCCAGAGTGTGCAAAGCTGTCATCAAGGCAAAGAGTGGCTACTTTGAAGAATCTCAAATATAAAATGTATTTTGATTTGTTTAGCACTTTTTTGGTTACTACATGATTCCATATGTGTTATTTCATAGTGTTGATGTCTTCACGATTATTCTACAATGTAGAAAATAGTAAAAATAAAGACAAACCCTTGAATGAGTAGGTGTGTCCAAACTTTTGACTGGTACTGTATATGTATATCAATTCAAAATGCTTGTCAACAACAGCCAGTGTTTATTGTTTTGTATTTGATTTACCTGTTTTACCTCAAAGCTCATCAATAAGCTAAGGACCCTGGGACTAAACACCTCCCTCTGCAAATGGATCCTGGACTTTCTGGCGGGCCGCCCGCAGGTGTAAGAGTAGGTAACAGCACATCTGCCACGCTGATCCTCAACACAGGGGCCCCTCAGGGGGGCGTGCTCAGTCTCCTCCTGTACACCCTGTTCACTCATGACTGAACGGCCAGGCACAACTCCAACACCATCATTAAGTTTGCTGATGACACAACAGTGGTAGGCCTGATCACCGACATCGACGAGACAGCCTATAGGGAGGAGGTCAGAGACCGGGACAACAACCTCTCCCTCAACGTGATCAATATAAAGGAGATGATTGTGGACTATAGGAAAAACAGGACCGAGCACGCCCCCATTCTCATCGACGGGGCTGCAGTGGAGCAGGTTGAGAGCTTCAAGTTCCTTGGTGTCCACATCACCAACAAACTAACATGGTCCAAGCACACCAAGACAGTCGTGAAGAGGGCACGACAAAACCTATTCCTCCTCAGGAGACTGAAAAGATTTGGCATGGGTCCTCAGATCCTCAAAAGGTTATACAGCTGCAACATCGAGAGCATCCTGACTGGTTGCATCACGGCCTGGTATGGCCTCCAACCGCAAGGCATTACAGAGGGTAGTGCGAACCGCCCAGTACATCACTGGGGCCAAGCTTCTTGCCATCCAGGACCTCTATATCAGGCGGTGTCAGAGGAAGGCCCTAAAAATTGTCAAAGACTCCAGCCACCCTAGTCATAGACTGTTCTCTCTGCTACCGCACGGCAAGCGGTACCGGAGCGCCAAGTCTAGTTCCAAGAGGCTTCTGAATAGCTTCTACCACCAAGCCATAAGACTCCTGAACACCTAATCAAATGGCTAACCAGACTATTTGCATTGCCCCCCCCCTTTCCCCCTCTTTTACACCGCTACTACTCTTTGTTGCATAGTCACTTTAATAACTCTACTTTCATGTACATATTACCTCAACTAACCGGTGCCCCCGCACATTGACTCTGTACCGGTACCCCCCTGTATATAGTCTCGCTATTGTTATTTTACTGCTGCTCTTTAATTACTTGTTACTCTTATTTCTTATTCTTATCCGTATTTTTTTAAACTGCATTGTTGGTTAGGTGCTCGTAAGTAAGCATTTCACCTGTTTATTCGACGCATGTGACTAATACAATTTGATTTGATTTGATTTGAATGAGTAAACTTTTGACTGTTACTGTATATGTATATGAATTGAAAATGCTTGTCAACCACAGCCAGTGTTTATTTTTTTTGAAATTGTTTTACCTGTAGCCTAATCCAGGGGTGCAACTTTGGTTTTAGAAGTGAGGGGGACATAATCATATATATTATTTTTTATCCAGTCAGATAAACACTCCAAACAGGCTACCCGACCGTTCGGAGGCATCCGTATGGTCCTAAAGCACACCGTTGCCTCGTTTTGTATCACATTCTAATTATAAAACAGGGGTGACGAAAATGCAATTTCAGAATGTGGGGGGACATGTCCCCAGTGAAAAGTGCACCCCATGCCTAATCTGACTACTGTTACCGTCAATCTAATGCATTCATAATAACACAAGTCTACAACAACAATACAATGAAGTCATAGGCTATTTATTCAATTGGTTTGCCAGCTAAAGGTAGGCTAAACAAGTGACACAAATTGATTTGCAATAACTCGTCATTTCAACATATTTATTTTATTAAATGGTAGCCTACAATGGCATATACATTAATAGGCTACTTAATAGCCAACATAGGTAAATGTATAATTCTCCACATTAGCCTAATGTCAGTTTCATTGAGGACTTTTCCCCATAAAAACAACTATGTGAGGGAGTTCCATAACTTGCATTTCAAATTTCCACTCGGGCAGCCCCTGAGACCCAAGAACTGCGCATGCATGAAGCACTTCGCTTGATACCGTTTTATTTAAGCAGTCAACATTAGAATGCAGTTTAAACCACCTCTGAGCGAATTTATGTAATGCGCTCTAGTGTACCTAAAGTAATTTTCCAGTGCTTTTTCTCCATTATTTATTGATGTGCATTAGTTCTAGTGTAATAATATGTTTTCTGGTAAAAAGGGTTGGAAATAGGTGTCTCCATAATGACACTCTAAATAGCCTACCTACAACTGGTAAAAAGGGTTGGAAATAGGTGTCTCCATAATGACAATCTAAATAGCCTACCTACAACTGGTAAAAAGTTGTCACAATGTGCACGCGTGCTGCTCTCTCTCCTCTCGCTCACGTGACACAGCCAATAAATGTAGTGCTCTCTCAACACACACACACGCACACACTCCTCCGGCCCTCCACGCCACTCACTCATTCAGCAACAGACTGCCTGACTGTCAGCAGCAGGTCACAGTAAAATATATATTTTTTAAGAAAAATGTCATTCGGCCGCGGTGCAACATAAAAATAGCCCAAAAACCTGCAACCCGCGGACAATACATTGTTATCAAAGTAGTCCAATTTATCTGGAAACCCACCAACATGCAACACTGATCTAACCTTTCTTTTTTCTATCCAGTTAAATAAACACTCCAAACAGCCTACCCGACCTCTCGGGAGCGTCCGCAAAATCCTAAAGCACACCGTTGCCTCATTTTGTATCACATTCCAATGATAAAACTGGGGGGGAACATAAATGCAATTTATCTGAAAGTTGCGCCCCTGCGTAAAAGTGTGTCCATCCAGAGATCTGTATATAATGGCGGGATGCTATTGTCTCCGTCCTAACCATGGGAGTCGTTGTCCCAAAGGCAGGAAGGCGGGCGACACATTTAAATCCAAAATAAGCCCATAGAAACGCATTTTGCACAGATTTTGACGAGAGTAAAACCTCTCGCTTCGCCTCTTCCCCTCTGATCCATCTCTGTCCAAAAAAGAAAAAACTAGCGCAATGGATTATAGGATTATAGTTAATTACCACGTTTCTGAGCTAAACTAGGTTGAATATTTGCGAACTACAACTCCCTTTAGTTCTTGACTTGATTTCTGTTTTGAAGAATTTCTCTAGAGCAACGTCACGCTGGGCTCACAAAAAACAAACTAAATGGAATTCAAGTAATTGAACCGACGTCGGTCAATTAGTTGTTTAATAACAACAACAAAAAATGAAATGTCGATTAGTCGCTCAGCACTAACTGTAAGTATCCTGGGGCACAAACACAGGTTGCATATACTGAACATATATTGTATTTAAAGACTCACACACTGCATTCTAAATAGATTCAAACAAACACATGCCAAGGTTCACACAGACAAACAGACTACAAGACTCACATATAAATTTATTGTATACAAACACAAATGCATGTACTCACTACTTCCTACGGCACTCAGATGCACGATCAATCTTGAATTCTGGGAGACTAACAAAGCCCTCTGCCTTTTCATCCTGAGGGAGGAAAAAACATAATATCATACACTGTTCTGAGCCTGACAAACATTACTTTTCTGAGTTACAAAAAATATAGAGGGATGGTTAACATTTTCACAAGATAATCAAGAGAGGATGCAGAGAGGGAGTCACAGTACAACAAATTAGCAAGTTTGTCAGTATCACTCACACACTCACCTCCTCATTCATGTACCAGTATAGGCAGGTATCTTTCAGGATGAACCAGTATTTCTTCCACTTCTGGGAGAAGTAGCTTTTAGCATCCTTCTTTTTCCACAGCCAGCCCTCACAGTCCCCCCGTCCCAGGTCCTTACATGAGATACGCCTCTTACTGATGGAGGACAAAGAGTCACCAGCTGTAGGGAGGAGAGAGGAGTATCGATGAAACAACTGTATTGGGTGGTCTGCATCAGATTACATTTATGTATGTAGTGTATATTTGAAACTGTACATGCGTTGTGGACTGTAGGTTTTGAATAACTGACCTTTACTCTTCTTCCTAGACCTTGAGCGCAGCGAGGATCGTTCAAACATCTACAAAATAACACACAGGAAAATTAGAGATATCAAACCACTGTGCTCAGACCTCTATATATCTAATCATAATCACAACAAAAAAAAGCGTCAGTGTTGTCTCAGGGCCCTGGGACCAATGGGACTTACATGGTAGAGGGAGGCGGAGTCAGAGCCGGACGTGGAGACTTCCATCTGGAGGGCTGGGAGGAGGGCGTAGTGGGCGGGGCTGCCCTTGTCACTCTTCTTCCTGCTGCGTCCTGTCAGGTACTCCTCTGGCATGGCCTTGTCCTCACTCTGATTCACATAGCACAGCAGGGAGTTCTCTACGAGAGCAGGGGAGGCCAGCAATTAGATCACTTTGTCTAACGCCATTTGATTATATCGGCCTACTATGTGTAAATCATTTCTACCTACTGAATAGTCATTGTGCTGTTACTTTGTTACTACAAACTTTAAACAACAGTGAAAAACAAGCCAAAAGCCAATTCTTGAGATTGTGTAATGATTGCTTGGATGAAAAGGGACAGTTGTGTGACTTGTGGACTTAGTCATGTCATTAGGGCCTTGAGGCTACAGCAAGGCCCCTGATGAACATCCTCCATCTGACTCTTATAGGCTAGTTTTGAGAGCCATGTCATTGGGCAGTGTAATTTATGTTTTGTGTAATCCTGTGGTGTGTCCAGGCATTCAGCTTTAGGGCTCTGAGGCTTTACTCGGTCTTGTCATTCAGACAAATGCCTAGGCTTCACTCAAACCCCATTATTGTACTGAACCAACAGAGCCATTTCTAAAGGATTGTCATTATTCTGATATTTGCAAGACATCTTCCCAAACAATTGAAAGAAATGTTGCCTTTAGGCAATACGTCAAGATACTGCCTCTTGCCAAATATACGGATAATACAGCACCCTCACTGAAGCTGAAAAGCCCAGGGGGAAAATAAACTGACTGCCATTGGGAATTAAAAACACAACATCACAGTGGCTGCCTCTCAGACTGAACCAAGGCCATTCGCTCTCTTCCTACTCTGCTTGCCACCAGGCCTGGCAGCAATCAATCAAACCAAGCAAATCTTAGGAAGAGCCTGGTTGCAGTTGCCAAGGCAACGACATACCTTCAAGACCCAAAAGCAAAGAGAGAGAGAGGCAGAGAGTCACTGAGAGAAATGGGTGAGATTGAAAGAGAAAGAGAGTAGGAGGGACTAACAAAGATACACAGAAAGAAGAGACCGGAAAAGAGGGACAGATAGAGAGGAGGATAGCTAATTCAGCATCATATCTATTATGCACTGAGCCCTGCCTGGCTGCTCAGCTTCCTAGTCCCTTGGCTAAGACATCTGAGATGGGGAGGCAGAAAACCCAATTATGAGAGATATCCACCCACTCACCTCTGCTGCTATAGCTCTCTCTTTCTGTCTCCCCTCTCTTTTTATCTCTCCCTTTCTCTCCATCCCGGCCTCCCACTCACCTCTCCTGCTCTCTCTCTTCAGCTTGGCCGGGTCTTCATAGTCTCCCACCCAGTTATATTCCACTGGCATGGAGATGGGCCTAAGCCTGCCTGGAGCACGCAGCACAGATAACACACAACATTACAGACCTACCCAGGAAAATCTAAGAGCTACAAACAGCCTATATTAACAATACAGTGACACAAACATCACAAACCCAGCAGGCATTGTATACAGACGTAGGATCGTTCATTTTGCTACAGCAGGAAAATAATCCTGCAGCAACAGGAAATGTGAATTATTATGTGTGTTATAATTAATGAGCATTTTTGTAGGGGTTGATACATTTTTTGTTAGGGCAAATCAAGTCTAAAATGTTCAAAGTGGAGATTACAAACTTTAGAAGCATTTTTAAAACAGAAATACACTACAAGTTTGCATTTCCTGCGCTGCAGGAAAATTTTCGCAGCAACAAAAGAGTGATCAAATCTGTAGGAAGTGCACCACATGCATCTCTCATACAAACCAACAGGCTTGGACTGGGTCATATAATACAGTATATGGGGGACTGACATCCCTCATGCAAATATGCGGTTTGGACTGGGTCATACCATAAGTGGGGGTGCAGTCCCTGCGGACAGGTGGAGGCCCGTGGTTCTGGTCGTATTCGTAGCAGTACAGAACGGCATCCTCCTCCACCAGAGGGAAACGTCGGCGACACTCCTGGTCCAGGAAGGAGTTGGGGGACTCAGAGCCCTTGGCCACCGGGATGTCAGTTTGGAGGTCGTCGTCACCTGATAGATTTCCCTTGTCGTCTCTGCAGCACAGATCATGGAGAGAGTCTGTTCGCCTATGGAGCATCGACTGCATGGGTAAACTTCAACAAAGTCATATACTACAAGGCACATAAATCCCCCCACAAAAGGGAACAAACTGACTAAATTCACAGAGTGAAGTAATTACACAGGTAAACCACTACACTATTTCACTGCAGATAATAACATAAAACATAATCAAAGTACATTATACAGTGACTACACTGTGTAATCCCTAAGGTAAGGCATACAGTATAAACAGTGACTACACTGTGTAATCCCCAAGGTAAGGCATACAGTATAAACAGTGAATACACTGTGTAATCCCTCTGGTAAAACATACAGTATAAACAGTGACTACACTGTGTAATCCCTAAGGTAAGGCATGCAGTATGAACAGTGACTACACTGTGTAATCCTTCAAGTAAGGCATACAGTATAAACAGTGACTACACTGTGTAATCCCTAAAGTAAGGCATACAGTATGTCAAAGTGAGGCAGCTTGTGTGTGTACCTGGGGGTGTATGGTTCCTCAGGGGGCGGGGGGATGAAAAGGTCCTGCAGGGCACAGCTGTCCCTCCTGGAAGGGGTGCTCAGGGTACTGGTGGGTGTGGCCACACTGCTGCTGGGGCTCTGAGGGATGATGGGCTGTGAGGAGAGAGATACCTAGTCAGTTGCACAACTGAATGCATTCAACTGAAATGTGTCTTCCGCATGTAACCACACCCCTCTGAATCAGAGAGATGCGGAGGGATGCCTTAATCGAAATCCACGTCTTTGGCGCCTGGGGAACAGTGGGTTAACTGCCTTGCTCAGGGGCAGAATGACAGATTTTTACATTGTCGGCTCTGGGATTCGATAACCTTTCGATTACTGGCCCAACGCTCCTACCCGCCAGGCTACCTGCCGCGGGGGAGAGAGGGTGAGTTTTCTGACATACTGCTGTGATGTGTAGTTTCATAATGAATTCCGATCAATCAAACCATTAAAGCTTCAATATGTAGGAAATGCTAGTCTTGTTTCTCGATTGGAGAATGGCTAGAGGCAGGGTTAGGGAAGGGAAGGGAAATTGATTTGATCCTTTGCATTTGATGAATTATAAAGCATAAATCAATGACTGAATCTGGATGTATGATGAAACGAGGAGGAGGAAGGTACAGAGAGGAAAAGAGGTAAAGGAGAAGGGGGAGGAGATGAGATGAGCGGGGGATTAGGAGGCGGCAGAGCTCTGACGCGCTCCAGTTGGTCAGGTCCCCAGTGGGAGGGAGGGAAACAGCACTTAGCCCAGCGTGGGACTCAGAGGGGGACAGGGATAGAGTCACATATGCCCGTCTCATCTCCACACATACACTTCCCGCCACGCACTAGTTCAGATACAACACCGATATTAAATAATTGTTTGGGGTAAAATATGACAGACAGACACACAGAGACAGACACATTCACAAAAAGTCACTGCTTTAACGAGAACCACAAACATGGAATGCACTCTCCTGCTTGCATACTCACCATGCACAATCAGGCACATACTATGCACATACAAAAGTTCACAAACCCTCTCAGTCATTAACCCACTGAAAAGATAGTGGTATACAGTACATAAATCACCTCTCACTAACACACAGGGCTCTATTTTAACAAACCTAACGCAATGGTAAATCTTATCACTGGTGGTAGCGCTATAGGTCCTGGGTGTGTCAGAAATACTTTTGCTATTTTCACAGCAGGAATGATGAGCTCATAGGCTGGCGGTGGTTTAGATTAATAAACAAGTTGTAGGTGTGACGAGAGCTTGGCCACTCACTGGTCAATCAATGTGTTCCATGGCTTTTTTAATTTTTTATTTCACCTTTATTTAACCAGGTAGGCTAGTTGAGAACAAGTTCTCATTTACAACTGCGACCTGGCCAAGATAAAGCAAAGCAGTGCGACACAAACAACACAGAGTTACACATGGGATAAACAAACATACAGTCAATAACACAATAGAAAAATCTATATACAGTGTGTGCAAATGTAGTAAGATTAGGGAGGAAGGCAATAAATAGGCCATAGTGGCAAAATAATTACAATTTAGCAATTAACACTGGAGTGATAGATGTGCAGAAGATGATATACAAGTAGAAATACTGGGGTGCAAAGGAGCAAAAATATAAATAACAATATGGGGATGAGGTAGTTGGGCGGGCTATTTACAGATGGGCTATGTACAGGTGCAGTAATCGGTAAGCTGCTCTGACAGATGATGCTTAAAGTTATTGAGGGAGATATAAGTCTCCAGCTTCAGTGATTTTTGCTATTCGTTCCAGAGTACTGGAAGGAAAGGCGGCTAAAGTAGGAGTTGGCTTTGGGGATGACCGGTGAAATATACCTGCTGGAGCGCGTGCTACGGGTGGGTGTTGCTATGGTGACCAGTGAGCTGAGATAAGGCGGGGCTTTACCTAGCAAAGACTTATAGATGACCTGAAGCCAGTGGGTTTGGCGACAAAAATGAAGCGAGGGCCAGCCAACGAGAGCATACAGGTCGCAGTGGTGGGTAGTATATGGGGCTTTGGTGACAAAACGGATGGCACTGTGATAGACAACATCCAATTTGCTGAGTAGAGTGTTGGAGGCTATTTTGTAAATGACATCGCCGAAGTCAAGGATCGGTAGGATATTCAGTTTTACGAGGATATGTTTGGCAGCATAAGTGAAGGAGGCTTTGTTGCGAAATAGGAAGCCGATTCTAGATTTAATTTTGGATTGGAGATGCTTAATGTGAGTCTGGAAGGAGAGTTTACATTCTAACCAGACACCTAGGTATTTGTAGTTGTCCACACACATCTAAGTCAGAACCGTCCAGAGTAGTGATGCTAGACGGGCGGGCGGGCAGCGATCGGTTGAAGAGCATGCATTTAGTTTTACTTGCATTTAAGAGCAGTTGGAGGCCACGGAAGGAGGTGTATGGCATTGAAGCTCGTCTGAAGGTTTGTTAACACAGTGTCCAAAGATGGGCCAGAAGTATACAGAATGGTGTTGTCTGTGCAGAGGTGGATAAGAGAATCATCAGCAGCAAGAGCGACATCATTGATATATACAGAGAAAAGAGTCGGCCTGAGAATTTAACCCTGTGGCACCCCCATAATACCGCATGCGGTTGTCTCAAGTTGTGTAGGTTATTGACGGTCTTTGAGTTGCTGGGGGCACGGAATATTCTCGTCCTAGTCCACTGTGGAATGATACCAACTACGGTTTATTAAATTGCATAAGCTACAGTAACGAGTATAGCAATAGTAAAAAAAAACATCCAGTGTTTGCTCAATATGTTCAGAGTGTTAGCAGTCAACATTGTTGTAATTGCCTTAAATATTTACACACCTCAAATATCGCCACTCCTCCCATCTCAGCGCAAGTGAAATGCCACCCTATTCCATATTTACTATAAAGTAACCACTAAAAAGGAGGACCTTCTTGATGCAATTAAAGCCTTTAAGTCCGGGAAAACTCCAGGGCTGGATGTCATATCAGTGGAGGTATACCAAACCTTTTTTTGATTCACTCAGAGGACCGTTATTAGCATGTTTTAATCACTCCTATACAAACGGTAGATTATCAGATACTCAACAATAAGGTCTGATTTCACTATTACTGAAACAGGACCCAAGTGGTAAATATAAAGATCCAGTCCATTTAACAAATTGGAGATCCCTTACACTTCAGCGTTGTGATGCAAAAATTCTAGCAAAATGTATAGCGCAAAGAATTAAAAAGGTACTGTCAGATCATTTTAATCCTATTAATCCAGTTTTCTTTAACATAAACAATACATTGGAGATAATATACAGTGCTTCTTCCATTTAAGAATGATGGAGGCCACTGTGTTCTTGGGGACCATCAATGCTGCAGAAATATTTTGGTACCCTTCCCCAGATCTGTGCCTCGACACAATCCTGTCTCGGAGCTCTACGGAAAATTAATTGATTTGGAAAGGCACACACCTGTCTATATATTTCTAAAGAACAGTTTTTGATCATTATGGGGTATTGTATGTAGATTGATGAGAGGAAAAATATATGGGAGATTGGAAATGATTGGAAGTGATGCAGACAATTACATTGATAGAAGCCACAATCTATCTGCGATATTAAAGCTGATCTAATTAAAAAAAAAATATAATAATAATAAAGAACCACTATTAAGGGAATAGTTTGTGATTTCAGATTCGGCCAAATATACACCCATTCATCAGTTGTGTGGAGGTTGAAAGTGAATGTGTTGTCATACTTGCAGGGCTAAGGGTTTCCATCTCATGTTCTTCAGCAGTGCTGGGGTGGATGTCAGCGTGCTCTGTGGTCGCTTCTTCAGAGTCAGCATAACACCCCCGGGGTCCCCACGCAAAGAATTCACCAAGTTCTTCAACTGCCAGCCCACCTAGCGCCACACGCCAACAAACACACACACACACACACACACACACACACACACACACACACACACACACACACACACACACACACACACACACACACACATACAATGAAAAACTCATAGGGCAACATTTCGCACGAGCATAGTAGTAATCATAGAGTAGTCCTATAACAGTATGTAAACATAAGATAAATGGGGATGGACAGGGAGATAATATAAAAAATAAAAATGAATGACCTTCACCAGAGCTCGCTCTCAGCCAGAGAAAGTTAGCATTTTATAAATGTTTTCTGTAGGGTGTTACAAAATCAATGTCAAAATGTAGTTTTCTTTGCCCTATGTCATTATCAATTACATAGAATTAATCATTAGATTGTTTTTTACAATATTATAACCTTAATTAATATACTTGTATTTGACAGTGTTGATGAAATAAGAATGTTAATTTGCTGTGACCGTTGCTAGTTTAGACTGTGCAACTCTTGGTTGTATCTCTTCCATATTTGGCATTGTGAGGTGGTACCATTTGGAGGTGTTTCCAAATGTTTGGACCAATCAAAATCAACTTGATATCTTCGTCATTTTCACCTCCAGATCCTTGGCTTTCGTTGCCTATAATGGCGATCACTCTTCGTTGAGATGGGCCGTTTCTATGCCGATTTAAAGGGAAAGACTCAGAAATACACTACGAAAACAGGAACAGATTGTCTTCGCAAAGGGTGGATATTGAAATTCAATCTCTTAGCTTTGTAAATAAATATATATTTAGTCTAATTTTAAGTATTGTATTCAGCAGATTTCATTTAGAAAAAACCCATGTTTTCACTCATAAACCTGCAGCCACTAGTTGAGTTTCGAAGTTAGCGCCGTTCTGCCACGGAGCAGCGCAACAGAATTCTATTGAGCAGTGACCACTTTTTTAGCATACTGTGATGACATTCCATTCACTCTAAACATGCTAAATTCTCAGAGTAAATTGTCTGTAACGTTTGAAACATTTATAGTAGAGACATGGGGTTTGGTCTATTGTATTTCTGATGAAATTCTATTTTGACTGGACTTTTCTTTTTATGCAGTCAGATGAACACTCCAAACAGCCTACCCCGACCGCTCGGAGGCATCCGCATGGTCCTAAAGCACACCGTCACATTCCAATGATAAAACTGTGGTTGACAAAAATGCAATTTCAGAATGTTGGGGGGGGATGTCCCACCCGTCCCCAGTGAAAGTTGCACCCGTTTGTATTAACATTGAACGAATGAATCCTTTCATGGGTGAACATCTTAAATGTTGTATTGACTACTACTGCTATCTTGTCCAGGTCACCCTGGAAAAAAAGACCCTGCTTCTCAATGGGTTTCTTCCTGGTTAAATAAAGGTAAAAAAAAGGTTAGAAAATAGAGAGACGCACCACTGTCTGATGATTGACCTGGATGACTTCATCGCCTGCATGAATTTTCTTACAGCGGTCAGCCAGAGACTGATGGAGAGGAAGAGACACATCACACAGCTATAAAAGCACTGATGGGCCTGATGCTGTTTACTGTCATAAAGGAGATTCGCTGTGACAACGCCTTGAGTGACACATCTCCCTCTGAGCATGATCGATACTCACTCCCTCTGTAGTTCCAGTGATGACATGCAGGCCATCATATGTCGATTTGATGTACATGCCCTATAGAGAGACAGAGAGAGGTAGCTTAGAGCCATAGCCTGATAATAGTTTGCACATCCATATACAGTACATTACAAACACAAACATATAAATGCATACAGTACAAAGTTACAAAAAACATCCATAAATCTATATTGTACATATTCAATCGGACACTGTCACTCAGAGAGGCAAACAGACAAACATACTCAAATGTTCAAGCCTTTCCTCAGAGGGGCTGTAAGTGCATAACAAACAGACACACAGAAACGCACACGCGCGCACACACACACACACACACACACACACATTCAGTGCATCTCAGTCTGAGTGAGAAGAGAGTAAGAGGTTTATTTTTGCACCACTCTGCCCACTCCTCTGTTCAGGTTCTATTGACAGTCCTGTATGTGAAAAGCTCTGTTGCCTTCTGTGTGCTCTGTGGCCCTCTGTGTGCTCTGTGCATTTGTGTGTGTAGGGGGGTGGAAGTTTACAGACCCAAGCAGGACAGTCATATAAACAGTTGAAGTCGGAAGTTTACATACACCTTAGCCAAATATATTTAAACTCAGTTTTTCACAATTCCTGACATTTAATCCTAGAAAAGTCCCTGTCTTAGGTCAGTTAGGATCACCACTTTATTTTAAGAATGTGAAATGTCAGAATAATAGCAGAGAGAATTATTTATTTCACCTTTTATTTCTTTCATCACATTCCCAGTGGGTCAAAAGTTTACATACACTCAATTAGTATTTGGTTGCATTGCCTTTAAATTGTTTAACTTGGGTCAAATGTTTCGGGTAGCCTTCCACAAGCTTCCCACAAAAAGTTGGGTGAATTTTGGCCCATTCCTCCTGACATGGCTGTTGTAACTGAATTAGGTTTGTAGGCCTCCTTGCTCGCACACGCTTTTTCAGTTCTGCCCACGCATTTTCTATGGGATTGAGGTCAGGGCTTTGCGATGGCCACTCCAATACCTTGACTTTGTTGTCCTTAAGCCATTTTGACACAACTTTGGAAGTATGCATGGGGTCATTATCCATTTGGAAGACCCATTTGCGACCAAGCTTTAACTTCGTGACTAATGTCTTGAGATGTTGCTTCAATATATCCACATAATTTTAATTCCTCATGATGCCATCTATTTTGTGAAGAGCACCAGTCCCTCTTGCAGCAAAGCACCCCCACCACATGATGCTGCCACCCCCGTGCTTCACGGTTGGGATGGTGTTCTTCAGCTTGCAAGAATCCCCTTTTTCCTCCAAACATAACGATGGTCATTATGGCCAAACAGTTCTATTTTTGTTTCATCAGACCAGAGGACATTTCTCCAAAAAGTACAATCTTTGTCCCCATGTGTAGTTGCAAAACATAGTCTGTCTTTTTTATGGTAGTTTTGGAGCAGTGGCCTCTTCCTTACTGAGCGGCCTTTCAGGTTATGTCGATATAAGACTCGTTTTACTGTGGATATAGATACTTATGTGCCTGTTTCCTCCAGCATCTTCAGAAGGTCCTTTGCTGTTGTTCTGGGATTGATTTGCACTTTTCGCACCAAAGTACATTCATCTATTGGAGACAGAATGCGTCTCCTTCCTGAGCGGTATGGCGGCTGCATGGTCTCATGGTGTTCATACTTGCGTACTATTGTTTGTACAGATGAAAGTGGTACCTTCAGGCGTTTGAAAATTGCTCCCAAGGATGAACCAGATTTGTGGAGGTCTACCATTTATTTTCTGGTCTTGGCTAATTTCTTTAGATTTTCACATGACATCAAGCAAAGAGGCACTGAGTTTGAAGGTAGGCCTTGAAATACATCCACAAGTACACCTCAAATTGACTCAAATGATATCAATTAGCCTACCTAGCTTCTAAAGCCATGACATCATTTTCAAGCTGTTTAAAGGCACAGTGTCACGCCCTGGCCTTAGTTATCTTTGTTTTCTTTATTATTTTAGTTAGGTCAGGGTGTGACATGGGGGATGTTTGTGTGTATTTGTCTCGTCTTGGGTGGTTGTATTGTATAGGGGGTCTTGTAGAGTTTATGGGGTTGTGTTCAGTGTAGGTGTTTAGGTATGTCTATGGTTGCCTGAGTGGTTCTCAATCAGAGACAGCTGTCTATCGTTGTCTCTGATTGGGAGCCATATTTAAGGCAGCCAAAAGCATTAGACAGGTTGTGGGTAATTGTCTATGTCTAAACGTTAGTAGCTTGTGTCTGCACTTTCGTTTTGTAGCTTCACGGTCGTTTGTTTTTTTGTTTTTGTTAGTTTGTAAAAATGTTTTGTTTCGTGTTCATCTTCTCTCAATAAAAAGGAAGATGTATTCGTATCACGCTGCGCCTTGGTCCACTCTTCCACCAGAAGACGATCGTGACAAGCAGTCAACTTAGTGTATGTAAACTTCTGACCAACTGGAATAGTGATACAGTGAAATAATCTGCTTGTAAACAATTGTTGGAAAAATTACTTTTGTCATGCACAAAGTAGATGTCCTAACCGACTTGCCAAACTATAGTTTGTTAACAAGAAATGTGTGGAGTGGTTGAAAAACGAGTTTTCATGACTCCAACTTAAGTGTATGTAAACTTCCGACTTCAACTGTAAGTGCAAGTTAGGGCAAACATGTAGGTTTTAGATAACGGTTTATATCCACATACTGTACTGTACAGGACAAATATACTAAGTAAATACATAGTAGTAACTCTTCAAAAGCTATTACCCAGAAGACTGATCTGTCACCCAGAAGGAGTGCATGTTTTGTAGTTGTGTTAGAGAAAGAGAGAAGATAAGTAAAAGGTACAAGACCTTCTAGTCTGTACGTCTGAGTATCTGGGGAGTCTTACCAGTCCCTCAGTGGACTTGATGTTGGCCAGCTGAACCACCTCCAAATGGGCTGACTGGGACACCATCGGGTCAGAGGACAGAGAGATGATGTGATCACACACTCCAGATAGAGTCTTACACTGTAGACAGAAAGGATGGAGAGTAGGGAAAGAGAGAAAACAGGGATTTTAGATGGATTAGGGATGAGTCGCCAGACAGTAACTGAGTTATGGGGACTCTAATTATGTTTGGATGCATTGAAAGGAATGGAAATAAGTGGGTCCACTCACCACATGCAGAATCTTATTTTCTGTCTCATACACAGAACAGTCCTGCCAAGCAGAGGGAGATGCAGAGGTTACCACCGGACAACGTGTCAGAGAAGTGATTATTCCAGTTATACCAAGGTGGCAATATGAAAAGAACAGAGAAGTTCAGCACTGATGCCCCCCTCCCACACAAACACACACAAACAGTCCGCTACGAGTCCCTCTGCCTTGTCGGGGGCATGCGTCCCTCTCTCCGCTCCTTCTCTCTCTCTACAGACGATATCTCCTGGCCATCAGATAGACTCCATAGACAGCCACACATGGATGAAACCTCTGCTGCTCTACCTGCTGCTCTTTGTAAACACCTCTGCAGCCTTGGACCAGGCCCTCTCGTAGAGCCTGTACCCCAGCCAATCCCTGTAGGACCAGGCTTGAACTCACCCTTCCTCCCTCCCTGCAGCCCTCCTCCTACAGTACGTTGTCCTGCTCTAGTGAAGACGGATGCCTCTATACAGTCACAGCCTTCCCCTATTTATATCTATTGGAACAGCTCAGTTCTGCTCCTGCAGTAGGAATTAGAGCAACACAGAGAAACCCATCCACATCCTCCCAGCGTACACACATACTGTATGGTAGGCAGGCAGGCTGTCATGCTCTTTACAAAAGGAAAGGCTCCATTTGAGTAGCCAGAGGCTGTCTTTGCTCAGTTGGCATGATGACACATACAGTTATTTCCAATAGCAGAGCAGAGAACACAGGTCCTGTGTTGACTAACTCAATTTAAAAAGGCCTTTGAGACATGTTTGTTATAACAGTGGTTAATGCTAGCTAGTGGTACAGCTGTATATGGGACTGTGTTTGATGGCTTACCTGCTGTACAATCGTGGTGAGCTCTAGACACAGCTGAATCACATTGTTTCTTGTCATGGAGTAGTCTGCCACTGCTGCGAACGGAGACCTGAAAAAGAAGTAGCACCTGGAATGAACCATTAGATCATTCTTCATTCGGATCCCTTTGAGTGGACAATGCATGTGGGTGAATATGATGTGTGTATCGTGTGTCATATTATATATGACAATGACAGTTATCTATGAAGCTGGTATTGTTCAGTTCTTAAACTAGAGTGCAAGTCTAGGGAATCAAACTAATAATGCAGCTTTCATACAAGTTTGTCTACTGCATATGATAGTCTTAATACACCCACCCACACGCTGGTCCACACGCACAAACACACACACAGACACACTGTCTGGCAGCAACTCATAGAGGACCTGAGGAGGATACACAGCAGCTCTTAACAGCTCTCATGGCCAACCTCTCAAAAACAACCCTTACATAAAAGCTTTACTCATCCTTTGTTCGTCAGCTGATTGCTCATGGAGATTATGTAAGGACATAGACTTTTGAGTGGTCGAAAACAGACCCTGTCTGTCTGCTACCCAGTGAGCCATCTCTGACCCTTGACCTCTGAATTAATTATGGGTAAATGTTCATATGACACCCTATGGGTCTGGACCAGTGGCGACTCGTCATTCAGGTCAGGTGGGGCAAAAAAAAAATTGGGGGGGGCTTGCCTGTTTTGCTTGTTATTTTGGCATTTACATGTCACATATCAATTTGCAAACAATGTAAATAAACAAAACTTTAACCGAGTTAATAATAAAGCTGCATACAAACATGGTCTCTTTTTTATTTTCTTGAGTAAGGCAGCTCCAAAATGCAGGTGTTTCAGCTTAGCTCAGTGCTTTCTGTGGTGGTGGGGGTAGCCAGCATGATTTGCTCAGTTTTCTGTCACTCATGGGACAGTACGTCACCCCCAATTCTAAGGTTAGAGCTCGAAAGTTTTTGCCCCTTGGGTTCTGCTATAGAGTTATATTAGAAGTGCCCATCCAAGAAGGCTCAAGATCATTGGCCACAGACAGAATGACATCAAATCACGTTATATCTACAGTAGCTTTGATTGGACTTTAAAAGTCTTAGCTAGCAGTCATTATCATGAATCGACAATCTACTGGCAAATTATTTTTAATCCTTGTCATATGAAGAGAAATAATGAAGAGAAATTATGGATAAAACGTATCGTTGCTCATCGACCATTGGAAATAAAGATTACACAACAAGTTGGAAATCGCAAATACAACAATGAGTCTTTTGGAAGGAATCAGTGGCTAACTGCAAGCAGTGCAAAGCAATAAGTAACAGTAGCCTGCTATTCAATCGAGTGGCTGTGTGTTTTCTTTTCCGAGTTCGTACCATAAATCCAGAGAATGCCAGACTTTGATGACAAAATTGATGACAAAACCGCCGCGTCACCTTCATGTTTAAGTGAGCAAATCACAAGCCAAGTGGAGTCCAAAAATTTTTTGTATACTGCTGCATAAATGATGTAATATGCCAGGGAGATATGTATACTGTAGCTAAGAAAGTAATACTAAGTGTATGTTGTGTAGTAAGCTGTTAGTAGCCCATGTGCCTCACCCTAATAATTTGGTCAATTTTCACCAACGCGGTTTTGTAAACACATCGTTCGTGGCCGGTGTGCGCTTGTTTGCCTATCACCTGTTTAAGAGAAATGTATTCATCAAATATTGTAAGAGCTTTCATTGTCTGTTTATATGTAAGAACGGCCTATGTTCTGAATTCTGTCACTGTACATTTAAAAAATGCTGAACAAATAGTTATATTGACTACGTGGCAGCAGGTAGCCTAGATCGTTGGGCCAGTAGCCAAAAGGTTGCTGGCTCGAATCCCCGAGCTGACAAGGTAAAAATCTGTTGTTTTGCCCCTGAGCAAGGCACTTAAGACGTGGATGTCGATTATGGCAGCCCTACGCACCTCTCTTATTCAGATTTCAGTTGAATGCATTCAGTTATACAACTGACTAGATATACCCCTTTCCTTTTAGTCCGTCGTCTCTCACTCATTATTGTCTTAATCGAAATGATGGATTGCCTCTTATCCACTGTTCGTCCTCTTATGCCATAATTTGTACATCTCAACTGTCAGTAGAAACCATATTTGTTTAAGCAAGTCATCCATATCAGCTATGTTTTTTAAAAGGCAGTAAATGAGGCTGAATGAACTGTAGCAGTGGTAAGGTGTTGGGACTGCTGTTGGGACAGCATCATGCAGGCCCTAACAGTTTGTGGCCAGTTTGAGTGCAATTAATGTATTCTTTAGTGTTGTGTTGTGGCTTTGCTGGCATGCATCCCACATATTTTTTGTTTGCCCCACCAAGATTCACATGTTAAAACCGCCACTGGCTTGGACAAAAGTAGTGCATTACATAGGGAACTGTGTGATTTGAAAAACAACCTTTGAGAGTGGTCTGTGTATGATAGTGTGTCTCTGAGCATGTACAGTGTGTACAGATGCTGTCAAATATATTATTGCAATGAAGTGCAACGGAGCAGAATGTTCTGTTTCCTCTTTTCAAAACTGGTGGAATGGCTTTTCTACCCTGTAGGCACCTGAAACTTACCACAGGTGAGATAAATTACACAGTAAAGAGAATCCCTTGCCACCAACAACATTCAGTTGAATGATTTATTTTGAAATGAAAAATTATGTATGCGATTACGTGTGTGTGTGTGTGTGTGTGTGTGTGTGTGTGTGTGTGTGTGTGTGTGTGTGTGTGTGTGTGTGTGTGTGTGTGTGTGTGTGTGTGTGTGTGTGTGTGTGTGTGTGTGTGTGTGTGTGTGTGTGTGTGTGTACTGTAGCTCTTTGCAAATCTCACCTATCCAGCCATGCCAGCAGGCTCTTGGCTGCAGCAATGAGGTCCACCACAGAGGTGAGGAAGTCGTTGGGCAGCTTGTGGGTGGCGCGGCCGTCATAGTGACCACTGCGACGCCTTCCTGTGATGAAGTTCTGCAGGTTCTTGGCTGAGGCATTCAGCTTGTGGGATAGAGTCTTCAGATTCTCTGTCTCCAGACCGTAGTTCTGAGAGAGAGAGAGAGAGAGAGAGAGAGAGAGAGAGAGAGAGAGTGAGAGTGAGAGAGTGAGAGTGAGAGAGTGAGAGAGTGAGAGAGAGAGAGAGAGAGAGAGAGAGAGAGAGAGAGAGAGAGAGAGAGAGAGAGAGAGAGAGAGAGAGAGAGAGAGAGAGAGAGAGAGAGAGAGGGGGGGGGGATTTGGTCGACTCTCGTTGTCATTACCATTTATTACAGGGGTGTTATTGTTGTTTTATTTGGGATTTTGGATGATTTCTGTTGTTGTATGTTTCTAAAGAACCCTCATGAAGAGGAGATGGTGCGTCTCAACTGGTTTTAACCTGTCGATATCAATTCAAAACAAACTACAGAAACTTCAGAGCCAATATATTACACAATTACAGGAAGTTCACTGACATGGAGTGCATTTTGCCAAAGAAGATCTTGACTATAGTGTGTGTAGAACAAAGTGCACACTAACCAGTAAGTCACATCCTTTACATGTGAAGGCAACTAAAGGAGAAGGAGTTCCTTGTCAAGGCTGTGGGTTATGGTGAAAAGAGTCAGGTGCAGGAGAGCTGAGATGCGTGGACAAGGTATTTAATACAAGATACACCAGTATAAACACAATACTACGGTGCGGGAAGAATATCGTTTCCACAGAATAAACGGGCGTAAATAACAAAACCCGGCAACAAAATACCAGCCGTCAGAAACAGCCTGAACAATAGAACAAACACGCACACAAACATGGGGGAAACCAGAGGAATAATGAACATGTAATGGTGGAATTGAAACCACGTGTGTAGAAAACTAAGACAAAACAAATGGAAAATGAAAAGTGGATCGGCGATGGCTAGAAGGCCGGTAACGTCGACCGCCGAACGCCGCTCGAACAAGGAGAGGGACCGACTCCGGCGGAAGTCGTGACATTACTAACTTTCTCAAAAGCTGTAAATATACTGTATGACAATGTTGTTTAGATAATCAAGTCAACAGTAATCATAAAAATGCTCCTTAAACTCCCTTTCACGTAAACACTGTTCACCCTCATTCAAAGGAAGGGAATGTGGCATAAACACACAATTCACTGTAACATGTTTCTTTCCATACAGGCAGGTAAAGTAAGGGATTAAAAGTGTGGTAAATAAAAAGCCAGTCATACTGACAGGGGCTCACAGGGAGTCTAGCCTGCCTGCTTATGCCTGCCTCACTGTGTGACAAATATGCGAGGATCTAACAGAGCCAGTGACCCATCAGACCCGCCCCCCACTCCCCCTCCAGCTGTCACCTCGCATGTGTGGGGAAACCAGAAAACTCATTACCCGCTACCCACAATGCCCCGCTGCACGTGGGGGCCTGTGGGCGTGTGTCATGAGAGGGTTTCTTGGAGGGGGGCTGGCCGATGAGTAATCATATTTAATACAGTGCCTGACTGTGCCTGACTGACTGACTTAACCAAATCCCAGTTACATAAGGGGCTTTGGGAGTGAAGGCGAGCTTACCCGTACGTCTAGGGTGGATGAGTGGGCTTCAGATAACATCTGTGACCTCTGACTGCTGACTCTTTATCCCCTCCTCTCTCTATCCCCTCCTCTCTCTCTCTCCATTCCCTCCTCTCTCTATTCCATCCTCTCTCTCTATCTATCCCATCCTCTCTCCCTATCTATTCCCACCCCTCTCTCTATATTCCCTCCTCTCTCTATCCCCCCCTCTCTCCCTCTCTATCCCCCCCTCTCTCCCTCTCTATCCCCTCTTCTCTCTCTCTATCCCCTCCTCTCCCTCTATTCCCTCCCTTCTCTCTCTCGCTCTCTATCCCCTCCTCTCTCTCTCTCTATCCCCTCCTCTCTCTCTCTCTCTCTCTCTCTCTATCCCATCCTCTCTCTATATCTCCCTCTCTCTCTCTATTCCCCCCTCTCTCTCTCTATCCCCTGCTCTCTCCCTCTCTATCCCCTCCTCTCTCCCTATCTATTCCCACCCCTCTCTCTATATTCCCTCCTCTCTCTCTATCCCCTCCTCTCTCCCTCTCTATCCCCTCCTCTCTTCCTCTCTATTCCCTCCCCTCTCTCTCTATTCCCTCCTCTATCTCTCTATCCCCTCCTCTCTATCTCTATCCCCTCCTCTCTCTCTATCCCACCCTCTCTCTCTCTCCCCCCTCTTTCTCTATTCCCTCCTCTCTCTCTATTCCCTCCTCTCTCTCTATCCCCTCCTCTCTCTCTCTATCCCCTCCTCTCTCTCTATCCCCTCCTCGCTCTCTCTATTCCCTCCCCTCTCTCTCTATTCCCTCCTCTCTCTCAATCCCATCCTCTACCCCCCCCTCTCTCTATTCCCTCCTCTCTCTCTATTCCCTCCTCTCTCTCTATCCCCTCCTCTCTCTCTATCCCCTCCTCGCTCTATTCCCTCCCCTCTCTCTCTATTCCCTCCTCTCTCTCAATCCCATCCTCTACCCCCCCTCTCTCTATTCCCTCCTCTCTCTCTATCCCCTCCTCTCTCTCTCTCTATCCCCTCCTCTCTCCCTCTCTATTCCCTCCTCTCTCTCTCTATCCCATCCTCTCTCTCTCTCTGTCTCATCCCTCGTTCCCTCTCACCATGCTTTGTAAACAACAGGTGTTGACTAACAGTGAAATGCTTATTTACGGGCCCTTCCCAACAATGCAGAGACAGAAAATAATAATAATAATAAAAAATTGAAAAATAATAACACAAGGAATAACTACACAATGAGTAACGATAACTTGGCTATTTACATGGGGTACCAGTACCGAGTCGATGTCAAGGGGTATGAGGTAATTGAGGTAGATATGTACATATAGGTAGGGATAAAGTGACTAAGCAACAGGATATACACTGAGCATACCAAACATTAGGAACCTTCCTAATATTGAATTGAACCCCTCTCTTTTTCCCTCAGAAAAGCCTCAATTCATTGGGACATGGACTCTAAAAGGTGTCGAAAGCGTTCCACATGGATGCTGGCCCATGTTGACGCCAATGCTTCTCACAGATATGTCAAGTTGGCTGGATGTCCTTTGGGTGGTGGACCATTCTTCATACACACAGGAAATTGTTGAGTGTGAAAAACACAGCAGTGTTGCAATTCTTGACACAAAACGGGGCGCCTGGCACCTACTACAGTACCATATCCCGATCAAAGGCACTTAAATGTTTTGTCTTGCCCATTCACCCTCTGATGGCACACATACACAATCCATGTCTCAAGGCTTAAAAATCCTTCTTTAACCTGTCTCCTCCCCTTCATCTACACTGATTGAAGTGGATTTAACATGTGACATCAGTAAGGGATCATAGATTTCACCTGATTCACCTGGTCAGGCTATGTCATGTTCCTAATGGTTTGTACACTCAGTGCATAATAAACAGTAACAGCAGCGTATGTGATGAGTCAGAAGAGTTTGTGCAAAAAGGGTAAATGCAAATAGCCCGGGTAACTAGAGTTGACGTCAGAAGTTTACATACACTTTGTGCATGACACAAGTAATTTTTCCAGCAATTGTTTACAGACAGATTATTTCCCTTATAATTCACTGTATCACAATTGCAGTGGGTCAGAAGTTTACATACACTAAGTTGACTGTGCTTTTAAACAGCTTGGAAAATTCCAGAAAATGATGTCATGGCTTTAGAAGCTTCTGATAGGCTAATTGACATAATTTGAGTCAATTGGAGGTGTACCTGTGGATGTATTTCAAGGCCTACCTTTCAACTCAGTGCCTCTTTGCTTGATGTCATGGGAAAATCTAAAGAAATCAGCCAAGACTTCAGAAAATAAATTGGAGACCTCCACAAGTCTGGTTCATCCTTGGGAGCAATTTCCAAATGCCTGAAGGTACCACGTTCATCTGTACAAACAATAGTACGCAAGTATAAACACCATGGGACCACGCAGCCGTCATACCGCTCAGTAAGGAGACGCATTCTGTCTCCTAGAGATGAATGTACTTTGGTGCGAAAAGTGCAAATCAATCCCAGAACAACAGCAAAGGACCTTGTGAAGATGCTGGAGGAAACGGGTACATAAGTATCTATATCCACAGTAAAATGAGTCCTATATCAACATAACTTGCAGGAGGGACTGGTGCACTTCACAAAATAGATGGCATCATGAGGAAGGGAAATGTATGTGGATATATTGAAGCAACATCTCAAGACATCAGTCAAGAAGTTAAAGCTTGGTCGCAAATGGGTCTTCCAAATGGACAATGACCATAAGCATACTTTCAAAGTTGTGGCAAAATGGCTTAAGGACAACAAAGTCAAGGTATTGGAGTGGCCTTCACAAAGCCCTGACATCCCTCCTATAGAAAATTTGTTGGCAGAACTGAAAAAGCGAGTGCGTGCAAGGAGGCCTACAAACCTGACTCAGTGACACCAGCTCTGTCAGGTGGAATGGGCCAAAATTCACCCAACTTATTGTGGGAAGCTTGTGGAAGGCTACCCGAAACATTTGACCCAAGTTAAACAATTTAAAGGAAATGCAACCAAATACTAATTGAGTGTATGTAAACTTCTGACCCACTGGGAATGTGATGAAAGAAATAAAAGCTGAAATAAATCATTCTCTCTACTATTATTCTGACATTTCACATTCATAAAATAAAGTGGTGATCCTAACTGACCTAAGACAGGGAATCTTTACTAGGATTACAAGTCAGGAATGTGAAAAACTGAGTTTAAATGTATTTGGCTAAGGTATATGTAAACTTCTGACTTCAACTGTATTTGTTATCTATTTAACTAACTATTTAGCAGTCTAAATAGACTGTCATCTGAAGTCTGGAACCAACAGGAACCTGAACAGCTTCTGCCCCCAAGCCATAAGGCTGCTAAATAGTTAGTTAAATAGATATCCGGCCTCACTCGTTTCCCTTTATTCCCATCAATCTCACCCACTCAATCTTTACTCGGATCCTCTCTCTTCTCTCTCATCCTCTAGCTCCCCCTCTTTCTCTATATCTATTATTTTCTGTTGGTCATCGTTCTTTATCATCCATGTGTCACTCCCACCCAAACCACCCTAGAAGCTGGTGTGATTGTGTCTCTACAGTATGTGTGGGGTGGCAGAGAGAATGGAAAATTAGTCCAGGTGATTATCAGAGATTATCAATGTTTATTTTCTGTGAGTGACTATCCCTCCAGCATACAGATGGAACAAGTGAAATTAACTGACAAACAGGGCAATTACCTGATCTGTCACAACACTTGTCAGCCTAAAATAGATATTAGCCAACTGTGAATATGTCAACAACTAATTATCAATAATCAGAAAGAAAATCCAACCTAAAGGGAATATTGAATGATAGAATGTCCTAAAATGGACACAGACGTCAGACAAACAAAACATACAAGATGGAACAAGAGTCTGAAATGCTGTCAGCGCAGAAATGCTTTAACATATCCCAACACTTCACTCCTAAACTGTAAAGACTCTTACAGTTAAGCCCTACGCCAGCTGCCTGTCTGACCTCTCTAAAAAGGGGTCTTCACTATGGCCAAAAAATAAAGGTTGGTTTCCCGGACACAGATTAAAACCTCTAACGAGTCACAAACCCGGATCCGGGATCCCCCATCAAAAAAGCTGACTAGCATAGCCTAGCCTAAAGCCACAGGGATATCATATAATAAAATGTTCATGAAATCACAAGTCCAAGACACCAAATGAAAGATACACATCTTGTGAATCCAGCCATCATTTCTAATTTTTTAAATGTTTTACAGGGAAGACACAATATGTAAATCTATTAGCTAACCACGATAGCAAAAGACACAACTTTTTTTCTCCACCATTTTTTTCCTGCATAGGTAGCTATCACAAATTCGACCAAATAAAGATATAAATAGCCACTAACCAAGAAACACTTTCATCAGATGACAGTCTGATAACATATGCTATACAATAAATATGTTTTGTTAGAAAAATTTGCATATTTCAGGTATAAATCATAGTTTACCATTGCAGCCACCATCACAACTCTCACCAAAGCAACTAGAATAACTACAAAGACCATCGTGTATTACCTAATTACTCATCATTAAACATTTCTTAAAAATACACAGCGTACAGCAAATGAAAGACACAGATCTTGTGAATCCAGCCAATATTTCAGATTTTCTAAGTGTTTTACAGCGAAAACACAATATAGCGTTATATTAGCTTACCACAATAGCAAACATAACAACAGCATTGATTCAAGCCAAAAATAGCGATAACGTATAAACCACCAAAATATATAAATTTTTTCACTAACCTTCTCAGAATTCTTCAGATGACAGTCCTATAACATCATATTACACAATGCATATAGAGTTTGTTCGAAAATGTGCATATTTAGCGGCACAATCGTGGTTATACAATGAGAAAAGTTGCCAAGCTGCCCAGAAAATGTCGGGAGAAATCTTTGGAGAGGCACCTATTCTAATCAATAAATAATCATAAACTTGACAAAAAAATACACGTTGGACAGCAAATGAAAGACAAATTAGTTCTTAATGCAATCGCTGTGTTACATTTTTAAAATTAACGTTACTACAACATACAGCGTGCGTTAAAGCGAGGCTACACTGAAATTAATGGCGGCTTATGCATTTTACATTTTTCAACAGAACAACGAATTATCAGCATAAATAGTTCTTACTTTTTGATGAACTCCCATCAGAATCTTGGGAAAGGTGTCCTTTGTCCAAAAGAATCGTTGCTCGGTTGTAGAATGTCCTCTTCAACGTTGCAATTAGCAGTAAACATTAGCATGTGAGACAGAGATACCCAACTCCCTAGAACGCCACAAAAATAAATACCCGAAAATCACAATATACTGACATAAACTGATATAATTCGGTTTAAAATAACAACATTATGATGTCTTTAACACCTATATCGAATAAAAACACAGCCGGATATTTCTAAGAGCTATAACCGAAGGTTCTAGTACGATATGCCAAGCTCCTTCCTGCGTCAGAGCGAAGAGGGAAAAGACCAGTACTTTTCTTCCCAAGCCATTTATAACCTTTCAGATCTGCCTAGAGACTCCATTTCAAGTCTCACTATTCGCTAACAACCAGGGGAAGGCGTATGCAGTGCATCTCAACCAATAGAAGACATGCAGATTTATAAACAGATCTGAGAACAGCCAGCAAAATTTTGCATTCTCACATCCACATAGGAAAACTGTTCTAAGTCCAGTTCTGTTTCACTCACAGATATAATTCAAACGGTTTTAGAAACTAGAGAGTGTTTTCTATCCAATAGTAATAATAATATGCATATTGTACGAGCAAGAATTGAGTACGAGGCAGTTTAATTTGGGAACGTAATTATTACAAAGTGCTAACAGCACCCCCTATTGATTAAGCCTAGACCTAGACTTTTTGAGTTGGTCTCTGGATGGTTCTCTGATTTCCTGACTTGATTCACACTCACTGGTGGGTTCATCGGTCCTCAATGACTCTCAACTCCTAATATTGAAGGCTACCAGTGTGGCAAGTGCTACTGGTTGGTGGTAAGCTTTCTTGACTTGGTAAATCTTTTTGCAAAAACATGGCTAACCTTTGTTTAACCAGTTAAACAGCTGCTATTTTAGCTCTAAGCAGCTGCTATTTTTAACTTTCTAGCTAATAGGCAGTTGAGAGTTTACACTTCATCTTCCAATTATAGTGTGGGGAGGTCAAAATAGTGAAAACGATCTACCATATCTATCCATTTTAAAAATAAATGTTGATTACTTCGCCTTGCCATTATTATTCACCTGATGATAAGTTTGGTAACATATTACGGGAGTCCCTGGCTAAGAAAAGGTTGAAGACCCCTGCTCTGGAGGGGAATGCAATGACTGAGTGAAAGGGATGGAGGACTCACCAGAGCACAGAGTAGGTCCACAGCCTCCAGGATGAGCTCCTGGTGTCCGATGCGGGTGACTCCCAGGTCCTCCAGCTCCTGATGGGTGATACGAAGCAGCTGGTCTCCTCCCACCTTCTCTCTCTCAAACGTCTTAATGTATTGCAGCAGACAGTCATCCAGCCCTGGAGGGAGAGGAGGAAATGACAAGGTGAAAACTCTCATTACATAGGGATATATTCAGGTAAACAGATTTGTATTGGCTTACTCCTCTCTGCTGCTATCTGCTACTACTTTATACACAAGTATTGATTCATGTATAATTGAAAAATAGCACATATAGCATATTATTTTGAGAGACAACATAATATCATTTAAGTAACAATAATCTTGGTATCAACTCCATCTATCCAGATTATTACCAAGACCAATGCAGGCAGTGTGTTTCAGATGTAAGCTCCAACAACCTCAGTCCCTCACAGGCATCAGTCTAAATATTGTGTGTGAAGATGTTATATTATCTGGTCAGGGCTGTGTGAAGAAACTCCCTCTTATCAGTTCAGCTCTGCAGTCCTGAGGGGTTTACAGTGACTCTATCGCTCCACCTTGTCTCTTCCCCCCCACTCTCTCTCTCTCTCTATCTCTGACTGTGTGTGTGTTTGTGACTCTCATTTCTGGGCTTTGAAACTGCAGCCTGTGAGTGTGTGCCAGTGCTTGGTTTAACGAAAATGGACAAACAGAGATCTCAGAGATGAACATAGTGCCTTTCTGGGCATCGCTGAACAGATATACACACACAGACTCACCAAGCTTTAATCAACCACGTCACACAGACCTCCACACATGTCCAACAAATTACAGTGGTATGTACAACCCACAAACAACCAATCCTTTCCACATACCATTACATACGCATAACCCCTACGCATACCATTACATACAACCATCCTACTATTATTGTGTAGTTCTTTCCATACAAAGAACTACACAAAAAGTATAATATCTTTATTAAGACCATGACACATTCAAACACTCTCACATTTACTGCACACTTACAGCCCACTCATAACCAACAGTTGGCACAGGTCTTTCATGAGTAAACATTTAGCCCCACACTAAACCCACTTGAAACACAGTACCATACTTCCCTCCTTCCCTCCTTCCATCCTTCCATCCTTCCCTCCTTCCATCCTTCCCTCCCCAGTTTGAACAGAGGAGCTGTTCAAACTGATCCTCCTATCTCACTGGCATACAAACACAACGATAGCACCATCTCTGTCATTATCTCTGAAAGCTTTCATTCACAGCTGTACAAACGCTATCTGTCACTGTCTGTCTAAATCTGGACTCAACACTCACACAGACACACACATTCGCTCCAGCACTGACACACACTGCTGTCTCACACACACACACACACACACACACACACACACACACACACACACACACACACACACACACACACACACACACACACACACACACACACACACACACACACACACACACACACACACACACATCATGGTTCTCATCTCAAGGACCGTTGTCTCAAACAGGGGCAGACCTACTTGGCAGAGCTTGATGTTGTCATGGAAACGCCCCCCCCCCCCCCCCCCCCGCTCTTCATGGATGGTGACATTGTCCTCACATTGGCTAAGATACCGATACACATATAAACACACACACACACACACACACGCACACGTTAACACACATATACATGTTTAAACACACATATACAATTTTCCTCATCTCTCTCCATCTCAGTGTTTCTCAATCTCTCCCTCATCCACTCTCATCCACCCTCCCACACTCTTTCTCTCCTTTTTCCTCCCTCGGTCAGCCTCCCACAAAGAAGGCTGGGAGCCCTCATCTCCTCCTTTTGATTCAATCTCAGTGTGTTCTCGGGCCTGGACCTAATGAAGCATTCGGCTCAAGTTCAGCTGGCAGAGAAATTGTGGAGAAGCAGAAAGAGGAGAGTTCCATGGCTTTGCATACAATTTAAGGGCTTAACAAATCAGCCTTTTTACCCAGTTAATCAAGAAGCATTTGTCAATGAAGAAATCCCCATGTTGCTATAGAAACCATGCAGTGGGGTTTGGAGTAGTGGCTCCTGCAAGACAACAAGACAACAATACTGTAACTAAACATGTAAGTGAAAAGGTAGAGAGATAGAAAAGACCCTTCTAACGTCTTCCCACCAAAACAAGCAGGGACATTGTCTAAAGTATGAATGCTCTGCCTCGCCAGATAACAGAGCTATCTCCCCACATAAACACAGTAATCTGTTCTAAACACGTATATTACACCTCAATTCAGAGAAGGGCTTTGTCATTCTAAATGGGCAGAGCAACCCTTCTATAACAAACTAGCCTTGCTTTACCCCACTTTGCATAGAGCCTTCCCCCTACTTTGCAGAGAAATTCCCCCTTAATCAACTGGCCTGGCCTCCCTAAACAAACAGAGCTATTCTTTGTGATGAGACCAATGGATGAGACAGACAGCCACCCTGACTGGGAAGAGCACACAGAGAGAGATGAGATGAGAGATCTGATTAAGAGACTATTAATCTGCTAGTAATTGAAGCTGCGGTGAGTAAGTTGTGTTTAGTGCTGTGCTACATTATTGTGTTGGCTTTGTAGGGGAGGGGCACTATGCTAATCTACATCATTTATCAATGTCAAGAGACATGGGCAGTGTGCCAGCCAGTCAGATCAAAACACACACACGATAAACACACTTAAACACACTTATTTACACACGTAAATATTATTATTTATTTTTTTAAATACATTTTATCCCCTTTTTCTCCCCAAGTTCGTGGTATCCAATTGTGTTAGTAATTACTATCTTGTCTCATCTCTACAACTCCCGTACGGGCTCGGGAGAGACGAAGGTCTAAAGCCATGCATCCCCCGAAACACAACCCAACCAAGCCGCACTGCTTCTTAACACAGCGCGCCTCCAACCCAGAAGCCAGCCGCACCAATGTGTCAGAGGAAACACCGTGCACCTGGCGACCTTGGTTAGCGCGCACTGCGCCCAGCCCGCCACAGGAGTCGCTGGTGCGCGATGAGACAAGGATATCCCTACCGGCCAAACCCTCCCTAGCCCAGACGACACTAGGCCAATTGTGCGTCGCCCCACGAACCTCCCGGTCGCGGCCGGCTGCGACAAAGCCCGGGCGCGAACCCAGAATCTCTGGTGGCACAGCTAGCGCTGCGATGCAGTGCCCTAGACCACTGCGCCACCCAGGAGGCCCGATACCCACACTTTAACCAGAGAAACATGCTGTACATGTGTACACACATACTCTACAGTCTATACATAAACTATCAAAATAAAGAAAGTCGCACCCTCCATGTATAAACCAGCAATTGAATGGGTATTTACCAACGTTTCGGCATCGCTGTGCCTTCCTCAGGGCCAGTGTGTGACTTTCTTTATTTTGATAGTTTATAGTTTATTCGCCGTTAGTCAGCACCTCCACACAAACACATTTTTCTGGGTGTGCGCCAGCTCATGTTTTTTAATCACATAATAATATTCAAACATCAAATGCATGAAATGTTATGCAACACAAGTGAGGAAATTGGTCTAATTTTCGACATGATTCTGCTAGGGTAGTGCATTACAGCTTAGCTAGCTTGACAATCTTCTCAGTAATTGCCTTTAGCACAAATGTATGCCAGGTGTTTGTGTGAACATAACATATTTAAGATTTTTTTTTAAATATTTTCATAAAACCCTTAGCTTGAACATTAGCCAAGTATTTGCAGCTTTCTAAACCAGGGGTTGGAACCCGGTTCAGGGAACAGAACCGAAAACTGGAAAAGAACAAAAAAAATTAAGGAACAGAAACGGAACCTGGAACAAAAGTTATCCATACTGTTCTAGAACAGAAACATTATTTTAAAGGCATGGGAACCAGTTAATATCATTATTTTACATTCCAGGCATTTTTCAGTGGCATCTTGCGCCATAGGCTACACTTGTCTGTCCATCACGCATGTAATCAACTAGCTTGCCTGCTCTATCTGCACTGGTTGGTGAAGTAATTTGATGAGATAATTGTAAAATATATATATATTTCACAGGTTAAAAAAGGAACAGAAAGGAATGATATAAACCGGTACTTTTTGAGGGTTAAAAATGGTTCAGAACTTTATTTGCTGGTCGGAAGAGTGGAACGAAACAAAAACAATAGTGGTTCTGTTCAGAACCTTCCAACCCCTGGTTTAAAATACAATACATGTGTAATAAATGATATGTGCAAAATGCACAGTTCACCCTTCATTTAAAATAAGTGGAGGGGTTTCTCAGTGGAGAGGTCTTTGTAGGTGCAAAGAGAGTAGAGAGCTTGGACAGCGCCAGGAGGATGCAGAGAGTGGCATTATGGGAAGGTCACTGGGTGCTCCTATTTGGCCTCAGGTGACATCACTGAGCCCTATGCTAATAATGGAACCTCTGAATGGTAATGATGAGGTGGAGATGCTGTGGGCCCTTGCGACGGGGAGTATAAGAATGGATCCGAGACAAGATCACACAAACTCAATTTCCTTTCCTTTGTTACTGTGGCGTCTTCCTACATCCCTCACTTCACATGCCCATTACTAGGCTCTGGGCCTATAACTTGTCTCAGCTCCACTCATCAGATGTGGCTGGGCCACTCTAGGGCCCGCTCTCTGAGATCCGAGCTCAGTTTCTTCCAGTCCTCATCTCCTCTCCTTCTCTTCCAATATGCAATATCTTCTCTCCATCAGCTCTAAATAAAATAAATAAAAAATTATCCTTTTACTCTCTCTTCTGCCATTCCCTCTTACTCTTCCATTACATCCCTCTAATCCTCCTATTCCTCTTGTTTCTCCAGGCAAATGCACACACACACACACACACACACACACACACACACACACACACACACACACACACACACACACACACACACACACACACACACACACACACACACACACACTAACGCCTTGACTACTATGTACTATTGTATTGAACTCATGAACTACTTTGTGTCTGATCCCAGCAGTCAGGCACTAGTGTGTCTGTCTCAGTCAGCCAGCTGAGCTGTTGTGTACGTTTGGAGATTGACTGAATCTTTGAGTGAGTGTGTTTTCCGGCAGTGGAGGCGTGAATAAGTAAATGAACAAGTGGTTGGAGCATCACTGCGAGGTTAGAATCATCCACATGAGTACTCTGCTCAGCAGAGACAAACAACACATTACACAGTAATAACGACATATATGAAAACAGACATACACAGGCATGTGATACACACAAAACACATGACAGTAACACACAATTAATGTAAGCAATAACATAGAATGGACAGAAAACATACCCTCTCTCAAATGAATATGCATGACCCCCCCGAATATGCATGCCTTTTGGCCTACATTATCTAAACACGTCTGAGAAATGTATTAAGTGTTACCGCTCCACTTAATTCTAACCTGGAGTCAGTAGTTCATACAATTCATATTGGAAGAAGAGGATGGGAGGTGAAAAACGTCTATTTGAGGTGGTGTGTGTGTGTGTGTTTTTTTGCTTGGAGAGACAAGAGGAATAGGAGGATTAGAGGGATGTAATGGAAGAGTAAGAGGGAATGGCAGAAGAGAGAGTAAAAGGACAATAATGATGATATTCAGAGCTGATGAAGAGAAGAGAAAGAGATTGCATATTGGAAGAGATGGAGACCCACCGGGCACAGAAGTCCATTCAACGTCTATTCCACATTGGTACAACTTAATTTTGTTGAAATGACGTGGAAACAACATTGATTCAACCAGTGTGTGCCCAGTGGGAAGGTGATGAGGACTGAAAGAAATTGAGCTTGGATCTCAGAGAGCTGGCCCAGCCACAGGTTCTGGGCCCAGGGAGCCTAGTGAGTGTTAAAGACAGGCTTACCAACTGCAGTTACCGCAGGCCACAGTGGCTCAAAAGCACATAGGGCACTACCACCATCTGGTTAAGCATCTCTTCAAAGCAACATGGGCCTACTGCCAACCTTCATCCATTGCCTCACACACAATACATCTCTCATATGAATCACTCGAAGTAGCACCACATCCATCTTATATTCTTCATCTAACATATAGCTATTACTGCATTATTACCTCCACCTGTGTTGCAGATCTGAAATAGTATTTTTGGATGTAGTTAATAAATAATTGATGTATTTGGTATATGCACTAGATCCACTCCAGAGTGATGATGTAATAGCTATTAGTAATATATTCTCTAAAGTCCATCTTTGACTTTCACTTCGATGGGACTCAGAGAATCAAACAACTATCTCAGCTCCACATCCACAGACATTAAATAAGGTATTTTAGATACATTAGTGTCTCTCTTATAGACATTTCAGTTTGTTCCAATAATTATATTCTGCATATTCTGGAACCATCAAATGTTTCATTTCAAATACCTACATGTTTTATTGTAAATACTTTCCCCTCTGTGTCATTCATCCCAATGCCTTCATTTCAGTGCATCATTTCTCCCATAATGGCAATATTCAGACCGATCTGAAATGCCATTTAAAAGACAAAGACTGCCTCCATACAGAACTCTTTCAATTACCGATAAACCAACTCATCCACCAGTGGTTCGACATTTTCTCAGTTCCAAGTCTATATCACTGCCAATTCCACAGCCCACATTTCAATTGCAATTTGAATTCCATTAGTGGTATAGAGAGCCCACATAGTAAATACAATATAATAGATTATCAATTTGTTGCCATTATAATTTAATACATTATTTCTGAGGTCCAGCAGGTGTTTTTGTTTCACCTAGTCGCCAGTGATGGCACTAGCCTCACTGTTTATTGATCGGAGTTAGGCGCATTTGGTGCCGTTATACTTGAGGACAGAGAATATGTATTTCACAGCATTTTGTGTGCAGGTTGATTGGCAACATCTAATGCACATCTTGAAACCGTGGCGTACCTTTCATCCAGTCCACCACTTGACTCGAACTCCACTTGCTCACAGGCTCCATGACCAGAGCCATTGTATAAGTTTTTCAGGTCTAGCCTGACAAAAGAAACGCTCCAACAAGCCCAAAATTCTCAAATGTTTGGTTCTGTAATCCGTTTTCCTTTTTTATAACAACGACGAAGGAGGTCCAACGGATCCGAGACTACGTTATTTTCTGGGTGGCTTGATTCGAGTCGGATAGAGTTATAGACATTCCTCTGCGGTTGGTGCTTGTTGTGTTGTGCGCTCGAATAGCTCATGTCAGGCTGCTGCACGATTCTGGTGGCACCGTCCGCGACCCTCTCGCCAATTCATCTCATACTATCCTAAAGAGAAGGCATGTAGTGGCGTCTGTGGGTTTATTTCCCAGTCGCACGGTGCGGTCCACGCATTCTCCTTCTAGACTGCTACCACCCATCTGTGAGTCACACAAGCGCTTGCAAGCTCCCCCTCCCTCTCCCTCTCCCCCTCCCCCTCATCAGACGAACGTTCACTGTATGTATCTCCCTCCTCTTTCTCTCCCTCTCGCCCATGTTTCCCTCGCGCCTTTGTCGTTGCTCACGCCTCCATCATACAAGCAAGCGCAGCCAAGTGGAAACGACGCTCGTAACTGAAGCGAGGATACTGTAATATCTCCTTCTCTTATTCTAATCTTCTGGGAAGCAAGATTTAGGCATTCAATAAAACATTAATTGATCTGGTTAATTAACATTATGAAAGAGAAGAACGAGCCAGTTGCAATGTATTTGTATTTTTATTTGAAATAACAGATAATCAATTTAATAGCACAAGATGTATAATAATATGAAATACTTGCACCTCTATACGTTATGAGTTTTTATTGAAAGCTTCTGATAAAAGCCTATTAAATATCAATGGGGCAATCTGCAATTGCTGCTACATTCATTTTTGGACTTAGGTAGGGTATGGGTTACCTTATTATAAGATAATAATGAAAGTATGGGCGTTTATTTTAATTAATTATTAACATGAACTAATTATCCTTGCTTAAAGGGAAAATCTATAATTGCTACATAGATTTTTAGACTATAAATGAATGATACAATAAATTACCAAATGTATGTGGACACCTGCTCACCGAACATCTTATTCCAAAATCAGGGGCATTAATATGGAGTTAACCCCCCTTTGCAGCTATAACACCCTCCACTCTTCTGGGAAGGCTTTCCACTAGATGTTGGAACATTGCTGCGGGAACTTGCTTCCAGTTCATCCCAAAAGTGTTCGATGAGGTTGAGGTCAGGGCTCTGTGCAGGACAGTCAAGTTCAGTCACAGTGATCTTGACAAACCATTTCTGTATGGACCTCGCTTTGTGCATGGGGGCATTGTCATGCTGAAACAGGAAAGAGCCTTTCCCAAACTGTTGGCACATAGTTGGAAGCACAGAAATCCTCTAGAATCTCATTGTGTGCTGTAGCGTTAAGATTTCCCTTCACTGGAACTAATGAAAAACAGCCCCAGACCATTATTTATCCTCCACCAAACTTTACAGTCAGCACTATGCACTCGGGCAGGTAGCGTTCTCCTGGCATCTGCCAAACCCAGATTTGTCCGGCAGACTTCCAGATGGTGAAGCGTGATTCATCACTACAGAGGACGCGTTTCCACTGCTCCAGAGTCCAATGGCGGCGAGCTTTACACTACTCCAGACGATGCTTGGTATTGCGCATGGTGATTTTAGGCTTGTGTGCGGCTGCTTGGCCATGGTAACCTATTTCATGATGCTCCCGATGAACAGTTCTCGTGCTGACGTTGCTTCCAGAGGCAGTTTGGAACTTGGCGGTGAGTGTTGCAACAGAGAACAGACGATTTTTACGTGCTATGCGCATCAGCACTCGGCGGTCCCGTTCTGTGAGCTTGTGTAGCCTACCACTTGTTGGCTGAGTCGTTGTTGCTCTTAGAAGTTTCCTCTTCACAATAAGAGCACTTACAGTTGACTGGGGCAGCTCTAGCAGGGCAGAAATTTGACGAACTGACTTATTGGAAAAGTGGCATCCTATGACGATGCCACGTTGAAAGTCACTGAGCTCTTCAGTGAGGCCATTCTACTGCCAATGTTTGTCTATGGAGATTGCATGGCTGTGTGCTTGATTTTATACACCTGTCAGCAACAGTGTGGCTGAAATAGCCAAATCTACTAATTTAACAGGGTGTCCACATACTTTTGTATACATACTTTTGTAAATCTATTAATTCTTGAAGAATATAACTTGTAGATGCTCATGAGCTAAGTTCATCTGTTGTAACCCATCAGAGCCTGGGTCTTGCAAGGCACGCCCAGTTCGCTGAGAATTGAGAGCGCTGGTGGCTGGCACATCACATAGATTACACTCCCTATTTAACATATCCACCAACAGACTCAAGACGCAGTCGAGACTACAATGAATCTCTTTGACATAACAAAGACATCCCACTCACTCAGGTGGAAGCTATAGAAGACTGCCATGAATGCATCCCACTACCACAATATGAATAGGCTTACCATAGGTTGAGATGCTGCCTCATGAAGTAGGCCTATAGAAACAACAAACTCAGATTACTTTGAAGTGGTTTTGCTTTACTGGTGGTTTGGTATAATGTGCATACTGTATGTGGCCTTGGCAAGATGTGATGTAATACACCTGTGCACTGAACAATTCTAAATCATATGAATTCGTTAATTAATAATCTAGTCTAAAGCAGGGACACAGCCACTTCAGAATCCTCAGTATTGGTAGTTAGGCTGTTGTGAGGAAGTTTCTACTCAGAGAGCTGAGCCTCACTCACAGCCTTAGCCAGCACACTAGCCCCAAATGCACAATACCTCTGTCAGAGAGCCTATAGAGCGTTGATAGAGAGAGAGACTATGGAGCATAGAGAGAGACGTGTCATCAGAACAAAGAGCAACTCTTTTCCCATAACCCCTGACCTGGGCACAATATCACAGGCTGTTCAGACTTTGCTCAGTCTTTTTTTCAGTCTATGCTCCGGTCTGGTTAAATCTGAGGTGAAGTTAGAAACTATCATGTTATTCATGTAACAGGAATGTTTGTTCCGTACAGAATCATGGCACAACAAAGAGTCTAGGTTTCTAAAATGCCTTGAAGACTAATTCTCAGTGATATCAATCAAGATGTATATAAAAAAAGTAGTGTTTGAAGTCTGAGGATATACAGCAAACAAGGGACAAGACATAAGATATTAAATAGGCCTCTCTTAGGACAAGCTGTTAACCAAGTCTTGCTATGTTAAATCAAAGCATCTTGGCTTGTTCTTTGTTTGGTTTATGTAAGTTTAGCGATGGTTCCTGTCCCTCTGCCACACCCCCATGGGTATGTGAACACATTTGCTCTGTGTGGGGGTATCGTTGTCAGCATCTCTGACAAATTTAATCCAAAGAATGTGTCATCTGCATTGCAAGGCGGGCATGTGAAATACCATAGCCTTACAGCTGTTCAGTCCATGTGGTCCTTGCAAGTTATGAATGGATGGGCTTTTATGTCGCTATTATTTTTCCCATTATCTGTGAAGAATTTATATCCTTGGGGAAGGAAGCTCTCTCCTCTCTCCAGCTATTATTACTCTGCCCTCGTAGACTCGTACCTGTCCCTGTCCTCTGAGTGGGTGTGAGCCGAAATGGGTCGGAGTCTACATCCAAAAGTCTGTTAGGTGTCTTTGAATGATTTGTGAACTAAGTTGTAATTCATAATATTACTGGTATTTTGGGAAATACTGTATGTCCAAAAACAGTTGTATACAATTTCAGAGCAGACGAAGAGCCACTTTCAAAACACATTAGGCTAATTCAGCCAATTCTGATCTTTTTCCACTAATTGGTATTTTGACGAATCACAAAGATCAGAATTGAGATACCTGTCTAAATGCAGCCTTTGAGTCATACAGAAATTAGTGAGCACATATTTCACAGTAGGTTAAATGTTTGTTCCAGTTGATCAAACATGACAGTGCATTTTCAGCTGACTTGTAGTTCTCTTATAGTTATCCTAATGAAAACAGTTAATAGGATAGCATTGTATATCATTTTAATCAGCCCACATCCATGAATATTTACATGTACGTATCCATTTTAAATGTTTGAAGATTAAATATTGCAATTAAGGATCAAAACATAATCAGAAGTCAGTGTTTCTGACAGCTATAGATATATTTATATATCTGGCACACCTGGCTCATTTGGTTGTGTATTCTACATCACTACGAACCTTTAAAGATTTTATTGGGCATACTACAGTTATATTTCATACATGTATGGTCATGCGAAACTGATCCAATAAGACCCCATTGAGTTGTTTGGAGACCATATTGGAAAATGGCTTCTGTGGGGTTAATTTGTGAATCCTGTGATGGCCCTGTATCTACAAATCCATATTCTAGCTGTGAGTGTGCAATTTGGTGCCTCCATCTGCTAACAATCTGATGTCAATGGCACAATATGAGTGATTTTTAACAATAGTTGTAGTTAGTGCTTTTAAAGTTGGTTATTTTAGCTATAATTTGAAAGGTAATTTCATGACCTTTCAGAACCACTTGTCAAGCAAAGTTCAGAATGTATCAGGGTTCTCTTTTTAAAGCAATTTATAAAGGTAATTCTCATACCCTAGGGGTCAAAGGTCATACAGGGCCTTCACAAAGTACTCCGAAAGTATTTTTCCACATTTTGTTAGGTTCTTTCATTCTTCTACAATTGATTAAATTGTTTTTTCCCCTCACAATACAATACCCCATAATGACAATGCAAAAAATGTTTTTTAATAAACGGAAATATCACATTTTCATAATTATTCAGACCCTTTACTCAGTACTTCGTTCAAAAATCAAATCAAACTTTATTTGTGACATGCGCCGAATACAACAAGTATAGACCTTACCGTGAAATGATTCCTTACAAGCCCTTAACCAACAGTGCAGTTCAAGAAGAGTTAAGAAAATATTTCCCAAATAAACTATGGTAAAAAATAATCAAAAGTAACACAATGACATAACAGTAATGAGGCTATATACAGGTACAGGTACCGAGTCAGTGTCGGGGGGGGGGGGGGGGGGGGGGGGTCAATGTAATAGTCACGTGGCCATTTGATTAGTTGTTCAGCAGTTTTATGGCTTGGGGGTAGAAGCTGTTAAGGAGCCTTTTGATCCCAGACTTGGGGCTCCGGTACCTCTTGCCGTTCGGTAGCAGAGAAAACAGTCTATGACTTGGGTGACTGGAGTCTCTGACAATTTTATGAGCTTTCCTCTGACACCGCCTATTGTATAGGTCCTGGATTGCAGGAAGCTTGGCCCCAGTGATGTACTGGGCCGTGCGCACTAACCTCTGTAGCGCTTTAGGGTCAGATGCCGAGCAGTTTCCATACCAGGCAGTGATGCAACCGGTCAGGATGCTCTCAATGGTGCAGCTGTAGAACTTTTTGAGGATCTGGGGACCCATGCCAAATCTTTTCAGTCTCCTGAGGGGGAAAAGGTTTTGTCGTGCCCTCGTCACGACTGTCTTGGTGTGTTTGGACCATGATAGATCGCTGGTGATGTTGACACCAAGGAAGGAACTTGAAACTCTCGACACGCTCCACTACAGCCCCTTTGATGTTAATGGGGGCCTGTTCGGCCAACCTTTTCCTGTAGTCCACGATCAGCTCATTTGTCTTGGGAGAGGTTGTTGTTCTGGCAGCACACTGCCAGTTCTCTGACCTCCTCTCTATAGGCTGTCTCATCATTGACAGTGTTCAGGCATACCACTGTTCGTCGTCAACAAACTTAATGATGGTGTTGGAGTCGTGTTTGGCCACGCAGTCGTGGGTGAACAGGGAGTACAGGAGGGGACTAAGTACACACCCCTGAGGGGCCCCAGTGTTGAGGATCAGCATGGCAGATGTGTTGTTGCCTACCTTTACCACCTGAGGGTGGCCCGTCAGGAAGTCCAGGGTCCAGTTGCAGAGTTTCTAAGTCCCAGGGTCCTTAGCTTAGTGACAAGCTTCATGGGCACTATGGTGTTGAACGCTGAGCTGTAGTCAATGAACAGCATTCTCACATAGGTGTTCCTTTTGTCCAGGTGGGAAAGGGCAGTGTGGAGTGCGATTCAGATTGCATCATCTATGGATTTGTTGGGGCGGTATGCGAATTGGAGTGGCTCTAAGGTATCCAAGAGGCTGCTGTTGATGTGAGCCATGACCAGCCTTTCAAAGCACTTCATGGCTACCAACGTGAGTGCTCCGGTGCGGTAATCATTTAGGCAGGTTACCTTCGCTTCCTTGGGCACTGGGACTATGGTGGTCTGCTTGAAACAGGTATTACAGACTCAGTCAGGGAGAGGTTGAAAATGTCAGTGAAGACACTTGCCAGTTGGTCCAGGCATGCTTTGAGTACACGTCCTGGTAATCCATCTGGCCCCGCGGCTTTGTGAATGTTGACCTGTTTAAAGGTCTTGCTCACATCGGCTACGGAAAGCGTTATCACACAGTCATCCAGAACAGCTGGTGCTCTCGTGCATGCTTTAGTGTTGCTTGTCTCGAAGCGAGCATTAATGGCATTTAACTCGTCTGGAAGGCTCACGTCACTGGGCAGCTTGCATCTGGGTTTCCCTTTGTAGTACGTAATAGTTTTCAAGCCCTTCCACATCCAACGAGCATCAGAGCCGGTGTAGTAGGATTCAATTTTAATCCTGTATTGATGCTTTGCTTGTTTGATGGTTCGTCTGAGGGCATAGCGGGATTTTTTTATACGCGTCCGGATTAGTGTCCCGCTCCTTGAAAGCGGCAGCTCTAGCCTTTATCTCAATGTGGATGTTGCCTGTAATCCATGGCTTCTGGTTGGGATATGTACGTACGAACACTGTGGGGACGACGTCGTCGATGCAGTTATTGATGAAGCCGATGACTGAGGTGGTATACTCCTCAATGCCGTTGGATGAATCCCGGAACATATTCCAGACTATGCTAGCAAAACTATCCTGTAGCGTAGCATCAGCGTCATCTGACCACTTCCGTATTGATACTTCCTGCTTTAGTTTTTGCTTGTAAACAGGAATTAGGAGGATAGAATTATGGTCAGATTTGCCAAATGGAGGGCATGGGAGATCTTTGTATGCATCTCTGTGTATGGAGTAAAGGTGGCCTAGAGTTTTTTCCCTCTGGTTGCACATGTGACATGCTGATAGAAATTTGGTAAAACTGATTTAAGTTTGCCTGCTTTAAAGTCCCTGGCCACTAGGAGCGCCGCTTCTGAGTGAGTATTTTTTTGTTTGCTGGCCTTATAGAGTTGGTTGAGTGCGGTCTTAGTGCCAGCATCGGTCTGTGGTGGTAAATAGACGGCTACGAATATTATAGATGAGAACTCTCTTGGTAGATAGTGTGGTCCACAGCTTATCATAAGGTACTCTACCCCAGGTGAGCAATACCTCAAGACTTCTTTAATATTAGACATTGCACACCAGCTGTTATTGACAAAAAGACACACACACCCACCCCTAGTCTTACCAGACGTAGCCGCTCTGTTCTGCCAGTGCATTGAAAATCTCTCCAGCTCTATATTATCCGTGTTGTTGTTCAGCCACGACTTGTGAAACATAAAATATTACAGTTTTTAATGTCCCGTTGGTAGGATAATCTTAATCGTAGATCATCAATTTTATTTTCCAATGATTGCATGATAGCAAGTAGGATGGCAGTGGGAGTTTACTCGCTCGCCTACAGATTCTCAAAAGGCAGCCTGATCTGCGTCCTCTTTTCCTTCATCTTTTCTTCACGCAAATGACTGGGATCTGGGCTTGTTCCCAGGAGAGCAGTATATCTTTCTCGTCGGACTCATTAAAGGAAAAAGCTTCTTCCAGTTCGTGGTGAATAATCCCAGTTCTGATGTCCAGAAGTTATTTTCGGTCATAAGAGATGGTAGCAGCAACATTGTATACAAAATAAGTCAAATAATAAGTTACAAACAACAACAAAAAACTAACTAAATAGCACAATTAGTCACGGGCATGTAAAACGTCAGCCATCCTCTTTGGTGCCATCTTAAACTTGAAGCACCTTTGACAGCGATTACAGCTTCGAGTCTTCTTTATGTTTGACGCTATAAGCTTGGAACACCTGTATTTGGGGAGTTTCTCCCATTCTTCTCTGCAGATCCTCTCAAGCTCTGTCAGGTTGGATGGGGTGCGTTAGCACATAGCTATTTTCAGGTCTCTTCAGAGATGTTCGATCGGGTTCAAGTCTGGGCTCTGGCTGGACCACTCAAGGACATTCAGAGACTTGTCCCAAAGTTACTCCTGTGTTGTCTTGGCTGTGTGCTTAGGGTCGTTGTCCTGTTGGAAGGTGAACTTTCGCCTCAGTCTGAGATCCTGAGTGCTCTGGAGCAGGTTTTCATCAATGATTTCTCTGTACTTTAATCCGTTCTTCTTCGCCTCAATCATGACTAGTCTCCCAGTCCCTGCCGCTGAAAAACATCCCCCCAGCATGATGCTGCCTCCACCATGCTTCACCGTAGGGATGGTGCCAGGTTTCCTCCAGATGTAACGCTTCGCATTCAGACCAAAGAGTTCAATCTTGGTTTCATCAGACCAGATAATCTTGTTTCTCACGGTCTGAGAGTTTTTAGGTGCCTTTTGGCAAACTCCAAGCGGGCTGTCATGTGCCTTTTACTGAGGAGTGGCTTCTGTCTGGCCACTCTACAATAAAGGCCTGATTGGTGGAGTGCTGCTTAGATGGTTGTCCTTCTGGAAGGTTCTCCCATCTCCACAGAGGAACTCTGTTGCTCTGTCAGAGTGATCCTTGGGTTCTTGTTCACCTCCCTGACCAAGGCCCTTCTCCCCCGACTGCTCAGTTTGAAAGAGTCTATGAAGTCTTGGCAGTTCCAAACTTCTTCCATTTACGAATGCCACTGTGTTCTTTGGAGCCTCCATTGCTGCAGAAATTTCTGGTACCCTTCCCCAGATCTGTGCCTCGACACAATCCTGTCTCAAAGCTCTACGAACAATTTCTTCGACCTCATGGCTTGGTTTTTGCTCTGACATGCACTGTCAACTGTGGAACCTTATGTAGACAGGTGTGTGCCTTTCCAAATCATATCCAATCAATTGAATTTACCACAGGTGGACTCCAAGTTGTAGAAACATCTCAAGGATGATCAGTGGAAACACGATGCACCTGAACTCAATTTCGAGTCTCATAGCAAAGGGTCTGAATATTTAGGTAAATAAGGTAAATATAAGGTAAAGTCTGTTTTGTATTTTTTATAAATTTGAAAACAATTCTAAAAACCTGTTTTTGCTTTTGTCATTATGCTATAGAATTTTTTACATTTGTTTAATCAATTTTAGAATAAGGCTGTAACGTAACAAAATGTGGAAAAAGTCAAGGGGTCTGAATAAATTCATTAGGCCCTAATCTATGGATTTCACATGAATGGGAATACAGATATGCATCTGTTGGTCACAGATACCTTGGGAAGTGGATCAGAAAACCAGTCAGTATCTTGTATGACCACCATTTGCCTAATGCAGCGCGACACATCTCCTTCGCATAGAGTTTGATCAGGCTGTTGCAAAGTTGCTGGATATTGTCGGGAACTGGAACATGGTGTCGTACATGTCAATCCAGAGCATCCCAAACATGCTCAATTGGAGACAAATCTGGTGAGTATGCAGGCCATGGAAGAACTGGGACATTTTCACAATTCCAGGAATTGTGTACAGATCCTTTCGACATGGGGCCGTGCATTATCATACTGAAACATGAGGTGATTGCGGCGGATGAATTGCACGGCAATGGGCCTCAGGATATCATCACGGTATCTCTGTGCATTTAAATTGCCATCGATAAAATGCAATTGTGTTCATTCGCCGTAGCTTATGCCTGCCCACACCATAACCCCACCGCCACCATAGGGCACTCCGTTCACAACGTTGACATCAGCAAACTACTTGTATTTAATTGTGCTAAACTTTGGGAATATCTATTTTTTTAACACTCTAGTGCAGTACAACAGTTTTTCACACAGCATTGCAACCGCCTTTGAATTTTTCTTTTGATAATTTGTGGTATTTTATTGTTATTATTAGTATTATTATTATTTATACCAACATTTATTTTGAAAGTTTACACTAATACTGCCATGCTGACAGCTATTGTGTAGGTTAGATTTCAAGAAATACACTTTTAACAAAATACAAATATATCGCTGGAATTACTCAATAGAGTCTGCAAAAACTTAAATTGAACTCTTGTGTTGAGTGATGGGTTTAATACAGAGTGCTCCTTACTCAACCCACTCCATTCACTGCAATGTACATGGGATACACATTTGGTTGTAGAGAGAAAAATACAGCTGTCTCAGCTAAAGCGGGGTGGAAAATATTCATTAGGGTCTCTACTAACCAAATATAGTTTGTTTTTGAGGGAGGCTGTGTCACACGACCTGCTGCTGGCTTTTTACTCCACCCCTTCCATAGCACCCAACGCAAGACACTATATATTAAATACATATTGGGTTGTAGAGAGAACTTTTCTACCTGTCTCAGCTTTTTTTTTTTTTACCAGGCAAGTCAGATAAGAACAAATTCTTTCCGCAACATTCTTTCCGCAATATTAAGCTGATCCACCCCTTTAAATTTAAATAAAAATAATAATAAAAAAAATAACAAATTCTTATTTACAATGACGGCCTACCCCGGCCAAACCCTAACCCGGACAATGCTGGGCCAATTGTGCGCTGCCCTATGGGACGTCCAATCACGGCCGGTTGGGATACAGCCTGGAATCGAACAAGGGTCTGTAGTGACGCCTCCAGCACTGAGATGCAGTGCCTTCGACCGCTGCGCCACTCGGGAGCAAAATCTCAGCTAATGGGAGGGGGCGGAGAAGTGCAGCTGGATATGTATGACACAGTCCCCCTCCAAAACTAATCATACTGAGTATTTCCCACCTAACTTTAGCTGAGACAGGTAGAAAAGATCTCTCGACAATCCAATAGGTATTGTATCGGGGGCTATGTAGGGGGTGGAGTAAAAAGCCAGCAGCAGGCCATGTGACATAGCCCCCTCAAAAACGAATCATATTTGGTTAGTAGACACTAATAATTATTTCCCACGCCTTTAGCTGAGACAGGTAGTAAAGTTTTCTCTCTACAGTTCAATGTACTTAACATACCAGTGTCAACATTGTATTTTTTCATTATTGGTCTTTAAATAATAATAATTTAAAACCATATTTTTTATTTGTTTTCATAAATTACTTATCACCTTTTCTTGTTGGCACAATACAAGTGGCCATTGATATACCATTCAATATTTTTTTTTATCAGCTAATGATATTACAATGTGGGCTTTTATTTTGAAGGTTTCATCATTAAAAAGAAAGAAAGTGACATCATCGTTATGCTACTGGCAAAATAGTACCAAAGATTTTTATGACTAAACAAAGATAGACCACAGCCTGTCATTTCAAATGGGAACAAATTAGCCATAGTGGGCAGAACAAGCAAGGACGTGGGCAGAGCCAAGCTTGAACTAGCAAGACCTTATTGGCCCGTTCTAGACAATATTTGCATATTTCCGTTGGGGAACGCCTATTCTGTGAAGTGCGCGTGTGCAATAACTAAATTCGCCTTTGCACTTCTTCTCAACAACGCAATTTTGTGGAACTTTGGCAAAGGGCAAAGTTCACAAAACTTAGTCCACTCTGTTTATAACAGATTGTAGTTCTGGGAACAGAAAAATTGAGATCAAACGTTTAATCGATGAGTATATTATTAGAATGTCGGCCAAATGTATCTGGTTCCATCTTCTCCCACTGCTGGCTATTGGGCTTCCTCTCTACCATATTTGGTAGTGAGTGGAAACGTCAACCGGATGCTTCACATTTAAACATCCGGTGAAATGTCTGTCTCATTGTTATATCTGTGATAATACTTTACTGTTCCTGTTTGTCGGAGTCAAAAGTTAGTGCGGCCCTGTCTGTGGTCTATATTTAGCATTTTAACCGGGAACATTTGCCGTTTATTAGCTCTAGGGTTATGTTACGTGTATTTTGAACGCGTACACATTATGTTTTAGTAAAGTGAGTCGCCATAAATGAGGCAAACAGGTGAATTTAGTAGGCCAGAGGTTTAAAACAAGCTCGCCTCGGAATAGAAAGCTTCGATATTTTCAGCTTTTTTTCTTGGTAAGAGTGACCTATTCGCAAGTCGCAACAAGTCTGTAATTGTTATAGAATTACTTATGATAATGGTAAAAATGTGATCGACTGGTATGCGTGTTTTTTTTAATTTTCTTGCAGCACAGGTCTACTGTCTGGCAACATTCAATTAGCCATTGACGTCAGACTTTGAACTGTGACCCGGAACCTGTACACCTGAGGTCCTCCAGGATGGCTGGGCGAGGCCCTGACACGATGGAGCATGATGGAGGGGAAACTATATCAGATGTCAGTTTTCCCTTGGGAGAGGGTGTGTCTGATGAGGGAGAGGAGGATTTCTATGTGCCTGAGAGGAGACCCTCCCTGGACCTGGGAGATGGCCTGAGACCCATGGACACTACTCACTGGTGAGACACTGACCATACCACAACACATGTCATGTGCCCAGAATTAAGCTTGATCCTTTCCCCATCCTCAATCATTCATAGTTTGTGTGTGTGTTTGGCAGGCATGATGTGGAAAGGGCTAAATCCCCAGTCCACAGCTACAATTCTGTAAACAGTGATACCCAATTCTGGCCATCTGATGAACTGGATGAAGAAACTGAGCTGTCTGCTACTAGGTACACTGAAACATGTTGATTTATAGACTCATACACTTACATTAACATACAGTAAAATGAAAAGAATTCCATCACACAAAAAATACATACACTTGCATTACATTTCTTTACAAAGTATTAACACGAACCAGGAACACAGACCGTTAAAGGACTACAGTACGTGAACATATTTGTTATATTATGTGGACAACGGCTCCTTGAAGCAGCACTAGTTCACTACTGCTGATGATTAATTCATTTTCCATGTTCTATTTAGAGTCCAGCTGGAAAGAAGAGAGTCTTACTCCAGCGGCTACTCTGTGGACAGTGATGACTGTGAGACCAGAACCAGGAAGTAAGAAAAGTCATCCATGTTTGATCAGGCACAGTCAGGATGCAATCTGTTGAAGTGTGTTATTAGGGTGTAATTATACATATTTTTTCCTGAGTATAGTGTGGGTGTTGGTGCATGTATGTCCATTTGTTTACAAATGGTCAAATCTGTGGATAGGCTAGTATGTGTTTACACTAGTATGTGTTGCAATATTTCATCTTCCACCGCCTCTCCAGGTCTCAAGACACAGCACCTAAAGAAGAGGGTCCAGCAGTGGAACTTCCAAGACCAGAGCTGATCAAAAACCCAGACGAGAAGAGACACCCTGCTCTGACTGTAGACTTCACCTTCAAGGTGGGCTCACACTTCACTCTAGGTGACGTACTGTATGTTCAGCAACACATGTCAACATGTCCCTAAAGTTAAGTGTAGTGGATGAGAATTGCTTTTCTCTTGTTTTAATTGTATTCTGTGGACCACAGGCCATCAGGAAGACATTGGAGAAACTGGGGAAGGATGATTTGAGGACATTTAAGATCACGCTGTGGAAGCGCTACCCAGAGTCATTCAGCTCTCCTCCCCAGGGCATGGACATGGTGGACCTGGTGGATAGACTGCTGGAGTTTTATGACCTAGAGGTGGCCCTGCAGCTCACCAAGGCCCTGCTGAAGGACATGGGCCTCAAACGCCTGGATGCCTACCTCACAGACCTCTGCAAGAAAAGTATGCACGTTGGCTTTTTCATTTGATTCATGTAATATAATGATAAAATAACAAAAACGTATACTTTGAGTTATGATAGGGTAATAGTTGAGCTATGCTCATGAGGCATTTATACGTTATACAGTACTTAAAGAACTAATGAGTTATACACAAATTGTTAATTTAAATGGCCATTGAACAGGAAATCTAGTAGACTGTGCCTTTTTTAATGTCTGTTTTCCCTGTTCTCTCTGTGCAGATGAGGTGCGTTATGAGCTGAGAGACACTCTGTTGAGGAAGTATAGCTGGATGTGTGAGGGCGTTGCCCAGCAGGGAGAGCATAAGGCCTTTGATAGTATCTTTAATGAGCTCTACATAACAGACCGAGGCAATGCTGGGCCCAACATCGAGCACGAGGTCAGAAAGATCGACAAGCTGTCCACCAATCGCAAGGAAGAGAAGCGGATAACCTGTAGCCAGATCTTTGACCCCGATGTGATCTATGAGAAGCATGTGAGCCATATAGTGACCAACGGCATCGCCGGGGTAGGGAAGTCTGTGGCCGTGCAGAAGTTCATCATGGACTGGGCAGAGGAGCGCGAGCACAATCATGTCTACTTCCTGTTCCCACTGCCCTTCAAAGAGCTCAACCTCATGCTGAACCTGAAGATCAGCCTCCTGGAGATCGTCCACACTCTCTACCCCGAGACCAAGGTGCTGCCCACCTTCGAGTGCGATGAAGGCAAGGTCATGTTCATCTGTGACGGGCTGGACGAGTATGCACATTCCCTGGACTTCCACCGCACCGAGACTTGGTGTGACAGCACTGAACCAGCCCCCATGCACGTGGTGGTAACCAACCTGATTAGGGGCAATCTGCTCCCCTCGTCTCTCCTCTGGATCATCTCTCGCCCCCTTACCTCCAGTCGGCTGCCCCCAGAGTCTGTGCACCAGGTGTTGGAGGTCCGTGGCTTCACCAACGAACAGAAGGAAGAGTACTTCAGGAGGAGGTTTCAGGACCCGGCGCAGGCCGATAAGGTGATTGCCCACCTGACCTCCTGCAAGACCCTCCACATCATGTGCCATCTGCCCATGTTCTGCTGTGTGGTGCGGGATGTTTTCCAGCACACGTTTAGGGAGAAGGGGCCGGATGCAGAGCTGCCCAAGGGGCTGACCCTGATGTACACTCGCCTGCTGCTGGTGCACCTGCATGTGCGTGGTGCCAGGGGCTCAGCCTCCCGCACCCCGCAAGAGGAGAGGGACTTCCTGATGAACCTGGGCAAGTTAGCCTTTACGATGCTGGAGAAAAAACAGATGGTCATTGGCAAGGCCACCTGGAAGGACTGCGGGGTGGATGTCGCTGAGGCTGTCACCAAGAGTGGCCTGTGCATTGAGTTCCTGATCGAGCAGTTTGTCATGTACCAGGAGAGGATCCAGACCTTCATCCACCCCACCATCCAAGAATACCTGGCTGCCCTTTACGTGTTCCTCACCTGGAGGTGTATGGGGCAGAACGTCCTGCAGCAGCCGCGGAATAGCAAGTTCTCACGCATGTTCAAGGACCCCGGGTTGCTGGACATGCACCGCAGTGCTATAGAGAGAAGCTTACAGAACCCCGATGGAAACCTGGATGTCTTCCTGCGCTTCCTGTTGGGCATGGCCCAGACGGCCAATCAGGAGCTGCTACAACGCTTCCTACCCGAAATGAACAAATGCTCGTCGGCCTCTGAGGAGACAGCCGCCATTATCAGGAAGAAGATTAAAGAGAACCACTACCCTGACAGGAACGCCAACCTGCAGTGCTGCCTGGACGAGCTTGGTGTTGGTGCTGAAGCTCCCAAACGCAGCCGCTCAAACTCTGTGAAGAGCCACTGACTGACAATACTCTGACTACAGTATTTATAAAGATGTATATATTAGGTTTGAAATATGGGTTGTATAGTTAGACAAACTTAAGGGAATTGGGGGAAAAAGATATGGATACTTCAGGGTTGCTTTGTAACAATACTTAACTGTGGTAGTAAGTGGAAATTTGTCATGAGAAGTAGCCACAAGGTGGCAGTAGCATTACACTACTATACTACTGAGACACAGGCAGTAAAGTCACTCAGCTACTGTGAGGGGTTATAAAAAGAGTAAAAGGGATGTGACAAATTACATAGGCAGTCAGTCACATGTATTGACTGTATACTTAATATAACATTGTGATAATGTTTTACACCAGGTATGTGCAACTGATGGGGGTGGGGGTCACAATCTTAACTCAAGACAGGCCACAGTAGCACGCAGGTCTGTGTACCCACAGCCATACCCACACATGCAGTCAGAGCCGGCCCCAAGCTTTTTGCGGGCAAAACATTTGTGTACCCCTCGACAAGGAAGAGAAACAATTAAATTTCCTGCAATTCTACACATTTTGCCATGGGGTGGAGAGAAATGTCAGTTTTTTTTATATGATATCTGAGTGAGAGTTACTAACAAAATCAATGGGGGACCCTGGGTGGTAATTTGACCATGATTACTGCAACTTTAGATAGCTGGCTAGACTTACTTATCAACCAATCTAATTAAGTGACTGACAAGAGACATTTCAGATGCACAACCACATTTCAAAATTTCACCTTGCAGGCTTCGGTCAATTACATTTGCATTCAGAAAGTTAACCCAATTCCACATTGAAAAGCATTAGAAGATAATTGGAATTTCATTGTACTTCCTGAATTGAAATGGAATTGACCCCAACCCTGGCACCTTGTGTATTCTAACTCTTAACAGCAAGTTGAGATCCCGACGAAGTTCCTAAAAATACAAAAACATTTGGAAATTGATTCGCAGGCCTACAGAAGGGGGGCCTCCATGCTTTACACAATGGTGAGCTGATATAAAACACATAACAATGCATTTACAAGGTGCACACAAATGACCTGATGCAACCTTATTTGCAATGGCTGTCTACTTCCAGAACAGTTGTGGTCTCACTGTCATAAAACACAATTGAATCAATTTCGAACAGATGTTAAAAAGGGCAGATGAAGAGAAGTTCCCTCTGAACTAAATTGTCTTTAATCTAGGTTACAGAGTCCGTGGCAAAAAAAGTCAACAATTGAATGTATTTATCTATCCCTATTATGTCCCTAAGATCGCATTAGAATCCATATTTGACTTATCACTAGATGGAGCAATAGAAATGCTCTGTGGTAGAAAAAGTACCCAATTATCATACTTGAGTAACTTTCTATTAAAAAGGTAAAAGTGAAAGTTAGCCAGTAAAATACTACTTGAGTAAGTCAAAGTGTTAGGTATATTTAAAACCAAAAAGTAAATGTAATTACTAAAATATACTTATTAAGCAAAGCAGACAGCACCATTTTCTTGTTTTTAAAACGTATGGATAGCCTGGTGCACACTCAGACATTATTTACGAAAGTTGCATGTGTTTATTGAGACCGCCAGGCCAGAGGCGTTAGGGATGACCACGTGTTCTCTTGTTAAGTGCTTGAATTTGACCATTTCCTGTCCTGCTAAGCATTCAAAATGTAACAAGTACTTTTGGTTTTCAGGGAAAATGTTTGGAGTAAAAAGTACAATATTTTCTTTAGGAATGTAGGGAAGTAAACATTGTAAAATATAAATAGTAAAGTACAGATACCCCAAAAACCTGAAGTCGTACTTAAAAGTATTTTTCTTAAACATGAACACCACAAAAGGGTTTTGTTATTCACCCAATGTTTGCAGGTCTGATGGACCCACAACATTATTGGGTTAAAACACAGCCATAACAATTTGTAAAAATACTTAGATGTAGACAGCATACATGGTTAACATTTGCCATTTACCTCTGCTAAAACACAATTTGTTTTTTATATTTTAAATAGTGATTTTTGTAAATAATCAAAAGACATGGGTGGAATAAATCATGTTGATCTTGAACAAATATAAATGAAACAAGGTTTATCACTATTGATGTTTATTGCTTTGAACTGAACCAATTGGAAGGATACATACAGTATTTTATGGAAATTATAAATGTGCCCCATTGAACACATTAAGGCTGTCTACACACCACAGGGGACAGTTTTACTGTGTGTGTGTTGCAAATGTATTTCTTGCACTTGATGCATGTGTACTGTGTCTTCCTGTCCTTGGGTCAACACGCATTGCAGCGCTTTTTCTTGTTACTACCGGCTGCAATCTAGTTTGATGAAAACATTTAGTTCAGGAATTTTACTAACATCTCACTCACATATACACTGCTCAAAAAAATAAAGGGAACACTTAAACACAATGTAACTCCAAGTCAAACTGTCCACTTAGGAAGCAACACTGATTGACAATACATTTCACATGCTGTTGTGCAAATGGAATAGACAAAAGGTGGAAATTGTAGGCAATTAGCAAGACACCCCCAATAAAGGAGTGGTTCTGCAGGTGGTGACCACAGATCACTTCTCAGTTCGAGCATCCAGATGACCAAGATGTTGAAGAATATCACAAGTGGCCAGCATAGAGTTTTTCTTTTGCAGCTGTAGCCAGCTTGTCTAAATTGTCCACCCCTCCTTTTGTGGTATTGTAAGCCATTATGTTTTTTGATGTCCCTGGCCACAGATTTTCCCATCCCTAAACAGCGTACTCATGAGTAACACATTTTTGCCTTTGGCACATAGGACACGAGACGTGTCGGCAGTGAACACAAACTTAGAGGAATTGATAGGCCTGTTCCGTGTATTCAACAACTCAGGTGGGAGCTCTGGCTTGTTTCTTTTCCATACTGTTCCTACCACCATCAGCTTCCTCTTGAGCTCCTGTCTCAGCTTGTGCGAAGTAAAAACGTTATCGCATGTGATGTGGCCAGAGTTCCTGTGTCACATCCAGGACAACCCACATCCCTTGGTTCTTCTCAGATGCTACTCCCAGTATACACTTGCAAGTTCCACGCATACGATGAAGCAGCATCACAGACAGCCCAAATCTTGATTCCATATTTACTTTTAGACTGTACTGCCTGAAGGGGCAGCGGCCCCTAAATGGCATAAACTGCTCATCAACAGTAACGCTGGGCCCAGGATTATAAAACGGGAAGGCGGTCCACCCACACTGACCTGATTGCAGCTAGCTTGTCTGGTGTCTCGGTTATCGAAGCGGATAATCCTGGAAATAATGGCGTTTTACAGAGATATTGTTGCAGGTAAAAGTTCCCTGCCAGTTTCTGCATCCCACAGGGATTCCTCATTGGATCTGAAAACACCAGCAAGGATAAGAACCCCAAAGTATGCATGTAAATGAGTTTGGTCCATCTCGCTCCAAAAACACACCTTCCCTCCAAATTAGTGCAGTCCAGAATGATTTTCTGGATGGTGTCTGGGATGAACAGTTTAAAAGAAGACTATGTCCTGCACATGAGCAGTGGCGATTTTAGCATGTAAATCTTGGTGGGGCAAAAAAAAGAAGTGGGATGCATGCCAGCAAAGCCACAACACTAAATAATACATTAATTGCACTATAATGGTGCCCACAAATTGTTAGGGACTACAAAAAGCTGTCCCAACAGCAGAGTCCCAACACCTTACCACTGGTACACCTGGCTATCAGCGGAGACTTGTCTGGCAGTGAAACAGTTAATTCAGCCTCATTTACTGCCTTTAAAAAAAACATAGCTGATATGGTTGACTTGCTTAAATAAATGTGGTTTCTACTGACAATTGAGATGTACAAACTATGGCATAAGAGGACGACAAGCGGATAAGAGGCAATCCGTAATTTCAATTGATATTAATGACTGAGCTAGGACGGACGTAGTCAATAGAACTATTTTTTCAGCACTTTTGAAATGTACAGCGACAGAATTCAGAACATGGGCCGTTCTTAGTGTTCTTTCTCCCTGTACACCAAGTCAGAACCGTAGGATAAATAAAAGGGGCATATAAGCAGACAATGAAAGCTCTGACAATATTCAATGATTACATTTCTCAAAAACAGGTTATAGGCTACATGTGAAAATAGACCAAATTATTAGGGTGAGGCACATGGGCTACTAACAGCTTACTACACAACATACACTTAGTATTACTTTCTTAGCTACAGTATACATATCTCCCTGGCATATTACATAATTTATGCAGCAGCATACAAGACATTTTTGGACTCACCTTGTTGTGCTGTGCTCCCTTGAACAGGAAGGTGGCGCAGCGGTCCTTCGTGGGCATATTCAGTCATCAAAGTCTGGCATTCTCTGGATTTATGGTGCTTTCAAGACAACTGGGAACTCTGAAAAATCATGATGACGTCAATGATCTTTAGGTCGTAGCTCTAGAAAGAGGCCCGAGTTCCGGATTTACAATTCTGAGTTGGATGAAAGTTCAAAATGTATTTTCCCAGTCGTATCTTCTTTTTCGCAAGTTTCCTTGTCTTGAACTCACTAAAGTCAGATTTTGCAGTTCTGAGTTAAGTTGTTTTGAGCGTGGTACAAATAATGCTTAATTGACAGCCTGGCCAATGTTGAATGTTTATCATTTTATACTAGGAAAAGAGACCCACACAGCCACTCCACTGAATAGCAGGCGATTACTTTGCAATGCTTCCAGTTAGCCACTTATTCCTTCCAAACCACTCATTGTTGAATTTGCGATTTCCAACTTGTGTAATGTTTATGTCCAATGGCCGATGAGCACGGATAGGTTTTATCTATAATTTCTCCTCATATGACATAGGTTAGAAAGGATTTGCCAGTAGATTGTCAACTTGATTCATGATGACTGCTAGCTAAGATTTTGAAAGTATGATGTTGACATGATCAGTCCAATCAAAGATAACGTGATTTGACGTCATTTTATCTGTGGCCAATGACCTTGAGCCTTCATGGACGGGCACTTCTAACGTAACTATGGCAGCACCCAAGGGGCTTGAATTTTCTAGCTCTACCCTTAGACTTGGCAGTGACGTAGTGTCCCCATGAGTGACAGAACACTGACCAATCACGGCGCAACGCTCCGTATTTTCTGCTGGCTTGCCCCACCACCACAGAAAGCCCTGAGCTAGCCTGAAACTCCTGCATTTTGGAGCTGCCTTACTTAAAAACATTTTAAAAAGAGACCTTGTTTGTATGCGGCTTTATTAACTAAATTCTATATATTTTGTACATTGTGTGCAAACTGATGTGACACGTATTAATGCCAAAATAACATGCAAAACAGGCAAGCCTGTTTTTTTTTTGTTGCTTAAAATGTGTGGCTCAAAACAGGTGGGGCTCTGCCTAACCTGCCCTGAATCACGAGTCGCCACTGCACATGAGTAATCGCCATTCGCGTTGGCACTGGTTGCATCCTTATCACACTGGCAGCCATGCTGGGTAGCTCATTCCTTGGGCAAGACTATTCAACTTCACAATTCTTTTACATCCACATTTCTCCTCCTGCAGGCTGCTGATGAACTGGCTGCTGACAGGCTGGTCCTGGTTGCTGACGGGCTGGCTGAGGGTCAATCTCATCCTCTTCTTCCAACTCACTGTCAGACTCCGAATTGACAGAGACATGATACTCATATTCTGAAAATTCTTCATCTTCCAAAGTTCCATCCATCCACGCTCCGTCCACACTAGCTTCTCTCTCTGCAAAATGTTTAAGGCCCTTTGAGCAGAGATTATTTTTGCCATACTGTTTGATTGTGGCAAGGAGCCACACATACAAAGCTATTTATTTGTTGTGTCCCTCCCCCAATTTGCACCTGGCTGGAGTAGAGTGGCAAAATACTGCAATTTTTTTTAAAATTTTTTTTTTTAAACAATGTATTGAAATAACATTGTGTAGTTTCACACACTACAAAGGGTAAAGAGTGGGAGACAGGCAGGGAGACAGGCACTTTTATTACCCTTGGGTCCAGTGAATCGAACACCACATATGTAATATAAATGTGTAGGGGGGTGCAGTGTGCACTCAATGAAAGTGATATTTTACATGTTGTTCATAGAAAATGAGCCAAGGACAATGAGTCTCAGGTTGAAAAAAATAATTAAATTGTATCATTAACCCACACAAGGGTTAAGTACTGGACTAAGACCATCCATCTAATCTAATTTCTTGCTAGCGTGGTTTTTTTTTCTTCCCCCTGATCCTTTTTGCTAGGTTTCTTCTTAAATTCCTTTCTCGGTTTCCCCTAGTGTTTTGAGTTGGGAGTGAGTGAAGGACGAAGGGAGAGGACGTGAGGTAATGAGGGAAAACTAGCCTTGTGGGCATCAGTGTGACAGTCCTTCGGTCAAGCCCAGCTAGGCTACTTATTACACAGGTGAAAGTGGACTTAAAATCCTCTGCAGTCACGTTCTTTAACACCAGACTCCTCTGGATCACCCTGCCGTCCTCTGAGGCTGATCTGAAACCACCACATTTACAACTCTTAGCCAACACTCCCGCCACAGTATATAGTACAACATCTCAACAGAACTCACACTGGACTTCGCCTACTCTACATGTGTGGTTCAAATATAAAAACAGCAGTACAGTATTAACAGCATCGTTAAAAGAGAAGTAAGTAAGGAACATGGTTTAGTGTGGCTTTCAAAAATATGTGAAGACGGTAAAATATGTGAAGACGGTACTTACTCCTCTGTTTCTGATACTCTGCCATCAGTGAAGGCTACCTCTGGGAAGGTGCTGTTGACCAGCCAGTAGACATGGGTAAAGTCATCAGGAAGGCCTGGGTCTGCTTTACATTCAATAATCAACTGCTTTCCTGTGTATGACAAACACATCCTGTTTGTTAAAAACAGTGGTTCCTAACCAACACCAGAATATAATTATCTATACCCAGCAACACTGGAGGTGAAGACCAGGTAATCTTTGAGTTCAAACACTCGAGTATCCATGATTGATAAGCCACTTTCATGAAAACTAAAAAATAAATAACTGAGATGGCAGAATTCTTTACCTGGAACAGCTCGTATTTTGGACCTATGGGGCTGGAGGATTCTGGGAGACGGCACCTCTGTGGAATCTGGACAATATCAACTGAAGTTAGACACTTTGAAACATAAAAAAATGATGTATGCAGGAAGATAGACGGGGACACACACCTGCAGTGGCTTCGGAGCGCAGGACCCCAAAAAAAACCATGAAGGCTGTAGAAGAGATGGAGCACACCCTCAGCCATTGCGTAACACAGGCACAGAAATGTCAATACATATGCAGCAGATACATCCACATTCCCATACATCAGTGAACATGTGTGTGAGAATGTTAGAGGATCTCTTACCTGTGAGAAGAATCGTCAACTGCATACTCGCTTCTGTCCGACTACTGTGCGAGTTGGTCAACAAAGCTAGTTGTAACAACACCGTCTCTTACTTACTATATATGCAGTTACTTCCCCTTAACCCACCCACGCTGACCAAGAACACACAAGGGAATTCCCTATCAAGTTATTTAGCGTATTTATGTTAGACACAATCAAGATTAAATTAGTCACTACACATTTTGACCTCAAATGTCACTTTGACATATGCAGGTTATATTTCTCAAGTGTAATATACCCTCTACCATATGACTTAAGTGCGACTCATTTAACACATGGATATGAATCATATAAGAAATGTGAAATATTGTGGTGAAATACGCATATTTTCACTGCTTACCTGTATTCTTCACAAGAGCAGTCTAAAAGAAGAACGTCATATTTCAATGGCCACACCCAATCCTAGTCCAGGATGGCATGACTGGCATCAGTCTGGTATGTTTCTTCATATGACGAGAACTATATTGCATCTTAACGGAAAATGAAGTATAATATTCTGGAAATGATACACAAAATCCCCCAGGTCATGAAGGGTCTATACTACTGGATCTGGTCTGAATTAAGTAATGTCTACACCTGATCTTGACTGTGTCACGTTTAATTACAGACAATCAAGAGAACAAAAACATGACAAAAAAGTAAACAGACAACCAAAATGATCAAATTATATTCACCTTTTTGCATAGTCTATTCCTTGAGAGTCACCTGGGCTGAACACAGACACGAGCAGCCGTCTGAGGGGGACATATTGTAGTTCCCCTCTTAAAGAGATGAAGTCTGTAGTAGGATAGGACACACTGTCTTGAGCCCAGTGCTCCTGAGAGACTAGAAACCCTCACCCCAGCAGCCACATTAAACCAGGACCTCCACTAACAAAAGGTGCAGATTTAACACACAAAACGAAGACTGGCACTCTACAACGCTCCACTCACGTATCTGGGCCATGTCAGTCACACATTACCGTAGAAACAAAAAGTTAAGACAAATTACTTTTGAAAAAGCATCTCCAAAAAAGTGAGGACCATATTACTAAGCAATGAAATGTACACTGCATTTGTTTAAAAAGTTGTGATTGACTAAACAAAAATACTATAAAACAGACATCCAAACCCAGGTTACTAGTCAAATTCTAATACATCTTAAATACAGATACTATGTGCCTATAAATATATACAAATAGCACATGTATAGACACAGTTTATAATAGATGTTCTTATAGTCCATGGTGAGGCCTCCTAGTCAGGCCAGTGCATTATCTACCATCTCCATATGGCTTGTGTGTCCTTCTCCACTCTCCCAGGTCAATCCAGCCCCAGGATGTAGTTGATGCCTTGCACAAGTCCAATGATTACTGGTTGCCAAGCGACAAGGTAGCGGAGCCAGTCCAGGAGTTGTCCATACATGACATGTGGCCTCTCCCAGCTTCAGATGATGGGTCAAGGAGGCAGATAATTAAGTGACTACCCCACCCCTGATTCCAACCAATCTGACCCAACCAAACCTTAACTAAGCAATTCCTTTAGAGTTGTAATAAAACACATCCAGCCTGTGACAATATGATTATTATAGATCCTTCAGGACACTACTAGAATCAGGCTGGATATTGGGGAATGGATAACATATTCCCAATACATACAGTGCATTCAGAAAGCATTCACACCTCGTCCCTTTTTCCACATTTTGTTAAATTACAGCCTTATTCTAAAATGGATTATATACATTTCTCCTCATCAATCTACACACAATACCCCATAATGACACAGTAAAAACAGGTTTAGAATTTTTTGCAAATGTATTCCAAATTAAAAAAATGAAACACCTTATTTACATAAGTATTTAGACCCTAACTATGAGACTCGAAATTGAGTTCAGGTGCATCCTGTTTCCACTGATCATCCTTGAGATGTTTCTACAACTTGGAGTCCATCTGTGGTAAATTCAATTGATTGTACATGATTTGGAAAGGCACACACCTGTCTATATAAGGTCCCACAGTTTACAGTACATGTCAGAGCAAAAACCAAGCCATGAGGTCGAAGGAATTGTCTGTAGAGCTTCGAGACAGGATTGTGTCAAGGCACAGATCTGGGGAAAGATACCAAAAAATGTCTACAGCGTCGAAGGTCCCCAAGAACACAGTGGCCACAATCATTCTTAAAATGGAAGAAGTTTGGAATCACCAAGACTCTTCCTAGAGCTGGGCGCCCGGCCACTCTGAGCAATCGGGGGAGAAGGGCCTTGGTCAGGGAGGTAACTAACAACCTGATGGTCACTCTGACAGAGCTCTAAAGTTCCTCTGTGGAGATGGAAGAACCTTACAGAAGGACAACCATCTCTGCAGCACTCCACCAATCAGGCCTTAATGGTAGAGTGGCCAGATAGAAGCCACTCCTGAGTAAAATGAACGACGGCCCGCTTGGAGTTTGCCAAAAGGCACCTAAAGGACTCAGAACATGAAAAACAAGATTCTCTGGTCTGATGAAACCAAGATTGAACTCTTTGGCCTGAACGCCAAGTGTCACTTCTGGAGGAAACCTAGCACCAACCCTACGGTGAAGCATGGTGGAGGCAGCATCATGCTGGGGGGGGTGTTTTTCAGTGGCAGGGACTGGGAGACTAGTAAGGATCGAGGGAAAGATGAACGGAGCAAAGTACAGAGATCCTTGATGAAGTCCTGAGCACTCTGGAGCAGGTTCTCAGACTGAGGAGAAGTTTCACCTTCCAACAGGACAACGACCCTAAGCACACAGCCAAGACAATGCAGGAGTGGCTTCGGGACAAGTCCCTGAATGTCCTTGAATGGCCCAACCAGAGCCTGGACTTGAACCCGATCGAACAGCACTGGAGACCTGAAAATAGCTGTGCAATGACGCTCCCCATCCAACCTGACAGAGCTTGAGAGGATCTGCAGAGAAGAATGGGAGAAAGTTCTCTATTACAGGTGTGCCAAGCTTATAGCGTCATACCCAAGGAGACTCGAGGCTGTAATCGCTGCCAAAAGGTGCTTCAAGAAAGTACTGGGTAAAGGATAACGAAAAAAATCAAAGGGTCTGAATACTTCCCGAATGCACTGGATATGATGAACCATTTCTTAACATCAATTAACAACTCTGCTCTAGGGCAGCCTTTCTTAAAGTATAGTCGCGGACGTGTTAAATGGTGGGTCGCAACATGTCAAAGTAAACAATTATTGATATATCAACCAAAAAAATGTTTTTTGGGGGGGGGGGAACTCAGTCAGGGTCTCAACGTACTGTTAAGAGTTAGAACAGCTGAATACACAAGGTGCAATTTCGAAATTTGGTTGTGCATTAGCAGTTTCTCTCTTGCTATGTCAGTCACTTACAATTTTTAGATTAGTTAGTCTAGCCAGCTAACTTACCAAACTTGTACTAATCATAGCCGAATACCAACCGGGCACGTGCTCAGGGGAGCACAAATCTCACTTCGGGCCCCCCAAAAGGAGCTTGTTTTCATGAGCATGGGACGCAGGAAAACACAGAATTTCTCATTTGGGTCCCAGGCTGAAAAAGTTTTAGAACCCCTGCTCTAGGGTGTTATTTAGTAAAAATAGTGTAAAATTAAATACAGTATGTATGCTGTGTTGGTCAAGAAAGGATTGTGTATTGAGTGGTTGCAATGGAAACCCCGTCCCCTAAAGCAGAAATGACAGACAGCTGCGTCTGTTGAGTTTTTACTGCAGCAAAATAGGAACTGGAACTACTTTATGAAAGGTATCCATGAAGACAAAGCCACAACTATCAGACAATGGTTAACCTTGTTTTCAGAGGACTTCACCCGAGGTCCCTTCCCATAATATCCTGTTCCAGTTTGTGTTTACATATCAATGTGGGTCAAAAGTCCCATGAACAACATCACTGTGTAAATGCTCCAATTCTGCAGCATTCACAGGAAACAACCTATTCACATCACAGCCAAGCAAAATAACCCAGCCTCAACATTTGCCATCTTATGTGCTTTGGATTGTGCGAATTCCAGTCATGCTGACAAACAGAGGGAGAGTGGGTGAAACAATGAGTGACAAAGGGTCACTTTGAGTGAGACCATCTGAATGTTAAAGACACAACACAAAAAAGTAACACACTAAGACACACTACAAGAGATGAGAATATTAAATAGACAAGCACACAGATTTGAACTGATAACTGCATGCGTTTTCCCCCTGCCTCTTAAATGCTGCCTATTACTGAATGTTTTACTGGCTGTGCATTGTGTATTTTTGCCTGTTTGTAGGATATTACTTAACCTGTGTGTTGTGCTGTGCTCGCTCCCTCATTGTAAATAAGAATTTGTTCTTAATTGACTTACCTATATAAATAAAAGTGAAAACTAAATAAAAAACACAAACATGTCATATGAGAGCAGAAGAGTAAAGGATACGGGTTACTGAACATCCTTTTCAGGTCCACCTTCTCTTTGCAGTACGGGCATATCTGCTTCTTTCCCACGATGCACCATCCTCGTATGCAGAATTCATGGAATCTGAGGCAGAGAGAGTTAAGGGAAAATTCCACCCAAAAACGATGTTTCAGCAGCCCATTGTTGACATAAGCAAAACATTTTGGGACTGTCAGCAATCAAGTTAAGATATATAACTTTCAAAATACAGAAATGTGTATGTATTCAACCCTAAAAACATTAGATTAACTACAAAATGAGGCCAAATATGAAACATTAGGTGAAATTGGGTCAAATGCTGTAGACATAGTAAAAGGGCATAATGGAAAGTTTCTTCCTACTTCCCTGTGGCACACTGTAATAACTATATCAGCAACATCACCAGTAAGCTATTCAAATCTGATGTCCTCAAAATGTGAACATAGTTACCACAAATGCCATAAAACATGTGACATTACACCTCATGGAAGTCTAGTACAGGCAGTCAATACAGGAGATGACATAGGGCAACATTATTTACAGAAACAGGAAGTGAGACGGGCTCATGGTACAGTGTTATTGAGTCATGCGAACAACAGTCACATGTCAGAGACAAGGTTCATACGCACGTTTGTTTGGTCAATTTCCCTTTGGTGTTTGTGTGCGTAAACCACCTGTTTTCCACGACTGACTGCCAGTTACGGCTTTTATGCAACAGACAAATCAGTTCTACCACATCATGCTCCTATGTGTTATTCAAATTAGGTCAAATATGTTCATATTTATCTAGAGCATTTTTCTTAGATGAAAAAGAATACACATGGTTGCAGGATAGTCTGTATGTGTTCTCGATGATTCCCTCTTCGCTGACGTCAACCAGTATGGGCTGGCCACACACAGCGCAGATACTGTCTGAGAGGTGCTTGGTGGGCATTCCAGACGCACTGTAGTACTAGAGAAGTCAGAGACACAATATAATGTGGCTGGACAGATACACAGCCTTTACAACAAAAAAAACGAGTACTTGTATACTCACCCCCACTGTCGATGCCATGAAGTCTGCACACATTTCGGCAAAGTCCCTACCAAGGACGCCATAGTACAGACCATAGAACAGTAAGGACACGCCAAAATCCATTGCGTCCTCTGGCTTTATTCTGGAAACAAAGCCAACCAAAAGCATCATCAATATGTTACTACTTCTCAAAGAAAGCTCTGGCACCTCCTCTAAAAATCTAAACTTATTTGAAGGTTTTAGAGAGAAAGTTACTAACTACACAAGCACGATCCTTGTAAACCACTGGTATTGTCCATAAATACACAATTGTGCCCAGAAATAACCAGTACATACCTAAATATCAAGTTGATGCCAAACAGTGTAAACATGACGACAGTGTAGCCCACTATCCCTGTGGCATAGCTGATCTTGTAGAGGAGGAGGAACCATTTGTAGACCAGCCTGTCCACAGACACACAAGGGAACATTCAGACATATTTCAGCTAACTGGCAGAGGTAATGTGAAGAAACATAGATCAGTATTTTGCCTAGAGCAGCACTGGCTGCATGGCAGGTTAGATTTGGGACTTTGGATTGGTGGCACTCTTACCATGACCATTCTATCATGCATCACCTAGGCATTCGGTATAAAATAATTAGGTGGGTGCTTGCATTTCTTTTATTTCACATATGTACAAGTGCAAATGTGTTTTTTTTGCATATCCCACTCCCCCTGACACACCCTCGAAGAGTGGGGTCAGAGCAAGGTATCAGACATTATTGGACGGCAACCCTGGAGCAATTAGGGTTAAGTGCCTTACTTAAGGGCACATGGACACATTTTTCACCTTGTCGGCTCAGGGTTTTGAATCAGCTACCTTTTGATTACTGGCCCAACACTCCTAACCGCTAGGCTCTGCCGCCTCATATATGAGGTGTTATATGAATGTGTGTAGACACTACCTGGGCTTGTGTACGGGGCCTTACCTGGGCGTGGTGCACTCCAGGGGCTTGCGTGTGGCACGGTAGGTAACGTATGCAGTGACCACAGAGAAGATGAACCACGTGACCAGAAACCTCCACCAGTGAAGCTTGGTGGTGAAGTACAGAGGAACCACCCACATCTGGAACAGAGTCACTAGCTACAAAAAAATAAAAAAAGAACACACATTTTAAAGTACAGACACACTTGGGTAAATTTGAGACTGAGAACCAGACTGTGTACAGTGGAAGAAACTGGTCTGTGGATAGTTTGTCTATACAGTATGTAAAGTGAGATTTGCCTGCAGGCATGCTATGTATTCCCTCTTTCTGCCCATAAGAGAGCATGTGTTTGTGTCTGCGTGAGCATGACTGTGCAGTGTGTATGTGTGTGGGTGTGAGAGAGAGAGAGATTATTTTACATTGTAGGACTTGGGGTGCCTCTGTTTCCATTGCACAAGGACCAGCTGGGCGATGACCAGGGTGACAATGAGGATCAGCACCATCTCAGCGTGCATGGCCTCATGGCCCTTGTGTTTCACATGCATCCTGGCATGCTCCAACCTACAGTATGGACACACACACACAACAATCAACCTACGGCGGAGCTAGCATGTTGGAGTGAACGGCTGCGTGTGAGAGGCTCCTGCAACTTTTTTGCGAAATAATCTAACTTACCCTACTTTATGATACTTTTTACAACAAACGTTTCTTTCTAATACAACATCGTAACTTTCTGTGTAAAAATGCCGAGTAATAAGCGACCAAAGGACAATAAATCCACATCGGAGGCCTACTCCACACCAAACAACGAGACAGACATGGCGGAAGGCACAGGCAACAACGTGACACTTAAAGAACTTACCCAGGCTTTGGGAGAACTACGTGTTGCTTTAGCTGAGGATCTTAAGGCTACTATTGCTGAACTGGACACCAAAATCGAGGGCACCATTCGAGCGGTCGCTTCGCAGGGCCAGAGTATTGTGGACCTTGAGAGGGCTTCTGAATTCAGCGCTGGTAGGATCGACGAGTTAGAGAAGCTGTGCTCGTCACTACAGGGTACTGTGCAGAGGCTTTCTGTGAAAGTGGTCGACCTGGAGGGCCGTTCCAGACGTAATAACCTTCGCGTTGTTGGTCTGGCAGAGGGGGTAGAGGCGGGCTCTCGCCCCACCGACTTCTTCGCCAAGCTATTGAAGGATGCAATGGGATCGGACGTTTTGGGTTCGGACCCCCAGCTGGACCGTGCACATCGCGCCCCTGTCCCAGTGCCTGGACCGGGTCAACGCCCTCGCCCAGTAATCATCTGTTGTCACAGTTTCAAGACCAAGGATCTTATCCTGCGCGAGGCCCGAATGAGGGGCAACCTGTTACATAAAGGGCACCCCTTCCGTGTCTATGATGATTATGCGCCCGATGTGGCAAAGGACCGTGGCGGCTACAGAGATGTCATGGCCAAACTCTACAAACTCCATCTTCGCCCAGCCTTGCTCTTCCCTGCAAGACTAAGAATTACCCCGCCCTCTGGTGAGAAGATGTGGCTCTCCTCGGTTTTGGACGCAGAGAAGTTTATCCGGGAACATACGCCAATCCCCCGTACAGGTTAGAGTGCCTTGTCATTGTGTGTTAGGGTCTGCTCATGGAATCGAATCCATACTAAACCATAACGGGTGAAACCGTATTGAACGGTCTCAACAAGGGCTACCGAACATGCAAGATGCTGTGGAGGGCGGTCTTGGCTCTCATTTAAAGTCACTTTCATTCTGGCTGTGTTCAGAGCGATGCCTATTTAAGATGCCTTCCAGGTTTGATCATTGTCACTTTCGGATGAATATACTTATTACCCCCATTTTTTTTTTGTTTCGTTATTTATTTTTTAATTCTTACATTTATTGTTATTACAATACCATTTATTTAAAGCTTGCAGGGGACTGGGGGTGATGGTGGGGAAGGGGCAGACACAGACACCTGGATAGCAGGTGGATGTTTTGTGCCGTTCTGCCTTTGATATAGCCGAGGGCCGCTCTCCCGATTAGATCCCTACCAGCCCTCTGTAGTGTCTAGGTAGGTGTGCGTACATATAATTATTATTTGTACTTTATAATTATTTTCTCTTAGCATGTTACTATTATGTATGTGTATATTTTAAATTAGTGTAGATTATTACTCTGGGGCATGAATGTTTCTGTATGTATGGGTATGTATGTGTATATGCGCATATGTAGATATGTATGGGTGTGTGTGTGTATATGTATATTTTTAAATATATACCTTTATATGTATTTTTTGGGGATGTGTGTGTGTATGTGTTTGTATGTGTGTATGTGTATGTATGTATATATATGTGTGTATATGTATGTATGTATGTATATGTATATTTATATATATATATATATATATGTATATGGGTAAGTATGTGTATGTGTGTGTATGTATACATGTATATATATAACCTTTTTATTTATTTATTTTCTGACTGGGGGATACGTTTAATTTAGAAAAATTCTTGTTTCCGATCTAACCCACAATATGTAAATGTACGGCTGTCTAAGTTGGTTGCTGATGGTTCATGTTTAGACCGGCAGTGCTTAGCAAAATAATCTTGTGATGCTATATCTTGCTTATCTCAGGGATAGATAGACCCAAGATGACGCTTAAGTGCGCAATATGTTTAGGTTGAAACTTATTCTCTTTAGGTTTATTAGATGCTAATTGGACACTTTATTCGCGGGAGCCTCCTCAGTTCATATGTTAGTAGAAGTTCTAGGATAGTGAGAGGTGAACGTACAGTTGGGATTTTATTTCTGTTTCACCTCTTGTTCGAGGTCGCGCCGTGCTTTTTTGGCATCGGCCAGACAATGTGTTTATTATTTTTATTTTAATTTTATTTTCTCTCCTATTTGTGTATGCCTGTTAAAGGTGGGTTGGGCGGGGGGGTAAATAGTGGGGAAAGTAGGGGAACAGGGTGGGAAGTAAAGGGGCTTGCAGGGGGGGAGGGGCTGGTTGGATACTGCTCGGGTGTAGCTGCTACATATGCTGATCGTGATGGTTTGGTGCGCTTTCTTACCTTTTTATTGAGTTACAAGTTATGCAGGCCACCATAGGAACTACAAATGAGAGGGGGGCGGGGCTCACATTCACTTCCTGGAATGTCAGGGGCTTAAACGAACCAATTAAGAGAGGCAAGGTCCTAGCCCACTTGAAAGCACTCTCGTCTGATATTATATTTTTGCAAGAAACCCATCTGAAAAATAATGCTCACAGCAGACTTAAATGTAGGTGGGTGGGGCAAGTGTATCACTCTAACTTCTCTGCCAAAACGAGAGGCACAGCGATTCTGGTACGGAAAGGAATTCCCTTTCTACATAAAACCACTATTGTGGATAAAGAGGGTCGTTATGTGATCGTAATAGGAGAGATCCACTCTACTTCTGTAACTCTACTAAATATCTATGGGCCAAACATTGATAACCCCTCTTTTTTCAAAAGAGTCCTTGCCCTGATTCCAGATATCTCCCATACTAACCTGATCATTGGAGGGGACCTTAACTGCGTGCTAGACCAATATTTGGACAGATCCTCTACCCGGCGAACCCCCACCTCCTATTCAAGTGAATTCTTGAATACCTACATAAAGAATTCTAACTTATTTGATATATGGAGGATCACTAACCCTACGGGCAGGGAATACTCCTTTCACTCTCATGTTCACAATGTTTATACTCGAATTGACTACTTTTTGGTTGATGCTAAACTACTCCCCTATACCTGTAATGTGAAGTATCATGATATTATAATCTCGGACCACAGTCCACTCACCTTCTCCCTGAGATTGGGTGACATGGTACCAAACGAGAGGGTCTGGAGGTTAAATCCTCAGCTCCTCACAGAACCAACATTCTGTGAACATCTTAAAGACCAAATAACATTTTTCTTTGATACCAACGACAACACAGAGACTTCCCCAGCATTACTGTGGGAAACACTTAAGGCTTATTTGAGAGGCTGTATCATCTCCTATCAGACTGCCAGGAGTAGGCAAAACAAGGGAAAATTGGTAGTACTGGAGGGACAAATTCACTTACTGGATAGGGAGAATGCTAGACATCCATCTATGGAGAAACATAAAAAAATTACCTCTTTAAAATTTGAATATAATCAGACTCTCTCAGCTAAAATTGCTAAATCTTTTCTCTACGCCAAGCAAAAATATTTTGAGTTTGGTGACAAACCACACAAATTACTCGCCAGACAACTTCGAAAAATTGTGAGTGACCGAATGATTCACAAAGTTAAGTCTGCATCTGGGGAATTACTCTCTTCCCCCAAAGACATCAATGACAGATTCCGTCAGTTTTATGAGACTCTATATACATCTAAAGCCAATTCTAACCCCTTAATTATGCAAAACTTTTTGGATGACTGTAATCTTCCTGCCCTGAGCCAGGAAGATTCTAACTTCCTGAATAAGGAAATATCTCTTGAAGAAATTCGAGAAACAATCAAAACTCTAAAGAGTGGCAAGACCCCGGGCCCAGATGGATACCCGGGTGAATTCTATAAAACATTCAGCAACATGCTCTCTCCCTACCTGCACAAAATGTTGGTTCAGTCCAGAGAGGATGGAGCTCTTCCATCTACTTTGGAGGAAGCATTCATTACAGTTATACATAAGGGTAAAGATCCGGAAGAGGTAGGGTCATACAGACCAATATCCCTCCTCAATACAGACCAAAAGATTTTAGCAAAAACCCTGGCTAACAGGCTTAGCACTTTAATTGGCAAACTGGTCCATTCGGACCAGACCGGCTTTATCCCGAACAGAAACTCATTCTTCAATCTCAGGCGCCTCTTCAACATTATGTATTCTCAGAGGTTACCAAACATGGACCTTGCCGTTATATCTCTTGACGCCGAGAAGGCTTTTGACCAAGTTGAGTGGTCCTATCTATTCAAAGTCCTACATAAATTTAATATTGGAGATGGGTTCATAAATTGGATCCAGCTTTTATATAGGAACCCCTGTGCGAGAATACTCACTAACCAATCATTGTCGCCCCGATTTAACCTCTACAGAGGGACAAGGCAGGGTTGTGCGCTGTCGCCGATGCTCTTCGCCCTAATCATTGAACCTCTCGCTCAGACGATTAGATCTGATGCAGCAATACACGGCTATAATACTAAAGATACTCTAAATAAGATTTCCCTATACGCAGATGACATTCTCCTCTATGTAACAGAACCCCAAGCTAGTATTCCAGCTATTCTTGATGTGATTAATTTGTTTGGTACCTTCTCGGGATACAGAATAAATTGGAACAAGAGTGAATTAATGCCCATACGGTTACAAAACACCTCCTGGCTAGAACATCTTCCACTTAAGTTATCTTCAGAAAAATTTACCTATCTAGGAATTGTAGTTACCAAACAATATTCCTTACTATTTAAAGAGAATTTCCCCTCGCTGATGCAAAAACTAAAAACAAACATACAATTTTGGAGAACTCTCCCAATTTCTCTGCTCGGAAGAATTAATGCCATTAAAATGGTCTTCCTCCCACAACTGCTCTACCTATACCAGAACATCCCAGTATTCATACCTAAATCCTTTCATAAACAACTGGACTCAATTATCAATCCTTTCATCTGGGATTATAAAACACACAGGATAGGTAAAAAACACCTCTGCAAATCCAAGATGGAAGGAGGACTGTCTCTCCCAAATTTTATATTTTATTATTGGGCCGCTAACCTCCGTGCGGTTACGTTTTTGCTGGATGACGCACGTCCGTCACCCACCTGGCTTAGTATGGAGCGTGAGGAGTGTCACCCCTTCTCTATTGGTGCTGTGATTTTGTCGCCTGTCAATCTGGAGAGGTCACTTTATCGTAACAATCCTATTATACATAGCACAGTCCGAATCTGGAAGCAAATTAAAACCCACTTTGAGCTTAGACCAATGTCATTCATGCTCCCTGTTGCCAGGAACCCCTCCTTTGCCCCCTCCAACCTTGATAACACCTTTGAGCAATGGGGAGAGTTGGGGATAAGTACCATAGGGGATTTATATATAGAAGGGACCTTTGCTTCCTTTGAGTTGCTGAGGGAAACTTATAATCTTCCCAGAAATAACTTTTTCAGATACCTACAAATCAGAGACTATGTTAGGAAACACCTCCCAACATTTGGGAACGCTAAGCCTTCCATGTTTGACGGATGCATAAAAACATCCCCCACCTCAGACAAACTGATATCTCGTTTATATGACTCTTTTCAATCGGTTAGCACACCCTCTACAGAGGCCATTAAGGCAAAATGGGAGGAAGAACTAGGGACTGACATTTCGATGGCAGACTGGGAAGATAGCTTGGAGTATATCCACACCTGCTCCATTAACTCCAGACATCGGCTCATACAATTCAAGGTATTACACAGATTACACTATTCCAAAACCAAACTGCATAGGATATTTCCTGATACATCCCCTTTGTGTGATAAATGTCAGGCTGCACAGGGTACACTTCTCCACTGCTTTGCCCTATGCTCTAGCTTGCATGGTTACTGGTGTGGAATTTTTAGGATCCTCTCTGAAGTTCTGGAGACTTCAATTGACCCAGACCCGCTTCTGATAATCCTGGGAGTGTCTGATTCCCTAATCGGACTAACCAACCCCCCAAAACAACTCATCTCTTACAGTCTCATTTCGGCAAAAAAACTAATCTTGTTGTTCTGGAAAAAGAGGGAAGCGCCCACTACCAAATTATGGCTCAGCGAATTGGCAAACACTGTACACTTAGAAAGGATTAGATATATTCTGAACAATAAATTATTAACATTTGATCAGATCTGGCAGCCTTTCCTCTCTTACTTGGACCATTCGGCGCTGTGAATTTGTACTTTTTAACGCACTCTCCATTGTAATATTTTAATCCACCTCTGGGCAGCACGTGCTGGCACCGCCACCCGAGCAGCGGGGAGGGGTATAAGGGGAAGGGATAAGGGGGGTAAAGGGGGGGAATAAGGGGGGGTGACACCCACCCTCTTTCTTTCTACCTGTCCTTGTTTTGTATGTCTTGTAATAATTGTTTTGTACCCAGAACTCTGGATCTTTTTATTTCTGTCTGCTCTTTTATGTTTAGTTAAAAATTGTATACCTGCCTTTCATACCTATACACCATTCCTGTGTGTGTTCAATAAAAATATTTGAACAACAATCAACCTACTGCTCAGGCCTGGGTATCTGGATAGATTCTTATAAATCGACATATTCGTAACACATTACCAGTTTTCATTGGAAGGAAACATTGTTGATATACTTTAGAGCCCTTAGTTGATCAATTAGGCTTCATGATCATGTTTAACTTCACTTGACTTTTATGATTCAACGTGTGACACAAATCTAATTTGCAGCCAGAATGAATAATTGTGTTTAGAGACTGACCTCCACTTCTCCTCCGGTGACAGATGGGATAGGTCGACCTGAAGTGAGAACAAGCCAAACAGACAATCACGACAGTTCCAAAGGCTTCTAACTCCATTAGTAATGTTCTACATACATTCATTTAGAACTTGTAAATAAATTGTCACAATTCATCTACTAAATACAATGATTCAAAGCATAAAAAAATGGCCATGTTAACAAAACAGTCTGTAATCTGATCAGTGATTATGTGGATTGGGAGGCTGTTGATAGTGGACAGACGTGAACACTAAAAGAAATTAACACTGCTGTCCAACAAAGAGAACATGCACAGTTTCTGTCCATTAGTGCTAAATGGTGAAAGAAATTGGCCTTTGGTCCAAAGCATTGATTAGAGAGCTCGAGCTGCCAGGATATGACCTGTGACTCAGTCTGCCACATCAACGCTTGTATGGCATGCCATCTAATGAGTGCTAGCTAAAATAGGGTTGTCACGATAGTATGCAATACTCAGCGGTATCTTGGCCATGAAACAAGCTACTACATTTCATAAGAAAAGCAGTCCTAATGTTGGAAACAAGCAGCCTTGTGTGTCACCCAGAATCACATGTTTCTTTTCCAAACTATAGCACACAATATTTGACATACATACGTTTTTTTTAAAGGAACAAAAAGTTTGGTCTGCTTTGTGTTGTGTTTAAACTATCGCGATACTGGTTTCGTGACAACGCTAACGTTGCTACATCATTGACTCAATTGCTGTTGTAATATGAGAAAACATGGTTGTCAAGTAAAAGCAGTGAATTAGGGGCAGGTAAACCAGAATTATCCATTTAACTATCAGTGACTACCTAGCCAGCTAGCGTTAACTACCACGTACAGTACAAGGCAAGGGCCTGAGGGTGAGTATAATTGTTACGTTACAACAGGAATCGGTTCCAAAAACGTCGTAAAGTACAAGGTTGCCAACAAACAACGCATACAAAGTAGAATGATAAATAAACCTAGCTAACGAATAGGCAACTCACCACGTAGTTTATTCTTAATGTTTGTCCATAGGCTACCAGAGTGAGGACAGACATTTTTCCGAATAAACGTGGTGAGTGAAAAACTTAATGAAATAACCCACTCCCTCCCCGGTATCTTATTCTGCCGCTATACAACTTTGTATGTGTTGTTTGTTGGCCACCTTGTTATTTTTTTTTATTTTTTTTTATTTAACCTTTATTTAACCAGGTAGGCAAATTGAGAACACGTTCTCATTTACAATTGCGACCTGGCCAAGATAAAGCAAAGACCCACATTCGTTTTTGGAACAGACTCCTGTTGGAACGTTCCACAAATTATACCCACCCAGGGCGTGATGATGGTCCTCGTATGGTCTTAGCTGACTGCACTATAATTGGATATATACTTGGTTTCCTAATGCACTCAATGATAGCCTACCTGTCTGGCTAAAATGGGAAGACAACTGGGATGTTAGATAAAACTAACACCGTATGACGCTTACTCGCCGGTGGAAGAGGCAGGTCTATTCCATATTGGCAGCAACGTGCGCACTTTACAATTCACGCAATTCTTTTTTTCTGGTTCTACAACGGTAACACCTGTGGCACCCTAACCTGGTTTGGTTCATCGTGGTGTCCGAGTCCATGATCGTGTTCTACACCATCAACCTCCACCTCAAACACCCCCGCCATCTTCGGGAGTGCTGTTAATTCCTAGTGCATGCCATTTCCGGTTTGGGAAACCGAAGGGCCAATCTGAACCAGGGTCAGGTGCGAGTTCCTTTTCCGTTTGTCAACACTCACAGCAGTGGTTGTTTTCTGGTGGCGGGAAAAAAGTACGAGTAACAAACTGTTCAGCTGATGGTCTCTTGGATTTTACATAAACAAACAGCTAATTAATTTTACCTTAATATGGCCCCATTGAAAATTAAACACGTCGTTTCATTCACGTCACAGGTAAGTTCGTGTATTTAACTGTCAACTAACTTAGCTTACGGCAAGTAGACTAGTGCTAGCTAGCAATGAGTAGCTAGCTAACTATAGTTAGAAACTCAGTAACGTTAGGTAGTTAAATTATCTAGGCAGCTAGCATTAACGAAATGCATTTGGCATGATGAGAAATATTCAGCTACAGAACAGCGTTTGTAGCCATGTCACATGGGTTGCATCAGTAGCTATACATGTAGCTCCTAGCTAATTATATTGAAATGGTGCAGGACCCCAAGAACTGTGTGGAGAACCTGTGTGTTGTGGGTGGAGACAGCAGGTCGTGGCTGTGCAACCCCCAGGACCGAAGTGGAGTCCTCAGAGCAGAACTGCAGCTGGAGCGAGCCTCATACTTTGGATACATCGATGTGGGTAAGGCTCATCAATATTGACAACGAAGTTTATGTATTGTAGTAAACACACAATGGGACACTGTTATCGTTTTGTTTTGATGTTCCATGCAATTTAATGACCGTTTCCCAACTTGCTGTGTAATTTGTAGGGAACTTTGGATCTGCGTTCATTCAGATTGATGTTGGCCGGTCCTCTTGGCCCCTGGACCAGCCCTATATCACCCTGTTGCCAACAGCAACACTGATGAGTCCAGCAGAATCGCGACAGGGCACTGGGCTGACAGGAGTGAGAATGTTCAAGAAAGGTGAGACCAGATAGACTGGATGGATCTCAGCCCTATGACAATAGTAGGACTGATATGTCATGCAATATAGATGAAGAGAATGAGAATCAGTGTCCGAAGATGCTTCTTTAGTAACCCTCCTTTAGTCAAAACAATTGACCCCCCCCCCTCCAGGTGATTTCCTGTCAGAAGGTGCAGAGGACAGCTGGGACCGGGTGAGAGTAACCTGCACTCAGCCTTTTAACAAGCGCTCTCAGTTTGGCCTGTCCTTCCTGCGCATCCGCAGCCCCCTGGAGGAGAGCGAGGAGGGCTCCACACAGACTTGCAAAGAGAACCAGGGTCAGGTGTGTGTATAGACTGAGGGCTTGGCAGTGAACTCTTCAGAGAGAACAGTACAGTAAATTGCAGAGAACACCTCTGGGCCCGGTTTCCTGATAGCAGTAGACCTTGTTGCATCTTTCTTACAAAATCCAAAGATATAACATGCGTTTCCCAAAACACCATGCAGAGAGAACGATCGTTAAGTGCGTTGTTAGAGCGTGTGTCGATACTGATAGGATCAAAAGAAAGGGAGCGCTGCTCTCAGGTCAGCTTTCTCCACTCAAATCTTACCTTAACATTATAATTATTTCACAATACTTGACGACGGAACAGCTACTAGAAAGATATTACCACCTACGGCTGCAAATATCGAGGTGACTTATTCTAATGCTTACCCTATTAAAAATGCACTAAATCACCAATTTGTCACATCATTGCCCACATGTTAGACTACACATGAAATATATTGAGACTTACAGACAGTAGCCTACAAGTAGCAGCATATAAACAAAATGATTGAACATGAGTCTGTAGCTTACTGTTTATATTTTCATTTGAAGTGTCTTTTTATACATCACTTGTTTGTATCAATTGCAAAGACATTGGTAACTTTGTATTGTAGTCAACTTTTTTCTGGTCATTGGTGGTCACAGAGAGACGGATAAACCACGTGATTCTATGTTTAGCGGAGATCTTCTCTGTATAAAGTGACATAGGAGGGCAAAAAAGCATCTTAACAATGCACTTGGTTGTTCTAATAGTGGTCTGAGGCAGGTGTTACATCACAAGTGTTTTCAAGTTCAACGTTAATAACGATGGTTTTGGGAAACAGCTGAGGGATTTAACATTGCTCCTACGGAGGTCCTAACGATGAACTTAGCCTTAAGATGCTTTTGGGAAACTGGGCCCAGGTCTCTTGGTCCACCCACCCCTACGGGAGGTCAGCTCCCGCTCAGCCCAGTCAAAGCTCTCCTCTGTCCTGGCACCCCAATGGTGGAGCCAGCTTCCCCCTGATGCTAGGACAGCAGAGTCCCTGCCCATCTTGCGAAAAAGTTTGAACCCTACCTCTTCAAATAGTATGTTAATTAAGACATCTGTCTTACCCCCCCCCCCCCCCCAAAGTTTTGTTCTGGTTACAAGAATCTGCTAAATGACTGAATTATATTTAAAACAGATAAGAGTTGTAGATTTGTCTTATGGGGTTGTTCCATCAGATTTCATTCACTTTTACCCTATATTCAAGAGTATACTGTGTCTCAACCGATAACGGGCACAATACAAACACTTCAGATGTAAGGGTTTAAGCTACAACATTTGTGAAAATCTGATTTTAGGTGATTGAAATCATATGGAACGACCCTATGGTGATCGATTTGGACTGTTATGAGATGAATGTAAGTGTGTGTAGTCTTAAGCAGTAAGGCACAAGGGGGTGTGATATATGGACAATATACCACAGCTAAAGGCTGTTATTATGCGTGACTCATCGCTGAGTGCCTGGACACAGCCCCTAGCCGTGGTATATTGGTCATATACCACAAACCCCCGAGGTGCCTTATTGCTATTATAAACTGGTTACCAACGTAATTAGAGCAGTAAAAATAAATGTTTTGTCATACCAGTAGTATGTCAGCCAATCAGCATTCAGGGCTTGAACAACCCAGTTTATAATTTGGGAATATACAAGAGATATGTATTATTGGTAAACATCAGAGGCCAGAAGTGTGTGCTTGTATTCTCACTCTCTCTCCTTTGACCTTCTCTCTATTCAGACAACCCCAGACAAATCGGCATCAGGCGTGAGAGAATGGCTGTCCAGCCCTGCTGTGCAGAGAACCTTCTTTGGGGGAATGAAAGGGTAAGTGGAGGAATTTTGAGTTCTGTATGAGGCACTGTCAAACAGATTAGACAGCATTGAATGAATAAATACTTTTACAGAAAATCACTTACACCTTGGTTTGTCTCCCTCTGCTGTCAGGGAGGGTGTGGTTCTGAGCCGGACAGCTCGTATGGTCCTCACAGCGTCCCAGGCTGCCAGGCGTTCCCTTCCCCTTCCTTCCACTTCCTTGTCTCCCAGTCACACATCATTCTCTGACACTCAGAATACAGCAACCTCTTCCACTCCCACAGCCAAGCCAGATGCAACTACCCATATCCCCAACCAGGGAAAGCCAGGGGCTCATACAGCTACACCCAACAAAGGCAAGCCAGTTGGAAATATACACCCTCACACAGGTAAACACCTCAGCTCTCAGAAATACCATGCATTTTGCTTGGTAATTTTTTTGGGCAACACTAAGCTTGACAAATGATTAGTTGTGATGTTTTTCAGCTTCAATGGCTTGTTTAAGCACAGTTTGCAGCTCCAAGGAAAATACTTCTCAAAGACACCTGAAGAGAAAACCAAACTCCAAAAGCAGGTATTCCTCCATACTCCACCCCATGGATAATTTTGGGAGGGTAAGCTTATCCTGGATCTGCACATAGGAGCAACTTCTAGCTCACAAGTATCTCTCAGCATGAATCTCTGTTCTTTACCTCCCTCCCAGGCAGAACCAGCTGAATGGCACCACCTCTAGTAAGCACGGAAAACCTGCAGTCAGTAAGAGGCCAATAGCTACTCTACAACACACTGCCACAGCCCCTTATCCTCACCCATCTCCAGAGCCTCAGGACACTGGTGACCTTGAGACCACATGCCCAATATGCGGAGGTGTGTTTGTTGGCTTCTTATTCTGTCTCTTCGTGGACTGTATGACATACTGTATATTGATTCACTGTTACAATCAACAGTAGTATTGACACCCGTTGTCTGTTCTTTCTCTATGCTGCAGTGTTCTTTACTGCAGAGTACCTGCCGCTCCACGCTGCCTCCTGCCAGCAGGTGGAGACCAGGAAGCTCCCTGGGGGGATTGTGACCCCTGTTCCCCGCCCCTTCCCTGTCTCTCCCACCAGCCTAGAAGAGTCCATGGTGCCCTGCCCTCTCTGCTCCTTCAGGTTCCCTCTGTCCCACATCCAGATGCACGCCAGCACCTGTGGAGACCCCGTGGACCCCCATGTTATCTGGGTGGACTAGGAAAGAATGCATTGTATAGTAACACGTTTTTGCTTTTAATCAGTGGGCTGTGCAGCAAACGTGGATAATCTTTTGTTTTTAATATACTGTATGTATATTTGTATTTTACTGACTTGTTCTGTAGCTATATACCTGGAAAAATAACGAATCTCTCTTTGTCTACCTCTATTCCCCACTCTGCTCTGAGTGATTGGTTCTCTCCTGAGCTCATTGAAGGCTGTTTGTTCTTGCACTGTTTACACATGCTATGTGCTAATGATGACCTATAATATATTGTATACTATAAACAGCATCAATCATAGACTGTGTTCAGTACATATTTTTTCGGAAGTTATCACATAATTGAAATTATCAATTAAATTAACTGTGATTTATTTTGTCTTGGCTGTTCCTTGTTTTTTTTCACCACAACTTGTTGCACAGGGAATGTTAATTACTCCTGCTACCTGTTAACAGTGTCTCATTTGCAGTGTTTCCACTGGGGAACATTTCCAGTGATAATGTTAAGAGGCTTGGTATGGAAGGCAAGGGCCACTCCCTGGTTTGGGCCTTGCCATATGTGTAACACTGAAATGGTTGCTTTTTAATTAGTCCTGTCTCAGGGGAGTAGAGATGTGTTACTTGGTTTGTGGTGAGACATTCTAACCAACCTAACCTGTGTAGTCAGCCGAGAGCACATTACCACAGTGAGCCGTTCTTGACACTGAGCCCAAACAGCAGTCAGTGGACCTCACTGCCGTTCTCTCCTACCAACCTCTTAGCCTCGATTAACCAGGGCGCTTGGATTTCCACCAATTTAATGTAACCTCACATTACGGACAATTACTGTCTGTCACTTTCACTAAAGAAACAATGGGAAACCTCAAGGTTAGTGTATTTGAAAAAACTTGGCAAAGAAAATATGTGAAACAATAGATTGAAATATGATGTAAAATGTGTCAAGAAGTAAGGTATGAATTTTGTAGTAGAATGTAGGTCAATTTAGTTTAATACTGCAATAATAAACTTAAATTGTAAATCTTCTTTCATACATTATTTGCAGCTCAAAGTGCTTTACAATGAGACTACAAATGATTTAAAAAGCAGTAAACAAAATGCATACAATGAAGAAAAATGACAGGAATGAATATGAACTGATTTACTAGAATAGAAAGCTATTATTACTGATGGTCTTGATAGTATCTTGCAATTTCATCTAGGGGTGGTCCTCATAGTAACATTACATTTTGTCTACTTATGTCTTCATAATGTTTATTCCTGTTAATTTCTCAGATTATAATGCTATATTGTCCTGTGTCATACCTTGATACTGCATGGTACTCACAAATTTCCTTTATGAATATCTTAATGTTCATCTGTAGACTACCCAGTGCAAACAAATGATTTAATAGTGATTTGTGTTTTGCAGTTTTATATTACATTTTTGTATTAATTAATGGTTTGGATTCAGAAATATCAAAGCAATGAACTCTCTGTGTCTCCTTGTGGTTTTAGCTAGAGCAATGGCAGGAGATGGTGAAGATGAAGAGGCGTGGATCAGTGCCATCCAGGATAGGAACATAATAAAGGTGTGTGGCCTGCTGAAGCCTGGCGACGGCATCATCCATCAGCTGGAGGCCCTCAACCTGTCTATCCACCTGGGCAACAATTTTGACTTCTCCCAGATCCATGAGGCTCTACTGGTTGCCATCGACATCCATCAACCCTGTGTGGTGAAGATGCTCCTCGACTGCCTGGACCAGGAGAAGAGCAACAAGATGGATGTGCAATCCTTCTCCCTGGCCATTTTCGACCACTCCATTGACGACTTGCAGTTTGCCCCGGCATGATCCCGCTGACCCTGGCTTGTCAGAAGGACCTGTATGAGATTGTCACCATGCTGACCTAGAAGGGCCACGTCATCCCACGTTCACACAAGATCACCTGTGCCTGTCTAGAGTGCTGGAATGGGCGGCAGCATGACCTGCTGAAGTTCTACCTGTCTCAACACCTACCGTGGCATTGGCCTATCTGTCCATCACCTCATACAATGCCATGCTCAGTGCCTTCGGCCTCGGAAGGGAGATCCGTAAGCTTCCAAGAAGGAACCTGAGTTCAAGGTTAGATCCTGTTTGTGCTTATGCCCATATAGTCACTATGCACAAAGTATGTGGTGCATTACCCTGGAACTAATCTCTCTTGGACAGACTACGTAAAAATAAAGTATGCAAGATTTAAATTCTGGGTAAACCGAGATTACCCTGGAACAGGAATACAACCACACTGGGCAATGAATGTTTTAATTGTAACTATAACTTGTTACCATACTATTACCAGGTTATTACCATTTTATTCCCTGCTGCCCTATATACACAGACATGGAATCACTGGCCACTTTAATAATGGAACATTAGTCACTTTAATAATGTGTGCATACTGCTTTACTAATCTCATATGCCTTCGGAAAGTATTCAGACCCGTTGACCTTTTCCACATTTTGTTACGTTACAGCCTTATTCTGAAATATATATATTTTTAAATCCTCAGCAATCTACACACAATACCCCATAATGACAAAGTGAAAACAGGTTTTTAGAAATGTTTGCAAATGTATTAAAAAAATACCTTATTTACATAAATATTCAGACCCTTTGCTATGAGACTCAAAATTGAGCTCAGGTGCATCCTGTTTCCATTGATCATACTTGAGGTGTTTCTACAACTTGATTGGAGTCCAACTGCAGTAAATTCAATTGATTGGACATGATTTGTAAAGGCACACACCTGTCTATATATGGTTCCACGGTTGACAGTGCATGTTAGAGCAAAAACCAAGCAATGACGTTGAACAAATTGTTCGTAGAGCTCCGAGACAGGATTGTGTCGAGGCACAGATCTGGGGAAGGGTACCAAAAAATGTCTGCAGCATTCAACGTACCCAAGAACACAGTGGCCTCCTTCATTCTTAAATGGAAGAAGTTTGGAACCACCAAGACTCTTCCTAGAGCTGGCCGCCCGGCCAAACTGAGCAATCGGAGAAGGGCCTTGTCAGGGAGGTGACCAAGAACCCGATGGTCACTCTGACAGAGCTCTAGGGTTCCTCTGTAACAATCTCTGCAGCACTCCACCAATCAGGCCTTAATGGTAGAGTGGCCAAATGGAAACCACTCCTCAGTAAAAGGCACATGACAACCCACTTGGAGTTTGCCAAAAGGCACCTAAAGACTCTCAGACCATGAGAAACAAGATTCTCTGGTCTGATGAAACCAAGATTGAACTCTTTGGCCTGGAAACCTACCACCATCCCTACGGTGAAGCATGGTGGTGGCAGCATCATGCTGTAGGGAAGTTTTTCAGTGGCAGGGACTGGGAGACTAGTCAGGATCGAGGCAAAGATGGATGGAGCAAAGTACAGAGAGATCCTTAATGAAAACCTGCTCCAGAGTGCTCAGGACCTCAGACTGGGGCGACGGTTCACCTTCCAACAGGACAACGACCCTAAGCACACAGCCAAGACAATGCAGGAGTGGCTTCGCGACAAGTCCCTGAATGTCCTTGAGGGTCCAGCCAGAGCCCGTACTTGCACCCGATCGAACATCTCTGGAGAGACCTGAAAATAGCTGCACAGCAACGCTCCCCATCCACCCTGACAGTGCTTGAGAGGATCCGCAGAGAAGAATGGGAGAAATTCCCCAAATACAGGTGTGCCAAGCTTGTAGCGTCATAACCAAGAAGACTCAAGGCTGTAATCGCTGCCAAAGGTGCTTCAACAAAGTACTGAGTAAAGGGTCTGAATAGTTATGTAAATGTGATTTTTTTTCTTTCCTTCTGTGGGTCATATGATTGAGTGTAGTCTGGCCCAGGAGTGTGAAGGTGAACGGAAAGGCTCTGGAGCAACAAACCGCCCTTGTTGTCTCTGCCTGGCCAGTTCTCCTCTCTCCACTGGGATTCTCTGCCTCTATTACAGGGGCTGAGTCACAGGCTTACTGGTGCTCAATCATGCCGTCCCTAGGAGGGGTGCATCAATTGAGTGGGTTGAGTCACTGATGTGATCTTCCTGTCTGGGTTGGCGCCCCCCCTTGGGTTGTACCATGGCGGAGATCTTTGTGGGCTATACTCGGCCTTGTCTCAGGATGGTAAGTTGGTGGTTGAAGCTATCCCTCTAGTGGTGTGGGGGCTGTGCTTTGGCAAAGTGGGTGGGGTTATATCCTTCCTGTTTGGCCCTGTCCGGGGGTATCATCGGATGGGGCCACAGTGTCTCCTGACCCCTAATGTCTCAGCCTCCAGTATTTATGCTGCAGTAGTTTATGTGTCGGGGGGCTAGGGTCAGTTTGTTATATCTGGAGTACTTCTCCTGTCTTATCCGGTGTCCTGTGTGAATTTAAGTATGCTCTCTCTAATTCTCTCTTTCTCTCTTTCTTTCTCTCTCTCTCTCGGAGGACCTGAGCCCTAGGACCATGCCTCAGGACTACCTGGCATGACGACTCCTTGCTGTCCCCAGTCCATCTGGCCGTGCTGCTGCTCCAGTTTCAACTGTTCTGCCTGCGGCTATGGAACCCTGACCTGTCCACCGGACGTGCTACCTGTCCCAGACCTGCTGTTTTCAACTCTCTAGAGACAGCAGGAGCGGTAGAGATACTCTTAAAACCTCTGGGCGCACGGATCCCTTTAGCGGGATCATTTTCATCAACAACCGCTGAATTGCAGAGCGCCAAATAAAACAATTTAAACAATTTAATTTCATGAAATCACAAGTGCGATATAGCAAAACACAGCTTAGCTTGTTGTTAATCCACCTGTCGTGTCAGATTTTGAAATTATGCTTTACAGCGAAAGCAATCCAAGCATTTGTGTGAGTTTATCGATCACTAGACAAAACATTACAAACACCTAGCAGCAATGTAGATTGGTTACGAAAGTCAGAAAAGCAATACAATTAATCACTTACCTTTGATGATCTTCGGATGTTTGCACTCACGAGACTCCCAGTTACATAATAAATGTTTCTTTTGTTCGATTAAGATTATTTTTATATCAAAAAAACTCCATTGTTTGGCGCGTTATGTACAGAAATCCACAGGCTCAAGTAGGTCATGAAGGGCAGACGAAAATTCCAAATAGTATCTGTAAAGTTCGTAGAAACATGTCAAACGTTTAATAATCAATCCTCAGGTTGTTTTTTTTAACATAAATAATCGATAATATTTCAACCGGACGGTAAACTATTCAATACAATGGAGAAAGAAAATGTTGAGCTACCACTTTCGCATGCAAGAACTAATCAAAGGACATCTGGCTATCCACTGACGGGATTTGATAAATCTCGCTCATTTTTCAGAATAAAAGCTTGAAACTATGTCTAAAGCCTTTTCACAACCTGTGGAAGCCATTGGAAAAGGAATATGGTTGATTTCCCTTTAAATGGAGGATAGGCAGGCAATGGAACAGGGATTTTTCGAAATAAGAGGCACTTCCGGGTTGGATTTCCTCAGGTTTTCGCCAGCAAAATCAGTTCTGTTATACTCACAGACAATATTTTGACAGTTTTGGAAACTTTAGACTGTTTTCTATCCTATATATGCATATATCCTATAGTATCTGAGAAATAGGCCGTTTACATTGGGAACGTTATTTTTCCAAACAAAAAAATTCTGCCTCCTAGCATCAAGAAGTTTTAATGATCGGCTATGAAAAGCCAACTGACATTTACTCCTGAGGTGCTGACTTGCTGCACCCTCGACAACTACTGTGATTATTATTATTTGACCATGCTGGTTATTTATGAACATTTGAACATCTTGGCCATGTTCTGTTATAATCTCCACCCGGCACAGCCAGAAGAGGACTGGCCACCCCTCATAGTCTGGTTCCTCTCTAGGTTTCTTCCTAGGTTTTGGCCTTTCTAGGGAGTTTTTCCTAGCCACCGTGCTTCTACACCTGCATTGCTTGCTGTTTGTGGTTTTAGGTTGGGTTTCTGTACAGCACTTTTAGATATCAGCTGATGTAAGAAGGGCTATATAAATACATGTGATTTGATTTGATTACGGCTTATTTTTTTGTTGCAAATATTATTATTTTTAACTGTTTTTGCTTTGTCATTATGGGTTATGGTGTGTAGATTGAGGAAAAAATACAATTTAATCAATTTTAGAGTGAGGCCGTAACCAAACAAAATGTGGCAAAAGTCCAGGGGTCGGAATACTTTGTATATACTGTATTCTATACTGTATTCTATTCTACTGTATATTGCTCTTCGTAATATTTATATTTCTTAATTTAATTTTACTTTAAGATTTGTGTGTATTGTGTATTGTTAGATACTACTGTTGGAGCTAGGAACACAAGCATTTCGCTACACCCGCAATAACATCTGCATGTGACCAATACAATTTGATTTAATTTATTCTGTGCTGTTATGTGAAGTGTTATTAGGTTGTTTAGCTGAGTGGGTGTTTGTGTTATCTCTCCCACAGCCTCAGTACCTGTGTCTGGAGGAGCTGTGCCAGGAGTTTGCGTTGGAGCTGCTGGGGATTGCCCTTAACCAGAGGGAGGTGACCACCATCCTGAACAGCTGTGGAGACTGAAACCAGGACCAGCAAGTGTTCGAGGAGGGCATCCCAAACCTGACCCACCTGAGGCTCGCTGTAAACTACAATCAGAAACAGGTAGAGCCCAGTCATCTATAACCAGAAACAGGTAGGGCTCAGTCATCTATAACCAGAAACAGGTAGAGCCCAGTCATCTATAACCAGAAACAGGTAGAGCCCAGTCATCTATAACCAGAAACAGGTAGAGCCCAGTCATCTATAACCAGAAACAGGTAGAGCCACAAGCAGCTACAGAGCTAGTAGATTCTGAGTGGTGTTATTTGGGGTGCTGCTGTCAGTGATTTACAGTATAATGAACATGTTCAGTGAGATAGTGAATCCCTCTCTATATGTCCTGTTTGTGAATTGTGGCCACTCTTTCTCTCTCTAGTTTGTGGCACACCCTATCTGCCAGCAGGTGCTGTCCTCTATTTGGTGTGGGAACCTGTCTGGCTGGAAGGGAAGCAGGATGAAAGCTGCTGGTGTCTGTGGGGGATCTTCTTCCCCATGCCCCTCCTCTGCCTCGTCTACTGGATCACATCCAAGTCCAAGCTCAGATGTCCTGAAGTTCTGTAAAGGTGGTGATGTTGTATGGGCCTTGTGTGTCTCTGCTTGGGTCTGTCTTGGGCCTGCAGATGTATGGCTCAGTTTTCTCATGTATTTGCTCTTGGCTATGTTTATACTCCAGTGGAGGTTGCTGAGGAGAGGACAGCTCATAATAATGTCTGGAATGGAGTAAATGGAATGGCATCAAACACATGGAAACAATGTATTTGATACTGTTCCACCTTTTCTGCTCCAGTCATTACCACGAGCCCGTGCTCCCCAATTAAGGAGCCACCAGCCTCCTGTGATATATTCTACTGTATCTCTCTCAGGTGGGAAAGATACTTTAGATTTCAGTGATTAAGTTTCTTCTTCACTCAACCTCCTATATGTGGTTCCTCATCACTTTGTTGGGAGAGTCCATCACCATGGAGTTGTATAGAGACCAGTTTGCTTCGCGTAAACAGAATATTCTGCACTGCTCATTCCACATGGTGTGTGTGGTCGGTGGGTTAGTTTGTTGGTTTATAGAAATTAGTCTCTTCTCTCTACCTAGGTTCATGTTCATATTCATGATAATTGGAACAGCTTTCCTCTGTGGTATCAATAACATCTATGTTCCTTATGTCGCCCAATCATATTTTGGAAGGTAAAGAAAATGTTGAAGTACACTACTGCCTAGCTTCATTCTTGTTAGATCACTCATGATAATCATAATCCTCCCAACCCTAACTCCATTCCATAGGTTTAATTTTCTATTCCTGTTCTGGACCATGTTTGGGGTGGCAAACCAGGACTATATGGACAGTTTGTGAGTTTGTCCGAGTTTGTGGTGGCATGATCCTTTACGGCATCTTCACCCTCGTCATCGTGCTGCACAATATGCTCATTGCCATGATCACCAACTCCTGCCAGAAGATTGAGGTGAGATCAGATTAAACTCAAGAAACCTGGCTCTTAGTTTGTCCACCTCAAGGGCAGGATAATGCCTTTGAATGGAATCAACTGCATCCCAATGTAGCAAATGAAAGTGTTTCAAAGCTCAAATTCTAGACCTTTGTGATTACACAGTAAAGTTTAGGAGAGATTCTAGGATGGGCCCTGACTGCTGCTTCCCTCTCAGGATGTCGCTGACGTTGAGTGGAAATTTGCCCGATCTAAGCTCTCTGAGTTACTTCAGAGGTCTCACCATGCCTGTCCCCTTCAACATCATCCCCCAAGGCCTTTTTCTACCTCATACGGTAGGTTTGACTGTGTGTGTTATACAGACAACTTCCTCTACCAACAATAGAACAACCTCTATCTCAAAGGTCAGTTTCATCTCATATTACATGTTTATCCCAGGGGTATTTTTCGTTGGATCTGCTGCTGTTGTACTTCAAACTCGACATCAGACTGTCCCTCCCATAACCTCCATGGTAAGAACTACACCTCAGCTCATTTGACATTGTCTTGTCATACAGACCAATGAGAATGTCTCTGTTCCCTTTGTTGTCGTCCAATGGGAATAAGATGGTGGCGGGTCAGGGGAGAACCAGATACCTTAACGCCAGCAGGTGATCCAGGCTCTGGTGCAGCGTTACATTGATTCTGCACGTCGCGAGTTTGAGGAGACCAAGAGAAATATTAACCTATCAAGTTTCCTAACCCAGCCTTAGGGCCTTCAAGTCTTCAGTTAAGACACGTTTCTGTGTTAAGGTCACAGTTAAACAGAGAGGAAGTACTGACTTGGCCTCACACATGAACACTCTGTTTAGTACTGTATTTATGTAAAAGCATTGTGGTGCATTCAGTGTCATTGGTTTGGTCTATTCTTAACACCTCAGACGTGGTTAATTGGATCACAGCTAACAAGGTAGTGGGCAGGCTGCATGCTGGGATGAAGGCCAACATGCAGGTTCTGATGGACTCTGGCCAGGCTGCAGGATACGACCCCAACACTGATGGCTCCTCCATCCTGGGGAAATACATCATGGAAGCCAAGAACAACTTCAGGGGCTTCAACAACAGGCTGGATGACAAACACACACCTTTACTGGTGACTGTGGAGATGGAACATGACAGAAAGGTGGAGATAGGGAGGGTTGTAGCAGTGGTGATAGCAGAGGAGACAGAACAAGCCAGAAGAGTGAAGATGGGATAGTGGTCAAACAGGAGGGGTTTTTTTTCTTTCTTTTTTTAACCTTTATTTAACTAGGCAAGTCAGTGTTATGAGAATTTTGTTCTCAATGTTCATAAACTGAACTTCAATTAAAATACTCTGTCTATTACTAAGAATTTGTAAGGTTCTTATTAAAATGAAACAGACAGAGGCCAGTCTACCATAGTCAGCATGTATATTTACGAGAGCTCTCTTATCATTTCCTGTACATTGGTCTATATACCTCACATTTCGTCATAAATGTCCCTCCTCTCAGAAACAATGACAATATAGTTCACAAGTCTTCTCCTTCTCATACATTGTCTGCCACCTGTTATACAATCTACTACAAGCCCAAGGTCTCTCCCCTCCCTGGGTGGGGACAGAATGTCCTGAAAGGAACACAGTAGTACAGCTTGTCTGTCGATAGCTCCTCTTATCATTTGTTTCACACTTGCACCCTGCTTACATACTAAAAAGGAACAAAAAGTCCTTGTTCTAATTCTGACTAAAACTACACACATCAGATTTAGATTTATGATTCTAATAACTTTCATACAATCATACAGTGACAGGGTAGAATTCTGTTAGTTATAGTACTACGTTAAAGGTATACATCATTTAGTCATTATTCATAAAAATCATAACAGTCAGTTAAGAACAAATTCTTATTTACAATGACGGCTTACCCCGGCGAAATCCAGACGATGCTGGGGCAATTGTGCACCGCCCTATGGGACTCCCAATCACGGCCGGATGTGATGCAGTCTGGATTTGAACCAGGTACTGCAGTGACGCCTCTTGTACTGAGATGCAGTGTCTTAGACTACTTCGCCACTTGGGAGCCAAATCCACTTGATTGCCCTTTCCCTCCACCTTCTTCCCTACCATCTTATTGGCGCTTACCTTTTTATATCTGGGGTTAGATGGAGCAGAACAGGAGGTGGAGCCAGATGGAGCAGAGGGGATGAAGCAGGTAGGAGACATGGGTGTTGTGAAGATGGAGGAGGGGAGAGTTAATGGCGGGAAGGTAGAGAGAAGGGTGGATAGGGGTAGTGAAGGAGTCAGAGCAGAAAATGGAGAGGAGACAGTGAGGGGAAGGGAGAGATTCGGATATTAAAAGGTAAGCACCAATGAGATGGTGAAGAAGAAGGTGGAGGGAAAGGGCAATCCAGTGGAGGCAGAAGTAAGGATGGAAGAAGGTAAAGGGAAAAAGGTAGATCGCAGTGTGAATAATACAATCTGGTGGAAAGGACTTGTAGGAGGTGAATGAGAAGGGAAGACGTGGGAATGAAGGGAAAGTAGACATGGGACTGGTAGATCTGAAATAGGAAGGTCAGGGTGATGGAACTGAAGGAGAAAAGAGTTGTGGGGGAAATCAACATGGCCGAGAGGTGGATTAAGGGACCGGGGAGGGCGTTGGAGAATGTGACTAAGAAGAAGGCTGCCACGGCTAGCGTGGTGGTGGTAGTGGAAAATACTGCCAGGGCTGGGGTGAAGGTGGTTCCTTCCCGACCGATGGCAGCAGCAGCTCACAGGACACTGGCTTCGGCTCGCAGGAAGGGGAGGGGTCTATCATTGGAGGACCAATGAGAACTGCACATCTGAGTGCATCATCTTCAGATTAGAAGTGTCAGCCAGTTAGCATTGTTTCAGTCAACTCCATAGTCCGTTAATTGGTTGACTTCATGAGATGTTTTACATCAAAGCAGCAATATACACTTGCAGTAGGTAGCATAAAACTATTTTGCTGTGAAATGAGCTACAAATCATTCAAAGGCATGTATATACACGCAGGGTTGGGTACTTTCTAAATGTAATCCGTTACAATTACTAGTTACCTGTCCAAACTGTGTCATTTTATAGTTGTTTATAGTTGGTTTGGTCTTAGAATAGACCAAACCAATGACACTGAATGCACCACAATGCTTTTACATACATACAGTACTAGTACAATGTAATTTTTTGGAATATGATTACTTTCCCCTTAAAGAGGCATTAGAAGAAGACAAAGTATCCATCAAATGCATTAGGTGTGTCATCATAGTGGTTTCTGACTTGTGGCCAGACTCATTGAGGTGGATCAAACTTAAACTTGCACCTTTTTTCAATGCTCAATTGAATTTCATTGAGAAAACAGAAAGGTGTCAATGTATTTATTCACAAAGATCCTTTCTGAATTTAGTAATCTAGTTTTTTAAAGTATCTGTAATCTGATTATAATATTGCTGCTGGTACTCTGATTAGTTTTTTGTAATCAGATACTCCACAACCCTGTATACAATATTGTTAAGTGATGTAGCCAAATTAAACATGATCTGTGAACACCTAGTGATACCGATGTCTGCTCCCATTGGACCAGCTGTTTGAGACCGGTACTAACTCTTATTCATTGTAATTATAGACATTCCAACCTAACAATTAGAAAGGATAGAGAATTACCTGAAAGTGAATTACAATTTCACTTTGAATACATCTTTTCAAACCAATATTAAAATAACAAAAAATATATACAATGTCCTTGTGTGTTCATTATATAAAGTAAATAATTTGAGTAAAACTGGCTACACTGCTCTGACAGTCTCTTCTCTGTTGGTCAACCTGGTCTCAGAGCATTTCGTATTATTCTGTATGTAAATCCGAAGTACTCCGTTTAGTATGGTGTGTTAAGTTTGGTACAGTTACATAAGACATATGGTTACTTAAGGCAAAACAACCTGGACTCAAGCATTTTGTTTTATTATGTAAGTAAATCCAAGACACTCCATTTCGTGTATGTTACTTTTCAAATGGTATGTATTAACTTGTGGATATCCATCACCCATTTCAAAAGTCAAAATATCAAGAGTGAAAGAAGCCCCATCTTCCTGATACAATTCCCATCAAGTACAAAATAGCATCACCTTATGCCATGTATTGTTATTGGTAAACTACTGTATACCTTGACAAAAGTACGACAGGACATTGCATGAACACAAACTTAATTACACTGGGCCTCCCGAGTGGCGCGGCGGTCTAAGGCACTGCAGTGCTTGAGGCGTCACTACAGATCTGGGTTCGATCCCGGGCTGTATCGCAGCCAGCTACGCCTGGGAGACCCATGAGGCAACGCACAATTGGCCCAGCGTCGTCCGGGTTAGGGGAGGGTTTGGCCGGCTGGGATGTCCTTGTCCCATTGCGCTGTAGCGACTCCTGTGGCAGGCCTGGCGCATGCACACTGACACGGTCACCAGTTGTACGGTGTTTCCTCCGACACATTAGTGCGTCTGGCTTCCGGTTTAAGTGTGTCAAGAAGCAGTGCAACTTGGCAGGGTCGTGTTTCGGAGGATGCATGGCTCTCAACCTTCGCCTCTAGTGAGTCCCAGTTATGGGACAAGACTAACTACCAATTGGGGAGAAAAAAAAGGAATAATTATAATTACACTTTACAAAAAAATAACCAACACGCACAAAAAACTTCTCTCTCAAATGTTATCCTGTTAATGAGCATTTCTCCTTTGCCAAGATAATCCATCCACCTGACAGGTGTGACATATCAAACTGATTAAACAGCATCATTACACAGGTGCACCTTGTGCTGGGGACAATAAAAGGCCACTAAAACGTGCAGTTTTGTCACACAACACAATGCCAGAATTCTCAAGTTAAGGGAGAGTGCAATTGGCATTCCATCCACCACAGCTGTTGTCAGAGAATTGAATGTTAATTTCTCTACCATAAGCCACCTACAAACATTGTTTTAGAGAGTTAGGCATTACGTTCAACCGCCCTCACAACCAGACCACGTGTAACCAACCACAGCAGCCCAGGACCTCCATATCTGCCTTCACATACTGCATCCCCCGAGACCAGCCACCCAGACAGCTGATGAAACTGTGGGTTTGCACAATCTAAGAATTTCTGCACAATCTATCAGAAACTGTCTCAAGGAAGCTCATCACAGTTCATCCAAGAAGAGCATTGGAGAAGTGTGCTCTCCAAGGATTAATCCCAGTTTATCTGTACTGGGCAGATGACAGACATGGCATACTGTGGGCGAGCGGTTTGCTGAGGTTAACGTTGTGGAGTGTCCCATGGTGGGTTTATGGTATGGGCAGGTATAAACTACATACAAATGAACACAATTGCATTTTATTGATGGCAATTTGAATGCACAGCGATACCGTGACAAGATCCTGAGGCACTTTGTCATGCCATTGATCCCCCTCCACCCCATGTCACAAGGATCTGTACAAAATTCCTGGAAGCTAAAAATGTCCTAGCTCTTCCATGGCCTGCATACTCACCGGACATGTCACCTATTGAGCAAGTTTGGAATGCTCTGGATCAACAAGTACGACAGTGTGTTCCAGTTCTCACCAATATCCAGCGACTTCATGAAGACATTGAAGAGTGGGACAACATTCCACAGAACACAATAAACAGCCCGATCAACTCTATATGAAGATGTCACGCAGCATGAGGCAAATGGTGGTCACACCAGATTGACAATTTTCTGATCCACACCTTTTTTTCTTGTAAGGTACAGTATCTGTGATGAACAGATGCATATCTGTATTCCCAGTTGTGTGAAATCCATAGATTAGGGCCTAATGAATGTATTTAAATTGACTGATTTCCTTATCTGAACATTAACTCAGTAAACTTCAAATTGTTGTATGTTGCATTTATATTTTTGTTCAGCATACAAAGCAATTTTATTTTCCCCACAGGTCAAATACAAAAAAAGACTCCTAATATACACTAATGTTGTTTAAGTTCATTCAGCAAGTTATGAGATTCTTAGATTTACATATTAACAATGGAGTAGACAAACAGTTTGGAAACTCTGAATCCTATACAAAACAAATCAGACAAACAGATCCACACAGACAGTGTCACCGTGAAAGATAAATAGAAAACAGTTAATAATCTGGTATTAGCAGACAGAGCACACCTTGTACAGCACTATAGTTAGGCTACATTAGCATGCCCACAACACAAACATAAAAGCCTGTTCTATTAAGAGTGATCTGACATCAGGGCAGATTACTGTATAATGTTACCTGACCTAATGACAGTGTGGTTCAAAGATCCTGAGGACTTCAGTGGTCCACTGCTATGGTTAATTAACTAAAGAGCGTGGGTAGGGGAAGGAGTGGGGTGCCGTCTAAGAGCCACACATCAGGCAGTCGTCGCGGTTCTCCAGGGAACACACCATAGCGGCTCTGTTGAGCTCCTTGACCGCCTCCAAGTTCTTAGCCGACTGAGACTCCTTCAGCTTCTCCTTATTCAGGGTGAACTGGATGGGGTTGGCTGCAGGCTTGGTCCTCAGGTAGTACATGCCCGTCTTCAGACCCTGAGGAGCGGAAAAGAGGTTAGTGGTTTATCATATTTAATATTTAACACTACTTTGATCCTAATAAGTTGCCTCCCTAGCCAATCACGCCAAGTTCCCATTGTTCTGGGTCCTCGGCATAGACCTGTCACTCTCCGCCCCTCATGACACACGCGCGACACTTTCAGCCGGACTACAATGCTTCAAGGGGCAGCATCAGCCAGCCATTTTAACACCAGAGTTAAGGATGGCCCTGAGCTAAGAAAATGCAATCTTATAGAAACTTCAATAGGCAAGCTGACTCACCTGCTTCCAGCCGTAGAAGTGCATGCTGGTGAGCTTGCCGTAGTTAGGCTCAGCAATGTGGATGTTGAGGGACTGGCTCTGGTCTATGAAGGCCCCGCGGTCAGCAGCCATCTTCAGAATAGTCTTCTGGGAGATCTCCCACACAGTCTTATACAGCTCCTTCAGGTCATCTGGGATCTCAGCAATGCCCTAAAGACAAGTAACAATAGAACCATGACATCTACTAATAAAGGATAGCGCTTTTAAAATCTAACAAAAGTTAGACATGACCTTCACAAAATACAGTCAAAAGGGCATAATTGCACTCTGATTGGTCTTCATTGATTGTGATGGTCTGGGTTCTCACCTGGATGGATCCGTTCTGACCAATCAGCTGGTTCTTCATCTCCTCATTCCACAGCCCTCTCTCTGTTAGGTCCTTCAACAGATGGGGGTTCACAATCTGCAAGGAGCACAAAGAACATTAGTCCTCACATATACACAACTCTAGCTTTTTACACCCCCAAACTCAGAGCCTTCTAGTGTTTGAGTATGCTGTGTATGTGTTTCAGCAGAGGTCTAACTGTCTATGGAACCCACAGAGAGAGTGGTACTGACCTGGAACTCTCCAGAGAGGACTCTGCGGGTGTAGATGTTGCTGGTGTAGGGCTCGATAGACTCGTTGTTGCCCAGGATCTGGGCTGTAGAGGCCGTGGGCATGGGGGCAAGCAGCAGACTGTTCCTCACACCGTGCCTGGAGAGACGGGGCAGAAGGGTGAGTGAAGTGGTGATGAAAAAGAAAGGCGACAACATTTAAATCCACTTGGTTGGTCATGTATGTGTTGAGACTAACTGTAGTTGGGTTGGTAAAATGGAGGACAAGGTTGAGAACTTACTTGGCAATCTTTTCCTTGAGAACTGTCCAGTCCCACAGGTCAGTTGGGGTTTTGTCCCACATGTTGTACTGAAGGATCTGGGGAAAATAACCATTTAAGCCTGAGACCCACACCAGAACATTCTCCTTAATCCAAAATTAACTATTGACAAGTTAGTTACCCTAAACAGGATATCTAACATCTGAGTTAGGTGTAAGGGTGGTGGTACTCACTCCTTTACTGACAGGGGAGCCTGGGTAGGTCTGGTAGGCACCGAGCTCAGCAGCAAGTTCACAGCTGGACTCCAGGGCAGCGTAGTAGATGGTCTCAAAGATCTGAGTGTTGAGCTTCTGGGCCTCGGCGCTCTCAAAGGGGAAACGCATCAGGATGAAAGCATCAGCAAGACCCTGCACACCGATACCAATGGGCCTGTGGCGCTTGTTGGAGTTCTCAGCCTGGTTAGAGAGGAGGCGAGGCATGGGGCAATCAGTTACTGGCCCACATTAAGATATAACCTGTAGAATCACCAGTCTTGCTGATCATATTATTAGTATCACTAAGTTGAACACTAGACATTACCTCGACCACAGGGTAGTAGTTGATCTCAATGATCTTGTTGAGGTTCCTGACGATGACCTTGGTGACGTAGGCCAGCTTGTTGAAGTCAAATGTTCTCTCTGGGGTGACATACATGTTGAGGGCGATGGACGCCAGGTTACACACTGCCACCTGAGATTGGGAAATAGGAGCCAGATAGATTAGCGCCACACTTAGGCCATTTAAACATTCTTTGGTGTGATCCAACATTTATTTTCAACAATATACAAATCAAAGGATGCCATTCAAACAGCTTTGGGATTAAGTATGCATGTTATCAGAACCATCATCCTTGGGTGATAGATACTGTAGTTGGTCATCTCTGCGTTGAGCGCTAATGCATATCTATGAGGTCATCCTGTGGCCAGAGTCAATAACACAAACTGAGGCTGGTCTCCGTTTGCGTCCAAAATGTCAACCTAATCCCTGTATAGTCCACTACCTTCAACCAGTGCCCCGATACAGGGAACAGGTATGGACTTGGTCAAAAGTAGTTCAAACAGTATAGCTAATTGATTGCCCTCACCTCATCATGGCTGGTGTACTCTACAATTTCGGTACAAAGGTTACTGGACTTAATGGTGCCCAGGTTCTGCTGATTACTCTTCCTGTTGCAGGCGTCCTTGTAGAGCATGTAGGGGGTGCCCGTCTCAGTCTGGGACTCAATAATGGCATGCCACACCTGCTGGGCCTTCACCACCCGCTTGACCCGACCCTCCTGCTCATACCTGACGACAAAGACAGGTCCAGTGAAACATTGCACAGGGAGTAGACTGGTATGGAGCAGTTATACCGGGTCAGGAACGCCAGTCTTACCTGGTATAGAGCTTCTCAAACTCCTCCCCCCAGCACTCATCCAGTCCAGGGCAGTCACTGGGGCACATCAGGGACCAGTCCTGTGGGTACGATACACCATTGAGTACTGATATCTTTCAAGAAGATATTCATCTAAACAGAACTACTCCTTATTCCCTTCTTTAATTCAACCTCGAGGAGCGATGTACAAAATATACTAGAGCTCGAATTTCACAAAATTCCATATCTGGTTTGAATAGTTCAGTTGATAAATGTTGCTGCATACCTGGTTGCTCTCCACTCTCTTCATAAAGAGGTCAGGGATCCACATGCCGTAGAACAGATCTCTGGCCCTCTGCTCTTCCTTCCCCGTGTTCTTCTTCAGGTCCAAGAAGTCAAACACATCAAAGTGCCACGGCTCCAGGTACATGGCAAACGCACCAGGTCTCTGAGGGCAATGAGCGGGAGTTAAATGCCTGATGACGGTACAGTAAACAGGCCACAGAGTCTGAAAGACCATATGCATGTTCTCAGAGCCATCAGACTTGGGTGATAGATAGTGGGTCATCTCTGCGCAGAGCGCTAATGCATATCTATGAGGTCATCCTGTGGCCAGAGTCAATAACAAAACCTGTATTCAAATCTAATTTCATTCTCACCTTGTTGCCTCCCTGGTCCACATAGCGTGCTGTGTTGTTGTACACTCGGAGCATGGGGACCAGCCCATTGGAATTACCATTTGTCTTAAAAAATAAAAACAAAGAAGTCTCAGTAACTGAGTGACTCGCCAAGCGTCAATGAAACAGGGGTCATTTTTTTCTCATGTACGAACTTTCCCCAAGATCTGTCAGAGCCATCAATCACGCCAAGTACCCACTGTTCTGGGTCCTCGGCGTAGACATAGCCCCATCACTCTACACCCCTCCTGACACTTAGTCGGACAGCAACGCCTCAAGGGGCAGTCTTATTTACGAACGTGACCATGTGAACCTCACCCCAGCAATGTAGCTGCCCGTGGCTCTGATGCAGCTGACTGCCACGCCGATGCCCCCTGCTGATTTAGAGATTAGGGCACACTGCTTTAGGGTGTCGTAGATGCCCTCAATGCTGTCATCCTTCATGGCCAACAGGAAACAGCTGAAAAGTCAACAAGGACAACCAATTTAAAACCGATCAAGCGCTTTTCTGGTTTGCACTCAAAGATGTCGGTATTTTCTACAATTCAGTAATCATAGCCATTACACTGAGGAATGGGAATGGTTTCTAGTAGAATGGCAAAAGTAGATCCAAAATATGAAGTGCTTACCTGGACAGTTGTGGGCGGTTGGTGCCAGCATTGAAGAGTGTGGGCGAAGCGTGGGTGAACCACTTCTCTGACAGCAGGTTGTAAGTCTCGATGACAGCGTCAATGTCAGTCTGATGAATCCCAACTGCCACCCTCATGAGCATGTGCTGGGGTCGCTCGGCAACTACACAGAAACAGAACAGGTCAGCATGAGGGATGGAGCTCATCTGAACCACACTAAAAAAAAAAACAGCTCTGAAAATGTGCCTGTTTGGCCAGGTGCCACTGGTGAGGAGCCCTAATCCAGTGTAGCATAGGTTCATATCATGACAAGATGTCAATTCTTACAGGGACATAGTTTATTTAACCCTACTCACCTTTCCCATTAATCTTCAGAAGGTATGACCGCTCAAGTGTCTGTAGAAAAACAAAAAAGTGTTGACTTTCCTACCATTGCAGAATGTACTTTTAAAAGATTATGGTTCATAAACCATGTACTGTAAAAATGACCTTGAATCCAAAGAAGTTGTAGGAGAAGTCCCGGTCGAAGATGATTGCAGAGTTGAGGCGATCCTTGTTTTCTAGGACAATGTCAAGTGTCTCCTTGGCAACCATGGGAGAGTGGCATCTGTTTAGTGGGTTGACATAGTTGTAGAGATCCTCCACCACATCTAAAACAGCATTGACAGAAAAAAAATAGAGATTTCCAGATACCTTAGTTTCACACCCAGGGTTTAGAAATTACTTTTAGGTACCAATTTCTTCAGTTACCAGAAGTGCGATTGTCAGCTCACTGGCAAATTCAACATCCGTGCCACTGAATGAGTGGACTGGCTGAATCTTGGCTACTTTGAGTGAGCCTGATAATGGAGCAATATGCATAACTTGCAAGAGAGACTTACCACTGAACACCTTTTTGGTCTCCTTGTGCAGGTTGGAGACGGCGATGCGGGCAGCCAGGATGGCATAGTCAGGGTGTTTCGTTGTGAGGGTGGCAGCAATCTCTGCAGCCAGTGTGTCCAGCTCCACTGTAGTGACCCCACTGTACAGACCCTGAATTACCTTCATGGTGATCTGGGTCTAAACGTGGGACAACAGGCAGGGTAAAGGGTGCGTTAGAGGAACACAGCACACAGAAACACTAGAATTAACAAACAACGGAAATACATTGAACATAAAATATCGACTCACTGGATCTACAAAGTCAGAGTTGAGTCCATAGCACAGCTTCTGAATGCGGGAAGTGATCTTGTCAAACATGACACGCTCTTCGCGCCCATCTGAAAATTATATAATGACGGAAGTGTTAAGCAGAAAATCAACAATAAAATATATGTGCGCGCCATGGAAAAGGAATTTACAAGTTAATGTCAGTAATTGCCACAAAGCTTAAAAACAAAGTTAATTTAGTTATGTAATTGATGGGATAGTTACGGATAGTAGCCAACGCCCGGTTGTGTAACCCAGAAAGTTGTTTTGGGATTAAAAGTATAATTTAAATACTTGAAAATGTTAACTAGCTATATGATTAATTAATTGATGGGAGTCACGGATACTTCCAATCAAATGACCTAGATAGAAGTACCTAGCTGGCTAGCTAAACTACAAAACGTTGACAAATTTGGCGCCAAGTTTGACAAAGGAACATTGCTGCAAGACTGTCAATAACCTGTTTTGATCGTTCTTTTTAAACATGACAGCGGTCTTTATCTAGCTAGCTAACGCAATCAATAACATTAGCTACCTAACTAGGCAGTCATTCAACGTGGTTAATGACAGTACAGTAGCCAACGATATAATACAGGTTCAAAAGCTTGCTTGTAAGAAAAAAAGACAAGACAAGAGTCAGTCAAATAGCAAACTTATCTAGCTTTTGCTATTATTCCTACTAGAAATGACCTACCTCGCTTTATCACATGCATGTTGACAAGGGTTGTTTTCTTTCCAGAGAAAGTGAGAAAAATAAGAATACTGATATATATAGCTTAGAATGTACAGAGAGTCTCACGCTAACAGCCGTCGAAGACCTCAGGTGCAGAGAATAAACCGCGAATAACTACTTCTTCTTCTATGAAGTTTAACAGCGGTTGGCATCCAATTTGTTGCATTACCGCCACCTACTAGATTGGAGTACAACTTCCTTATACTTTGCTTGAAAAAAATAAATAAATACCCTACCATCTAACACTACACTCACTAATTTCAAAATTATATAAAATAAAATTAACACCACCCTACTCCACTAATTAAATGTATGTATTCCTACCTCATGCAATCATCCTGAAAGGATGGGACATCACCACTTAACACACCCTGTAACTCTTCTGATGTCAAATCTCGCACACCCAAATACCTCTTTGCAGCTGCAACCACAACCTAAATTTTCTGTGACTTACGTTCCCTCCCTGCTGTACAATTGATAACATTGCTATAAATGCTAAAAATCCAATCTTACTGAAACTTATATCACTTTTTGGCCTGTCCCTCTACTGGTATATCTCTACTACTCTCACCGCTCCTCCCCCTTAACCCATCTTCCTCAGCATATGATAACTTCTGCACTACTCTAAACCTGGAAACCTCAACCTGCCTCTCTCGCACGGGACATTTCTGATCCCCAGCTACATGGGCACCCCTACAATTAACGCATACCACTACTTTCCCCAATGCTACACATTTCTTTGTCTCCTGCCCTTCTGCAGACTTCTCACACATATGAACCTCCCTCCTACACACTGCTGCCACATGCCCATAAGCTTGACACCTGTAACAACGTAATGTATTCTGCACAAAAGCTCGTACAGGATAACTTATATATCCCAACATTACTTTTTCAGGCAAAGACTCAACATCAAAACTCAAAAGAACAGGCAACAACTCTTCTTTTTCACCACTCACGCTACCCTGTCTGCTTCGCACCAAATGACGAGCATCACAAACACTGGAAATCTTCCCCTTCAGTTTTTACATTTTCCACTACCCCCACAATTCACATCTCTTGCCCCCATTCTCTTAATGCAAAGAGCCTGCTCCCTCTGACCAGCAGAAACACAAACAATTATCACAAGACCACTTGTGGTTACACTCACCGATTCCACAGCACCCAACTCTGTTAACTTCTACCCTGAAACCACAAATGGATCAGCCGAAAGGCAAGGGTCTACTTTTTCCAAAAACTTCACTCCTACTGTCACAGACTAATTTTTATCCTGATGTTTGTGGTAAGCCTTGGGCTCTGAGAACTTCACCACAGCTACCACCTACGATACTCCGATATATAAACTCAGCAAAAAAAGAAACGTCCTCTCAATGTCAACTGCGTTTATTTTCAGCAAACTTAACATGTGTAAATATTTGTATGAACATAACAAGATTCAACAACTGAGACATATTTTTTATTTATTTTTTATTTTTTACTGGTGTGCAAAAGAGAAGAAAAGTAAATAAAAACAATATGGGGATGAGGTAGGTAGATTGGGTGGGCTTTTTACAGATGGGCTATGTACAGCTGCAGCGATCGGTAAGCTGCTCAGATAGCTGATGTTTAAAGTTAGTGAGGGAAATATAAGTCCCCAGCTTCAGCGATTTTTGCAATTCGTTCCAGTCATTGGCAGCTGAGAACTGGAAGGAAAAGCGGCCAAAGGAGGTGTCGGCTTTGGGGATGACAAGTGAGATATACCTGCTGGAGCGCATGCTACGGGTGGGTGTTGTTATTGTGACCAGTGAGCTGAGATAAGTCGGAGCTTTACCAAGCATAGGCTTATAGATGACCTGGAGCCAGTGGGTCTGGCGACGAATATGTAGCGAGGGCCAGCCGACTAGAGCATACAGGTCGCAGTGGTGGGTGGTATATGGTGATTTGGTAACAAAATGGATGGTACTGTGATGGACTGCATCCAGTTTGCTGAGTAGAGTATTGGAAGCTATTTTGTAAATGACATCGCCGAAGTCAAGGATCGGTAGGATAGTCAGTTTAACGAAGGTATGTTTGGCGGCTTTGAAGGAGTGAAGGAGGCTTTGTTGCGAAATAGGAAGCCGATTCTAGACTTCATTTTGGATTGGAAATGTTTAACATGAGTCTGGAAGGAGAGTTTACAGTCTAGCCAGACACCTAGGTATTTGTAGTTGTCCACATATTCTAAGTCAGAACCGTCCAAAGTAGTGATGCATTTGGTTTTACTAGAGTTTAAGAGCAGTTGGAGGCCACGGAAGGAGTGTTGTATGGCATTGAAGCTTGTTTGGAGGTTAGTTAACACAGTGTCCAAAGAAGGGCACTGTGTTAAAGTGAACAAATTCCACAGACATGTGACTAAAAGAAATTGAATAATGTGTCCCTGAACAAAGGGGGGGTCAAAATCAAAAGTAACAGTCAGTATCTGGTGTGGCCACCAGCTGCTTTAAGTACTGCAGTGTCTCTCCTCCTCATGGACTGCACCAGATTAACCAGTTCTTGCTGTGAGATGTTAACCCACTCTTCCACCAAGGCACCTGCAAGTTCCCAGACATTTCTGGGGGGAATGGCCCTAGCCCTCACCCTCCAATCCAACAGGTCCCAGATGTACTTAATGGAATTGAGATCTGGGCTCTTCGCTGGCCATGGCAGAACACTGACATTCCTGTCTTGCAGGAGATCACACACAGAACAAGCAGTATGGCTGGTGGCATTGTCATGTTGGAGGGTCATGTCAGAATGAGCCTGCAGGAAGGGTACCACATGAGGGAGGAGGATGTCTTCCCTCTCACGCACAGTTAAGATTGCCTGGAATGACAACAAGCTCAGTCCGATGATGCTGTGACACACCGGCCCAGAACATGACGGACCCTCCACCTCCAAATTGATCCGGCTCCAGAGTACAGGCCTCAGTGTAATGCTCATTCCTTCGACAATAAACGCGAATCCGACCATCACCCCTTGTGAGACAAAACTGAGACTCGTCAGTGAAGAGCACTTTTAGCCAGTCCTGTCTGGTCCAGCAACAGTGGGTTTGTGCCCATAGGTGACGTTGTTGCCGGTGATGTCTGGTGAGGACCTGCCTTACAACAGTCCTACAAGCCCTCAGTCCAGCCTCTCTCAGCCTACTGCGGACAGTCTGAGTGCTGATGGAGGGATTGTGAGTTCCTGGTGTAACTCGGGCAGTTGTTGTTGCCATCCTGTACCTGTCCCGCAGGTGTGATGTTCGGATGTACCGATCCTGTGCAGGTGTTGTTACAAATGGTCTGCCACTGCGAGGACAATCAGCTGTCAGTCCTGTCTCCCTGTAGCGCTGTCTTAGGCGTCTCACTGTACGGACATTGCAATTTATTGCCCCGGCCACATCTTCAGTCCTCATGTCTCTTTGCAGCATGCCTCAGGCATGTTCACGCAGATGATCAGGGACCCTGGCCATCTTTCTTTTGGTGTTTTTCAGAGTCAGTAGAAAGGCCTCTTTAGTGTCTTAAGTTTTCATAACTGTGACCTTAATTGCCTACTGTCTGTAAGCTGTTAGTGTCTTAACGACTGTTCCACAGGTGCATGTTCATTAATTGTTCATGGATCACTGAACAAGCAAACCCTTTACAATGACGATCTGTGAAGTTATTTGGATTTTTACGAATGATCTATGAAAGACAGGGTCCTGAAAAATATAGATAGATAGACAAACAGACAAACAGACAGACAGACAGACAGACAGACAGACAACAACAACAAAAAATATATATGGGAAGCAGGCAAATGCCTTTCACTGAGTTGTGCAAAGACAGACTTACAAGGGTGAGACAATTCATTTTAATTTATCTTAATGTTCTTTTGTTGATGTTTGTAGGTGCATTATCCTTCTGACCCTATGAAGCCAGGTTCCATCTACTTTTTAATTCCTCACAAGTGTGGCTTGTTTGGTGTCTGCTGTGAAGGAATATCACAACAAGTCAACTACTTGATTGATGAAGGCATGTCATCCAGCAAAGGCAGCAGCACAGTCATCAACTACATGCACCATTTCTTCAACAACTACGGAGTTGGGGAAACACATGTGGACCTGAATTGGGATAACTGCAGTGGCCAAAACAATAACAAGTTTGTGCTCTTCCTGATCACAGGCCACACCAAGTTTGCCCCCGAAAGGTGCTTGGGCCTCATCAAGCAGCGCTTCAGAAAGACCAGTGAACACTTTGTCCGAGATTGCTGGTGTTGTGAAGGACAGCACTGTGACAGGAGTGACCACAGATCAAGCAGTACCAACACTTCAGGTGAATATCATTTTCTTTTTTTTTTATTATTATTTTTTTTTTAAATAAATTTTATCCCCTTTTCTCCCCAATTTTCGTGGTATCCAATCGCTAGTAATTACTATCTTGTCTCATCGCTACAACTCCCGTACGGGCTCGGGAGAGACGAAGGTCAAAAGCCATGCGTCCTCCGAAGCACAACCCAACCAAGCCGCACTGCTTCTTAACACAGCGCGCCTCCAGCCCGGAAGCCGGCAGCACCAATGTGTCGGAGGAAACACCGTGCACCCGCCCCCCTCGGTTAGCACGCACTGCGCCCGGCCCGCCACAGGAGTCGCTGGAGCGCGATGAGACAAGGATATCCCTACCGGCCAAACCCTCCCTAACCCGGACGACGCTAAGCCAATTGTGCGTCGCCCCACGGACCTCCCGGTCGCGGCCGGCTGCGACAGAGCCTGGGCGCAAACCCAGAGACTCTGGTGGCGCAGCTAGCACTGCGATGCAGTGCTCTAGACCACTGCGCCACCCGGCAGGCCCGTGAATATCATTTTCATTGCATTGTATGCATTGGCAACCGGCCATTCATTTGGAGCCCCACATTTTTAGAGCAATTCTTTTGGGGGGGGGGGGGGGGGGGGGGGGGCTTGCCTGTTTTGCATGTTATTTTGGAATTAATACATGTCACATATCAGTTTGCAAACAATGTAAAAAAAAATCTTTGAGTTAATAAAGCCACATACAAACATGGTGTATTTTTTAATTTCTTGAGTATAAGGCTGACTACACTGCTCGCATCGCGTGCGCGAGCGTTGCAAAATAAATTTAGAAATCTATATTATTCAATTATTGCACCCACACTGCTCGCGCGCACCAACAAGCATCTGCGCTGCCAAGGGCTAAAATAGAAGTCAGTTCAATTTGTGACGTAGATCACGCTGCAAGTCCTGCCTCTCACATCTCCGCATTGGTTTATAGAAGCAGGTACCCTCATTGGTTATACCCACGTGGGTGACTGAAAGACGAACGAGGTCAGTGGCGGTAATGCACCTAATTTATGAAAGTTGCCAATCGCAATATAAAGTCAAGAGAAGAAAAAGCCTAGGAGGAGAGATGACTATAAACTATTCGGTTGACCGTTTTATGTGTGGATTAATTGTAGGAGTAGAGGACCTTGTGCATTTCAGGTAAAATAACAACTCAATGTTTATATCCCAAGACAAATTAGCTAGCAACAGCAAGCTAGCTAAATAGGACAAATTTGCTATCAAGTGCAAGCTAGCTTGCTAAATTGCCATAAATGTTTCATGCTTTTCGACCTGTCCCCAAATTAATGTAATTGGTTCAGAGTTTGTTTTGATATTTTAACCTGCGTGTCGTGATCGCATTTGGTGTGGGGTGACAAAATACATTTATGCACGATGGCGCATGCGAGCAGCCGGTTTGGGTTCCGTGTAAGGCAGCTCCAAAATGCAGGTGTTTCAGCCGAGCTCAGTGCTTTCTGTGGTGGTGGGGCAGCCAGTGGAAAATACAGAGCGTAGGTGTTGGTAATGTTCTCTAGTTGTGCCGTGATTGGCTCAGCGTTCTATCACTCGTGGGGACACTTTGTCACCGCCAAGTCTAAGGGTAGAGCTAGAAAATTCAAGCCCCTTGGTTGCTACCATAGAGTTACATTAGAAGTGCCCATCCAAGAAGGCTCTATGTCATTGGCCACAGATAAAATGACGTCAAATCGCGTTATATCTACAGTAGCTTTGATTGGACATGTCAACATCATACTTTCAGAATCTTAGCTAGCAGTCATCATCATGAATCAAGTCGATAATCTACTGGCAAATCCTTTTTAATCCTTGTCATATGAAGAGAAGTAATGAAGAGAAAGAATAGATAAAACTTATCCATTCTCATTGGCCATTGGACATAAACATTACACAGCAGGTTGGAAATCGCAAATTCAACAATAAGTAGTTTAGATGAAATCAGTGGCTAACTGCAAGCATTGCAAAGCCATCACTGGCCTGCTATTCAGTGGGGTGGCTGTATGTTCCTAAAACTTTGATTAAAGGTCTCTTTTCCAAGCATAAAATTGAAAACATTCAACATTGGCCATGCTGTCAATCCAGCATGATTTGTGCCATGCTCAAAACAACTGTTAACTCGGAAGAACGAGCTCCGACCGGGAAAATACGTTTTCAACGGTCATCCAACTCGGAAATGTAAATCCGGAACTCGGGTCTCTTTCTAGAGCTACGACATGAAGATCACTGACGTCATCATAATTCAACCTTGTTTATTTCAGAGTTCTCAGTTGTCTTGAAAGTACCATAAATCCAGAGAAAGCTAGGTTTTGATGACAAAGTTTGATGACAAAATTTGCCCACGAAGGTCTGCCGCGCAACCTTCCTGTTCAAGTGAGCACAGCACAACAAGGTGAGTCCAAAAATGTCTTGTATGCTGCTGCATAAATTCTGTTATATGCCAGGGAGATATGTATACTGTCACGACTTCTACCGAAGTCGTTGCCTCTCCTTGTCCGGGCGGTGTTCGGCGGTCGACTTCACCGGCCTTCTAGCCATCATCGATCCACTTTTCATTTTCCATTGGTTTTGTCTTGTCTTCCCACACACCTGTTGTCAATCCCATTCATTACCTGTTGTGTATTTAACCCTCTGTTTCCCTTCATGTGTTTGTCAGAGATTGTTCGTTGTCAAGTGTTGTGTGTTCTGTGTATAGGTGTGCTATGGGTCTTCATACCCAGATTTTTGTATTATAATTTTCCGTGAGTGTTATGGAGCTAATTACTGGGACTATTATTAAAGTACTCCATGCTACACTCTATTTTGACTCTCCTGCGCCTGACTTCCTCTGCCACCTATACACGCCATTGTGACAGAATCTCTGACCATAAAATATGAAGTCAGCAGGAGAGGACACGACGCCCATGGAGGTGGAAAAGCGCGTTATAGACCAAGCGAAGGAGATTGACTGTTTGAGCGACCTCATGGATCGCATTGTCCAGAATATGGATCGCTGGGAGAGACAGGGAGTTTCTCCAGCGCCTCCACTGCCACAACGGGGATTTACTTTTAACGCGTTTCCCCCACCTGAACCTAACAAAATCCGTTTACCCCTACCCACGGGTTACAACGGTGATACTGCAGGCTGCCAGGGTTTCCTCCTTAAACTGAACTTATATCTGGCCACGGTCTCCCCAGTACCATCCGACCGGGAGAAGAGTTCCGCCCTCGTCTCATGCCTCACCGGGAAAGCCCGGGAGTGGGCCAGCGCTGTGTATAGAGAGGAGAATGCAGTGTTGGACCATTTTGAGGAGTTCACCCTTTATTTTAGGAGAGTATTCGACCATCCTCCCGAAGGAAAAACGGCGGGTGAGCTCCTCTATCATCTGAGGCAGGAGACGAGGAGTGCCCAGGAGTTTGCTTTGGAGTTTAGGACCTTGGCTGCCGGCGCTGGATGGAGCGACAGGGCCCTGATCGACCAGTACCGCTGTAGTCTACGCGAGGACGTTCGTCGGGAGCTGGCCTGTAGAGACACCACCCTCAACTTCGACCAGCTGGTGGATATGTCCATCAGGCTGGACAACATGCTGGCTACTCGGGGACGTCTAGATCGGGGTCTGGTTGTTCCATCCTCCCGCACTCTCTCTCCCGAATCTATGGAATTGGGAGGGATGGTGCGCAGGGAGACCGGAGGGGGTACCCACTCGAGCACCATCTATGATCGCAGAGATCACACTGCTGATCGGTGCCGGGTTGGTTCCTCTGGGAATAGAGAAGGCAGGCAGGGCACTTTGGCATCACCCCAGGTGAGTAGGCACCATACTCATCCAGAGCCCTCTGCTGCACTTATGTTTGTCTCTGTCACTTTTCCGGATTTTTCCTTGCATTCCCAGTATAAGGCGCTAGTAGATTCAGGCGCGGCTGGGAATTTCATTAATAAAAATTTAGCTCATAGTTTAGGGATTCCTATTGTTTCTGTGGATATGCCTTTCCCTATTCATGCCTTAGATAGTCGACCATTAGGGTCAGGTTTTATCAGGGAGGTCACCGCACCGTTGAATATGATAACGCAGGAGGGTCACAAGGAGAAGATTAGTCTTTTCCTTATTGATTCCCCTGCGTATTCTGTGGTGCTAGGTCTACCCTGGTTAGCGTGTCATAACCCCACTGTTTCTTGGCCACAGAGGGCTCTCACGGGGTGGTCGCGAGAGTGCTCAGGTAGGTGTTTAGGGGTTTCCGTTGGTGCTACTACGGTGGAAAGTCCAGACCAGGTCTCCACCGTGCGCATTCCCCCTGAATATGCCGATTTGGCACTCGCCTTCTGTAAAAAGAAGGCGACTCAATTACCACCCCATCGACAGGGGGATTGTGCGATAGATCTCCTGGTAGACGCTGCATATCCCAGGAGTCACGTGTATCCCCTGTCGCAAGCGGAGACGGTGGCTATGGATTCATATATCTCTGAATCCCTGCGTCAGGGGTTCATTCAGCCATCCATTTCACCCGCTTCTTCGAGTTTCTTTTTTGTGAAGAAGAAGGATGGTGGTTTACGCCCGTGCATTGATTATCGAGGCCTCAATAAAATCACGGTGAAATATAGTTACCCGCTACCTCTGATAAATACAGTTATGGAATCAATGCGCGGGGCACGCTTCTTCACAAAATTGGATCTCAGGAGTGCGTATAATCTGGTGCGTATTCGGAAGGGTGATGAGTGGAAGACGGCATTTAGCACCACCTCAGGTCATTATGAGTACCTGGTCATGCCATATGGGTTGATGAATGCTCCATCAGTCTTCCAATCATTTGTAGATGAGATATTCAGGGACCTGCACGGGCAGGGTGTAGTGGTGTATATAGATGATATTCTGATATACTCCGCTACCCGCGCCGAGCATGTGTCCCTGGTGCGCAGGGTGCTTGGTCGCCTGTTGGAGCATGATCTATATGTCAAGGCTGAGAAATGCTTGTTCTTCCAACAATCCATCTCCTTCCTAGGGCATCGGATTTCCACTTCAGGAGTGGAAATGGAGAGCGACCGCATTACAGCCGTGCGTAATTGGCCGACTCCAACCACGGTAAAGGAGGTGCAGCGTTTTTTGGGGTTTGCCAATTACTACCGGAGATTTATCCGGGGTTTTGGTCAGGTTGCGGCTCCCATTACCTCACTGCTAAAGGGGGGTCCGGTGCGCTTGCAGTGGTCGGCTGAGGCGAACAGGGCTTTTGGACACCTGAAGACTCTGTTTACCTCGGCGCCTGTGTTGGCTCATCCGGATCCCTCTTTGCCATTCATGGTAGAGGTGGACGCATCCGAAGCTGGGATAGGAGCAGTGCTCTCTCAGCGTTCGGGTGTGCCACTGAAGCTTCGCCCCTGTGCTTTTTTTTCGAAGAAGCTCAGCCCGGCGGAGCGAAACTATGATGTGGGGGACCGAGAGCTGTTGGCTGTCGTAGAAGCCTTGAAGGTGTGGAGGCACTGGCTTGAGGGGGCTAAACACCCTTTTCTCATCTGGACTGACCACCGCAATCTGGAGTACATCCGGCAGGCGAAGAGAATGAATCCTCGCCAGGCAAGGTGGGCCATGTTTTTCACTCGTTTTGTGTTTACTCTTACTTACAGACCAGGCTCCCAGAACGTCAAGGCAGACGCATTGTCTCGGCTGTATGACACAGAGGAGCGGTCCATGGATCCCACTCCCATACTCCCAGCTTCGTGTTTGGTGGCGCCAGTAGTGTGGGAGCTGGACGCGGACATTGAGCGGGCGTCACGTGCAGAGCCCTCTCCTCCTGAGTGTCCAGCTGGTCGTCTGTACGTTCCGTCTGCTGTCCGCGACCGATTGATCTATTGGGCTCACACGTCACCCTCCTCTGGTCATCCTGGGATAGGTCGGACGATGCGCTGTCTTGATGGGAGGTACTGGTGGCCCACTTTAGCTAAGGACGTGAGGATTTATGTTTCCTCCTGCTCGGTGTGCGCCCAGTGCAAGGCTCCTAGACACCTGCCTAGAGGTAAGCTTCAACCTTTACCTGTTCCTCAACGGCCGTGGTCGCACCTGTCGGTGGATTTTTTGACTGATCTTCCACCTTCACAGGGTTACACCACGATCTTGGTCGTTGTGGATCGGTTTTCGAAGTCCTGTCGTCTCCTCCCTTTGCCCGGTCTCCCTACGGCCTTACAAACTGCAGAGGCCCTGTTTACACACGTTTTCCGGCACTATGGGGTGCCTGAGGATATAGTGTCTGATCGGGGTCCCCAGTTCACATCAAGGGTCTGGAAGGCGTTCATGGAACGTCTGGGGATCTCGGTTAGTCTTACCTCAGGTTTTCACCCCGAGAGTAATGGGCAGGTGGAGAGAGTTAACCAGGATGTGGGCAGGTTTCTGCGGTCCTATTGCCAGGACCGGCCGGGGGAGTGGGCGAAGTTCGTGCCCTGGGCTGAGATGGCCCAGAACTCGCTACGTCACTCCTCCACTAACCTTACTCCTTTTCAATGTGTATTAGGGTATCAGCCGGTTCTGGCTCCTTGGCATCAGAGTCAGACCGAGGCTCCTGCGGTGGACAATTGGTTTCGGCACGCTGAGGAAACCTGGGAGGCAGCCCACGTCCACCTTCAGCGTGCCATAAGGCGCCAGAAAATTGGCGCAGACCGTCGCCGCAGTGAGGCCCCGGTGTTCGCACCAGGGGACAGGGTCTGGCTCTCGACCCGAAACCTGCCCCTCCGCCTGCTCTGCCGGAAGCTGGGTCCGCGGTTTGTGGGGCCGTTTAAAGTCCTGAGGAGAGTGAACGAGGTATGTTATAGGTTACAACTGCCCACTAATTACCGTATTAACCCCTCGTTCCATGTGTCTCTCCTCAGGCCGGTGGTGGCTGGCCCGCTCCAGGAGGCTGAAGTGCGTGAAGTTCCTCCGCCTCCTCTAGACATCGAGGGGGTCCCGGCGTACTCTGTTCGATCCATTTTGGATTCGAGACGTCGGGCGAGGGGCCTTCAGTACCTCGTGGACTGGGAGGGGTACGGGCCGGAGGAGAGATGCTGGGTTCCGGTGGAGGACGTTTTAGATCCTTCTATGTTAAAAGAATTCCACCGCCTCCATCCGGATCGCCCTGCACCTCGCCCTCCGGGTCGTCCCCGAGGTCGGTGTCGACGCGCTGCTGGAGCCGCGCGTCAGGGGGGGGGTAATGTCACGACTTCTACCGAAGTCGTTGCCTCTCCTTGTCCGGGCGGTGTTCGGCGGTCGACTTCACCGGCCTTCTAGCCATCATCGATCCACTTTTCATTTTCCATTGGTTTTGTCTTGTCTTCCCACACACCTGTTGTCAATCCCATTCATTACCTGTTGTGTATTTAACCCTCTGTTTCCCTTCATGTGTTTGTCAGAGATTGTTCGTTGTCAAGTGTTGTGTGTTCTGTGTATAGGTGTGCTATGGGTCTTCATACCCAGATTTTTGTATTATAATTTTCCGTGAGTGTTATGGAGCTAATTACTGGGACTATTATTAAAGTACTCCATGCTACACTCTATTTTGACTCTCCTGCGCCTGACTTCCTCTGCCACCTATACACGCCATTGTGACATACACTGTAGCTAAGAAAGTAATATTGATGTTATGCAAAGTTGTAATGTTTTCTACATTTTTTTGTTGTTATTTCCTGTTTTACAGCTTCGATGCTCTGGAGCCTGGTGTTGTTGTCCCCAAGGAGCGTTCGGACTCAGTCGGGACCAGGTTTCAGCTGCTGCGCAACGCTGACATCCTTCCTCCCATAGATGGTCTGCCTGTACAAGCACCACCTGGACTGGACACAGCTAAACAAACTTATATTTTTGAGAATATCAGGGAGTTTTGCGACAAAGAAGCTATGGACATCACATGCCCAGCAACAAAGTCAAGGCCAGGACAAAAACAGGCTGTCACGTTCCTGACCTATTGTTCCTTTTTCTTTTATTTATTTGGTTGGTCAGGGCGTGAGTTGGGGTGGGTTGTCTTTGTGTGTTTTTGTATTGTCTAGGGCAGGGGTGTCAAAGTCAAATGGACGGAGGGCCAAATAAAAAATTTAGCTACAAGCCGAGGGCCGGACTGTTCGAATGTTCATTGAAAAATTTTTAAATGACGCATATAGTCTAGTGAACCTAATTGAACCTACTGAAAACCTAACAAATATATTCCAATATGATCAGATAAATAAAGCAATATTTTCTTATGGCTCTGTCAGTAATCTTTAATTTTCAACAGACACAAAAGACAAATTTCCTTTATATAAAAATCCCCATAACATGAACATTAAATGAAAGAAACCGGTATTCAAGGCACCATCAGTAGCCTATATTTTCTATTTTAGCAAAAGTGGGCTAAATTTACTTCAAAGAAAAAAACAATAATAGCAATTTTCTATCATCCACTCAACTGAAATATTTTTAAAATATAATTGGATTGAAATACAATAAAATAAAGTGCAAAAATCTATTAATCAAAAACAACACTTTGTTTAAGGAGAAGTAACATGCAGTGAAAACAAATATTAAACTTTAACTTTTAAACTTGAACTGAGTAAAAACTCTAAATATGTGATTGCACAGTAATGTTCACTTGTTTGAGGTTGAGGGTGATACTTGGTGGTGTCCCATCTTTTCCACAAGTTCATCAATGTTCGGGGTAAGGCTCTGAGCTGAGGAAATCCTCAGAATTGAGTGGAGGTGTTCAGCAGTAAGTCGACTTCTGTGTGATGTTTTGTTCAGGTTCATCAAAGAAAACAGTTGTTCACACAGGTATGTGCTGCCAAACATAGACAACGTTTGAGCAGCCTGGATGCGCAGCTGGGGCATTGTGTCGGGGAGGAAACGGGCGAACTCCGCAGCACCCACTGCCGCATATTTTGCCCTCAGTGCATCATTGCATTGGAGGTCAATCAACTCCATTTGGAGGTTTGGTGGTGAGCTTTCCACGTCAACAGCAAATGGGTTACCGAGCAGTTCCAACCTGCTTTTTTGTGCTTCAAAGTCAGCAAATCGGCGTCGAAAGTCAGCGGCAAGCATACCTATTTTATCAGCCAACTGTGCGCTCGGGAACGCACTGGTAGAGAGCTTCTCTTTCATGGTCTGGCAGCTGGGAAAGTGGCTCAAATTTTCTTTCCGCATCTGCGTCTCCCACAGAGTCAGTTTGGTTTTAAATGCCTTCACTGTACTGTACATATCAGAGATGACATGATCCCGACCCTGCAGCTGCAAGTTCATTGCATTCAGATGACTCGTAATGTCACACAGAAAAGCCATTTCACACAGAAACATTTCGTCTCGGAGTTGTGTTGTGTCTTTCCCTTTGCTGTCCAAGAACAGACAAATCTCCTCACGAAGCTCGAAACATCTTTGAAGCACCTTTCCCTGGCTTAGCCATCGCACCTCTGTGTGATAAGGCAAATCACCATGCTCCGTTTCTAACTCCGTCAGAAATGCCTTGAACTGGCGGTGATTCAAACCTTTGGCTCTGATAAAGTTAACTGTGCACGTGATGATGCTCATTACATGCTCCATTTTCAAGGCTTTACCGCACAACGCTTCCTGGTGTATGATACAATGATAAGCTGTCAGCTCACCTGTCGCGTTTTCCTCTTGCATCTTTTCCCGTATCTTCGCCACCAGTCCGCTCCTGTGTCCACACATCGCAGGTGCTCCGTCGGTTGTCAAACCCACGAGTTTTTCCCAAGGCAGCTCCATCTCATTTACACATCTTGACACCTCTTCATACAAATCATGCCCCGTAGTTGTGCCATGCATAGGACGTAAAGCCAAAAACTCCTCTGTCACGCTTAGGCTGGAGTCCACTCCGCGGATGAAAATTGACAACTGGGCAATGTCAGAAATGTCGGTGCTCTCATCCACAGCCAAGGAATATGCAATGAAATCTTTTCCCTTTTTCACAAGCTGCTCTTTTAGATTGATGGACAACTGGTCTACTCTCTCGGCAATGGTGTTTCTGCTCAGACTCACATTTAAAAAGAGTTGCCTTTTTTCTGGGCAAACTTCGTCACAAACTTTAATCATGCAGTTTTTGATGAAATCCCCCTCCGTAAATGGCCGGGCTGATTTAGCGATCTCTTCTGCCAAAATAAAACTGGCCTTGACAGCAGCCTGGCCTTGTGATTTGGCTTTTTTGAACAGAGCCTGTCGAGATTTGAGGCCTCGTTTTAATTCCTCTGCCTTTTGTAGCCTTTGTTCCATGTCCATATTCTTGTTTTTGTCCGCGTGTTTCGTTTCATAATGTCGTCTCAGATTATACTCTTTCAGTACCGCCACACTTTCTCCACACAGAAGACACACAGGTTTTCCAGCTACCTCCGTGAACATATACTCCGACTCCCACCTTGTTTGAAACCCCCGGTTCTCAGTGTCCACCTTCCGTTTTGCCATTTTTGATGGGTATCTGAAAGTTAATTTTACTGTGATGCTGACGACTGCTGTGCCAATAAATATTGAAATGAAGCAGCCTACTGCTCGGTGCGTCACCGTTGCATTGTGGGAAATGTAGTATTGGTGCGTGTAAAAGATCTGCGGGCTGCCGGCTTGCTGCGGTCTGCGGGCCGGTTCTAATAATAAATCAAGATCATCCCAGGGGCCGTAAAAAACCTTCTCGCGGGCCGGATGTGGCCCGCGGGCCTTGACTCTGACATATGTGGTCTAGGGTGTTCTATGGTTTAGGGGGTTAAGTAGAGTAGATGGGTTAGTGTTTAGTATAGGTGTCTAGGAAAGTCTATGGTTGCCTGAATTGGTTCTCAATCAGAGACAGCTGGTTATTGTTGTCTCTGATTGGGAGCCATATTTAAGGCAGTCATGGGCTTTAGCTGTTTGTGGGTAAGTGTCTATGTTGAACGTTTGTTGCTTGTCTGTGCACTAATGTTTGTAGCTTCACGGTCGTTTTGTTTTCAGTTTATGGATAGTGTTTGTTTTGTGTTTTCTCTCTCTTCTAAATAAAGAAGATTTATTTTTCACACGCTGCGCCTTGGTCCACTCTCTCTAATGAAGACGATCGTGGCACAGGCTCTCTGAATATAGATTCCCTTGTTCATGTGTGGTTCGCACGGACCAGTCATCAGCACTATCTGCAGTGCCTCTACTCAAATGACTCTCTCCTTACACACACGCCATATGTTGCTGCTACTATTTATTATTTTATCCTGCTGCTCAGCCACTTTACCCCTTATTGTATGCATATTACTACCTGATCTATCACCAGTATCACTGATACGGTTATTGATATTGTTCTTGTACATACTGCATATTATGTAATTCTTTCTCTACTGGCATTGACACTTGTTCTTTTTTTATATTGACACTATCTCTTTTTGATATTGCTACTATATCATCTAATGTTTATAACATATTTTTATCTGTACACTTTCAGTTTACCTGGAATTTTTCCTTACTGTAGGCTACTACTTTGACCACTTATAGTCTTAATCTTTACTACACTACTCACTGTTTAGCACATGACCTCACATGTAAATCCTTGTTGGGTGGGGCTAAGGCTTAAGAGGGTGTGAACAATGCTGAATGGCTGTAAACAAAGAGCTCTCCAGTAGGTGTACCAAAATATTCAAGGGCCATTTTCTCAAAAGTGGGGTTTCAAGTTTATCAACTTTCAAAGGATAATTACTTTCCCATTGTTCCTCAAATGCAGTGTATGTTACCATTTTGTAGCTCTGTGTCTCTGCTTTTATCCAATGTAAAAAATTCAATTTCAAATGTTGCTACGTAAGACCGAATCAAGGCGGTCAGTCACATATAATACATAAATAATAATATAACCATCATAAGCACATCCTCCACAGAGTAGGCGTGCTGATCTAGGATCTGTCCATATAATATTATTCATTATGATCTAAAAGTCCAAACTGATGCAAGATCAGCACTCATAATCTGAGACGCTTTGTGGATACGGGCCCTGGGCTATTTGGATTAGGTGAGCCCTATCTGGTCATGAACTCAGGCTCAAAAGTCATTCTTGGGCTTTTCTTCTTCGTCTCTGCTGGCTGTTCCCAACAGAGGTTACAGACTGGTAGCTGGCGGGTTTGGCCGCAGGGTTCATAAAGGTTGCATCTCTGCCAATGTCGCTTACCTTGGTGTGAAGTGACTGGTATTTTTCTGTGAAGGTTTCTGTAACAAGGGTTTTCCAGGTGGCACAATCTTTTTGATGATAGTGATGATATCAGAAAGCAAAGCATTGATTTTCCCTGTTATGCAGACGATACACAACTTTACATTTCTGTGTCACCAGAGGATTTTAGCTCCACGGATACATTTTTATACTGTATTAGTGATTTAAATACTTGGATGGCTCACAACTTCCTACAGCTAAATCAAGACAAGACCGAGGTACTTATTGTTGGAGCCAAAGCACAGAGAGAGAATCTAGCCACACATTTTAATTCACAGGAAACAAAGATAAAACACCAGATAAAAAACCTAGGTGCTATTTTAGATTCTGAACTCAATTTTGAATCACACATTAGGAATGTGACCAAAATGGCTTTTTACCACCTGAGGAACATTGCCAAGGCGAGGCCATTTCTCTCTCAGGCTGATACAGAGAGACTCATCCATGTTTTTATTACAACCAGGCTTGACTACTGTAATGCTCTCCTGTCTGGTCTACCCAAGAAAGCCATTGGTCAACTGCAAAACCTACAGAATGCTGCAACACCGGGCCCAAGACCAGACGTAGAGCACACATTACACCGATTTTAAGGTTTCTGCACTAGCTGCCTGTGAGTTTGAGAATTAATTGTAAGATTTCTCTATTGGTTTTTAAATCAATCCACGATTGGGCACCCCAATACATGTCAGACGTGCTTTTAAGTTATGTACCCAGTAGGTTCCACAGGTCTTCTGGCACTGGCCTTTTAACCATCCCAAAGCCTAGGACCAAGAGGCATGGAGAGGCAGCCTTTAGTTACTATGCCCCCAGCCTCTGGAATAGCCTGCCAGAGAACCTGAGGGGAGCCGAAACTGTGGACATAATAAAAAGTGATCTTAAAACACATGTTTTTGGCTTTGCTTTTCCTTAGGGTGCTTTTTAGTTGTTCAATTTGTCATTCTTTTGTTTTTATGTTATGTTTGCTGTGTAGTAAATATTTGAGCTTTTATTTTCATTGTTTTTTATTTATTTATTTTCCTGTAAAGCACATTGCGTTGCATTCAGTGTCTGAAATGTGTTGAATAAACAAAGCTTGATTTGATTTGAAGTTATGTCCATGGACCATCGCAAGCCAAGATGCTATACAAATGAAGGCATTACTTATTTTTTCCTCATTTAGCCACTTTGTTCATATGGTCTGCTGTTTGAATTTTTTTTTATAGATCACCATGTAGCCTCTTATCATATTGCATGTTACATACACAATTCCATCTTCTTGGCCATGCAACACAACAGGGGAGCTTAATATGTGGTTTCTCATTTCATAGAAATAGCAACGGCTGCAATTTCCTGCTGTTGCAGCTGGTTTCCTCTACTGATGCTCTGAGCAACACTTTCTCAGAATAGAAAAAAGACAGTCTTTGAAGAAGCAGGGTTTGATTAGACCTGCTGTAGCTGCTCAATAACCTGATGAAAATAGATTGAGACAGACAGACAGACAGACAGATACAGTAGGCAAAACATTTTGTGAAGGGGTGCAGTTGTAGAAAGGGTGTGGTTTACCAACAGTAAAGGTGTTTTAAAAAGAGGGCGTGTTTTCCCCCCCTTTGTTCAATGGGCGGATTCGATTATGCTGAACTGCGGGGCACCCGTCTATGGCCGATGACGTCCCCGGGCAAAAGCAGTGAGACAGGAGCTTTGCGCAGCTCCACCATGTTGTCAACAAGGCGGCATGGTGCATCGTCCAGAAACATACATCTCTTTTCCATAAAATATATGTTTGAATTTTCAAACTAATTTTAACTGGGAAGCCGGATAAAGCGTTTTTATCAAAAGCAATCATTTTTACATCTGAAAATACAGAATCCTACTCGTTACTCCACGTGCTTAATTATGTCACGTTTGTTTGGTCCAATTTCGCTGTGGGCTTTGAACGGGCTCACACCCGGAAGGCAGCTCGGTTCCAAAACGAATGCAATCAAGCTTCACCCGGAGTAAAACACGTGTAACGGGCGCCCGGGACAGATTCATCGAATCCCCTCAGCGACTGCACCTGCGCTGTACTGTAATTTCCCGGTCATTACCAAAAGTGCCGATTTCAATCATCACTGACGAACATTTCTGTCAAAGCACGAATATATTACCATTAACTTTAATCTGAACAATGTATCGAACATCCAAAGAAACCAAGTGAATCTCTCCCCGGGAAAATGCCGAGCGAGCAGACAAAAACGGCACCTGGGAACATAACAGAGAAAAAATCAACACATCAACAAGGGGTAAGCAAGGAAACAACCTGTTGTTAGTTAATAGGAACTTTTTAAACGTCGTTAAAAGGTCTAATTTGACCTCTTTGTGAATATTGGATTGTTTTGGAATTTATGGAAAACCAATGGAACCATCGTTCTTTGTATTTGTAAAAGTAACCTAACCCGTATGTGTTCATTCCTCTGACATCCAATGTAGTGGAAAGTGCAACACCCTACAAGCCTACAGGTCACCATTGTCACCTCAGTAAAATTAGTTTTGTACTGGATATTCGGTTTTCTCTACTTGATAGCTATTGAACCAAGCATACCAGGACTATGAAGATGGTGTATTCTGAATCAGGAGTGGATGGACAGTTTTTGGTTGTTGTTGAAATGTTTATTTTATTTGGGGGGCGGGGCTTTTAATCTTTAATAGCTCTTACACAAGTTCCATGATAATGAAAATGATATATTCTGAATCGGAACAGGATGGACAAAGATTAACAGCTATTTTTGTTCAAATTACATTTTCTTTTTGGGGGAGGCTTTCAATCTTTAATAGCACTAACACAAAGCGTGCCATGACTATGAAAATGATATATTCTGCATTGGTGGAGGATCTACAAAAATCTACAGCTTTTGTTTTTAAACATTTTTATTTTGATCACCCGCCTCCTCCACCTCACCAACCTGCTATTTAACCTTTTACTGCAGTGGGCTGAATCAGGGCCACACAGAGTGATTCTTGGTAGTCTTAAACAAATCTACTTTGAAACAAAAGTATACACCTCACACATGGTTATGGGCCTAAAAAAAGAGTTTACATGTGTTCAATTTTGAGTTGCATTGCAATATTACTTTTTATATACATCATTAAATATAACAAAACTGTTTGACATAGTAACACCAGACTTGTCAGTAATTTAAAAAAATAATAATATTAATTATGAAATATATTAATAACATTCCACCCATGAGGGCACTTTTGGAAAGGAAATGGCTATTGAAGATTGAAAGATGTAAACAAAAACAAAAAAATATATGAACCAAGCATGCCATGACTCTGAAGATGGTATATTTTGAATCAGGGAAGGATGGACAAAACCCACAGCTTTAAAAAAAATCTTTAATAGCTCTTACACAACGTGCCATGAATATGGAAATTATATATTCTGAATCGGGGGAAGGATGGATTAAAAATCCATGGCTTTTGGTTTTTGGAAATCTGATTTTGTTTTTGCAGGGGGTTCAACCTTCAATAGCTCTTACACAAAGCGCGCCATGACAATGACAATTCTATATATAATTGTCATTGTCATGGCTCGTTTTGTGTGAGAGCTATTAAAGATTTTTTTTTAAAGCTGTGGGTTTTGTCCATCCTTCCCTGATTCAGAATATACCATCTTCAGAGTCATGGCATGCTTGGTTCAAATATCCAATATAAAACTACCTTGGGTATAAACCTCTCAATGTTTATTTCAAAGACATAATCAAAGTTTTAAGACTATATACATTTCAGTTGATACAGGCTTAACATCAATCCATCGCATTGCTCTCGTTTTATTGTTTGTTTTGCATAACCTATTGTAGCTCATTGTATAACAACTACCTGTAGGCTACTCTTTCTACCCCTTTTATGACTTACAATGAGTCATGATGATGATGATGATGAGGCAGGCGGATGGTGGTGGCCTAAATCAAATGAATGGCAGTTCTCAAAACTGAACTGCATTTTTCACCTGACCTCTGTCCTCTTGGTGTTCTTAGTTCTTCTCTTTTCTGTCTGTTTAGCCGACTGGTCCACTGACAACACACACACACACACACACATAGGGGCAATAGTTCCTATTTTGTTGTGAGTTAAATTGTTTGCCTTGCAGGGGAGGAAGCAGAATGAGTGCTTGCATCAATTGCACTGGATGGCACAAGAGTGACACAGCTCTAGAGGTCACACGCAATGGTTTACAAAGACTTCATGACAATGTCATATTTCCTGATGTGTGAACCACACCCATATCTGTAAACCTGGACTCCATAGCTATGCCTACCATTGTCACTGACTGTGTTCACCTTAAACAATGTGCAGTCCCAGTGTCTCATACAAGTTAAAATAGAGGGGGAGTACTTTACTTGTGACGTGGAATCCAACTTTTCAACATTAAGGCATGACATCATTATAGGTTATTCTGATAGAGGATCTGTCTGACAGTTTTGAATGTGTTATATCTGTTCTAGAGCCCAGCACAGCTGAATGGGTTTAATTTAGCTCATGATGTCACCAATCCCTCATCCCAGCCACAGTTTGAGTCCCGCCCCCCGTCCCCTGCACCCCCACCAGACCCACGTATTCTCCCAAGAGAGCAGTGGGGTGGGAAGTATGAGTTTCTGCTCTCCTGTATCGGCTACTGTGTGGGATTGGGGAATGTGTGGAGGTTTCCCTACCTCTGCTACCGCAATGGAGGAGGTGAGTAACCCACAGCCAAGCTGGCTTTTAGCCCTCATACACTTCACACTGCCCCTCAAACTCTAAGTATGAATTAAGCTGTATTATTGTATTGAAATGGATGTGTATTATGTTACCTTGGCCTTCAGGTCTGCACTGTCCTCTCCCCTCTGTGGGTTGTGCTGCAGAGTTCATCTGAGAGCTGAAACCAAAGCCACGCAATCACAGGCAGCCAGTGGTGCTAGAAAGCCAACACACACCTGTGCACAGAAAAACACACCTTAAGTCTACTGAATGGTTCATTCAAAACTATAGTACACAAACTTCAGCTCCCCATGTGAAGCTAGCACATGCTGAGACTTCAATAGTTGAGCGATAGAAAAACCCTTTGCTGGCTGGCAGCTTTCCAGATGTAGTAAGTGATTATATAGCCATAATGCTGTTTGTAGGACATACTCTTACATGCCATGTATCTGTGTGGCTAGCAGCTCAGTGTTATAACAATCAAATTAATGTGGGATGTCGCCTCTTGTATTATCCCGTTTCCTGTTTGACCTGTGGCCTCCTCTGTCCCCAGGTGTGTTCCTCATCCCCTACTTCATCATGCTCTTCTTCACTGGTGTCCCCCTCTTTCTCATGGAGCTAAGTCTAGGCCAGTATGGAGCTGCTGGACCAATCACAGTGTGGAAGTGCTGCCCCCTCCTCAAAGGTAAACCCCCATGACCCCATTGTCCTCCCAACACTCCATAATTGTCCACCAACACTCCATAATTGTCCACCAACACTGATTAGCCTCAATCTTATGTTCTCCAACATCAAAAGCTCACTCATCTGGACTACACACATCAATCTGCCTGTGTGTCTCTTTATAGGCATTGGCATTGGGATGCTTTGTGTGTCTATGCTGGTGTGCCTCTACTACAACGTGATCATAGCCTGGACCTTCTATTACCTGGGCAGCTCTTTCCAGAGCCCCCTGCCCTGGTCCTGTGATGCCCCAGCCAATGCTTACCTCTGTGGGAACGCCACTGTGAACAGCTCCTCTGGCAGAGCCCTCAGCCCCTCAGAGGTCTTCTGGAAGTAAGGGCTCTTCCACCACTGTAGAGTGTTTTTCGCTAAAAATGATTGGATGTCCTTTGCATGATTGAATTTAGATTAGGATTGGTTTATCGTGGGGGAATTAGCGTCACGCTGGCCCTCAACTGTATTGAAATATTGACGACCATGAAATGCCTGAAATGTTCTCCTTCAAAAAGTCTGTGCTGTGTGTACACTGTGCTGTATGTGTTCATGTCGTTAAGGAGATGAGCTGACTTTACTATATGATGTAACATCTATCTCCTGTTAAAAATGTCTCTGTTTGCTGGGTCTATCCAACTAGTTTTGGCTAGAGGTTTGAATACTCTGTGTAAATGTGTGTGTGTTTGCTCGGTGTATTGTGTTCCAGTGAGCGTGTTCTGGGTGTGGTGAACAGTAAGGGCCTCCATGACCCTGGTCCTGTCAGGTGGCCCCTGGCTCTCTGCCTCCTGGCTGCCTGGGTCATCATCTTCTTCTGCATGCTCAAGGGCATCCGCAGCTCTGGCAAGGTAATATAACACACACAGACCTTTAAACACAGACATACTCATGTTACGCAAACATGCCCTCAAAACAAACATCCTTGCGCTTGGTGTTGCTAACTTTGTAGGTGGTTTATGTGACTGCGACGTTCCCGTACTTCGTGCTGATCGTTTTGATCATCAGGGGTGCTACACTGGAGGGGTCACTTCAGGGTGTGGCCTTCTACCTCACCCCTGACTGGGGCCGGCTGGCCAGTGCACAGGTAAACTACATCCCCTAGTGGAGACAGGCTGGTAGAATCTCTAGAGTAAAGTCAAGTTAGTTTGTTTTTGTGTGTATGGGTCTATCTGTAATGATGAGTGTCAAGGCCCTTGGTGCTGGTCAACAAAGTAGACAGCATGTCTTAACTGTCACCGTTCACCTTGTAGGTGTGGAACGATGCTGCCTCACAGGTCTTCTATTCGTTGGGGATTGGTGTTGGGGGGCTGCTCTCCATGGCCTCCTACAATAAGTTTGACAACAATGTCATCAGGTCAGTTGTACTCTACTCTACTACTGTTCTCTCTGAGGCTACAGGCATGCTGGGAAATGGAGTCTATCGAACATTGTGTTGCTTTCAGGGACTGTCTGGTCATCACCATAGGGAACTGCAGCACCAGCTTCTTTGCGGGCTTCGCCATATTCTCAATCCTGGGTCACATGGCCTGGAGGAAGGGAGTGCCTGTTGGCGAGGTGGCAGATACAGGTAGTTCTCGATGAGCCAGTCACTCCTCTTGTATTAACAATCAATCAATCAAATGTATTTATAAAGCCGTTTTTACATCAGCCGATGTCATAAAGTGCTATACAGAAACCCAGCCTAAAACAGCAGGCAATGCAGATGTAGAAGCACATTTCTGTTACGGTTATGACATGGTAATCACAATATATCCAGTTATTATCATAGCACTAAAAAGCTATTTTATGGCAAAAATAAGCTCATTGTTGTTCTTGCTCCAGGTCCTGGTTTGGCATTTGTGGCGTACCCAGAAGCCCTTGCTCTACTGCCAGGCTCGGTGTTCTGGTCCATCCTCTTCTTCCTCATGCTTTTCATGCTGGGGGTCGACACTCTGGTAAACCACAGTCTTGTTCTGTATTGAACCCCCAGCTCTTTGAACTAACAAAACATATACATCTAACATCCCGCTCCCTGTCTTTCTGGCCCTGTTTTCTCTCTGTAGTTTGGTAACATGGAGGGCATCACCACGGCCGTGCTGGATGAGTTCCCACAGCTCCGAGCTAACATGAAGCAGAAGTCTCTGTTCCTGGGACTGCTGTGTTTCGGCTTCTATCTAATGGGACTGCTGTTGATCACTGATGTGAGTTTGTATTGAAGTGTGTGTGTGTGTGTGTGTGTGTGTGTGTACTGATGTCTGTCTCTCCATAGGGAGGGATTTACTGGTTCACCCTCATCGACTCCTTCGCCACTAGCTTCGGCCTCATCATCATCACCCTCTTCATGTGCATTGGCATCTCCTTCTTCTATGGTACACATCACCATGCAACTCTAGCTCCATACCCTGCATGCTACATTACACATACTAACTAAACATACTAACCACTATTCAGACATGCCACACACTTGCTGTATGTCAATAGTGTCTTCAGATACTTTGACTAATAAGCATGCATGTGTGTCTACATTCCGTAACATTCACAGGAGTGAACCAGTTTTGCCAGGACATCATTGACATGATCTGTCTCTGTCCTCCCTGGTGCAGCAAAGTGCTGCTCTACTTCAAAGCATGCTGGGTATTCTGCACCCCATTTCTCCTACTGGTGAGTCAGACCCTCTACCTTTACATTATGTCTCTGAAAAAGCATCCCTCTGTCTAAAATCCACCCTTTGTTGCACCCTGACAGTGGTGAATAATTTAAAGAGACTGACATTCTATCCCCTTTTCCCCCGGCTGTGTTCTCTATGGGTTTATTTTCAATCACCCCTCATGTATGCACAGTATGTATGATGTGTGTATTTGAATAAAAAAGTATTTAGTAGCTGTTGAATAGAAACATAAATGAGTGAACTAACCAAGTATCCTGAGCCAGAAAGAGGGAATGGATCATACCATAGAGGCTCTGCCTGGATTATCATACAGACGTCTGTTTAAAAGTCTGTGCATGCTCAGCCGCACTTTGCTGCGTCTGTCTGGGTGTTGGTCTATTTCTCCAAAGCTACTGTGAGTTTTTGATCACTGCTTTGATTCCATGGTTGCTGTTAAACTTTCATAGTGTAGATGCGTTTATTTCTGTTGCCTTTGTTTCACATGCCCCTCTGTTTCTGTGTCCCTGTGCATCCAGTTCATTCTGACCTATATCTTCATTGAGATGTACAACACCCCGCTGCAGTATGGTGCCTATGTGTATCCTCGCTGGGGCAAGGCACTGGGTGTGTGCATGGGCGCCACCTGCTGTCTGCAGATCCCCATCTGGGCCATCGTGGCCATCAGCAAGGAGTCTGGGACACTGAAAAACGTCAGTACCGTCCGCCCCATTTTCCCCTTGTCTGTCACTACACAAGCCATGTTACATGGCTATAGGAATTGCCCTAAGGGGACAAATAAAGCTGTATTGAAATGACTTGAATACTGAAGCCACACTAAGAACACATTAAACTCTTGATAGGTTAAAGGCTGCCAGTGTGCAAATAATTTAAGGGTTACATCAGTTATGAAAATAAACAGTCACATGCCATTCAGTTTAAAAATCTCTATTATTAATTTTTCTCTCTCTCCATTCAGCGTTTTAAGAAATCCATTCGACCTCTAAATTCCTGGAGGGGGAACAACTTGAACAACAGTGGAGGAGGAGAGGAACGAGTAGAGCCGGAGAGGATGGAGGCACCGTTCACGGTAAACCTGACAGACAGAGACACTGTCAACCTTACCGAGGTGGATTTCACAGCTATAGCCTGGGAAAATGGGACAGAGGCATGACCCTTCCTCACTGGTGGAGGTGAAGAGTATATCATCACCTGCAGAACTTTGTATGAAGAGACAAAGGAAGTATGTCACTGTCCAGGCATCATACCCTGCCAGCCAGAAGGATACCATTTTGCCATTTGCTATACTGACACTTTAAAGATACATTTTCTAAGTAGTCTTTGTTTTAAAAATTATCAGATTGTCCTTCAGGACAATGTGAATTGGTAGTTTTATTTATGCTTTAAAAATACATTTTACATTGTCTATTTGCAATTTTGCTAGAGTGTTTATATAGCCTAAAGGACATGGCTGCAGCATGTATACACAGAGACCATGGGTGTATTCACTAGGAACTTAACAGAATGAAACGGGGAGGGACCTACTGGAATTGCTCCAATAGAAACTAGTTTTTACTGCAAAATATTTTACTCTACGCTCTTATCCAAAGTGACTTACAGCCTTGCTCAAGGGCACATCAACAGATTTTTCACCTAGTCAGCTCAGGGATTCAAACCAGTGACCTTTCAGTTACTGGCCCAATGCTATTAACCGTTAGGCTACATTTTTCATTTGAAATAAATTGTTTCTGTTGCAAAACGTTTTGGTCTAATGATTACACCCCATGTTTTTCTTCCTGAGAGGACAAATGTAGTGGTGCAAGGCTGTTTCACCGTCCACTAACAGTGCTATTGGATGAGAATCACTGTGTGTGGTCTTCATCTCTATTCTGATCTGTAGCTCACCAGAGGACTAGCAGTGCAAAGGAATAAAACATATATAGTTTTAATATTAGGCTACTGGACATATGTTTTTCTGTCATGTTCTAGTGCTGGTGGTGGGTATACACAGAGGGCAGTTCTTTCTTGACTGTAAACCTAGGTGAAACTTTGACAACAGAGATCTATTTTTTATTTTTAACCTTTATTTAACTAGGCAAGTCAGTTAAGAACAAATTCTTATTTACAATGATGGCCTACCAAAAGGCCTCCTGCGGGGAGGGGGACTGGGGTAAAACATTTAAAATATAGGACAAAACACACATGACAAGAGAGACAACACTACATAAAGAGCATGGCAGCAACACAACATGGCAGCAGCACAACATGTTTGGGGACTCTTAAACAGTCTTTTTTTGTGTAGTTTTAACTAAGACATTTATTTTGCCACAATACAAGGCAGTTCGTCGATGGCACAATGTATCAATTGCTCTGCTGGTGGTACAGTAGGCCTACACACAGATGGCGCCAAAGACGAATGTCAGATTGGAGCGGAGATGACGTCTGGCGGATGTCACGTATGCGACATTTTCCCGCGGTTTCTTTCTTCTGAGAATCGAAGACCTGAATCCGTAGTAGGATTTCAGGGAGCTGACAAGTAAAAACCGGGGATTGTACGGGACCAAATTGGGATATAAACGAAGTAAACTCTTAAAAAGGCTATAAAATAGAAAACAGATACATTTAATAATTTAGCTTTAATAATCTGATAACCCACAAAGATGCCTCCCAAAAAACGCAACTCTGGAACAGCACAGAACAAGGAAATGAAGCCCAGCATAAAAAACGCCTCCCCGGACAAGGAGAATCCAGATTTATCAATTGAAAAGTAAGCAGCCCGTCCAGCCATCGTATTTAACAAGATAATTGTTAAACATATAACGTACCCGATTATGTTACTGACTACAATATAACGTTATTTTCTTTCCGTAAAATGATCGTTTGCTAACTATTTGGTAGCTAGCTAACGTAACGTTACTAACAACATCCCCCCCACGAAAACAAGTCCAGACGAACAGCTGGGAAAACATGCTAACTAGTTGTCAATCAGTAGCTAGCTAGTTATTATTTGGGAATATATGACATGCCCGTTGTCTTATTTGTTACAAGTTTACATTTTAAGTTTAGTAACATCAAGCTGTTATTTTCCAGCTATTTAGCAATTTTAGGTGGCTAGATAGCTAGATTCGAAAACAAATTTGTTCAAGTAGCTAGCTAGTAGCTGCTAAGCACCTTGCCAAACGAGTTAACTTGCTACTATAGCCATCTCCCGACAGTCATCACTTTAACTAATGGGGACAGAACTTTCATAGAGCCCCTACTAAATTGACTCCAGTCCATTTGATCACGGTTCATATTATTTCCCACTTCAGAAATCGTGTTCAACGTTAGTAAGAATGGACACCGCAACATTTGGGTCTGAACTACAAGGCCTCCCATTGAGTGTTAGAATGATGGTGTTAAAGCTAGAGTCCGTAGTTGAAACAATAACAAAGGGGAACCCCTTGCCTCTGTTTTGGTAAAAAGATGAGGGATAGGCCAGAAAAATATATTTGCTCTCATATTCATAAACAGCTATGGATGCAAGGACTGAACATCCATGATATCAGTAGTATAGTTTTAAGCATGTTTTGAGGCCATATCGTTTGTTTACATTTACGTTATTTATAAACTTTGGAGTAAAACAAGCTTATATTTGGGGTTCTGATGGGGTGCAACAATTGAACTAAGCTCATGAGGCATTTATACCTTATATTCTTTAAGAATCAATGGGTATATATCATTAATTTATAAGTCAAAAAATGGATATAGCAAGACAAAACACACTAATTCTACATCAACAACTACATGTACTTATTACCCCCCTCACAAATCATGACTGTCAAAAGTGATTTTGTTACTATTCTCAGTGCACCATTTCCAAACTAAGTATGGTTGATCTAAATGTGACTTTTTTTCTTTTTTTGAATCGTCAGGCACCAAGAGAAGGATGCAGACTTTATGACTCTGTGTCAGAGTCTCCAGGTGACAGATGCGGTGTGTGATCGTGCTTGGACAATATGGAAGGCAGTTCAGGCCTCAGTGGACAATGTTCTTGTACGTATCCACCCATTGTCTCCAAGTTACTAGTAGACTATACAATGTGTTTTATCTACTGATGCCCTTTCTGTCTGCTCTGATGATGGAAAGATTATAGTGAATAAACAACTGAACCATAACTCTTTGTTTCTGAAATCAACTATATTCATTGCTATTCACACAGACTGACGATACATTGTTTTTCTTCTCTCTGTCGACACAGGACACTCAAAAAAGGCTTTGGGCTGCTTGTCTGTTTGTGGCTGTGATAGACTTGGAAGTTGCAAGTTTTACCTTTACTCAAATCCTGAAGGCAGTGGATCTGAAGTAAGTACTAGATTCAGGCGGGGATCTGCACTATGCAGGTGGTACAAGAGTGCATTTTTCACTGTCTGTCCTGGTCGCAAAAACAAGGATTGAAGGGCAGCTTAAACTTCTTCAATTAAACTATTATTGGGTTAAAATACACATACATTTGTGAACAGCCATTCATAACTACAATCCGTAAGGCGCAAATAGCTAAATGAGTGAACAGGTGTGATTCACATCAATGCGCTTTGTAGCTATATCAATCATGTAAATCTGTATTGCCCGACGGCTTCACTGCTGTTGTCCTTACCTCAGAACTTCTATTCAGATTGGATAATCTTTCGATGCCGACAGCAGTTGCACCATTGAAAGACAGCTTGAACTTTAGCCTACAAAAGCCTATTCCTGCTCGTTTCCCACGAACCATGGAGTTTGGTCGGGGAGTCGTTGATGCAGCCGCTCTTCTGTATTTCTGCATCTTTATGCTGCGTGCATTAGACAAACTGGCCGGATATTGATGATGTAGGCTAAATCAAGTATATCAAGTGTTAATTAAATGTTATGCTGCTGTGGCAGTACTGTGGATATTTAAACTAGCTCGCTAGCTACAGGGACTTGCCTGGCGACCGCATCTCTCAAGCCATGCATGTTTGGATACCGGGAGACAGACTGGAAAACGGGCATAACCGGGCGTGCGAGCTCCGTACAGAACAGATCAACCAACGGACAATGTGGGGGATGGTGAACTTGACGACGTCACGATGACTTGCAGGCAGTGGGTTACGACACCAACAATGACAAACCATTTATATAAACACATTTTTTTTTGGGGGGGGGGGGGTTGTACTACCACCCAAAAGGGAACTTTGGAGACTGGAAGGGCAAAGGGGCATGTGCTCTGCTCTGGTAGAGCCCTGTCTGTGGACGTGCCTGCCTCTGTTATAATGAGGAATGCATATATCAGCCGAAGTTTCCCTATTGAAAGTTCAGGCCTTAACGCAAACATAACAGGTGTTCGGCCAAGTGAACACATTCCAATTCTTGGTTACAATTAGATGCAGTTTCGCGTGTCCTCTTGTGTGCAGTGTGAAGCAGTTCCTGGGCCTGCTGAAGAAGATGGATGTGAACCTGGACACCATCAGCACTAAGGTGAACTCAGCAGTGACACGACTGGAGAAGAAGTATGACGTGTCACGGGCACTCTACCAGAGGTTTGAGAAGTGCGTGGGAGTATCGTAACGTCATGTTTCCTAATGCCTAGTTTTGATGTCTAACCGTGCTGTACCTCTAGATGGCAGTGTAGTTTCTTTGGACCCTTTTGTCAGCTTTTATTGTTATCCAACTTTAGATTTTCACAAAAATGCAAACTTCAGAGTACACAACCTGAACTTGAGCTGTTTAGTAATGTAATTATGTGCTCACATTGTATTTGAAATGCAATATTTATCACCACTTATCTTGCTTCAGGACATGCAGCAAAATCTATGCAGAGGACTCAGAAGCAAAGTAAGTGAATAAAAAGTACAGAAATACCTCTAATTTGAATGATAATCCCTGCCACAATGCTGATCATTGCTAACTTTTAAACCGTGTCTTCACTCGGTCCCATTTATCCAATAGTAAATGAGGGTCAATGTTGATAATGGGTAGTTTGCTCCCAACATGTAGTGTAATGTCAATAATGTTCTCTGTTCCAGGGGGAAAGAAATCCTGCGGAGCTGCTGGACAATGTTCCTTTTGGCTAAGGGTGGGTCAGCACTTGTTGATCACTAACGTTGTAAATTGTTTTTTTCCAAGGCGAAGATCAACATACACATTTGTAGATGTAGGGCTCTGAGATGGTTTCCATCTTCCACTCGTTATGTTTTCCCTCTCCGTGTCTACTCAGAGTTCTGGCGAGATAAACAGCAGGTTTCTGTCCATCGGTCTGTTTCTCCCACAACGCTGTTAAGACTGGCCGGTATTATGATACTGCTCCTGATGTGCGTTGTGTCTACTGTCTGCAGGAAGGGCTCTGCAGATGGAGGATGACCTGGTCATATCCTTCCATCTGATGGTGTGTGTTCTGGAGTTCTTCATCAGGCGTTGCCCGTCCAGCCTTCTGCAACCACTTTACCGTAAGACAGACTCCTTTCCCTCTACTACTGCAAGCCTCAGGCCCTCGGATAGACATGCTCTTACATTTGCGTTGGTCAACTGCCCCTATGAATATATTATCACACTCATTACTCCTTCAGTGTGTTATATTACCACAGGTCTGATACGTTCTGTAGATGAATGGTTATAAAATCTAACCTTTTACCCCCTGCCCTCAGAATCAGTCATCAGCACAGCCCAAAGCCCCCCAACAAGAACCTCCCGTCGCAATCAGAGCAAAGCCAAGCCCCGTCAAGCCCCGCCAGAGGTGGATGTGCAGCTCCTGGAGACCCTCTGCAAAGAGAACGACTGCAGCGTGGAAGAGGTTCACACAACATTTTGACTCCTTTACACTCATGGCTTGTCAGCTTGTTGTAGCTTTAGATCCCAGTCCCGCAGTCGTCAAAATTCACTACCCCTTCAATGTTCTAAATAAAAAATCTTTGGTAGCACTGGTGCTCCCAACTTAAAATATTTTTTACATTGCTTGAGATACAACTTATATTGGGCCTTAATGAATTCTAACTACTTTTAAAGCACATGTTGTGCCCTAGACACTAATATGTAACATCAAATACATTCGTTTAAAAAATAAATAAAAGCTAAAATGTTGATATGAATACCTGTCATCGAAATTACAAAGTAATTTGTGGAATATTAGGTTTCAAAATTGTGTAAAAACACTACTTTCCTATTGAGGTGCATTATGTTGAAAATTGTGCACAGTCTCTAACATCAAATTTGTGATGACGACATGCAAGAGATCTGTCATTTATTTATTGCTATGATCATTGATCTCCTGAAGAAGCTATACCTTTCTTTTGGTGTCCCCAAATATTTGGATATACTGGTAAAGTTGCCAGGTTGTTACCTAGCTAGCCAATGAGGTAACATTGAAAAAAGTGTAAACGAATGGTTAACGCGAGGGTTTTAGAACTGCCCACGACATGGTTTATGAAAGTAAAATCGAAGATACAACTGTTGGAATTATGGGGCAGATCATATGAACTTGTCGGGCTAGAAGCAAGCCGTTTTTGCTGTAGTAATGGCACAACTATGACGCTAACGAATCTGCACTCGCTTGTTTCTCTTGGGCACTTGGAAACAACGGTACAGCGACGCCTTTTATTACAACAGCTATTATCTGGGAGATTGTTATCACAGTGCTCCCAAAGTAAAACTCCTGGTCGTACAGCAAAATATATGGTATTGGTCCTACTTTAGAGCCCTGCCTTGTATTGTTTTTACATTGTTGCATTTTACGTGTGTGTGTGTGTGTGTGTGACTGTCCTTGTCTAAGTGTATCAATATTTTGTTACATGTCATGTTTTTTTTGTGGACCCCAGGAACAATAGCTGCTGCATCTGTAAAAGTTAATGGGGATCCAAATAAACAAACATCCAATCCACTTAAGGACAAAATTCAAATAAACGTTTATTAGTCTCATACACAGTTTAGCAGATGTTATAGCTGGTACAGCGAAATGCTTGTTACGAACAGTGCAGTCAAACAAGTAATAAAATAATAATAATTAAAAATAGAAACACGAAATCACGAATATCAGGGTGAATTTAGTTAACCCAAACAAAATTATCAGTAATCCAAATGTAATCTATGCTTATATACACCAGAAAGATATACTAAGAATGATATGTACAGTAGTAGATGTATTAGAATGAGCTATGTGAAGAATACAGTGCATTCGGAATGTATTCAGACCCCTTCACTTTTCATACATTTTGTTACGTTACAGCCTTATTCTAAAATGAGGAACAATTATTTAATCCAATCTACAGACAATGTCCCATAATGACAAAGCAAAAACAGCTTTTTAGAAATCTTTGCAAATTTATAACAAAACAGAAATACCATATTTACATGAGTAATCCATGTTTCCAGTGATCATCCTTGAGATGTTTCTATAACTTGATTGGAGTCCAACTGTGGTAAATACAATTGATTGGACATGGTTTGGAAAGGCACACACCTGTCTACATAAGGTCCCACAGTTGACAGTGGATGTCAGATCAAAAACCAAACCATGAGGTCGACGGACTTGTCCATAGAGCTCCGAGACAGGGTTGTGTTGAGGCACAGATCTTGGGAATGATACCAAAATATTTCTGCAGCATTGAAGTTCCCCAAGAACACAGTGGCCTCCTCCATTCTTAAATTGAAGAAGTTTGGAACCCCCAAGACTCTTCATGGAGCTGGCCACCCGGCCAAACTGAACAATCGGGAGAGAAGGGCCTTGGTTAGGGAGGTGACCAAGAACCCCGATGGTCACTGACAGAGTTCCTCTGTGGAGATAGTTGTCTTTCTGGAAGGTTCTCCCATCTCTGCAGCACTTCACCAATCAGGCCTTTATGGTAGTGGCCAGGCGGAAGCCACTCCTCAGTAAAAGGCATATGACAGCCCGCTTGGAGTTTGCCTAAAGGACTCTCAGACCATGAGGAACACGATTCTCTGGTCCAATGAAACCAAGATTGAACTCTTTGGCCTGAATGCCATGCGTCACGACTAGATGAAGCATGGTGGTGGCAGCATCATGATGTGGGGATGTTTTTAAGCATCAGGGACTGGGAGACTAGTCAGGATCGAGGGAAAGATGAATGGAGCAAAGTACAGAGATCCTTGACGAAAACCTGCTCCAGAGTGCTCAGGACCTCAGACTGTGGTGAAGGTTCATCTCCCAACAGGACAACGACCCTAAGCACACAGCCAAGACATCGCAAGAATGGCTTCGGGACAAGTCTCTGAATGTCCTTGAGTGGCCCAACCAGAGCCCGGACTTGAACCCTATTGAACATCCCTGGAGTGACCTGAAAACGGCTATGCAGCGACGCTCCCCATCCACCCTGACAACGCTTGAGAGGATCTGCAGAGAAGAATGGGAGAACTCCCCAAATACAAGTGTGCCAAGATTGTAGCGTCATACCCAAGACTCAAGGCTGTAATCGCTGCAACAGGTGCTTCAACAAAGTACTGAGTAAAGGGTCTGAATACTTATGTAAATGTGATATTTCTGTTTTTTTATAAATTTGGGAACATTGTCTTTATGGGGTATTGTGTGTTGATGAGAGGGGAAAAAAACAATTTAATCCATTTTAGAATAAGGCTGTAACTTAACAAAATGTAGAGAATTTGTAAGTCGCTCTGGATAAGAGCGTCTGCTAAATGACTTAAATGTAAATGTAGAGAAAGTGAAAGGGTCTGAATACTTTCCGTACACAGTGTATAAAATGGCTTAATGTCTCTATACTTGGGACTGCCGCGTTGGCTGTTAGTGTGTGTATGTGGGTATGATGTTATTTTTGTTACACAGAATGGATGTGGATTAGTCTGTTCATTTATAGGGCTGTGAAGTCTGTGTTTGTTTGGGCGTCATCTCATTGGTTTCATTGGTTGTCTGTTGTACTTGTGTTCAAGGTGAAGAGCGTGTACCAGACCAGTTTCTCTGCTTTCCTGGATTCAATGAGCCTCTCTGGGACTCGGGACCTTCCTCAGGTAGGAACCACACACTACATTAAATGCTGGAGCTTATTGCTATGACCCAGGTTATATAGAAAATAAGTCCACTAACAGTAGTGTCTGTTCAATAATCAGTGGCAAGTTGCTGGTAGTAATATCTCTAGCAGCCCCACCATATTTCATAACTATATGAGAGCCATCGGAAAACAGATCAGTGTTTCAGGCAGTGTGCGTGTCTGAAAGCTGTTCTGTCAGGATGTGTTTGTACTGCAATGTTTACCAGCTGGATTTTCATTAGATGTGGTATCTCAGGACAGTATATTACAGGGACAGGTATGGAGAAGAAATAGGTGTTAATATTGACTTTGAATTGACAACGATTTGTTTTAATTCAGGACTATTTCCCCAGTAGCCAGGAAACAGTCACAAGGATTGACAAAGACGGTGGTTTAATAGGCTATTTATCCGATCTCTGCCAGGACAGTAGCTACATTGACGTGTGATGTTGGTTTGCCGTAACGACTCGATAACAAATGGTCTCCAGTCATGGGTATTATGATTCATGGTGTCAGTCTGCCTAAATCGTCATGGTAGAGGTCTTTTCCACCCCTCAACACAAAACCATACCTTTATACTAAAGTGCTGCAGTTTCTATGTAATTGTGAAATTGACCTGGAATACCCATGATGTTATTGAATTCCTGTCTTGACCTCCTGTTGACGTTTCAGGCGGTTGACCTCAACAAGCAGTATGAGGAACTCTACTTCAAGAGTAGAGACTTTGACAGTAGGCTGTTCTTGGATAATGACGAGACCCTTCTCACTCCCAAAGTAGAACCGTAAGTAGAACCACAAGTAATGATGTTTACATAATTTTTGAAGTATTTTCTCTGACAAAGAAAGTCTCGCTATACCTAGTACTTTATAGTGTATAATGTCCCCTCACTTCTCCTCTCAGAATGCCGGTGGAAAGGACACCAAGGAAGAACCTGCCAGAAGATGTTGTTCTCATCCCCCCACAGACGCCTGTCAGGTGAGCCCCCTCTGACCTCCACTGGCTTGAACAGCGTGTTCACCTGGACCAACAGATACTTACTCCTATGATGTTTGAGAGTCCTGTCCAGGGGGGTGTACTTGCACATCAACCGCTTCACACTACACAACAAGGAGCTCCTGCCCTATGGGCTGTTCTGGCTCAAACAAGGCTTACTTACCTCTGTTGTTTGATAGGTAGTTTTGCCTTTCCAAAGTCATGTGTATTAAGCAGAAACTATTGATAGAAAAACCCTGCCGATATGAAATGGGTTCTTAATTACTTCAACCTCTTCTCTTTATAAATGGGATTACCTGTATGGGTGTGCGTTGAGTCTGTAAATCTATATGTATCAGTTCATGTTACCCCGAATACCACAAGGAGAGATCTGCTTTGATATTTTGACGTGTCTCTCGCGTGTTTTCATTTGTGCGGCAGGTAGCCTAGTGGTTAGAGTGTTGTAACTGAAAGGATGCTGCTTCGAATCCCTGAGCCGACAAGGTGAAAAAACCAACACCGCCGTCAATCAATCTGCAGGGTCAGGGGTTGAAAATCACACACAAATGACTCAGTTCATGGCTTTGGATTTTAGTCCTGTGTAGATGTTTCACACTCCTGCTAACTTCAGCTTTTCTAAAATTAGTGTTAAATCTTGTGTCCCTAGAAAGGTATACAAGTCACATGTTGGCCACGTTGCAAAATAAATGTACAAGTTAATCATTTCATCCTAACTTCTCGCACATGTCAACGAGCGTCTGCGTAGCCAGACTCTAAAATAGAACTTGTGGGTGATTGGAAAATGAACTGAGGTCCACACTCCAGTCCAGTTGGTGGAGATAATGCACCTTCAAGTTGGTTGCCAACCGCCGTATAAAGTCCACAGAAGAAGACTGAAGGAGGCGAGATTACTAGAAAATAACTAGGTTTCCCCTTTTATCTGTGGATTAATTGTCGGAGTAGAGAACACACAATTGTGTGACTCAAAATAGGTCAAAATTCTACAACGATCTTAATAACAACACAATATTTACATTCCAGGACAACTTGACAACAATGTAGTTGGTTCAGAGTTTGTTTTTATATTTCAACCAGTGTCCTGATCGCGTCTGTGGATCGACAAAATTAACATACGCACGTGGATACACGCGTGTGCCCATTCTAATCAGCATGTCAGTTGATTAAACAGTTTCTGTCTCGTAGAGTCCTACCATTATATTCATCATGTGTGTTTCACCCCATGTCTTTGCAGAGCTGCCATGAACTCCATCGCGCAGTTGAGGGTCGATCTCATCACCTCTGGCGACCAGCCCTCTTCCAACCTGGCAGTGTATTTCAAGGTACGTTTCACCACGCCTGTGTTTAAGGGTTAACCTCACCTGCCTTCCCATTGAATCATATAGCTCAAGTCATTTTGGGGGCATGTTCCTGCCCTTTTAACATTCTCCTCCTTCCCATCTTGTTGTTGTGACAGAACTGCACAGTGGACCCAACAGAGGAGGTGTTGCAGCGTGTGGAGAGTCTGGGTCTGCTGTTCAGCCAGAGGTTTGGTCAGGCTGTGGGACCACGCTGTGTGGGGCTGGGCAAACAGGTACCACCTGGCTTAAATACAGCACACTATACAGAGGAATTGCACTACTTGAGACAAGGGGGGTGGTATAAACTGTTCATACAGAGGGTTTTCCCACTTTGAGACCTGACAGAAATAATACCTTGTGAAACTGGTGTATAATGTTTGGTTGATACATGATACATTGCAGGCAGATCACACTATAGGACACTGTAGTCATAAACTCACCCCATGATACAGTGCAGGCAGATTACACTATAGGACACTGTAGTCATAAACTCACCCCATGATACATTGCAGGCAGATCACACTATAGGACACTGTAGTCATAAACTCACCCCATGATACAGTGCAGGCAGATCACACTATAGGACACTGTAGTCATAAACTCACCCCATGATACAGTGCAGGCAGATCACAATATAGGACACTGTAGTCATAAACTCACCCCATGATACAGTGCAGGCAGGTCACACTATAGGACACTGTGTAGTCATAAACTAATTCATGTCTTTTCCTTATTTTCATCAGAGGTTCACCCTTGGCATCCGGTTGTATTACAGAGTCATGGAGTCCATGTTGAAATCGGTACATGACCTGGTCTTATTCCTATTTCGGTTCTACCTCCATATTTTCTGAAATGTCTGACAAATTCTGAAAAATCAATTTTTCCCAAATAGGAAGAGAAAAGGCTGTCGGTGCAGAATTTCAGGTATGCAAGAGAACAAAATGTGCTCATCTCACCAGAATTAAAAGGATTTGCTCTTTAATCACTCTCAACAAGCAAACATTTGAATAATATAGCTGCAGAATTTATACCGCAGTGTACTGCCAATTTCCCTGACCTAAATCATGTGATTTCCATTCCAGTAAACTACTCAATGACTCCACATTCCACACCTCGCTCCTTGCCTGCGCTTTGGAGGTCGTCATGGCAACCTATGGTGGTGAGTTTCTTCAAAAGCCACATTCACTCACTGCTAATGGATGCAGTCGTCTGGATGAACGTATAGATTATTCTACCAGCCTTTAATTTCCATATACTCACTTCTCATAGGACACTCTAATAGTATTTAAAAGAATTAGCAACATGCATATATGTTACACTGCATTCTGTCATTAGTTGTAACTACTTCCCTTTTAATAACATTTCTAAACAGGATCATAATCAATATAACACAGATGAGCTATGAGTCATGATTTCACTGCCTCTGTTGTCCTCCAATCAGGGAGCACCTTCAAGAACAGTGGCTACAGCAACGGTGGCGTTCCTGTGGAGACGGACCTGTGCTTCCCATGGATCCTGGACGTGTTCCAGCTGACAGCGTTTGACTTCTACAAGGTCATCGAAAGCTTCATCAAGGCTGAGCCCAGCCTGAGCAAAGACATCGTCAAGCACCTGGAGCGCTGCGAACACCTCATCATGGAGACCATCGCCTGGAGGGAGGTAGGTCACACACAGCAAGTCTTATCACCACGTTATATTATGACATAACTGCAGCACTCAAGGCCAGGTTGCATTCACTTTCTATCAGCAGTTTAACACCTCCAAGCCAGTGCTACCAGAGCAGTGCTTGGTTTTATTGATGTCAGGGGGACTTGTTTCTGCTTTTATAGATTGTACTGTAATAGAATCGGCAATCTCTCTGGGGGCAGCCCCAGCATTGGTCATCATTGGCAGCTGCCTGTGCTGCTGTTGGGCTCCCTATGCACTAGGCTGCAGGAGAAGTAGTAGATGAGTGGGTTGAGGCAGCGGTTGGACCTGGCCAGGGACAACACCACTGGGTGCAGAGCATTGGTGGCCCGATCCAGGCCACAGCTGGGCAGCAGGCCCACGTGGGTCAGGGTGTGGCCCAGCAGGTAGAGGTGGTAGGGGACGAAGCAGAGCAGGAAGACCCCCAGCACCCAGTAGGTGAGGGTGCGCTGGCGGCTGCGGTGCTGCGAGCGGGAGCAGTGTCGAGGCTGGCGCACCACGCTGCAGTAGCTGAAGAGTAGCAGCAGGAAGACACACTGCACCAGACACAGAGCCACGAGGATAAAGGAGCGCTGGCTTTGGGACGACGGGTCTAGAAGACAGGGCTGGTGGTGGTGGGCCGCACCAGATCCCTCCACTCAGCAGCCGCTGCACACAGCCTGCAAGGTGGTGTCATCAGAGGATGCACTACAGCAACATAACGGTCCACGGCCATGCAGACCAGGAAGAAGGTCCACCACGTCTGTCTGGTTCGTCAAATCCATGGATAGCTTTGGTCTTTCCAGTGGCGGCTCATTGCTTTGTCTCCCTCATGTCTGGGGAGACAATGAAGGGAATACGAAGGAAAATAGGGCAGAATACTGTACCAGCAGTTAACATGTGACAGGTATACCAAATATTAAATTAGATAGACTTTCATCTTTTATGTCTGGTACTTTATGGTATTTCAATATTTGCACATCGGTGATCTTGAGAGCGGGTGATCTTGAGAGCGGGTGATCTTGAGAGCGGGTGATCTAGAGAGCGGGTGATCTTGAGAGCAGTCTGCTGGCACAGCTGTGGTGTGTTGAATGTGCCGGATGGGACCTGAAAAGTCTACAGCTCACAAGCGCACACACATGGGCTATTTCAGGGTAATTTCCATCCCAGTAACTGTTCTCCCTACTAAAACACACTATGCCTGTAAGGTGTGTAATTAACTTCAATGTCCTGTAGAAAAGAATCATTCCTTTTGTTAGTGGTTGATTTGCATTTTAATTTCCATGATAATCATCTGTATTGTAAAGTGATCACGTGTCTACCTGTAGGACTATCTGGAGTTTGTCTCAGTGATTTACTGGGAAAGAAGATGGCAGTCAAATTCCTCCTGTACTATTGTGTGTCTGTCAGAGATCCTGAAGCACATGCTCCAGGCAGAGAAAATATTTAGAAATGCTGATGTGGTTACTCCATGTTAACCTAGAGAACAACCCGTATCCTAAGTGTCTCGCCTTCCTAGTTCCTTGGAAAAGGAACTCTTACACAATCCTTTCAACCTCTATAGACTACAACCTCTACAGACTACAACCTCTATAGACTACAACCTCTATAGACTACAACCTCTACAGACTACAACCTCTATAGACTACAACCTCTATAGACTACAACCTCTATAGACTACAACCTCTATAGACTACAACCTCTATAGACTACAACCTCTACAGACTACAACCTCTACAGACTACAACCTCTACAGACTACAACCTCTATAGACTACAACCTCTATAGACTACAACCTCTATAGACTACAACCTCTATAGACTACAACCTCTATAGACTACAACCTCTATAGACTACAACCTCTATAGACTACAACCTCTATAGACTACAACCTCTATAGACTACAACCTCTATAGACTACAACCTCTACAGACTACAACCTCTATAGACTACAACCTCTATAGACTACAACCTCTATAGACTACAACCTCTACAGACTACAACCTCTATAGACTACAACCTCTATAGACTACAACCTCTACAGACTACAACCTCTACAGACTACAACCTCTATAGACTACAACCTCTATAGACTACAACCTCTATAGACTACAACCTCTATAGACTACAACCTCTATAGACTACAACCTCTACAGACTACAACCTCTATAGACTACAACCTCTATAGACTACAACCTCTATAGACTACAACCTCTATAGACTACAACCTCTATAGACTACAACCTCTATAGACTACAACCTCTATAGACTACAACCTCTATAGACTACAACCTCTATAGACTACAACCTCTATAGACTACAACCTCTATAGACTACAACCTCTATAGACTACAACCTCTACAGACTACAACCTCTACAGACTACAACCTCTATAGACTACAACCTCTACAGACTACAACCTCTATAGACTACAACCTCTATAGACTACAACCTCTATAGACTACAACCTCTATAGACTACAACCTCTATAGACTACAACCTCTATAGACTACAACCTCTATAGACTACAACCTCTATAGACTACAACCTCTATAGACTACAACCTCTACAGACTACAACCTCTACAGACTACAACCTCTATAGACTACAACCTCTACAGACTACAACCTCTATAGACTACAACCTCTATAGACTACAACCTCTATAGACTACAACCTCTATAGACTACAACCTCTATAGACTACAACCTCTATAGACTACAACCTCTATAGACTACAACCTCTATAGACTACAACCTCTATAGACTACAACCTCTACAGACTACAACCTCTATAGACTACAACCTCTACAGACTACAACCTCTATAGACTACAACCTCTATAGACTACAACCTCTATAGACTACAACCTCTATAGACTACAACCTCTACAGACTACAACCTCTACAGACTACAACCTCTATAGACTACAACCTCTATAGACTACAACCTCTACAGACTACAACCTCTATAGACTACAACCTCTACAGACTAATATTCTTAGCTGTGCAACATCTCAATAGTTTCCTCAGATGTTGTTTATATTTGTATGTTGTAGTTATTATAAATCCCATGCAGGAAAACAATCTTGAATGACACTTCCAATTTTTTTGGAGGCTACAGGAATTGTGTGTGTAAAGAGTCATCTTTGAGCAGATATTGAGGAAAGGAGCACATTACCTTATGTTTCAGAAAAATTGTGATCCAAATTCTCTTACGCCATTAGACTGATGGTCAGTGGCGTATTGGTGTCCAGCCTCTGTCCTATAGTGAAATGATGCTTGGTTTGATTTTTCTGTGGTCTTGGTCAATTTTGAAATGGAGAGGCTACGGTAACCTTTTCATATCAGTTTACGCTCATGTATGGACACCTTAATTCCCAAATACATACTGTACATTCATTCTCTCTCCAACACACACACTAATTCAATGTTCTCTGGTCACACTGAATCAATAGTGATGTTTAACCTCCTCACTGTCACTGGCCCAACTCCCAGACAACCTCTGTGGTGTCATTGACCTGTTAAGTGGGATGGTATTACAAGTCAATATCCTGGAGCTGCTAGGAAAGTCTCCACATAACAGGCACCAGAGGGAAATTGTCTTATCTTCTATCTCAATCTACACATTCTATGCAGTTGACGTGTCAGTGTTTTTAATAAGGCTGTTATCTGAGTACTGTACCTGACAGAAACAATCTCCTATCACTCTTCCAGTGTTATTTGTGGATGTTTAGGCTTATTTGACTTGTATCAGATTTACCTCACCTTGTATGTTTGAGGATTGGTGCCAAAGCCAAACTAGAGTCTGCATACCGTACTTTTCCCACACCGACGTGTTCTCACTAGTCTGCTTTTGTTTCACAATCCTTCCCATCAGATGAGTAGAGAATCAAATTGTATTAGTCACCTGTGCCGAATACAACAGGTGTAGACCTTACAGTGAAATGCTTACTTACGAGCCGCTAACCAACAATGCAGCAAAAAAAAAAAGAATTAAAAAAAAAGAAATTAAAGAAACAAGTAATTAAAGAGCAGCAGTAAAAAACAATGGTGAGACTATATACAGGGGCTACTGGTATAGAGTCAATGTGTGGGGGCACCTGTTAGTTGAGGTAATATGTACATGTAGGTAGAGTTATTAAAGTAACTATGCATAGATGATAACAACGGAGCGTAGTGTGGGGGGGGGGGGGGGATGCAAATAGTCTGGGTGGCCATTTGATTAGATGTTCAGGAGTCTTATGGCTTGGGGATCGAAGCTGTTTAGAAGCCTCTTGGACCTAGACTTGGTGCTCTGGTACAGCTTGCCGTGCGGTAGCAGAGAGAACAGTCTATGACCAGGGTGGCTGGAGTCTTTGACAATTTTTAGGGCCTTCCTCTGACACCGCCTGGTGTAGAGGTCCTGGATGACAGGAAGCTTGGCCCCAGTGATGTACTGGGCCGTACGCTCTACCGTCTGTAGTGCCTTGCGGTCGGAGGCCGAGCAATTGCCATACCAGGCAGTGATGCAACCAGTCAGGATGCTCTCGATGGTGCAGCTGTAGAACCTTTTGAGGATCTGAGGACCCATGCCAAATCTTTTCAGTCTCCTGAGGGGAATAGATTTTGTCGTCCTACTTCACGACTGTCTTGGTGTGCTTGGACCAGAAGGAGAGCACTGTGTGTCTGTCAAATAGGGCACTGGGGGTTAACAACCAATCAGGAAAGCAGGGACTGTTTGTTGCTCACACTGACTGCATGGTGCTCTTACAGCTGAGAGCAGTGTTGTAACCCTCAACTGGTCTCGAGACCACATCGAGTGTCTCGGGGTCAGATACGTTTGTACATAGTCTTGACTCCGTCTCAGACTATGAAAAGACGTAATTTCTTCCTGAGACCAGCGGAGTAGAACTCATACAGTAATTATTAGCTACCATTCAGTCAGCGCATAAAACCATTTTGCCAGGCCAAATATATATCTTATCGCTTATTGAAATCTGGACCTCCTACTTAAAGTAAAGAACAGTAAATGTTATTAGTTATGTCAAAAGAAAATCCTCAAACTTTGTCATGCTCGTCAGAATTTCCTTGGTTAGCTGGTAAGGAAGAGTAGGGAAATGATTTGAAAGTTGCCCGCTCACTATTCATAAGGGGAGACCGAGGGAAATGGGAAGTCTATCTATTATAGACATGTTTGCGCAGTGGTTAACTGTGGCTATTAGACCTTCAGTGGGGGGAACATGTACCAAAATCACAAAAAAGTACAGAAACATGGCATCACTTAATGTGCCCAACTGAATCAACCCGACCTGAGGCTGAGCTTCGGGCTGCCACTCTCAGAGATGGCACCCACATGCATAATGCTACTCACAACCACACTGCTTACACAACCTATGGTAGCCTAAAGCCATCACTATCACCAAAAGCAACAACAGTGACATGTCAAAGGATGTGTGTGAAAGCGACTGTGATACCATGTAGGAGAGGGCACTTTTTGTAGAAAGACCTCAGTCACACACAGCATGATGTTAAAGGATAAGCAGCTCATTCACTCAGACATAAAAAAAACAGTAGATCCTAATCATAAGAAACCAAAAACACAACCATCAGGCTATTACAACCATTGCAGTGAATACTTCCCTTAGCAAAACTAAAATCACATTCAGCACACTAAGTAACCAGGGAACTAAAGTTTTAAATACAGCAATAAAAAAAACGGTTCCACTCACCAGATGATTATTAAGTTATTCTTGTAAAGTGCGACGCTAACAAATTAGGAACAACATCCTCTTCGATAACACCTGCTGCAGCCGCTGCAAACTAGCCTACAACAAAAGCTAGCTAGCTAAACTGTGGGAGAACTACTGCTCGCTTTTGTCAGAGACCTGTTGGCCTTCAAGAAGGCAGAAGTTTCCTTATGTTTCTGTAAAAACTGTCCCACCCATTACAAGTCAATGTGATTGGTTGATTCCACTGTCACTCCAAAATTCTGCCCTAATACTGTTGAATGGCAGATGCCTTCTATCTAGCTTCTGATGACCGAGCCAATGGTTGATTTAACTCCCCAGAGACCACTGAAGAAAAATCCTTTTTTCTCTTCAGTGTTAATCCTTAATCCAACAACAAGATATTAAATCAGAACATCATTGAAACCTAATATTATTAGTATTTTATAAATCCTTAGCCATTCTCTGAATGCGTGTTTGGGTTAGTAATAATTTGTAGAGTGGCTCTTTTTCCTCAGCAGCATTTTGTACACTATTCTGAATGTCTAAAGAATCCATATGTTGTTCTGAAATATGAACACAGAAATACTGGACATTTTGAACTCTTGTGGTGGTGATTTGACAACATCACAATCATGGTCTTGTATTGGACTCACATTTTTCTGGCCTCAGTCTTGACTCTGTCTCGGACTACTTGTCCCCCCCCCCCCTCCACCCCCGGTCTTAGTCTTGATTCGGACTCTAACACAACACTGGCTTTACTATAAGAAGATATGTTGGTAAACGTACCATGCCAGAGTTGAGTCAGAGACCGATTCAAAACCGGGAGGGGGACGAGGGGTCAGTAAAAACCGAGACCAGAAAAATGTGAGTCCAATGCAAGCCCATGATTGTAATTAGTTGTACATTTAGATTAGGAAATGCTTAGCCTAAGGGTTGTGTGTTTCTGTTCTTGTGATTGGGACCTAGTGGCAGAGTGAATGGACTGCTTATCCTTTAACATCATGCTGTGTGCACCTGCTGTCTTTCCATCGGCCCTATGCAGTGGTGTAGTGGCACCTGGAGAAATGGGTATACAAACATTTTGCCCAAGATTTCCCAAACAGCCTCCCCAGTGAAGGAAAGCACCCTGTGTGAAGTATCCTATATTTAAAAAAAAAAAAAATTCTAAGTCCACAACAATGCTTAAACTACACCAGGAGAACATTTGAGGTCTGGGAAGAATTTATATTATTTTTGCCCAATCTGGTTGGGTGGGCCTGGCTCCCCAGTGGGTTGGCCTGTGCCCACCCATGCCTACGCTTCTGATGCAAACCAGGCATGATGACTGAATTGGACATCACAAATAGCCTACTAACCAAGATTTAGGACTAAATTTTTCAATACCTGGTTTGCATACCCATTGTTGCCTAAGTTAGCAATTACTGGTAAATATCGTACGTTGAAACGTCTTTCATAACTACCCCACCAGCTACCAATGTCATTCTTCTGTGAGCTGCTCCATGCCAAAACCAGTTGAGTGCTCTTGCTGCCTGCAGATGATATTCCGCAGAAATGAGGCCGTGTGCGGCACACGTGAATATATTTAATGCACTTGACGATTGTGTGCCTCCCGGGTGGCGCAGTGGTCTAGGGCACTGCATCACAGTGCTAGCTGCGCCACCAGAGTCTCTGGGTTCGCGCCCAGGCTGGGCCCAGGCTGGGCTGGGCCCAGGCTGGGCTGGGTCTGTCGCAGCCTGCCGCAACCGGGAGGTCCGTGGGGCGACGCACAATTGGCGACGCACAATTGGCATAGCGTCGTCCGGGTTAGGGAGGGTTTGGCCGGTAGGGATATCCTTGTCTCAGTATGTAAAATGTAATAAAATGTATGCACTCTACTGTAAGTCGCTCTGGATAAGAGCGTCTGCTAAATGACTAAAATGTAAATGTAAATGTGTAGGTTACTTTGTGCATGATTTCTCAAAAGTCATATACCTCCACTACACTACTTTGATGTGTATTAGTGGGGATTAAGTGAGTATATGCAATGCCCATAAAAAAAAGTGTTTATACCTGCGTATAGCCTCCAATACACCACTGGACCTTTGTGTTTTACAAAAAGTGCACTCCTACATGAGTGCGCTGGTATTACCGTTGCTGTCCTTTAAGCGTCACAAACTTGTCACACACTGGAGGTCCAATAGGTTCACCACTGCGCAAACATGTCTATAATAGGTATAAGGACTGCAGGTATTGTTTCAAGAAAGGAGTGTGTCTATTTGGCAAAGCGGGTTTATGCTCTTACTGCATGGAAGCTGATAATTTCTTTTTTTACTCCGCTGGTTTCTGGAAGATGTTACGTTTCCTCACTGTCCAGGACAGAGTCAAGACCGAGTTCAAATCTATCCGACCCAGAGACACTCAATCCTCTTAACTCTACACACAATACCCCATAATGACAAAGCGAAAACAGTAAAAAAAAAAAAAAAAAAAAGAAATAACTTGATTGCATAAGTGTTCAGACCCTTTGCTATGAGACTCGAAATTGAGCTCAGGTGTTTTCATTGATCATTCTTGATGTTTCTACAACTTTATTGGAGTCCACCTGTGGTAAATTCAATTGATTGTACATGATTTGGAAAGGCACACACCTGTCTATATAAGGTCCCACAGTTGCATGTCAGAGCAAAATCCAAGCCATGAGGTCGAAGGAATTGTCCTTAGAGCTCCGAGACAGGATTGTGTCGAGGCACAGATTTGGGGAAGGGTACCAACACACTTCTCCAGCATTGAAGGTCCCCAAGAACACAGTGGCCTCCATCATTCTAAAATGGAAGAAGTTTGGAATCACCAAGACTCTTCGTAGAGCAGGCCGCCCGGCCAAAGTGAGCAATCGGGTGAGAAGGGTCTTGGTTAGGGAGGTGACCAAGAACCCGATGGTCACTCTGACAGAGTTCCAGAGTTCCTCTGTGGAGATGGGAGAACCTTCCAGAAAGACAACCATCTGTGCAGCACTCCACTGATTAGGCCTTTATGGTAAAGTGGCCAGATGGAAGCCACTCATTAAAAGGCACATGACAGCCTGCTTGGAGTTTGCAAAAAGGCACCTAAAGGACTCTCAGACCATGAGAAACAAGATTATCTGGTCTGATGAAACCAAGATTCAGCACTTTGGCCTGAATGTCAAGCGTCACATCTGGAAGAAACCTGGCACTATCCCTACGGTGAAGCATGGTGGTGGCAGCATCATGCTGTGGGGATGTTTTTCAGAGGTAGGGACTGGGAAACTAGTGAGGATTGAGGGGAAAGATGAACGACGCAAAGTACAGAGATCCTTGATGAAAACCTGCTCCTGAGTGCTCGGACATCCGACTGGGGCGAAGGTTCACCTTCCAACAGGACAACGACCCTAAGCACACAGCCAAAACAATGCAGGAGTGGCTTCGGGACAAGTCTCTGAATGTCCTTGAGTGGCCCAGCCAGAGCACGGACTTGAACCCGATCGAACATCTCTGGAGAGACCTGAAAATAGCTGTTGAGCATACCCAAGAAGATTCGAAGCTCTAATCGCTGTCAGAGATGCTTCAACAAAGTACTGAGTAAAGGGTCTGAATACTTATGTAAATGTGATATTTCAGTTTTTTGCTAAAAGTTCTAAACCTGTTTTTGCTTTGTCATTGTTGGCTATTTATTATGTGTAGATTTGAGGGTAAAAAAACGAATTTAATTCATTTTAGAATAAGGCTGTAATGTAACAAAATGTGGAAAAAGTGAAGGGGTCTGAATACTTTCCGAATGCCCTGTATGCAGTTTGCGTTTCACTAAGACTCCCCCCTTACAAAGTGTTCATAAGAAACCCTGATATGGGTTTGGTAAAAAATTATTGAACAGAACTACCCAGTTAAAACCCAGTCTATACTGAGCAAAAATATAATCGCAACATGTAAATTGTTATTCCCATGTTTCATGAGCTGAAATAAAATATCCCAGAAATGTTCCATACGCACAAAAAGCTTATTTCTCTCAAATTTTGTGCACAAATTTATGTACATCCCTGTTAGTGAGCATTTCTCCGTTGCCAAGATAATCTGTCCACCTGACCGTTGTGGCATATCAAGAAGCTGATTAAACAGCAGGATCATTACACAGGTGCACCTTGTGCTGGGGAGAATAAAATGGCACTCTAAAATGTGCAGTTTTGTCACACAACACAATGCCACAGATGTTTCAAGTTGAGGAAGAATGCAATTGGCTTGCTGATTGCAGGAATGTCCATCAGAGCTGTTGCGAGAGAATTTAATCTTAATTTCTCTACCATAAACTGCCTCCAACGTCGTTTTAGGGAATATGGAAGAACGTCCAACCGCCCGCACAATCGCAGACTACATGAAACCATGCCAGGCCGGGACCTCCACATCCGGCTTCTTCACCTGTGGGATCGTCTAGAGACCAGCTACCCGGACAGCTGATGAAACGGAGGAGTATTTCTGTCTGTGATAAAGCCCTTTTGTGTTTCAAAACTAATTCTGATTGGCTGGGCCTGTGGGTGTCCCTGACACAGTTGGTGTCCCTGGCTCCCAAGTGGGTGGGCCTATGCACTCCCAGGCCCACCCATGGCTGTGTGCCTGCCCAGTCATGTGAAATCCACAGATTAAGGTCTTATTGATCGATTTCCTTATATGAACTGTAATTCAGTGAAATTGTTGCATGTTGCGTTTTTATATTTTTGTTCAGTATATGAATAAGATGTTTATGCAGTAAAATACAGAATTGAGCTGTTTTTCTTTTTCATAATCATTGAGGTTTGAATAATTGTTGTATTCACTTTGGTTGACTTTGGTACATTTTGGCCACCCACCACTGGCATAGTTAGTCAGTTTCACATACCTCTGTCCTCTGGCTGTATAACAGAGGCCAGATGTTTCTCACGTTTCCCTCATGGCTGATGCTGTCGGAGTACAGTTTTCTTCAGGTAGCAGCCCTTGGCTGTGGTCGTCTAGCTATTCTATGTTGCTCAACATAGTTTTGGGTTTTCTCAAATATACATTATTTCAATATTTTTGTTGTAAAATAGCCACCCTGCAACCCATTAGATCAGACTTAAATCTACTTTCTTACTCAGTTTGTTTTTTGTTTCAACCCCTGAACTCAATGTTATGGTCTCGAAGGCGAGATTTAGTTATGGTGTGACACTCAACTTAATTAAACAATGATTCAACACATGCACGATGAACTGTATCAACAGCAAACAAATCCTTCTAAACTCAGTTGTCCTTCAAATCTTTCTAAATACAGGCGTTCTTTGTCATGCTTGGCAATGGTTTGAGGTGGTTTCTGTTTGCACTAGCTATTTAGTCGTTCAGTGGTATGATTAATATGAGCAAGGGAGAACGTTATCGCCACGCTAGTGAGGTGGTATCATAAACCTGAAGGACTGATAACCACATGTCTTTGTAAAATGCCCTAAATATCTCACTCTGTTTATTACCCACAAATCAATATGTGGCGTGCAAAGGTAAACCTGGGTAATATCATACATATTTACCACCGTCTGTTCACTTCTGATGACTCAACAAAATAGATGAGAACTTGTTTGCGTTCATTTTTTTTATTGGTGTCACAATCACTGTTGGTGCGGGGGTGCAAGAAAAATGTGTTGCTCTATAAAGTGCTATTTCATTATTTTAGTTTATTATACAATATTCTGTACTTAAAGTTGCAGGGAAAATACTGACCACTGCCTGGTATAAAGTATTTCAATAGAGCCACATTTAGACACCTCAGTCACTGTTTGACAAGTCACAAAGTGTGTTGTGGGTAAATGTTCACACTTTTTTTTTTTTTTTTGTAAATCCGTAGCCCCACACTCCAGGGTTTCCCGCATAGACCTGTATCATGTAGTAAAATCCTGACAGCCAACACCGCTATTGATGCAATCCTTAAGGGCAATTCCATGGTAACAGAGGGACATTGAGACTCATATTTTTCACTTTAAATGTTTGTCAAACAAAAACCAATGATTGCCAAGTTTAAACAAACCATACAACTATGCACAAGGACTACTTTTAACAATTTCCACTGAACATTTTACAAACACATTTACTTGAAGAACCGTGCAGATACGAAGTTTGGTAACAGAATGACACACTGTGTATGTTGTCATTCTGCCGACTTTAATTTGTTCATTCTACGTGATCTTTTTCTGTCTGTAAAACAAATTATACGAGAAATGGCAGTGGAAATGCCTTCATGCGCAAATGTTGATATAATAACCATCATATCGAAGTAAACTTGGAGTCGCGATAATATGGTGTGTGTGTGTGTGGTCCTCCCACAACGACTCGGGAAACCATGCAGTTTTATTAGGCTACAGATTAAATAAATTATTAACTTCAGTGTGGTGAAAGTGCACCCTGATCTTCACGCTTCTTTACAGTAAATATCACGGCTCTTATTCTGGTGGCATGATGACCGTTGCTTGACTGCCATTTTTACAAAAATATTCTTGCTCTTTTCCAGAATAATCTCATATAGATTAGCCTACCCGCACAGCCTAACCGCACTGTTTCTGTCAGCTGTTGGCTGGAGCACAAGTGCCAAGACCAGAGTAGACGCATTTGCTATTTAACGCAACAGTTTTTGTGACCACTATCGGTAGAGTTGAAAATGCGATGGAAACACTTTGAACTTTTTAGGTTTTTATCGGTACATGAAAATGAAGAGAAATGACATTTTGTGTGCAGTATGGCATTACACAGAGAGAGAGAGATCTATCTATCCACCAGTTTGTTTGGTGGAAATGCACCACTGGTGGGAAAATGCGCATATTTTATTTGTGCAGATGTTTAGAATATTTGCATAAATTTTTCGCCAATTGAATGGAAACCTAGTTAGTGTCACTGTTAACGTGGAATTACCCTTAACACGAAAACACTCAGTCAGTGGACTTAGTGGGTACCCTTAATGCAACTGCACTTGCTTCCTGTGATGCCATGGTTCTTATAGAATCCACTCCAGACCACCGATCTCCCATCTTTTGCTTTAGATCATCTGGGTGTGTTGCACCAACAATTGAGTCATCTGAAATATTGATGCCTCATCAAGGTGGCACCTTCGGGTGGTGACGTCACACAGTGGATTCGTTGTGAAATACTTTTTCTCTCAGAGTCGTCAGGTTGTTCTGCATGGTGCTCTGGCTCTTCAGCGTGTCCGTCTGAAGCCCCACGGACATCTTATTGTTGCGAACTGCCATCGACTTCCGTTTGATGGAGTTCTGGATGGTCTCAGATGTAAAGTAGTAGATGACTGGGTCGAAACAGCAGTTGGTGACCGCAATGCAGAGGGTGATAGGGTAGATGGTCCTCACCACTGACTCCACAATGCAGCCTTTCAGCAGCTTGGTGCGGACCAGGGCATAGAACACCAGATTGACATTATAAGGGATGAAGCAGAAGCAGAAAATGAGAAGATGAACCACGATCATTCTCAGGATCTTCGTCTTGTTGAGCTGGCCACCCCGGCTGATGGCCTGGGGCTGGCGCAGTGTTTGGAGGACCGAGACCGAGCAGAAGACGTTGAGTAACAACGGAATCAGGAATCCCACTGTCTCAATAAACACCACCACCTTGGACAGACTGGACTGCCACTGCTTGTTGGAGAAGTTCTCGAAGCAGTAGTTGACGGAGGAATTTGAGTTTTCGTTTCTGAGCGAGGTGGTGTCCAGGAGGAAGCCTGTCGGCAGGCTGCCAGACAGCACCAACACCCACACGGCACAGCAGGCCAGCTTGGCGTTCCGTTTTGTCCGCAGCGCCTGTGATCGGAATGGGTAGACGATGGCCAGGAAGCGGTCCACGCTGATGCAGGTGAGGAAGAGGATGCTGCCGTACATGTTGGTGTAGAAGAGGGAGACTGAGAGCTGGCAGAGCACCCTGCCGAATGGCCAGTCTCTGTTGATGAAGTAGAAGATCCTGAATGGCAGGGTGAGGACGAAGAGCAGGTCGGACACCACCAGGTTCATCATGTAGGTGGTGGTCTCGTTGCGCAGCTTCAGCGTGCAGGCAAAGATGTAGACTGCGACCATGTTGAAGAGCAACCCGACTATGAAGACCAGGCTGAAGACTGAGGTGTACATGGTGTACTTGAAGCCGTCACTCTTAATGCAGCTCATGTTGTTTTGGCTCAAGCCTAGAGAACTGATGCCATCAGTCTCTAGAGTGCTGTTATACATCTTTGGGGAGGACTGGTGTAGGGTTTGGAGGATGGGAGTGTTGATGAATGTCAATACAAAAATGGGAAAGTTTATGTGGACAGCAGCTTGTACAAGATAATTCCAAAGAATAGAGTACAAAATAAGTTTCCTTATTTTCAGAGGTACACATCCGTTGATGTTATCTATGTAATTTCCAGTTAAGCTTTAGCCTCACCCCCCAGCATAAAAGTACACCATCACTTTCATTCTATCCACTGGTTTTTAAGCATAATAATGTGCTCTCATGCAAATACCACCGTCAACTTGCTTTTCCAGAAAGCCCAGCGTTTTAAAAAGAACAGCAAGTAACTCCGTCAATACCTGTGCGAGTATCCAAAAAGATAACAGTCCTCTCAGTTAGTCCATTGGCAGGAGTAAGATGTATCTAGTTAAAGTAATTGTAAGATCCCAGGTCCGTTTTTATGTCCTGTGGTCTTCTTGTGAACAGCCTTGAGGTTGTCTTTTCTGAGTCTGGAGAGTTTTTCTTCTCTCACTCCAGAGTCAGTGGTGTTCCTTGCTCCAGTGAAAGAGGGGGGAGTCATGTGCCTCTCCTCGGGTCTGTGAGCTGAGAGGCTTTCTGCTGCCCCTCTGGGTCCCTCCCTCTCTCCCGGCCTCCTGCTTTGCCTCTGGCAGCCCTCTTCCTGTCTCTTCCTGCTGCAGCCCTTGGGGGCATGGTGTTCCTACTGACCCTACACTTGGAAACTGACAGAGGCTCTGCTGCAGCCTGCCTGTCCACCGGTGATGCAGCCTTAAGTTCAGTGGAGTCAGTCTTCTGTTCTGAAGCTCTACCTTTTAGACTGAAGCTTAACCGACTGCTTGCTTACACACTGGGAGGAGTAGGCCACCACGCCTCCAAGGCCGGCCCACATCTGACAGCTTTAGCAATGTAGGCCCCTTCACCTACAGTCTTTCTCGCTCACTTTCTCTCCCTCTTGATGTTTGTTTTGAAAATGTAATCTTTAACCCGTTATATCCCAAGGCTGAAGTAACTCTAGATATGTGTTATCTTGTTTTTGTGCCCTTAGCATTCAGTCAGGATATCATGAATATATCAAGCAATGAAATGTAGTAGGGTATTATTTTGTCTTTATTTTGTTTGATATCTAAGAGCTATCCTACCCCCAAACAGAGCACGTCTTCATTTGGCTCTGCTTGGTGAAAGGAATCAGTTAAGTCATACTCTCCTGTCAACCCCAGAGCCCAGTGTACTTTCTTGAGCTGTTTTCGAGTCAGTGGCGTCACCGAAGCAGTTGCCTCAGAACGACAGGAAGGGGAAGGTCCCAGTGATGGCAAGCCTGAGCCTGCAGACTAACGAGATGAGGCAGGGGACTAGGTGCGGCTTTCACTGACTCGATACAGAACCGTGCTGTATGCGTCTATTTGTGTGCAAGTGTGGGCGTGCATGTGAGTGTTCAATAAATGTCATACCTTTTGATCTTGACCCAAAATGCAGCTTGACAAACAGCCGCAGGAAGTTTGTCTGCCTTTATGTTGCATATAGCACGGGGAACAACTGAAAGTGTTGAATGTGGAGTTCCTGGTGAGGTCTTAGCGTAAATAACCATGTAGGCCTGCTTTCATAAACACACCCACCCTTTTGTATGAATATAGTTGAATTGAATATTACGTGTGTCTGATAAGATCTAATACATAGAGGCTTAGGGAGTGTCCATGTTCCAAAGGTCAAACCCAATATCACCAGTGGCATGAGGACGGGATGTTAACCCTGTAGCAACTGATGTTATAAAATGCCAATAATGTAATAGCTGCTGATAATGTAATAACTTTTGCATTTATAATGTAATAAATTCTGATAATGTAATACATTGCCAATAATGAAGGTATAATGTAATAGCGTTTAGGCACATAGTGTAATGTACATTGTGTTGATTATGACATTATGAGCTTAAGCTTGGTGTTGTGTTTGTAGTGCTTCGGTGCATGTGTGAAATGCTGTAGTGCCTGTCTAATGACTGCTGTTCCGTGTGTTTCTCCCCAGGACTCGCCACTGTTTGAGCTGCTGAAACGGGCCCGTGAGGAGGGTCCAGTGGAGCAGGCAGAGCCCCCTGCCACCCTCAACCAGCCCCTACAGCACAACCACACTGCAGCTGACCTGTAAGTCCCCACCCTCATCTGACACTAACGCACCTTATTCACAGTCCCCATTGTGAAATATGATGATGTCTGGGGAGACTGACTGTTAATGTGTAGTTTACAGAGCCTATAAAAAGTCTACACCCCAGACATCGTTGTCATGCTGGAAGGTGAACTTCTGTCCCCATTTCAGCTTTCTTGCAGAGGGTAGCAGGTTTTCCTCAAGGACCTTTCTGTACAATGCTCCATTCATTTCCCCTTCTATCCTGATAAGACGATGAGAATCATCCCCATAACATGATACTGCCACCATCATGCTTCACAGTAGGGATTGGGTTCTTTGGTTGATGTGTTGGGATTGCGCCAAATGTAACGCTTTGCATTCAGGCCAAAAAGTTCAATTTTAGTTTCATCAGACCACACAACTTTTTGACACATGGCTACAGAAGCTCCAGTGTTGTTTTGCATAATTCAAACTGCATTCAAGGTGGGCTTTCTTGTGTAATGGCTTCCTTCTTTCCACCCTACCATACATGCCAGATTTGGTGGAGTGCTTGAGATATTATCACATGCACATGTTGACCAGTCTTGGCATTAAAAGCCTATCTCTCTTTCAAAGTTGCCATTGGACTCTTGGTAGCCTCTCTGATCAGTCTCCTACTTGCTCGGTCATCCAGTTTTGACAGACGGCAGGGTCTTGGTGGTGCCATACACCTTCCACTTCTTAATTTAAGGCCTTTTGAAATCTTTTTATACCCAACCCCTGATCTGCCTTTGCACAACTTTGTCCCGGAGTTCTTTTGAAGGCTCCGTGGTGCTCATGGTTGAGTGTTTGCTTTGATATTCACTACCCAGCATAGGGAACTGCTGGATTTATCCTGAAATCATGTGAATCACTACAATTTTATAATATATATATGTATATAAATATAGGTTTAAAAAAATATATATATATGTAATTAAAAAAATCTGAGTGGAAAAGTTGTTTTACTGTAAATTAAAACATATTACACCCTATGTGTATAAAATCAACTATATATGCAATAAAATCAACTATATATGCATTGAGCTTGTCTGATGGTTTAAGCCCACTTTTTGATGAAATAAGACATATGACACAAATGACTCAAGAGGGAGCCAGAGATCAGTTATGGTTTTCATATGCACATTTTCGTGGAACAGTTTCATTTAATTTATAATAACGTCTTTGTATCTCAATCAATTTCATTTGGTTAATCTATCTATTTCCAACTATGTAAAAATAGCCTATAAAGCCAACAAATAAAAGCACTGCAGGTAAAAAAAAGTATCCTGATTTTTAAAATATATAATAAAAAAATCCTATAAATCACATTGGCTATGCATGGCCTGTCTGCAAGAAACTTTAAACATTGTATCAACTATTAACTGAGCCCTCAGTTTCCTGTGCCAGTGAGCTCGGGACCGACAGCGCTGTAGGCTCAAGGGATAAGAATTAATCAAGTAGGCCTATGTTATGTTTCCACTAGCTCTGAGCATTACATTGGTTATCGAAAGGAAAGATTTTCCAAAAACATTGAGGAGTTATTGTCATTCTTTGTTTCTCAAATGACTGCCTCGTCTGGTTCACCAACTACTTCTCAGATAGAGTTCAGTGTGTCAAATCGGAGGGCCTGTTGTCCGGACCTCTGGCAGTCTCTATGGGGGTGCCACAGGGTTCAATTCTCAGGCCGACTCTTTTCTCTATGCATCAATGATGTCGCTTTTGCTGCTGGTGATTCTCTGATCCACCACTACGCAGACGACACCATTCTGTATACTTCTGGCCCTTCTTTGGACACTGTGTTAACAAACCTCCAAATGAGCTTCAACGCCATACAACACTCCTTCCGTGGCCTCCAACTGCTCTTAAATGCAAGTAAAACTAAATGCATGCTCTTTAATCAATCGCTGCCCGCCCGTCCAGCATCACTACTCTGGACGGTTCTGACTTAGAATATGTGGACAATTACAAATACCTAGGTGTCTGGTTAGACTGTAAACTCTCCTTCCAGACTCACATTAAGAATCTCGAATCCAAAATTAAATCTAGAATCGGCTTCCTATTTCGCAACAAAGCATCCTTTACTCATGCTGCCAAACATACCCTCGTAAAACTGACTATCCTACCGATCCTCGACTTCGGCGATGTCATTTACAAAATAGCCTCTAACACTCTACTCAGCAAATTGGATGTAGTCTATCACAGTGCCATCCGTTTTGTCACCAAAGCCCCATATACTACCCACCACTGCGACATGTATGCTCTCGTTGGCTGGCCCTCGCTTCATATTCGTCGCCAAACCCACTGGCTCCGGGTCATCTATAAGTCTTTGCTAGGTAAAGCCCAGCCTTATCTCAGCTCGCTGGTCACCATAGCAGCACGCGCTCCAGCAGGTATATTTCACTGGTCACCCCCAAAGCTAATTCTTCCTTTGGCCGCCTTCCAGTTCTCTGCTGCCAATGACTGGAACAAATTGCAGAAATCAATGAAGCTGGAGACTCATATCTCCCTCACTAACTTTAAGCATCAGCTGTCATCTGAGCAGCTCACAGATCATTGCACCTGTACATAGCCCATCTGTAAATAGCCCATCCAACTACCTCATCCCCATATTGTTATTTATTTTTTTGCTCTTTTGCACCCCAGTATTTCTACTTGCACATTCATCTTCTGCACATCTCACTCCAGTGTTTTAATTGCTAAATTGTAATTACTTCGCCACTACGGCCTATTTATTGCCTTACCTCCCTAATCTTACCTAATTTGCTTACACTGTATATAGACTTTTTCTATTGTGTTATTGACTGTACGTTTGTTTTTCCCATGTGTAACTCTGTGTTGTTTGTGTTCCACTGCTTTGCTTTATCTTGGCCAGGTCGCAGTTGTAAATGAGAACGTGTTCTCAACTGGCCTACCTGGTTAAATAAAGGTGAAATTAAAAAAATCTCAGTGGCTGTAAAAACAGACTTTGCTTGCTGTTTGAGGTGAAGAAAACATTACTATTACATTACATTTAAGTCATTTAGCAGACGCTCTTATCCAGAGCGACTTACAAATTGGAAAGTTCATACATATTCATCCTGGTCCCCCCGTGGGAATTGAACCCTGGTCCCCCCGTGGGAATTGAACCCACAACCCTGGCGTTGCAAGCGCCATGCTCTACCAACTGAGCCACACTTTGAGAAGCTCCACAGCTCATTAGTGGTGGTGCATTAAGCCAATCAGAAATACTATCAGATCTCCAAATGGACACATTTATTTGCCTACATTTGTGTGCAGACCAGGCAGCCTATAGGCCTACTTCTATGCATAATCAGGTGCGCGTCATTACTCATCATTGACAGGAGCGCTCCAAACAAAATAGAATGACTAAATTGACCAAACTCATAAAAATTATGAAATAAACCAAAACTTGTTTCTCGCAGGTGTAGCATAGGTTGTGCGCTCTAAAAATGTGTCCACTCCCTCTGACAATGAGAACGGTAAAAGGAATAATATAATGTATTGAATGCATTAACAGACATTACCGTAACCAAACAAACATTGTAGATTAGGAATTAACATTAAAGCAAACAATTCACACAAGTTATGAAACATTGAATGTGCACAAATTGGTGTGAGTGCATTCTGGAGGGAGACATGCATTGTGCAGCCACACTCCCTTTCTTGGACGGAGCCATCCCTGCAGCCTCTGCAATAGATTAGTCTCTGCCTCAATGGATTAGTTCACTGAGATGGGCGTGAATGAAATGGGTGTCTCTTGTCCCATAAAATATATTTTCTGTACTGCTCGACTAAAAAAAATCTCGGTCGACCAACAGCCTATTGACCAAACAATCGACCAGTCGAATAATTGGTCAGCCCTAGTCCCCTGGCTATGTTACGTTTTTAGGCTATTCAAACTAGAGGTCAACCGATTAATCGGCATGTCTGATTTCAAGTTTTCATAACAATCGGTAATCGGCATTTTTGGATGCCGATTACATTGCATTCCACGAGGAGACTGCATGGCAGGCTGACCACCTGTTCCGCGAGTGCAGCTAGAGGAGCCAAGGTAAGTAGCTAGCTAGCATTAAACTTATAAAAAAACAATCAATCTTAACATAATCACTAGTTAACTACACATGGTTGATGATATTACTAGGGTAACTAGCTTGTCCTGCGTTGCATATAATCAATGCGGTGCCTGTTTAATCATCAAATCACAGCCTACTTCGCCAAACGGGTGATTTAACAAAAGCACAATCGTTGCACAAATGTTCCTAACCATAAACATCAATGCCTTCCTTAAAATTAATACACAAGTCTATTTTTTAAACCTGAATATTTAGTTAAAAGAAATTCATGTTAGCAGTCAATATTAACTAGGGAAATTGTGTCACTTCTCTTGCGTTCATTGCACGCCGAGTCGGGGTATATGCAACCGTTTGGGCCGCCTGGCTCATTGCAAACGAATTTACATAATTATGACATAACATTGAAGGTTGTGAAATGTAACAGCAATATTTAGACTTAGGGTTGCCACCTTTTCGATAAAATACGGAACTGTTCCTTATTTCACTGAAAGAATAAACGTTTTTTAAATGATTGTTTCCGGATTTGACCATATTAATGACCTAAGGCTTGTATTTCTGTGTTTATTATAATTAAGTCTATGATTTGATATTTGATAGAGCAGTCTGACTGAGTGGTGGTAGGCAGCAGCAGGCTTGTAAGCATTCATTCAAACTTTACTGCGTTTGCCAGCAGCTCTTAGCAATGCTTGAGGCACAGCGCTGTTTATGACTTCAAGCCTATCAAATTTACATTTACATTTTAGTCATTTAGCAGACGCTCTTATCCAGAGCGACTTACAGTAGAGTTCATACATTTTATTACATTTTTTACATTTCATTACATTTTACATACTGAGACAAGGATATCCCTACCGGCCAAACCCTCCCTAACCCGGACGACGCTATGCCAATTGTGCGTCGCCCCACGGACCTCCCGGTTGCGGCTGGCTGCGACAGAGCCTGGGCGCGAACCCAGAGACTCTGGTGGCGCAGCTAGCACTGCGATGCAGTGCCCTAGACCACTGCGTCACCCGGGAGGCCAAATCAAAGTTTATTTGTCACGTGCGCCGAATACAACAGGTGTAGACCTTACAGTGAAATGCTTACTTACAGGCTCTAACCAATGGTGCAGGAAAAAAAGTGTGTGGGTGGGTAAGTAAAGAAATAAAACAACAGTAAAAAGACATTTGAAAAATAAGTAGCAAGGCTATATACAGACACCGGTTAGTCAGGCTTATTGAGGTAGTATGTACATGTAGGTATGGTTGAAGAGACTGCATATATGATGAACAGAGTAGCAGTAGCGTAAAAAGAGGGGTTGGCGGGTGGTGGGACACAATGCGGTTAGCCAATGTGCAGGGGCACTGGTTGGTCGGGCCAATTGAGGTAGTATGTACATGTATAGTTAAAGTGACTATGCATATATGATAAACAGAGGGTAGCAGCAGCGTAAAAGAGGGGTTGGGGGGACACACACACAATGCAAATAGTCCGGGTAACCATTTGGTTACCTGTTCAGGAGTCTTATGGCTTGGGGGTAAAAACTGTTGAAGCCTTTTTGTCCTAGACTTGGCGCTCCGGTACCACTTGCCGTGCGGTAGCGGAGAGAACAGTCTATGACTAGGGTGCCTGGAGTCTTTGACAATTCTTAGGGCCTTCCTCTGACACCGCCTGGTGTAGAGGTCCTGGATGGCAGGCAGCTTTGCACCAGTGATGTACTGGGCCGTGCGCACTACCCTCTGTAGTGCCTTGCGGTCGGAGGCCGAGCAGTTGCCGTACCAGGCAGTGATGCAACCGGTCAGGATGCTCTCGATGTTGCAGCTGTAGAACCTTTTGAGGATCTTAGGACCTATGCTCCACTACAGCCCCGTCGATGAGAATGGGGGCGTGCTCGGTGCTTTATTTTCCTGTAGTCCACAATCATCTCCTTAGTTTTGGTTACGTTGAGGGATAGGTTGTTATTCTGGCACCACCCGGCCAGGTCTCTGACCTCCTCCCTATAGGCTGTCTCGTCGTTGTCGGTGATCAGGCCTACCACCGTTGTGTCGTCTGCAAACTTAATGATGGTGTTTGAGTCGTGCCTGGCCATGCAGTCGTGGGTGAACAGGGAGTACAGGAGGGGACTGAGCACGCAATCCTGGGGAGATCCAGTGTTGAGGATCAGCGTGGCAGATGTGTTGCTACCTACCCTCACCACCTGGGGGGCGGCCCGTCAGGAAGTCCAGGATCCAGTTACAGAGGGAGGTGTTTAGTCCCAGGTTCCTTAGCTTAGTGATGAGCTTTAAGGGTACTATGGTGTTGAACGCTGAGCTGTAGTCAATGAATAGCATTATCACATAGGTGTTCCTTTTGTCCAGGTGGGAAAGGGCAGTGTGGAGTGCAATAGAGACTCCATCATCTGTGGATCTGTTGGGGCGGTATGCAAATTGGAGTGGGTCTAGGGTTTCTGGGATAATGGTGTTGAAGTGAGCCATTACCAGCCTTTCAAAGCACTTCATAGCTACGGACGTGAGTGCTACAAGTCTGTAGTCATTTAGGCAAGTTGCCTTTGTGTTCTTGGGCACAGGGACTATGGTGGTCTGCTTAAAACATGTTGGTATTACAGACTCAATCAGGGACATGTTGGAAATGTCAGTGAAGACACCTGCCAGTTGGTCAGCACATGCCCGGAGCACACGTCCTGGTAATCCGTCTGGCCCCGCAGCCTTGTGTATGTTGACCTGTTTAAAGGTCTTACTCACGTCGGCTACGGAGAGCGTGATCACACAGTCGTCCGGAGCAGCTGATGCTCTCATGCATGCCTCAGTGTTGCTTGCATCGAAGTGAGCATAGAAGTGATTTTAGCTCGTCTGGTAGGCTCGTGTCACTGGGCAGCTCGCGGCTGTGCTTCCCTTTGTAGTCTGTAATAGCTTGCAAGCTCTGCCACATCTGACGAGCGTCGGAGCCGGTGTAGTATGAATCAATCTTAGCCATGTATTGACGCTATGCCTGTTTGATGGTTCCGTCGCAGGGCATAGTGGGATTTCTTGTAAGCTTCCGGGTTACAGTCCCGCACCTTGAAAGCGGCAGCTCTGCCCTTTAGCTCAGTGCGAATGTTGCCTGTAATCCATGGCTTCTGGTTTTGGTATGTACGTACAGTCACTGTGGGGACAACGTCCTCGATGCACTTGTTGATAAGTGACTGATGTGGTGTATTCCTCAATGTCATCGGAAGAATCCCGGAACATGTTCCAGCCTGTGATAGCAAAACAGTCCTGTAGTTTAGCATCTGCTTCAGCTGACCACTTTTTTTATATAGACCGAGTCACTGGCGCTTCCTGCTTTAATTTTTGCTTGTAAGCAGGAATCAGCAGGATAAAGTTGTGGTCGGATTTACCAGCTGGAGGGCGAGGGAGAGCTTTGTACGCGTCTCTGTGTGTGGAGTACAGGTGATCTATAATTTTTTTCCCTCTGGTTGCACATTTAACATGTTGATAGAGATTTGGTAGAACTGATTTAAGTTTCCCTGCATTAAAGTCTCCGTGCACTAGGAGCGCAGCCTCTGGGTGAGTGGTTTCCTGTTTGCTTATCTCCTTATACAGCTGACTGAGTGCGGTCTTAGTGCCAGCATCTGTTTGTGGTGGTAAATAAACAGCCACGAAAAGTATAGATGAGAACTTTCTAGACAAGTAGTGTGGCCTGCAATTTATCACAATATACTCAACAAGCGAGCAAAATCTAGAGACTTCCTTAGATTTCGTGCACCAGCTGTTGTTTACAAATATGCAAAGACCGCCCCCCCCCCCCTCGTCTTACCGGTGTGCTGTTCTATCTTGCCGGTGCAGCGTGTATCCTGCTAGCTGAATATCCATGTCGTCATTCAGCCACGATTCCGTGAAACATAGGATATTACAGTTTTTGATGTCCCGTTGGTAGGATATTCGTGATCGTACGTCGTCTAGTTTATTGTCCAATGATTGCACGTTGGCGAGTAATAGTGACGGTAACGGCAGCTTTCCTACTCGCCTTCTGCGGGTCCTGACGAGGCATCCGGCTCTTCGTCCTCTGTACCTGCGTCGCTTCCTCTTGCGAACAACTGGGATGTCGGCCCTGCCGGGTGTTTGGAGAATATCATGTGAGTCTGCTTGTTGTTGAAAAAATCTTTGTCTAATCCGAGGTGAGTGATTGCTGTCCTGATATCCAGAAGCTATTTTCTGCTGTAAGATACAGTTGCAGAATTTTTTTCTCAAATGTTAAATAACGCGAAAGAAAACACATAATAGCAAAATTGGTTGGGCGCCCGTAAAACTGCTGCCATTTCTTCCGGCGCCATTTTTCAACTCCTGAGATTAGGCTGGCAATACTAAAGTGCCTATTAGAACATCCAATAGTCAAAGGTATATGAAATATAATTGGTATAGAGAGAAATAGTCGACGTGTCATAATTCCTATAATAACTACAACCTAAAACTTCTTAACTGGGAATATTGAAGAACTGGGAATATTGAACCACCAGCTTTCATATGTTCTGAGCAAGGAATTTAAACTTTAGCTTTTTTACATGGCACATATTGCACTTTTACTTTCTTCTCCAACACTGTTTTTGCATTATTTAAACCAAATTGAGCATGTTTCATTTTTTATTTGAGACTAATAGATTTTATTTATGTTTTATATTAAGTTCAAATAAGTGTTCATTCAGTATTGTTGTAATTGTCATTATTACAAAAACAAAATATACACTGCTCAAAAAAATAAAGGGAACACTTAAACAACACAATGTAACTCCAAGTCAATCACACTTCTGTGAAATCAAACTGTCCACTTAGGAAGCAACACTGATTGACAATAAATTTCACATGCTGTTGTGCAAATGGAATAGACAAATGGTGGAAATTATAGGCAATTAGCCAGACACCCCCAATAAAGGAGTGATTCTGCAGGTGGTGACCACAGACCACTTCTGCACATTTGTGGCCTGCTGGAGGTCATTTTGCAGGGCTCTGGCAGTGCTCCTCCTGCTCAAAGGTGGAGGTAGCGGTCCTGCTGCTGGGTTGTTGCCCTCCTACGGCCTCCTCCACGTCTCCTGATGTACTGGCCTGTCTCCTGGTAGCGCCTCCATGCTCTGGACACTACGCTGACAGACACAGCAAACCTTCTTGCCACAGCTCGCATTGATGTGCCATTCTGGATGAGCTGCACTACCTGAGCCACTTGTGTGGGTTGTAGACTCCGTCTCATGCTACCACTAGAGTGAGAGCACCGCCAGCATTCAAAAGTGACCAAAACATCAGCCAGGAAGCATAGGAACTGAGAAGTGGTCTGTGGTCACCACCTGCAGAATCACTCCTTTATTGGGGGTGTCTGGCTAATTGCCTATAATTTCCACCTTTTGTCTATTCCATTTGCACAACAGCATGTGAAATTTATTGTCAATCAGTGTTGCTTCCCAAGTGCACAGTTTGATTTCACAGAAGTGTGATTGACTTGGAGTTACATTGTGTTGTTTAAGTGTTCCCTGTATTTTTTTGAGCAGTGTATATATATATATATATATATATATATATATATAGATAGATAAAAATCGGGCAATTAATCGGTTTCGGCTTTTTTTGGTCCTCCAATAATCGGTATCAGCGTTGAAAAATCTTAATCGGTCGACCTCTAATTCAAACAACTTTTTGAGATGGAACTTAGATTAATTGTGAGAAAGCTGCTGTGGAAATTCTTACACAGGGACATTCTAAGTCAATCTTAAATTATGAATTGTTTGTCAGCGCGCTGGAGAGGTTCCAACAAACTTAATGCACCATAGTGAACGTCTGTCAGATGCTCAAACGGGTCAGTCCCATTCCCTTATTTGCAGTATATGTCAAATTTGCATGATTTAGCGCATTCATCATTCATAATTGGTTAACGTTTGCTTCATTCATGTGACCGACCAATGCCTCACGAGGCTTCTTCTCTCTATGTTGAGACCTTGAAACTGATAGCTTTTGTTCTCAAAACAAGGTCTGGGCTTACTGCCAAATTGCAGATACTGATAAGTGAGGATTTGTTCAATCAGTCACTTGCATGAACACAGAAATTGGTACAATTTGTCACTTCTCAATGTCATCATTGACGATCTATGTCAATCATCATCAATAGACGATGCTATCGTAATATTGCCCAACCCTAATTGGGTTATACACTCACAACCTTTCATTGACCGTTGTTTTTGTTACGAAGCTGGAGTAAGATCCGGTCAAGCTGCCGAGCATGGATGGGTGCCAGAGATCTGAGTAGTAAATGTTGTTTGTTTTTCAAATGGCATCCCTTTCAGGCTTGGGAAGGCACGCAAGTGTTGTAAATCTGCCCAACGGATTGATAACCACCAATTTGAGGTTAAAAAGCTGGATTGGTATGCTCTCGCACTTGAATGCTCACAAAAAAACACTGTACACTTTCAGCCTTGTCTTGTAACTGCATTTAGGAACAACATGCATCTTATCAACGTTGTTTTGCGGAATCCTGACAAAGCATAAACTAAATAGTTGTGGAATGTTAAGTCTGTGAATGGGTGAAGTGAACAAGGTGGGGGATAATGGGCTTGTCTGGCCACATGAACACTGACCAACTGTAACTGATATCAAAGCCCTGGGCTTTGGGAAAGACTGGTCAGAGGTTAGGTTGAAAACCTGTGAAGTTCTCTCCAGGATATTGACCATTTAACCTTTTTTTAGAACATTGTTTAAGAAATAAATGTGCATCACTGATCCATCTCATTGTTATGCTTGAAGCTTGTACTATTGTTTTTCTAATATTGTTATTCCTCTCTGGCAGGTATCTTTCCCCTGTGCGGCCCAGTAGCCGTATCCTGCCGGCCCCTGAATCTACAGCCCCACCCTCCTCTCAGCCCTCTGCCTCGGCGCCCCATCAGACCCCTAGGCACCCAAAGTCCAACTCTCTCAGCCTCTTCTACAAAAAATGTAAGATTTCACTAAATGATAGTTGGTCTACAGTCGTCGCCTGTGGGGTGTTGTTTGTGTATGACTGGTTGTCTGTCATTGTAACCCGGTTTCTAAATCGTTCTTCCTGTAGTGTACCGGCTGGCCTACATGAGGCTGAAGATGCTGTACACACAACTTTTGACCTCTCACCCTGAGCTGGAGCCAATCATGTGGACTCTGTTCCAGCACACGCTGCAGAATGAGTATGAACTGATGAGAGACCGCCACCTGGACCAGGTACTGTGCTGTGTTCACATACTCTGATGCAATTTGGACATGCGATCAAAACACTATACATGATCATGTACAACTTTGACACCTGTGGCTTTTTATCCCCTAACAGTTGATGATGTCGGCCATGTACGCCATATGCAAGGTGAAGAACGTGGACTTGCGTTTCAAGACCATCGTCACTGCTTACAAGAACATGCCCAACACCAACCAAGAGGTGAGTACACAGGGGTACAAACTATCTACTCCTGCTGTGGAGCTGTAGTGTAGACATGAGGGACTGAAAAGAACTTGCTTCATATGGCTAGTGTGGCATGCTTTATTAAGTTAGATGAGAGGAAGGATTACCACAGATGCAGAAAATCTCATCTCCCCGTCTTTCTTGCAGACATTTAAGCACGTGTTAATCCGGGAGGGCCAGTATGACTCCATCATTGTCTTCTACAACCTGGTGTTCATGCAGAAACTGAAGACCAACATCCTGCAGTACGCCTCTCCCAGGGTGAGACAGACAGTTAGCGTTCCCATGTGGCACCGCAACATACTTCACATGGTCCTGATCTCTCACACGCAGGTTCAAAATGCTTGCCTCCTTAATGTTCTAGTATTCTCTACTGACACACTCCCTACGGTCTCTCTCCCCCAGCCCCCCACACTGTCTCCCATCCCACACATCCCCCGCAGCCCCTACAAGTTCCCCAACTCCCCCCTGAGAGTGCCTGGCAGCAACAACGTCTATATCTCTCCCATGAAGAGCCCAACACGCATGTCTCCAGTCATGACCCCACGTACCAGGTCAGTACCCTACCACCCATGAACCAGGCTGATTCAATGGGAGGACACCTTCTTTTGTATGCGCTTAGTGATGAACCGATTTATAGCTGAGGCACGTCTCATTATCTGGATGTTTCAGTTCCAAACTGGCAAAGATATTAGCACATTTTATGTACATTTTTCTCCTATTTTGTTATGGTAATGTCTGTTGAATTGTTTTGCGATATCAATTAGTAAAAAAAATAATCTCTAATGATATGAGTCATTATTTTTTTACTCCCCCTGTGTTTTGTTCTCCACAGAATCCTGGTATCGATCGGTGAATCGTTTGGAGTAAGTGATCATTTTCATCAACATAGTGGAAAATATTATTTCCTGAAATGGGCATTGTGTCCAGTGCACTAAAATGATGTTCTGTCTTGTTTCCTCTGCAGACCTCTGATAAGTTCCAGAAGATCAATGCGATGGTGAACAGCAGTGATAGGTCCTTGAAGAGGAGTTTGGATATGAGCTCCGCCCCCAAGCCCCTGAAGAGGTTGCGCTTTGATGTAGAAGGACAGGATGAAGCTGATGAGAGGTAGGAGATGGCTATCTTTAATGCTGGTTATACTAGGCTGCAGAATGTTGTGTTCATGCAGAGGTGAGGCATGGTTGAAATAAGTTGCTGATCTCATCTTGCTCTCCTCACAGCAAACATGGGGAAGATTCGAGACTGATACAGAAACTTGCAGAGATAGGTACGTTTGTTTCTGGCTTTACCTGAATTCTGCTTTCATCATCTTTCCTTTCATATATCATCAGTTCTACTATTCTTTTACCACAAACATTATAATCCAATAGACTTTGCTTTTATCTACCTCAAGTGCTGTAGTCTGTCTTTCTGTTAACTGTCTGTTGTTCTGTATGTATGCCATGAAACTCAAGGTTGGCTCTGTTTTTCAGGCTCCACTCGGACCCGTATGCAGGAACAGAAGATGAAGGATGATGCAGAGTCCGAAAAGGACAAGCCTTGAATTTCACTGAAGGACTTACTGTCCAGCACTGTTTGAGTGTATAGGTGCCAGAGACTACTCCCTACCCCTGACATCCTAGACCCCCAACCATCCCTTGAAAAAAGGAATACATTTTTTTCTGTGCATTTGTTTTTTATATTTTAGTTTTGCCTGTTTTTATATTTAAGCGATACTCTTTTGAGAGTCATTTGTGAATACAGAGGAGTCTTGTTTCTCTTTGTTGTTTAGTGTGGATTCTTTAACGGAGTGTTTAAAAAAATAAATTTAAAAAAGATCAAGTGAGTATTACCATGTTTTATAGAGGGACACTAGTTTTAAGGGTATGCTATAAGAAATCGTTGTTTTGACTTGGTCTTCTAGAGTTTCTTAAAGTCAGGGTGGTTGATGCAATATGTATTACATATCTCTTCCTGGTCTATTTTGAAGTAGGAACCTGACTTGAAATAACCTCAAGGATTCTGAACAGGCAGACCTGCGTAATGTTTTTTGACAGAAACAATCAACACACCTAACCTTCATTGACATCTGACATGTTTTAAATCTTGTGATGTGACTGTATAACCTGGAACTTAATTTGCTTTCGGAAGCATTAAAGATGTGACAGTCTTGTTATAATATCATTAGTAACAATACCTTTTCATTAGATCAAATCCATAAACTTGTATTCATATCTCCTCTTCACATTGACTGTTGAATGGCTACATAGGAATGCTTGGTTTTTGTATTAAGGACATTCTTTACAGTTCAAAGGGACTCTGTAGCACTTTATTTTACAGTACAGAAAAGACCAAGTATTTACTCAAATGTTATATTGGAAGTTATCCTGAAGACACCAATAAATAACATTTTGGGTAAATATGAATTGTCAGTTGAGTACTTTATAGTAGCAAACCCAGTAACATTTATCAATATCAAATATCAATATCAAATTTATTTATATAGCCCTTCGTACATCAGCTAATATCTCGAAGTGCTGTACAGAAACCCAGCCTAAAACCCCAACAGCAAGCACTGCAGGTGTAGAAGCACGGTGGCTAGGAAAAACTCCCTAGAAAGGACAAAACCTAGGAAGAAACCTAGAGGAACCAGGCTATGAGGGGTGGCCAGTCCTCTTCTGGCTGTGCCGGGTGGAGATTATAACAGAACATGGCCAAGATGTTCAAATGTTCATAAATGACCAGCATGGTCAAATAATAATAATAATCACAGTAGTTATCGAGGGTGTAGCAAGTCAGCACCTCAGGAGTAAATGTCAGTTGGCTTTTCATAGCCGATCATTAAGAGTATCTCTACCGCTCCTGCGGTCTCTAGAGAGTTGAAAACAGCAGGTCTGGGACAGGTAGCACGTCCGGTGGACAGGTCAGGGTTCCATAGCCGCAGGCAGAACAGTTGAAACTGGAACAGCAGCAAGGCCAGGTGGACTGAGGACAGCAAGGAGTCATCATGCCCGGTAGTCCTGGCGCATGTTCCGAGGGCTCAGGTCCTCCGAGAGAAAGAGAGGAGAGAATTAGAGAGAGCATACTTAAATTCACACCGGATAAGACAGGATAAGTACTCCAGATATAACAAACTGACCCTAGCCCCCCGACACAAACTACTGCAACATAAATACTGGAGGCTGAGACAGGAGGGGTCAGGAGACACTGTGGCCCCATCCGATGATACCCCCGGACAGGGCCAAACAGGAAGGATATAACCCCACCCACTTTGCCAAAGCACAGCCCCCGCACCACTAGAGGGATAGCTTCAACCACCAACTTACAATCCTGAGACAAGGCCGAGTATAGCCCACAAAGATCTCCGCCACGGCACAAACCAAGGGGGGGGCGCCAACCCAGACAGGAAGATCACGTCAGTGACTCAACCCACTTAAGTGACGCACCCCTCCTAGGGACGGCATGAAAGAGCACCAGTAAGCCAGTGACTCAGCCCCTGTAATAGGGTTAGAGGCAGAGAATCCCAGTGGAGAGAGGGGAACCGGCCAGGCAGAGACAGCAAGGGCGGTTCGTTGCTCCAGAGCCTTTCCGTTCACCTTCACACTCCTGGGCCAGACTACACTCAATCATATGACCTACTGAAGAGATGTCTTCAGTAAAGACTTAAAGGTTGAGACCGAGTCTGCGTCTCTCACATGGGTAGGCAGACCATTCCATAAAAATTGAGATCTATAGGAGAAAGCCCGGCCTCCAGCTGTTTGCTTAGAAATTCTAGGGACAATTAGGAGGCCTGCGTCTTGTGACCGTAGTGTGCGTGTAGGTATGTATGGCAGGACCAACTCGGAAAGATAGGTAGGAGCAAGTCCATGTAACGCTTTATAGGTTAACAGTAAAACCTTGAAATCAGCCCTTGCCTTAACAGGAAGCCAGTGTAGGGAAGCTAGCACTGGAGTAATATGATCAAGTTTTTTGGTTCTAGTCAGGATTCTAGCAGCCGTATTTAGCACTAACTGAAGTTTATTTAGTGCTTTATCAGGGTAGCCGGAAAGTAGAGCATTGCAGTAGTCTAACCTAGAAGTAACAAAAGCATGGATTAATTTTCTGCATCATTTTTGGACAGAAAGTTTCTGAATTTTGCAATGTTACGTAGATGGAAAAAAGCTGTCCTTGAAACAGTCTTGATATGTTCGTCAAAAGAGAGATCAGTGTCCAGAGTAACGCCGAGGTCCTTCACAGTTTTATTTGAGACGACTTTACAACCATCAAGATTAGTTGTCAGATTCAACAGAAGATCTCTTTGTTTCTTGGGACCTAGAACAAGCATCTCTGTTTTGTCCGAGTTTAAAAGTAGAAAGTTTTCAGCCATCCACTTCGTTATTTCTGAAACACAGGCTTCTAGCGAGGGCAATTTTGGGGCTTCACCATGTTTCATTGAAATGTACAGCTGTGTGTCATCCGCATAGCAGTGAAAGTTAACATTATGTTTTCGAATAACATCCCCAAGAGGTAAAATATATAGTGAAAACAATAGTGGTCCTAAAACGGAACCTTGAACACCGAAATGTACAGTTGATTTGTCAGAGGACAAACCATTCACAGAGACAAACTGATATCTTTCCGACAGATAAACCAGGCCAGAACCAGGCCAGAATCTAAACCAGGCCAGAACTTGTCCGTATAGACCAATTTGGGTTTCCAATCTCTCCAAAAGAATGTGGTGATCGATGGTATCAAAGGCAGCACGAAGGTCTAGTAGCACGAGGACAGATGCAGAGCCTCGGTCTGACGCCATTAAAAGGTAATTTACCACCTTCACAAGTGCAGTCTCAGTGCTATGATGGGGTCTAAAACCAGACTGAATCATTTCGTATACATAGTTTAGCTTCAGAAAGGCAGTGAGTTGCTGCGCAACAGCTTTTTCTAAAATCTTTGAGAGGAATGGAAGAATCGATATAGGCCGATAGTTTTTTATACTTTCTGGGTCAAATTTTGGCTTTTTCAAGAGAGGCTTTATTACTGCCACTTTTAGTGAGTTTGGTACACATCCGGTGGATAGAGAGCTGTTTATTATGTTCAACATAGGAGGGCCAAGCACATGAAGCAGATCTTTCAGTAGTTTAGTCGGAATAGGATCCAGTATGCAGTTTGAAGGTTTAGAGGACATGATTCATTTCATCATTGTGTCAAGAGATATAGTACTAAAACACTTGAGTGTCTCTCTTGATCCTAGGTCCTGGCAGAATTGTGCAGACTCAGGACAGCTGAGCTTTGGAGGAATACGCAGATTTAAAGAGGAGTACGTAATTTGCTTTCTAATGATCATGATCTTTTCCTCAAAGAAGTTAATGAATTTATTACTGCTGAAGTGAAAGCCATCCTCACTTGAGGAATTCTGCTTTTTAGTTAGCTTTGCAACAGTATCAAAAATAAATTTCATTGTTCTTATTTTCCTCAATTAAGTTGGAAAAGTAGGATGATCGAGCAGCAGTGAGGGCTCTTCGATACCACACGGTACTGTCTTTCCAAGCTAGTCGGAAGACTTCCAGTTTGGTGTGGCGCCATTTCCGTTCCAATTTTCTGGAAGCTTGCTTCAGAGCTTGGGTATTTTCTGTATACCAGGGAGCTAGTTTCTAATGACAAATGTTTTTAGTTTTTATGGGTGCAACTGCATCTAGGGTATTGCGCAAGGTTAAATTGAGTTCCTCAGTTAGGTGGTTAACTGATTTTTGTCCTCTGACGTCCTTGGGTAGGCAGAAGGAGTCTGGAAGGGCATCAAGGAATCTTTGTGTTGTCTGAGAATTTATAGCACGACTTTTGATGCTCCTTGGTTGGGGTCTGAGCAGATTATTTGTTGCGATTGCAAACGTAATAAAATGGTGGTCCAATAGTCCAGGATTATGAGGAAAAACATTAAGATCTACAACATTTATTCCATGGGATAAAACTAGGTCCAGAGTATGACTGTGGCAGTGCGTAGGTCCAGAGACATGTTGGACAAAACCCACTGAGTCGATGATGGCTCCAAAAGCCTTTTGGAGTGGGTCTGTGGACTTTTCCATGTGAATATTAAAATTTGAATATTATCTGCTATGACTACAAGGTCCGATAGGAGTTCAGGGAACTCAGTGAGGAACGCTGTATATGGCCCAGGAGGCCTGTAAACAGTAGCTATAAAAAGGGATTGAGTAGGCTGCATAGATTTCATGACTAGAAGCTCAAAAGACGAAAACGTCATTTTTTTTTTTTGTAAATTGAAATTTGCTACCGTAAATGTTAGCAACACCTCCGCCTTTGTGGGATGCACGGGGGATATGGTCACTAGTGTAACCAGGAGGTGAGGCCTCATTTAACACAGTATATTCATCAGGCTTAAGCCATGTTTCAGTCAGGCCAATCACATCAAGATCATGATCAGTGACTAGTTCATTGACTATAACTGCCTTTGAAGTGAGGGATCTAACATTAAGTAGCCCTATTTTGAGATGTGAGGTATCACAATCTCTTTCAATAATGGCAGGAATGGAGGCGGTCTTCATTCTAGTGAGATTGCTAAGGCGAACACCGCCATGTTTAGTTTTGCCCAACCTAGGTCGAGGCACAGACACAGTCTCAATGGGGATAGCTGAGTTGACTACACTGACTATGCTAGTGGCAGACTCCACTAAGCTGGCAGGTTGGCTAACAGCCTGCCGCCTGGCCTGCACCCTATTTCATTGTGGAGCTAGAGGAGTTAGAGCCCTGTCTATGTTGGTAGATAAGATGAGAGCACGTAGGTATTTATACTGAACAAAAATATAAACACAACATGCAACAATTTCAACGATTTTACAGAGTTATAGTTCATATAAGGAAATCATACAATTTAAATAAATGAGTTAGGCCCTCATCTATGGATTTCACATGACTGTGCAGGGGTGCAGCCATGGGTGGGCCTGGGAGGGCATAGGCCCACCCATTTGGGAGCCAGGCCCAGCCAATCAGAATTAGGTTTTTCCACAAAAGGGCTTTATTACAAACAGAAATACTCCTCAGTTTCATCAGCTGTCTGGGTGGCTGGTCTCTCGACGATCCTGCAAGTGCAGAAGCCGGATGTGGAGGTCCTGGGCTGGCATTTTTACACATGGTCTGCGGTTGTGAGGCCGGTTGGACATACTGCCAAATTCTCTAAAACAGCTTATGGTAGAGAAATTCATATTAAATTCTCTGGCAACAGCTCTGGTGGACATTCCTGCAGTCAGCATGCCAATTGCAGGCTCCCTCAAAACTTGAAATATCTGTGGCATTGTGTTGTGTGACACCTGTACATCTTAGTGGCCTTTTATTGTCCCCAGGTCAAGGTGCATCTGTGTAATTAAGGATCTTGCTATTTAATCTGCTTCTTGATATATCACACCTAGATAAGGTGGATGGCTTGTCTGGATAGGTCAGGTGGATGGCTTTCCTTCGCAAAGGAGAAATGCTCAATAACAGGGATGTAAACAAATGTGAGCACATCATTTGAGAGATATAAGCTTTTTGTGCATATGGAACATTTCTGGGATCTTTTATTTCAGCACAGGAAACATGGGAATCACACTTTACATATTGCGTTTTATATTTTTGTTCAGTGTATATATGAAATGTTTATACTTTGTACTGGCTCCAGTATGTCATAATACCAATTCTGTTCATCGCCAGGGGGCGCGACACACCGTGCATTCGGGAAAGTATTCAGACCCTTGACTTTTTCCCCATTTTATGTTAGTCTTATTCTAAAATTGATTAAATACATTTTTTCCCTCATCAATCTACACATAATACCCCATAATGACAAAGCAAAACCAGATTTTTAGCAAATGTATAAAAAAACTAAAACAGAAATAGCTTATTTACATAAGTATTCAGACCCTTTGCTATGAGACTTGAAATTGAGCTCCGGTGCATCCTGTTTCCATTGATTATCCTTGAAATGTTTCTACAACTTGATTGGAGTCCACCTGTGGTACATTCAATTAATTGGACATGATTTGGAAAGGCACACACCTATGAGCAATCGGGGGAGAAGAGTCTTGGTCAGGGATGTGACCAAGAACTTGATGGTCACTCTGACTGAGCTCCAGAGTTCCTCTGTGGAAATGAGAGAACCTTCCAGAAGGACAACCATTTCTGCAGCACTCCACCAATCAGGCCTTTATGGTAGTGACCAGACCGCAGCCACTCCTCAGTAAAAGGTACATGACCGCACACTTGGAGTTTGCCAAAAGGCACCTAAAGGACTCCCAGACCATGAGAAACAAGATTCTCTGGCCTGATGAACGCGAGATTGAATTCGTTGGCCTGATTTAGATAAGGTGTATTTTTAAGTTTTAAAAAAATTATCTTGTCGAGGGGAAAATGAATGGAGCAAAGTACAGAGAAAACCTTGATGAAAAGCTGCTCCAGAGCGCTCATAACCTCGGACTGGGGCGAAGGTTCACCTTCCAACAGGAAGCACACAGCTAAGACAATGCAGGAAGGCTTCTGGACAAGTCTCTGAATGTCCTTGAGTGACGCACCCAGAGCCCGGACTTGAACCCGATCGAACATCTCTGTAGAGATGGGGTATTGTGGTAGATTGATTTATAATATGGCTGTAAAGTAACAAAATGTGGAAAAAGTCAAGGAGTCTGAATACTTTCCGAATGCACTGTATCTACAACACAAAATCCATGTGCATATGTTATCATGTGTTTGTATGCATGTCTGCATATGTTTGTATTGCTTCACAGTCCCTGCTCTTCCATAAGGTAGATTTTTAGGTTTTATCTAATTTTACTGCTTGCATCAGTTACTTGATGTGGAATAGAGTTCCATGTAGTCATGGCTCTATGTAGTACTGTGCGCCTCCCATAGTCTGTTCTGGACTTGGGGACTGTGAAGAAACCTCTGGTGGCAAGTCTTGTGAGGTTCAAGTCTTATGGGTGTCCGAGCTGTGTGCCAGTAGTTCAAACAGACAGCTCGGTGCATTCAACATGTCAATACCTGATGAAGTCAATCTCTCCTCCACTTTGAACCTGGAGAGATTAACATGCATATTATTAATATTAGCTCTCGTCTAAGGGCCAGTTGCAATTTTCCTAAGTCCCTCTTTGTGGCACCTGACCACATGACTGAACAGTAGTTCAGGTGCGACAAAACTAGGGCCTGTAGAACCTGCCTTGTTGATAGTGTTGTTCAGATGGCAGAGCAGCGCTTTATTATGGACATACTTCTCCCCATCTTAGCTACTGTTGTATCAATATGTTTTGTCCATGACAGTTTACAATGCTTCTACACCTGCATTACTTGCTGTTTGGGGTTTTAGGATGGGTTTCTGTACAGCACTTTGATATATCAGCTGATATAAGAAGGGCTATATAAATACATTTGATTTGACAATCTAGTGTTACTCCAAGCAGTTTAGTCGCCTCAACTTGCTCAATTTCCACATTATTCATTCCAAGATTTAGTTCAGGTTTAGTGAATGATTTTGTCCCAAATACAATGCTTTTATTTTTTTTTAAATAGTCCCATTCTGAAACTAACTGCAGTCCTAGTTTGCAGTCATTTCAGTCGCTGTACTAGCTGAATGGTATTGTGATGAGTCATCCGTATGCATAGACACACTGGCTTTACTCATCTAGAATGTCATTGTATGCTGTAGCGTTAAGATTTCCCTTTACTGAAACAAAAGGGCCTAGCCCGAACTATGAAAAACAGTCCCAGACCATTATTCTACCTCCACCAAATTTTACAGTTGGCACTATGCATTCGGGCAGGTAGCATTCTCCTGGTATCCGCCATACTCAGATTCGTCCATCAGACTGATGGTGAAGCGTGAGTCATCACTCCAGAGAACGTGTTTTCACTGCTCCAGAGTTCAATGGCGGAGAGCTTTACACCATTCCATCCGAAGCTTGGCATTGCATATGATGATCTTAGGCTTGTGCAGCTGCTCGGCCATGGAAACCCATTTCATGACACTCCCGACGAACAGTTCTTGTGCTGATGTTGCTTCTAGTGGTAGTTTGGAACTTGGTAGAGTGTTGCAACCGAGTACAGACAATTTTTACGTGCTGCGCGCTTCAGCACTTGGAGATCCCGTTCTGTGAGCTTGTGTGAACTACCACTTTGTGGCTGAACCATTGTTGCTCCTAGACGTTTCCACTTCACAATAACTGCACTTATAGTTGACCGTGGCAGCTCTAGCAGGGCAGAAATTTGACGAACTGACTTATTAGAAAGGTTGCATCCTATGAAGGTGGATTGTTGAAAGTCACTGAGCTCTCCATTCTACTGCCAATGTTTGTCTATGGAGATTGCATGGCTGTGTGCTCGATTTTAAACACCTGTCAGCAACAGGTGTGGCTGAAATAGCAGGATCCACTATTTTGAAGGGGTGTCCACATACTTTTGTATATATAGTGTAATTCCAGAATGCTATTAGAAACTCAAACTGCAGAGGAAGTGTTCCTCACCTGCAACAGTGTTACTCTATTTTATTTTTAAGTACTAGGTGGCGAGTGATTGGAGGATGTTTGTCTGAAGGCAGAGCAACCGTTTCATTAATATCCATCTACAGCTCTGTGTTGTCGTGTTAATGGCTTTCTTTTTTCTCTTCTCTTTCTCCCTCTGTGTTTCTCTCTCTGAGGGGGCTCCCTAATAGGCCTGCTAAGTTACATGTTCTCTTCCTCATGCTGGTAGCTCTGATGTTCTTGGCGGCTCTGTTCCTGTTTGGGTACCACTGCTGCCTGGTGGCCAGGAACAAATCCACATTGGTTAAGTATAAATACCCCAAGTGTTCTGCCTTTACAGCTACACTCAACTGTAGCTTGATATGTGAGATACACATTTAGCTGAATTAAAGATGTTTTAAGCATGCTATAGATTTTTTACATGTTCTTATCGGTTCACAACATGCAGAGGTTTGGGTGTGGTTTTATGGAACGGTGTGTTTGTCTTTATCGTCCTCTTTCCGCTCTCTTCCCCTCCCTCAGAGCCACTCTGCTCCTTTCTTTACTGGCAGGAATGGCTTCACCATTGAGCTCTTGGAGAACTTCCTCCAGGTGTTTGGAGAAGATAAGACGCCCTGGTTCATTCTTACCTTCTCAAGGTGGGCTTGGCTATTAGGGCCAAAAGTCATGATATGCAGTTAGTTTTCTTGCATCGTACTGATTTTTATTTACAGCTATATCGCTCCATTACACCTTACAGTATGACATAATAATTGAATCAAGAAATGAAATAAAGCTTGTAAACTGTCACAGATTACAATAGGAAAACCAGACACAAACTGCCAAGTGACGCAAGCCTAACAGACAAGCTAAATGCCTTCTATGCTCGCTTCGAGGCAAGCAACACTGAACCATGCATGAGAGCACCAGCTGTTCCCGGATGACTGTGGGATCTCGCTCTCCGTAGCGATGTCAGACCTTTAACTTCTTATGGCTGAAATCACGTTAACGGGATCGATTTGTCAACAGCCAGTGAAAGTGCAGGGCGCCAAATTCAAACAATAGAAATCTCATAATTAAAATTCTTCAAACATACAAGTATTATACACTATTTTAAAGATAAACTTGTTGTTAATCCCACCACAGTGTCCGATTTCAAAAAGGCTTTACGACGAAAGCATACCATGCGATTATGTTAGGTCAGCGCCAAGTCACAGAAAAACACAGCCATTTTTCCAGCCAAAGAGAGGAGTCACATGAAGCAGAAATAGATAAAATTCATCACTAACCTTTGATGATCTTCATCAGATTACACTCATAGGACTTCATGTTACACAATACAGTATGTTTTGTTCGATAAAGTTCATATTTATATCCAAAAATCTCAGTTTACATTGGCGCGTTATGTTCAGTAATGTTTTGCTTCCAAAACATCCGGTGATTTTGCAGAGAGCCACATCAATTTACAGAAATACTCATCATAAATGTTGATGAAAATACAAGTGTTATACATGGAATTAAAGATATACTTCTCCTTAATACTTCTCCATAAAGCTTTCAAAAAAGCTTTACGGAAAAAGCACACCATACAATAATCTGAGTACAGCGCTCAGGCACCAAAACAAGCCATACAGATACCCGCCATGTTGTGGAGTCAACAGAAGTCAGAAATAGCATTAAAAATATTCACTTACTTTTGATGATCTTCATCAGGATGCACTCCCAGGAATCCCAGTTCCACAATAAATGTTTGTTTTGTTCGATAAAGTCCATCATTTATGTCCAAAGACCTCCTTTTTGTTTGTGCGTTTAGTTCACAAATCCAAATTCACAAGGCGTAGGCACTTAGTTCAGACGACAGTTCCATTACAGTTTGATACAGTAGAAACATGCATAGAATCAATCTTTAGGATGTTTTTATCATAAATCTTCAATAATATTCCAACCGGACAATTTCTTTGTCTTTTAGAAATGAAAAGGAACAGAGCTCGTGCGAGACTTAGCTCATGGCATGCTGCCAGACACCTGACTCAAACAGCTCTTATTCTCTCCCCCTTCACAGTAGAAGCCTGAAACAAGGTTCTAAAGACTATTGACATCTAGTGGAAGCCTTAGGAAGTGCAATCTGACCAAATTTTACACTGTTTATTGGATAGGCAAAGACTTGAAAACCTACAAACCTCAGATTTCCCACTTCCTGGTTGGATTTTTTTCTCAGGTTTTTGCCTGCCATATGAGTTCTGTTATACTCACAGACATCATTCAAATAGTTTTAGAAACTTCAGAGTGTTTTCTATCCAAATCTACTAATAATATGCATATCTTAGATTCTGGGCCTGAGTAGCAGGCAGTTTACTTTGGGCACCTTATTCATCCAAGCTACTCAATACTGCCCCCCAGCCATAAGAAGTTAAACAGGTTAGCATTCTCAAGGCCACAGGCCAGACGAAATAGTAGGACGCGTACTCCGAGCATGCGCTGACCAGCTGGCAAGTGTCTTCACTGAAATGTTCAACCTATCCCTGACACGGTCTGCAATTCTTGTTTCAAGCAGACCACCATAGTCCCCATGCCAAGGTAACCTGCCTAAATGACTATTGCCCCTGTAGCACTCACACATATAGCCATGAAATGCTTTGAAACCATGGTCATGGCTCACATCAACAACGTCATCCCAGACACCCTGGACCCAATCCAATTCCCATACCGCCCCAACAGATCCACAGATGATGGAATCTTTATTGCACTCCACACTGGCCTCACCCACCTGGACAAAAGGTTTACCTATGTAAGAATGCTGTTCATTGACTACAGCTCAGCATTCAACACCACAGTCCCCTCCACGCTCAGGACCCTGGGACTGAACACCACCTTCTGCAACTAGATCCTAGACTTCCTGATGGGCCGCCCCCAGGCGGTGAGGATAAACAACACGACCGCCAACCTGACTATCAACTCGGGACCCCTCAAGGGTGTGTGCTTAGTCTCCTCCTGAACTCCTAGTTCACTCACAGCTGTGAGGCCGCGCACAACTCCTACACCATTATCAAGTTTGCTGATGACACAACGGTGGAGGGCTTGATCACGACGACGAGGGAGGGGGAAGGTCCCGAGACCTGGCATTGTAGTGCTGTTATGATTTGTATGAATAATGACTAAATGATGTATACATTTAACGTAGAACTATAACTAACAGAATTCTACCCTGTCACTGTATGATTGTATGAAATGTATTAGAATCATAAATCTATAAATCTGATGTGTGTAGTTTGTCAGAATTAGAACAAGGACTTTTTGTTCCTTTTTAGTATGTAAGCAGGGTGCAAGTGTGAAACAAATGATAAGAGGAGCTATCGACAGACAAGATGTACTACTGTGTTCCTTTCAGGACATTCTGTCCCCACCCAGGGAGGGGAGAGACCTTGGGCTTGTAGTAGATTGTATAACAGGTGGCAGACAATGTATGAGAAGGAGAAGACTTGTGAACTATATTGTCATTGTCTTAGAGGAGGAGGGACAGTTATGACGAAATGAGAGGTATATAAACCAATGTACATGTAAGGATGGGCAGAGCTCTCGTAAATACACCTGCTGACTAAGTAGACTGGCCTCTGTCTGTTTCATTTTAATAAGAACCTTACAAATTCTTAGTAACAGACAGAGTATTTTAATTGAAGTTCAGTTAATGAACATGAGAACATAATTCTCGTAACAATTTGGTCCTTCGAGAGCCGGAACCCAATACCTGTCCCTGCCGTCCGAAGGTACCACGCCCAAATACCGTGCACGGGCTGGTCATTGACCCGTAAATTAAGGACCTGTCCCTTGACATTGGGGTTCCATAACAGGCCGGTATATACCTAAGGTCGGCAGAGATGGTGACGAGATCCAACCTACATTGCTTTTCCCAGTCTACAAGACAGGTCAGTAAATCTTTATTTACGAATTCGGGGGGAATGATTTAAGATATCTTTGATTTGATGTTCTAAAAATGCTTAGAATTAATCAATAATAGGTGCTTGATTATTCTAAACAGATTCACTAGGTTTACCAAAATTGATAGGGGGCAGGTCCGCTATGACCTGAGGTAAGGTGCACTACCATAAATAAAACGAACTTAATAATTGAGGTCTGTAAGGAATGGCCGAGAGGTTATTAAGTAGATATAGATAGATCTGGCCACCTTTGTGACGGCCTGCAAGGTTATTAAGTAGGGATACTAAATAGGTGTTGTTAGATAGGACGGTCGTTTTGTACAAATAGGATAACTGTCACGTTCCTGACCTGTTTTCCCTTGTTTTGTATTTATTTAGTATGGTTAGGGCGTGAGTTGGGTGGGTTGTCTATGTGTGATTTTCTATGTTGGGATTTTGTTTTCGGCCTGGTATGATTCTCAATCAGAGGCAGCTGTCAATCGTTGTCCCTGATTGAGAATCATACTTAGGCAGCCTGGGTTTCATGTGTGTCTGGTGGGTGTTTGTCTACCGTGTTAGTGTTTTCACCACACGGTACTGTTTCGGTTTTCTGCACTTCGTTTATTGTTTTGTATTTCAGTGTTCAGTTTCGGTTTTAATAAATCATCATGAGCACGAACCACTCTGCATATTGGTCCGATCCTTCTCGCCTCTCCTCGTCCGATGAGGAGGACGAAATAGACAACCGTTACAATAACTTATGGTTAATTGACATGCGGTAAATTAGCCATCGACCCAATTCAATAAGACATAACTAAATAAAGTCCTAAGAGGATATAAACTAGGCTTGGTGAGATAGGGAGGTAATTCTGTGCGAACAAGATAACTTAACCTGTTCAATACTAAAAATAAAGTCAAAAAATGGAGAAAGAAGGGAAACCTAATATAGCGGCAGAGTGAGATACGAGATATTAACGTAAAAGAACAAGGAACAACAGAAAAATAGGCTGACTAAGGATTTATGACCTCTGGAAAATAGCTTATAGGTGGTAAACGGTGAGACATAATGTCCGATCGAAAGACAGCTCTATAGATAAAGTTTCAAGAAAGGAAAAGCACACATAGGTTAAGAGATAGCAAAATACCCATAGATTGTGAGCATAAGAGATTAAAGGGACACACACATAGTCAGGCAGGAGAACAACTATAGTAATTAGGTAACGGTAAACAGCACATACATAGATCTTAGATATCCATACACCTAGATTGTAAGAATATACTGTAGAACATAACTATAGTAATTGGATAGCGGTAGAGGGAACACACACATAGAAGAAGATGAGACAGAAAAAGGAGTGGGCGGCTGTAAAAGGAGACGGGACCCCAGGACAGGGGGCAGCGGTTGTTTTACAGTGGGCTGTAAATACAGAGACAACGAGAGAGAGAGAGAGTAAAGAGAATCCTCACTGGGGAAAAGTTTGGACCTTTAAATTAAGACTATTTTCTGGGAATTGTCTCGGCAGTACGGGCCGGAGTTACGACTACAGACAATTATAATGATAGGGTTGTTTGCGTGGAGGCTCTGTCATTCCAATAGTGATGGTGGTTCAGTAGTAAAATTCTTGCCTACCACGCGAAAGTCACGGGTTCGTATCCCAGCCTATGCACCGATAGACTCAAGTTTGGGTTTCGGATTGTAATACAACTATTGATATGTTTTGCCTGGAAGATTACGGTTGTTATTGTTAGTTTAAGATATAAACTGAACGTTTTAATAGCCTTTTTAGGTTAGAGTTGAAAGACTAATTCATTCTAAATAATAGCGAGTCGATTTCGATGGAATACGTTGTCTTGCCTAAATGGTCCGCTGGAATAACGTATTGTGAATGGAGTCGTATTTAAAATGCTGAATCATAGAAGAGACAGTTACCTAAATCTAATGAATTCTATATAATAACAGAGAGATAATTACGATAGAGTTGTGCCCACCGAAATGTTTTCATTCTTATGGATTGACTGACATACGTTATAAATTTAGCGAAGTACATGGTACTTTTACATTTTGGAGTAGAGAAAGTTGGAAAGTTTGGTTAGAGTAGTACGATAGAATTAAAGCAGAACTCAGTTTGAGTAGGGGATATATTTTTGCCTAGAGGCAGGAATAAGAGAGTTGGTTGCAGTGTTGCCTACTAATTTTCAGGGTAAGCTGCTGGAGGCAGGTTGATTTATTGCTAAATGACATTGTGATATCATTGCGTGATAACGTAAAAACTGCGTAATTACGTAGAATACACAATAACGATACTCAAATTGATTTGACAGTTGTTCAGGTACAGCACAGGTGTCAAACTCATTCCACGGAGGGCCGAGAGTCTGCGGGTTTTCGCTCCTCCCTTGTACTTGATTGATGAATTAACATCACTAATTAGTTAGGAACTCCCCACACCTGGTTGTCTAGGGCTTTATTGAAAGGAAAAACCAAAAACCTGCAGACACTAGGCCCTCCGTGGAATGAGTTTGACACCCCTGAGGTACAGACTCCCACTCTTTTCTGTACTTCTGGCAGTACAATTTAGATGGAGAGATGTTGATTGATGTTGTAAGTTCTGTTCAAGATCAAACATTCGTGACCAACTATATTCCTTGGGTTTGGCTTGTCGAACCCGTACTACTGCTGCTGTAGTCAACCAACAATGATTTGCAATTTGCTGAAATTGCTGCTGCCTGGGTACAGGCTGAGCGCCTGCTGCTGACATCACTCATAATGCACTTTTGCAGCCAGGCAATGATGTTGTGACTGAGAGTGGGACAGAGAAAATTGTTTGTGTCATTTAGAGGGAAAAACGCGTGCATTATGGCTTTGAGTCACTTTTCAAAAGTTGCTAAAAGTTCCAAATACATTTTTAAAAAGTAGCTAAATTTGTCAGGGTAGTCGGAAAAGATGCTAAATCTAGCAACAAAATGGTTAGGTGGGCATCACTGGTTGGTTGTGGCTCACTGGGCTATATTTGGCTGTAAGCAATTCAGGTCTGAATAGTTGAAACGTAAACGTTTTGTGATAGTTTCTGGTTATTGATTTTTGGTTTGATTGTTTGTTTAGGTAACACCAGGGAATTGGAACCGAAAGTTCAAGTGTTCTAACATTATAATCTGTTTCCATTACGTGGAACCATGTTAGGTCGGTAAAGGGGATTGCAGTTTGGGGTAATTTTATTTTGCAAAACAAGCTTGGAGCGCAATTTCAATTAAGTATAATGAACCATTGAGGAATTTAAAACTAATGATTGGAGGGAGTACGACGGAATTCTCATTATTATTAGGTTTTGTTTGTAGTCAACGTTTGGATTTCTGAATCCAGGTAGTCTGACAAAGTGTTTTTTCTGGGAAAAGGAGTGCTTCATTGTCTTGTCTTTCTTTGGAAATGTTTTCCGGGGCTTGAGGAGATTTCCATTTTCCTAGAGACACGATATCTTAAAGGGGTACACACATGTGGAATATCAGAAGTTTTATTTTCTGAGTTTTAATTAAGTGTAACGGATGTGAAATGGCTAGCTAGTTAGCGGGTACGCGCTAGTAGCATTTCAATCAGTTACGTCACTTGCTCTGAGACTTAAGTAGTGTTGCCCCTTGCTCTGCAAGTGCCGCGGCCTTTGTGGAGCGATGGGTAACGACCGTGCTTCGTGGGCAACCGTTGTTGATGTGTGCAGAGGGTCCCTGGTTCGCGCCCGTGTCGGGGCGAGGGGACGGTTTAAAGTTATACTGTTACATTGATGCTGTTGACCCGGATCACTGGTTGCTGCGGAAAAAGGAGGAGGTTGAAAGGGGGGTGAGTGTAACGGATGTGAAATGGCTAGCTAGTTAGCGGGTACGTGCTAGTAGCATTTCAATCAGTTACGTCACTTGCTCTGAGACTTAAGTAGTGTTGCCCCTTGCTCTGCAAGTGCCGTGGCTTTTGTGGAGCGATGGGTAACGAGGCTTCGTGGTTGACTGTTGTTGATGTGTGCAGAGGGTCCCTGGTTCGCGCCCGTGTCGGGGCGAGGGGACGGTTTAAAGTTATACTGTTACATAAACACATTCATTCTTTTGATAAGGAAATGTTCTGGGCATCTGGGATACAACATGTAGAAAATGTTTGAGGGGTTTTCTTTAATTTGTATAATATAAATTGAGTAACACGACTGTAAAAGGGTGGTATGACTCTTGACCTCTATCATGGCTTTTTCCTTTGTGGTCTGATCAGCCTCATGGGAGGGCCATTTGGATAACGAATTTAAGGTCATTTGTGATACTGATTTCAAGGTAAATTGAGTAATTGATAATTATGAACGAGTTTATAGATAGTTCTTTGACATAATGGTAATTTGAACCAATGAGAAGAAAGAAATGGCAGTAGACTTGTGTTAAGTATTTAGAATCTAATCCAGACCAACAGGACAGGGATATATGACATCTGTGGTGATTCAGAATTAGAGAGAACATCGAGATAACCTTAATCAACCTATGTAATTACTTTAGAGATGGCCACTATAGACAGGTAATTTTTCCAAAATCTATGAGTTCAGACAGTGAGACACTGACTATTATGAGAAAGAGCGACAGACAGATAGGAGAAAGGGCAGACGGAGGAGCCCTCCCCGCACGGCTGAGACCTTGAAGGTTTGGGAGCAGAGAGGAGAAGGTGGGGAAGGGGGGCCAGGAAATCAGCAAGATAGGAGTGACACAGAATGGGTAGATAACGGTTACTGAGTGAAGACAAAAGGGGAAAGAAAGCTTAGTTGGTTTCTGGAAATAAGGTGTTAAACACGGAAACATTGCCCAGAAATTATTCGGCACAACAGGCCAAAATAGTAGCATTGACTAGGGCCTGTGAAATAAAAAAGGAGAGAAAGGTTACTGTTTACATAGACAAGCACATATACATCTAAGACCATACAACGCAGCACAGATAACTCTTAAAGTAGATAACACACTTGACAGAGAATTGTGCGGCAATATTGATACAAGGGCGGAGCCATGTATCAAAGGGGGGATGGAATAGGACACTGTGGCCTATTGGATAATAATAATTTACTTTTTTAAATATTTTTTTATATATATATTGCGTTCCCAACTTACTTGGCGGACACGATTATGGTAACTGAAATATTAGGTCAAGATATTATCCCTAGAGGTGGTTTACTAGGATCTAAATAATGGATGACATTCTAGCTAATTAGACAGAACACATGAGAAGACTGTTTGTTAACCAAACCTGTATGTCCAAGATTTTATGCTATACAGGAGAAGGTGATTCACTCAATCCAGTTCCTGAGGAGAATAGACGGGAAGCAGCCCCGCTGGGAAGGGCCATACTAAGTACTCCTGGTGACAGCCTTTGCGGTGAGAATAGCTGAAAGAGCTACCTGGGGCATATCACACATTGCAGTAGGGTAAGACACACTGACACTGTCGAACAATCACAGAGTTAGGAGAAGAACTGAAACCAATAGGGTTCGGGGGTTACCTCTCTAAAGAAGATTCCCTGACCCCGTCCCTGTGTGCGTTCATAGAAGTGAAAGTATGGGCTGGCCTCTAGATGATGATATGTTCTCCGGGAAAGGGTGTGGCTTTACAGGAGTGCTGATTGGTCTGAGCTGTCTTATTGTGGGAGCAATATTCCTAAATAAACCATGACCCATCCGAGAATGCAGAAGGTGGTAATGTGACCAATAGTTAGACAATGAGGATTTTGTATTAACCAAGCATAAGAGATCACTTGATCTGGATAAACAGGAAGTGAGAGTGGAGATTGGGAAGGATGTCTCAGTGGAGTTCTATGTAGACCAAATGGGGTCTCTGACTCCTTGGCAGTCTAGAACTATGAGTCATTATGGAAGTTATCTGTGCAGGTCTCTGTGTAGTTCATAGAAACAGGTCATAGTTCACACCGAGAGAGAGGGCTACATAAATCCACATACCCAGTATGGAAGAAAATGGAGTGTAGTGAAGGTAAGGGTTTCAGTTGATACCCTAGTGCCATTCCGGGAAGAAGAGGTTAGGGCAGGTGATAGCTCTATAGTCAGCCAGAATACAAGCAGAGCCCCTGACAAAACAGATACTGACAGTGGAGTCGTCAAGAGCCAAAGGCCGGTTTGGGTAGTTCAGACGAAAGATCTTAAGGAAGTGATTGAGGTGGAAACTGGTTATGGGGATTCTAACCTATGGTTAGAATGGATTTAGTATACAGCCAGATCAGTAGCGAAAGAAGAATGTTATGTCTGCGCCACAGCAAAACCTCAGTTGACAACTATCCCCTTTCCATGTGATGGAATTGATTCACCCAGGTGAATGGCCTGTGTGGTAAAGCTGTTCATGAAGGCAGGGAAGCCAGACAATGACAGTTGCATTGATCTGCATTATCTGTATCCCCATGTGCCCAGGAAATCCAGACTTCCCCCTTTCATAGTTACAGGAGAACATTACTATTGTATGGCTCGGTACATCACACACGGATGGGACGTAGGGGAAGTAAGAACATGCAATAGGATAGCATTAGATATGTTACTAGCTGAGAAGGGAGGGGCCTGCGTGATATTTGGAACAATGTGCTGTACCTTCATCCCAAATAACACGGCTCCAGACGGATCAGTGACCAAGGCCCTGGCTGGTTTAACTAGCAGAAATCTCTGGGGTAGATACTTCTCGGACAAGTTGGTTTGACAGTATGTTTGGAAAATGGAAAAATGTCATGATCACTGTGTTGTGGGCAACCTTCACCTGTGTAACTGTGTTAGCTTTGTGCGGATGTTGCGTGAGAGGTCTCATTTCCAGGACTCTGGAGAAATCGATGACGCAACAGATGGTAAGATGCGGACCGATTCTGAGCTCTGACCAGTGGAATGATGAATACATGACCTAGTAGATGGACCTGGCTCCTTCATTTATGAGGAGCCTATGTTACATGAGACCATTTTAATGTTTAGGTTTCTTCTTGTGTTGATGTTTAGACTGTTTTTTGATGAAGATTATAATGAAAATCCTGATAAGAAGAGTTATGATTCTGATGTAGGCCTAGAACAGTCATTGTAAATACATATATTGGTCTTTGTGTGGTTGATTTTGGATACAATAGATATTTCTAATAAAAATAGATGTGTGATTGTGTGTATAATATCTAGTCAAAGGGTGATTGTTATGATTTTTATGAATTATGACTAAATTATGTATACATTTAACGTAGAACTATAACTAACAGAATTCTACCCTGTCACTGTATGATTGTATGACATTTATTAGAATCATAAATCTATAAATCTGATGTGTGTAGTTTTAGTCAGAATTAGAACAAGGACTTTTTGTTCCTTTTTAGTATGTAAGCAGGGTGCAAGTGTGAAACAAATGATAAGAGGCGCTATCGACAGACAAGCTGTACTACTGTGTTCCTCTCAGGACATTCTGTCCCCACCCAGGGAGGGGAGAGACCTTGGGCTTGTAGTAGATTGTATAACAGGTGGCAGACAATGTATGAGAAGGAGAAGACTTGTGAACTATATTGTCATTGTCTTAGAGGAGGGACAGTTATGACGAAATGAGAGGTATATAAACCAATATACATGTAAGGATGGGCAGCGCTCTCGTAAATAAACATGCTGACTATGGTAGACTGGCCTCTGTCTGTTTCATTTTAATAAGAACCTTACAAATTCTTAGTAACAGACAGAGTATTTTAATTGAAGTTCAGTTTATGAACATTGAGAACAAAATTATCATGACAAGGACAACAACCTCTCCCTCAATGTCAGCAAGACCACCCCCATCCACATTGATGGGGCTGTAGTGGAGCGGGTCGAGTGCTTCAAGTTCCTCGATGTCCACATCACTAAGGAATTAACACCTCTTCCCCCCCAGGAGGCTGAAAAAATTTGGCATGGGGCCTCAGATCCAAAAAAAGTTCTATAGCTGCACCAATGAGAGCATCTTGACTTGCTGCACCACTGCTTGGTACGACAACTGCAAGGCACCCGACCGCAAGGCACTGCAGAGGGTGGCGAGCTCCCTACCATCCAGGACCTCCAATACCAGGCGGTGTCAGAGGAAGGCCCCAAAAATTGTCAAGGACTCCAGCCACTCAAGCCATAGACTGTTCTCTCTGCTACCGCACGGCAAGCGGTACCAGTGCACCAAGTTTGGAACCAACAGAATCGTGAACAGCACTACTTCTAAGCCTTAAAACTGCTTAACTTCTATTTCATCACAATCCCGGATCCGGGAGCACCCCCATCAGTAAAAAAGCTGACTAGCATAGCCTAGCATAGCGTCACAAGTAAATACTAGCATCTAAATATCATTAAATCACAAGTCCAAGACACCAGATGAAAGATACACATCTTGTGAATCCAGCCATCATTTCTGATTTTTAAAATGTTTTACAGGGAAGACACAATATGTAAATCTATTAGCTAACCACGATAGCAAAAGACACAACTTTTTTTCACACCATTTTTTTCCTGCATAGGTAGCTATCACAATTTCGACCAAATAAAGATATAAATAGCCACTAACCAAGAAACAACTTCATCAGATGACAGTCTGATAACATATTTATTGTATAGCATATGTTTTGTTAGAAAAATGTGCATATTTCAGGTATAAATCATAGTTTACCATTGCAGCCACCATCACAACTCTCACCAAAGCAACTAGAATAACTACAGAGACCAACGTGAATTACCTAAATACTCATCATAAAACATTTCTGAAAAATACACAGCGTACAGCAAATGAAAGACAAAGATATTGTGAATCCAGCCAATATTTCAGATTTTTTAAGTGTTTTACAGCGAAAACACAATATAGCATTATATTAGCTTACTACAATAGCCAACCACACAACAGCATTGATTCAAGCTAACAATAGCGATAACGAATAAACCAGCAAAAGATATACATTTTTTCACTAACCTTCTCAAACTTCTTCAGATGACAGTCCTATAACATCATATTACACAATACATATAGAGTTTGTTCGAAAATGTGCATATTTAGCAGCACAAATTGTGGTTATACAATGAGAATAGTAGCCAAGCTGCCAACAATATGTCGGGAGAAATCTTGGGAGAGGCACCTAATCTAATCAGTAACTAAATTTAAACTTGACTAAAAAATACAGGTTGGACAGCAAATGAAAGATATATTAGTTCTTAATGCAATCGCTGTGTTAGATTTTTAAAATGAACGTTACTACGACATACAGCGTACGTTAAAGCGAGACCGCACTGAAATTAATGGCGGAATATGAGTTTTACATTTTTCAACGGAACAACGAATTAACATCATAAATAGTTCTTGGGCAAGTTGTCCTTTTTCCAAAATAATCGTTGCTCGGTTGTAGATTGTCGTCTTCAACTTTGGAATTAGCAGTAAACATTAGCCATGTGGGCCAGACGTGCCCAACTCACTAGAACGCAGCACAAATAAATACCCGAAAATCGCAATATACTGATATAACTCGGTTTAAAATAACAACATTATGATGTCTTTAACACCTATATCGAATAAAATCAGAGCCGGATATATCTAAGGGCTATAACGGGAGCTTTCTAGAAAGCCATCCTGAGGTCTGTCTTGCGTCATGGTGAAGGAAAGAAAGAGAGGACCCCACGTTGCCAGCCCATTTATAAGGCCTCAGATCTGCCTAGCAACTCCATTTCAATTCTCACTATTTGCTGACATCCAGGGGAAGGCGTATGCAGTGCATCTCAACCAATAGAAGACATGCAAATTAATAAACCGACCTCAGAACAGCCTGCAGATTTCAGATTTGTCACTTCCTCATAGGAAAATTGCTCCAACTCGAGTTCTGTTTTACTCACAGATATAATTCAAACGGTTTTAGAAACTAGAGTGTTTTCTATCCAATAGTAATAATAATATGCATATTGTACGAGCAAGAATTGAGTACGAGGCAGTTTAATTTGGGAACGAAATTATTACAAAGTGCAAACAGCACCCCCTATTGAGAAAAGGTTAACAAGACTGCTAAATAGCTAATCAAATGGACACACCCACTGGAGTCTACCCACACACTCACACACAAATGCATAATGACGACACACACACTCACCTCATACTCTGCTGCTACTGTCTTATCTATCCTGTTGCCTAATCACTTTACCTCTACCTATATATTTTTCTATTTAACTAGGCAAGTCAGTTAAGAACAAATTCTTATTTCCAATGACGGCCTACCCCGGCCAAACCCTAAACCGGACGACGCTGGGTCAATTGTGCGCCGCCCTATGGCTCACAATCACGGCCGGTTGTGATATAGCCTGGAATCGAACCAGGGTCTATAGTGACGCCTCTAGCACTGAGATGCAGTGCTTTAGACCGCTGCACCACTCGGGAGCCCCGTATATGTACAGTACGTACTGTAGCTACCTCAATTACCTCGTACCCCTGCAATCAACTCGGCACTGATACTCCCTGTATATAGCCATGTTATTGCTATTCGTTATACACTGTGTATTTATTCCTCATTTCACTATTTATTTTTTATTATTACCTTTAACTCTGCATTTTTTGGAACTACCCGTAAGTAAACATTTCACTGTTAGTCTACACCTGTTGTTTACGAAGCATGTAACAAATACAATTTGATTTGAATATTCTTTGTGGCAGGAAATAGGACCTCTGATACCTACAGTTTAGTAAGTATCATTCCAGGCTGTGTTCCTTCCTCCATCTTGAATCTGGCCTCTGTGTTTGTTTCCTAGCCAGGGTGACGGTCACAATTTTCCCACCAGGAGCAACAATGAATCCCACAATCCATTATTAGCTAATGGGGGGTGGAGGGAGAAGGAGGCAGGATCTGAAGAGGAGAGCTTGGGTAAGTCCAGCCCAGCAGGCCAGGGGAATCCAAGGTGCTACTCTGGGCCCGGTTTCCCAAAAGCATCTTAAGGCTAAGTTCATCATTAGAACCATGTAGCTCTAACAATGAACTTAACCTTAAGATGCTTTTGGGAAACCGTCCCGGTCATTAGAATAGAATAAAACACTTCAGTTACAACCAATCCAAGGCAATTAATGTAGATGGACATCTTGGAGAGGTGCCGAACACTTTCCAGCAGAGAAGAGCTCTGTGGTGCCTCACCCGAGGATTACATAACCAGCTACTGTTCATCTGCCTGTGATTGGGTGAATGGCTTATACGTTTAGTGAGCCCTTGGAGCAATAGGAAGGATAATATGGTAAACAGTTTCTAGGTGTCTATGGCAACTGGAAGTTATGTTTTTCTCCCTGATTTAATGGCTAATACAGTACTTGGTAGAAACCTAAGAGACTAGTTGCGCTGACAATGACGACATACCTTGGTGGTGGTCACGGAACCAAAAAATGACTGGATATAAAAGCAGTTTCCCATATTTAAAGCTATTCTAATGGGCCTTTGTCTTGATTGAATCTGATCCCTGGTTTTGGGAAATCACCATGTCCGTTAATGTCTAATTCATCAACGTAAGTGTATGACTACCAGCAGTCCAGTAACAACCACACTCACGCATTGACTTGTGAGGTACGTATTGATATAACCTAATTACAGGTACTCACTCAATCATTGTAAAGACACACCACATGTTCGTTCACTGGTGTACCTATTGGTAATCTACATGTAATAGCAGTCCTGAAATAGGATAGGTTGGTTAGTATGATGACAGGCAGCCTTGTTAAATGGTCTGTGGATGAGACGGCTTTCTCGCTCTGAGCTTTTGGAAAGTACACTCTTAGATTTGATTAATTGTTCAAATTAAGTGGTTATTTTCCTCTCATTTTATCCCAGACAGATAGACTCCTTAGAAGTCAAATTATCACAGTGAACGAAGAGCTGGCGACTGATTAAAAACAATCATGCGCTCTATCCTTTCCACTTACAGACTTAAGAATGACATTCAACACAATGTAATGTGCATGAAAATCATGCCAGGCCACCAGAAAGTGTGCAGGTGTAGTGCTACCTAGTGGCCATAGGGTTTATCATGGTGAGCGCTTGACAAAGTGCATAATCATATCTCAGAAAACAAGGAACTGGGGGACTGAAATGTGTTTGCAGAGGTATTGTGTTGTTTCTGTCCGTGTTTGGGGGTATTGACATTTGATCTATTGCATAATTTCAGCTCCTCTGAGACCTCCCTGATGTCAATAAGAACAGAGCCAGTGAGTCATGGGGAGAAAGACTTATGAAGTGGGATTGGTAGAATCTGGTGAGGGACTTCTGTCAGTGACAATGTTTTATTCTAAGTGTTTGCATGATATGAGGAATATGTTCAAAATCTTTACTTCTTTGTGGTTATTAGCTAGTAGTAACTCGTTTGTCTCAATAGCATTTGGGCCAGGCAGGCATATGTGAAGATGACTCTTCTTCCCATACAAAGATGATACATTCCAACCTCAAACTCACTCTGAAAGAAAAGGGGTATGCTTTGTCAATACATCCAATAGACTGAATAATTTATCAGAATGTAGTTAATCATTTACTGTTGTATATGGGTTTTATCTGTGTATTCTTTATTTTTTTCTTCAATAATACAAAACATACAAACAGCATACAGACACCGAAACCTCAACGACATCACACCCCCATCGCCCACATCACGGCCTCAAACTGCATCATTTTGTTTCTCTGTCGCCCACGCACTTTCAACATTTAGATAATAAAGCATTTGACCTTTTCATTGTGTTAACGATGGAGGATTGACGATTCCTTGACTACACATAGATGTCATAAGGGCAATGTAATTCTGAGCTTCTTTTTCTAGCCTTTTCCACTCTGAAATGTCCAAATTGCACATTCCATCAAATTGCACTTCAGATCTGGTCAGAGTTTCTCTTGATTGGTTTGTGTCTTTTCAGTGTTATGATACATTAAAACTGTTTGTGGCAATAATAATAATGACAACACACAAAAAAAGACAAAAGAATCAGAGTATGTGAGCAGAGCTGGAGCGGAGCGTGCCCTTTTGACTGGAGCGCGGAGCGAGATTCCCTAAGGCTGGAATGTCGGCCTTCTCGCCCGCTCCAATTTCACTCAAGTAGCGCTCACTTCAAGGACATGGCTGGCATAGCATGCATTTGTAGTCTACTTGTGCTGCTATAGCTCTAAATATTTTCATAAAGAAACTGATAAAACACACAGGCGCAAAATCAAGGTGACTTAAAGATGAGGACCAAGAGCAAGAGAGGGATTGTGGTGATGTAGTGTCCACAACTAAAGAATCATTGTGGAAACAAAACGTATCCTGAAAGCACGATGGTGTACTTAAGTGCACATGCTAAAAGAAAGGAACTAAGTGTGTCATTGTAGCAAAGTATTTATAAACAAAAAATAAGATCTTAAGTTAATTTTTGTTCTGTTACATATATCTATCTCTATACACACACACCCACAATAGGCCATAATTGATTTTGGCCCAATAAGCCTGGCATATTCCAACATTCAAGGAGCTTTCTGTTTTGATTGGGTTACTTTGCCTAAAAACCTTTAGGCCTACCAATAGAAAAAAATATACAACTCTGCATCACTACCCAGCTTGGCAAGAGTGGCCAAAAGGGTGTTTAGCATCCCCAGTGGCTCTGCAAGCGCAGAGAGGATATTTTCTGCTGCTGGCCTGCTCTCCACGCATCACCACATGAGCGTGAAGCCACAAACTGGCCAAACAGATGTTTCTAAAAAATAAATTCAAAAGGCACTGTAGACTTAGCCTAATAATGTTTTCATTTAATTTGTATTTAATTCTAAATCACAGCCTATATTCACAATTTATAGACTAATGATTGAATGCAACTAAACGTTGTTTAAATGCTGAGCGCTTTGTCCCTACCAGCCTATTGTGTCGCACTCGCAAATGCTCCACAATGTATTTCTTTGTAGGCTATAGCTTTGAAATAATATAGCCTAAATAATATTGTTCCTTCTTAGGCTCCTGACCTTTTGAGTGCTGTTTAATATGACAAGTAGCCTATTTGAAATGATGAGCGCTTCTTACATTCACCTTTTCATGTTTATTATAATACTTTTCATTCAAATCATATGGTTTGGTTTCAATACTTAAAAACCAAATGCTAGGTCCAGGTAGTCAAAAAAAGAGATGCGTGTTGGTTAAATGGTGATTTTAATGAATGGAGAGAATTGAGCGGCATTTTGTCTCCCCTGTGAGTGCGGAGAGGTATTTAGCAGAGTGGTTGGAAAGGACGTGACGAGCAGGATTTCCGACTGCTCAACTCAGCTCACATACTTTGAATAGAATATATAGAAAAAAATATATTTAAATTATTTAGACTTTCTAATGAGGAAAAACAACCTAGAATGAACTACCATTACTGAATAAATAAAATGTCAGCAGTACATGCAAGCTCGCTAGACTAGTTCCTAAAAGACCTACATGGAATGTGCTTTTTTTGTTTCCAGGAAAATCTTTGCATTGTTTTTGTCAGACTGAGGAGCACACGTTAAGGCGGCGTACACAGCAAAGCAAGAATCTTCAGCAGGGTAACAACTCCTTTTCAAATAAGTGGACAAACTGACAGAGGGACCATTCAATGGTTGATTCTCATAGTATGGTGTCCCATTGAATGGCCCTGGAGGGCTGACTAGTCTGTCCCAAAGTACCTCTGGCCAAAGTGTGTGGGAGCCACAGGGTGCACCTCGGTGGTCAATATGGTGATTTCTGGGAACTCTTGAATTATGGATTTGGCACCTGGTGAGATGACAACCATTAGACTTGCAGTGCTTTCAATAAAACTGAAAGAATGGAAAACAGGCTGTAGTATGAAACCCCAGAATTTTTAACATTACAGAATCTACTTCGATATTAAGCAAGGGACTGTAGGTGAGGCGTACCGTGAGGGGTGGAGAAGAGACTCAGGAGGATAATATGTTTGGGCTGAAGACCATGTTCAGTCAGAACTCTCACAGCCTCAATCACTGTGTTACCTGTACCTGAAGGCAGAACATGTATAGATAGCATAAACACAGGACAGATATCACCGTGACTTGACAGAAGAACAGGCAACATTATAGAAGTATTGAAGAAAAGTCTGCCCTTACTAGCCTTGTGATCATTACTATGACTCATCTGCTGCTACTTTCTATAAAAGAACAAAATGTAATTTTGATTTCTCAAGGCAGTTTTTCATCCTTTCAGAGAGGGACGTTAGTTAGAGGACAAAAATATGAACATTACTTCTCTCTGTGGCTTCATTTGTCCTATTTATCATTTTCATGGCCTTGCAGTGAGCTCTTTATGGTTTACCCCAAGCAGATAAACTTGTAATTATTTTCTTGGGGTAAATTATGCTGAAAAATATGCAGCATGCTAACTACTAAGGTCATTATCAGAGCCGAATAAAAGATGCCTATGATTACGCTATTGTCTTGCTAACGGGAGCAATTAAGTCTTCATTTCTGGTTCATTAAAAAAGAGACAGTTCTTCAGGCCCAGGGCAGGGCAACACTTCACCTGGACTCTTTGTCCTCAAGAGGAGTTAGTACTGTATTGAGACTGTCTATTAGTGCTTTTCCACGGCAGGGTTTTACAACGTGCTTGGCCTAAAGACATTTGTTGTTTACATGCGTGTAATCCCCCTGGACTATGATTAAGGATGGGGAATGTGAGTACTACTCTCTCCATACTTACTGAGAATGGGGTACACAAGTACTGTATATCCATACTCACTGAGAATGGGGTACATGAGGAGGACTTTCCTCCTGCTGATGTCTGGGGGGAACTTTGCATAGTAGACTTTGGCCTTCTGGGTGTCCTCGTCACTCTGGATTAGGATCTTACCGATACGGATGGACCGGCAGCAGTCTCTGAGGCCCTGCTCCATGGCCTCGCCTACACACACAGCAATTAATAGATGTTGAATTCAACTCAATTCATTCAAGGGAAACCTCATACAAGATGTAGTAATGGTGAGCAAGTCAAACAGTCAAACTGATAGGTCAAACAGTTGAGTGGATAGCACTAGGTATGTCAGGTATAGGCAAGTCCACCAGCCAGGGATTCTATTCAGAGACCAATTCAGATTAATCTTCCTTTAATATCCCATATGATCAGTGCCTTACCACTTCTCATAATGCTGACACCGCAGTTGCCTTTTTCAAACTTGACACCATCATATTTATGCCCTGAAGAAGAGGGGGAAGGGGGGAGCGATTGAAATACAGTTCTGTTCTTGGTGAAAAATTTAACAGTAATCCTGTAATACACAGTATTCGCCCAATTTCTATAATTTCTGACGAATTTCATCTAATAGGTCTAACCTGTAGGAGTGGTCACTGTACACTCGCTGTATGGCAGCTGATTGAGTCCCTCTTCAACCACTAGTCTGATCTGTGGACAAACAGAGTGGGTCAAAACAATACAGTGTGCATTATACAAATGAGTCATTCAATTAAAAACATCATATATTAGTATTTAACCTAGAGTAAAAACAAGTGTCAATTGAACCAAGACATTCTTACCAATCTATCAGCGCAAAATACAAAATCTCCCCTGCTAGTAGACCTGTAAAAGAACAAGAATAACATGTATGCTTACAGTAAGGGTTACATAAGAGGAAATCAATGCATGATCCACTTTCACACACCCCAAAAAATGGCCTATTCGTGGTATCACTCAAATTGTGATTAGTGTACTCATTCAATGTTCTGTTATCAGTATCGTCTATTGTTGTCAGTAGGTCTAACATTATTTGTATTAAACCTCATGCTAGACAAGGAAGTTGTGGCCACTAGGCTACTACCAAGTAATGGGGCAGACTATAATGACATTTTGATTACATCTTCATATAAATAACCAGGTGTATTTACAGTTCTGGGTAACAAATCCCAGATAACGGTACCGTAACCATATAAGTGCAGTGTAATATGACAGTTATAAATAGTAGCATGGCGTCGAATGGCCATTCCCTTGGTTTACGATGCATCATTCAATTCCACATTATTAGACAGTTATCTGGTGCATGATAATACAGGTCCATTATCTGTCAGATTATGTTGTTGCTATCTTTTTGACAAAATATGATGACTCACTTGTCTCTAATGATGGTCTGTAATTCTCGTATTTGGTCATTCAAAGGAAGCAGTTTTAATTGCGATCCGATCTGCCTCTGGAGTTCACTGTTGAATACATTTTCACAAGTTTCGGCGACTTCTGCATCTCTATTCGACTCTGTCAGAACGCTGTTTCCGCAGCTAGCAAATCGAACCTGCTTGGTGCTGCTCATTGCCGCGTGTTCTTGTCTGTCATTGTTGTTCAGCTGCTGATTTTGACAAGGCATTTTGATTTCAGTACCAATTCCGCTCTCAAAATACGTTTCCATAGAATTAAGAAAACGCTAAATAGTTGAGCAGTTTAGGCTCTCTGTGGTTTTGCTATTCATATAGCTAAATGTCTTGTTGGGCATTTTTGTCTCCCCTGATTCTGGGTGGCGGCCATTGGTTGGCCGCAGCAAAAATCCGAGAGGAAGAGGCGAAACGAGAGGGTTCACTCTCGCCTAAATCTGTTCAATAGAAGCCCTTAGCTTTTCTATATGCTTATTTTGGAACTTGTCGCCTGCCTTCCCGCTTCTGAAACAACGACTCATTGTTAGGGTGGAGACAAGAGTATCTCGTCATTATAAATATATCTATGTTAGTATAAACCTACAGGAACATAAACTTTGTAACAGGAAGTAACGTCACACCTGATTCTCGCCTCATAATGGCCAGAAATGATGTAGGTCTAGTACCGCTTGAGAGCGCATTGATCGACACTAGTTAACACAGCCACAGAGTCATAAATTGTATGAATGAGTTCTTATGTGAAAGTTTGAAAATAAGGTTTTAGGTTTACACAGTTTAGGAGATTTTTACAAGTTTGGTTCTATGAGATGATATCAGTCCGTTAACCTGACCTTTATGAATTATGAAGCCTTTGTGCTTGTTTTGATTACATAAATGCTTCAACATTCACAAAAAAGTGATGTTAGCTGATGAAGATATCATATAACAAAACATAGATCTTCTAAGCCTGTGTTTACTGACCACATACCTTATTTTCGGCATTTATCCAATAACACTACAAAAACGGTTAACCATGGTTATGTGAGCTATATGGATCACTCCAATATATTGGTATCACTCCGCAGCCGAGGGATACATCCGAGGTGAGGATTTGCAGATTTACTCCCGTGTTCACCTGTGTCACAGCTGGGGTCCGCCCCTATATATAGACCTCATGGCCGCAACACACATTCTCTACATCAAACCAACCGCAGAGGGAGGGAGGTGCCACATTTACCCGATAGTACCTAGCAAAGGTGCAAGAGGAAGCCCAGCTGGCCGCAGCACAGATATCAGCGAGGGGCACTCCTCTCAGTAAAGCACAGGATGCATCCACACCTTGTTATGAATGTGCCACCACAGATCCCAGCACTGGCCTGTCAGCTAGGGGGTATGTGTAACGGATGTGAAATGGCTAGCTAGTTAGCGGGTACGCGCTACTAGCGTTTCAATCAGTTACGTCACTTGCTCTGAAACCTAGATGTAGTGTTGCCCCTTGCTCTGCAAGGGCCGCGGCCTTTGTGGAGTGATGGGTAACGATGCTTCGTGGGCGACCGTTGTTGATGTGTGCAGAGGGTCCCTGGGTCGCGCCCGTGTCGGGGCGAGGGGACGGTTAAAAGTTATACTGTTACATATGCTGTCATAATTGTGTCCACGATCCAGTGATAGAGCCTCTGCTTTGATAACCCAGCCCCCAGGACTCTCTCACCATAGCAGACAAAGAGCTGGTCTGTTGTTCTCACTGACTGTGTCCTCTCCACATAGGCAGCTAGTGCCCGCACAGGGCACAGCATGCCAGAGAGAGGCCCAGACTCCCCCGCCACTGCCGGGATGTTGTAAGCAGACAGGATAAAAGGGATGGAAACATGCCTGTCTGAGAGCCTTCAGGAGGAATGAAGGGTTCGGGCGGAGAGATACTCCTCCCACCGGGGTCCATCCGGTAGCACTCAGAACTTACCGAAAGAGCATGGAGCTCACCCACCCTCTTCATGGAAGCAATCACTACTAAGAAAGCCACCTTAGAGAGGTGTTTCAGGGAGGCAGACTCAAACGGTTCAAAAGGCGGCTTTGCCAAAGCTGCCAAGACCACATCCAGATCCCAGCTCTCCATTGAGTGGATCCTAGCTGGACGCAGGCGACGAACCCCCTTCATAAACCTGGAGACCAAGGGGTGGTGCCCCACTGGCCTGTCCATCCACCCCACATGGCAGGCAGATATAGTGGCCAAATACCCTCTGTGTTGAGGCCCTCATCCAAGCAAGACTGCAGGTATTGGAGGACATACTGCACCCCACATGACTCGGGCACAACCTCAATACCAGTACAGCAAGAGCAGAACCGCCGCAAGCGCAACTGGTATGCCGCGGTTGTAGCCGGGGCCCCTGCGATCTGCATGGCGTACATTACACCCCCCTGTAGTCCTAACATGGACCACTGGTGCCGTTCAGTGGCCAAGCCCACAGACTGAGGCAGTACGGACTCAGATGCCAGAGTTCCCCCGGCCTGAGACAGCAAGGTGTCCCAGACAACAGGGACAGGAGAAGGCTGAACCAGGGTCGTCTGGGCCAGTATGGGGCCACCAGCAGCAGACGATGCTCCGTCATCCTGGTCCTGTCCAGCATAGCCTGGATCAGGAGAAAAGGGGGGAATGCGTAAGCTCCAGCTCTGGCCAATCGTGAGCCAGAGCATCCAAGCCCAGAGGCCCTGGTGGCTCCGACATGGAGTACCACAGGGGGCAGTGTGCATTGTCCAGGGAGGCAAACAGGTCCGCCTGCCCTCTCCCGAACTTGTCCCACAGGTGCTGCACCACCTGGGGATGTAAGCTCCAGTCCCAAGGTGGCAGGCCCTCCCTTGAGAGCATATCCGCTGCCACATTCAGGATGCCAGGTACGTGCGCTGCGCGTAGAGACAGTAGACAGCCCTGAGAAGGAGCTCCCGTGCTATAAGATGGACCCCTACCCGGGACAACAGCACTGCCCTCCCCTCTGCTACTCGCCCAAGCCTTCCCCATTTCTCTTTCTCCCAAATACAGTCAGCTGATGTTCTTAATGAGCTGCAAAATCTGGACCCTTACAAATCAGCCGGGCTAGATAATCTGGACCCTTTCTTTCTAAAACTATCTGCTGAAATTGTTGCCACCCCTATTACTAGCCTCTTCAACCTCTCTTTCGTGTCGTCTGAGATCCCCAAAGATTGGAAAGCAGCTGCGGTTATCCCCCTCTTCAAAGGGGGGGACACCCTTGACCCTAACTGCTACAGACCTATATCTATCCTACCCTGCCTTTCTAAGGTCTTCGAAAGCCAAGTCAACAAACAGATTACCGACCATTTCGAATCACACCACACCTTCTCCGCTATGCAATCTGGTTTCAGAGCTGGTCATGGGTGCACCTCAGCCACGCTCAAGGTCATAAACGATATCGTAACCGCCATCGATAGGAAACAATACTGTGCAGCCGTATTCATTGACCTGGCCAAGGCTTTTGACTCTGTCAATCACCACATCCTCATTGGCAGACTCGACAGCCTTGGTTTCTCTAATGATTGCCTCGCCTGGTTCACCAACTACTTCTCTGATCGAGTTCAGTGTGTCAAATCGGAGGGTCTGTTGTCCGGGCCTCTGGCAGTCTCTATGGGGGTGCCACAGGGTTCAATTCTTGGACCGACTCTCTTCTCTGTTTACATCAATGATGTCGCTCTTGCTGCTGGTGATTCTCTGATCCACCTCTACGCAGACGACACTATTCTGTATACTTCTGGCCCTTCTTTTGACACTGTGTTAACAACCCTCCAGGCGAGCTTCAATGCCATACAACTCTCCTTCCGTGGCCTCCAACTGCTCTTAAATACAAGTAAAACCAAATGCATGCTCTTCAACCGATCGCTGCCTGCTCCTGCCCGCCTGTCCAACATCACTACTTTGGACGGCTCTGACTTAGAATATGTGGACAACTACAAATACCTAGGTGTCTGGTTAGACTGTAAACTCTCCTTCCAGACCCACATCAAACATCTCCAATCCAAAGTCAAATCTAGAATTGGCTTCCTATTCCGCAACAAAGCATCCTTTACTCATGCTGCCAAACATACCCTTGTAAAACTGACCATCCTACCAATCCTCGACTTCGGTGATGTCATTTACAAAATAGCCTCCAAAACCCTACTCAATAAATTGGATGCAGTCTATCACAGTGCCATCCGTTTTGTCACCAAAGCCCCATATACTACCCACCACTGCGACCTGTACACTCTCGTTGGCTGGCCCTCGCTTCATACTCGTCGCCAAACCCATTGGTTCCAGGTCATCTACAAGACCCTGCTAGGTAAAGTCCCCCCTTATCTCAGCTCGCTGGTCACCATAGCAGCACCTACCCGTAGCACGCGCTCCAGCAGGTATATCTCTCTAGTCACCCCCAAAACCAATTCTTCCTTTGGACGCCTCTCCTTCCAGTTCTCTGCTGCCAATGACTGGAACGAACTACAAAAATCTCTGAAACTGGAAACACCTATCTCCCTCACTAGCTTTAAGCACCAGCTGTCAGAGCAGCTCATAGATTACTGCACCTGTACATAACCCATCTACAATTTAGCCCAAACAACTACCTCTTTACCTACTGTATTTATTTATTAATTTATTTTGCTCCTTTGCACCCCATTATTTCTGTCTCTACTTTGCACTTTCTTCCAATGCAAACCAACCATTCCAGTGTTTTTTTTAGTTTTTATTTTACTTGCTGTGTTGTACTCACTTCGCCTCCATGGCCTTTTTATATTTTTATTTATTTATACATATATCTGTTTGCCTTCACCTCCCTTATCTCACCTCACTTGCTCACATTGTATATAGACTTATTTTTTTTTTTTTTTTTTTTTTTTTTTTCACTGTATTATTGACTATATGTTTGTTTTTACTCCATGTGTAACTATGTGTTGTTGTATGTGTCGAACTGCTTTGCTTTATCTTGGCCAGGTCGCAATTGTAAATGAGAACGTGTTCTCAATTTGCCTACCTGGTTAAATAAAGGTTAAATAAAAAAATAAAATAAAGGTGGTGGGACCTCAGTCCACCCAGATGGTTGATGTAAGCCACCACTGTTGCGTTGTCCGTTCTCACCAGGACATGTCTTCCCTTCAGATGTGGAAGGAAAGACTGCAGGGCCAGCAGTACTGCTCGGAGCTCTAGTGTATTTAATGTGCCTGCCGCTCCAAGAGGGTAGCCAACAGCCGCTGGCCGACCTGCCGTTGGTCACACCCCCCCAGCCGATCTGGGAGGCGTCTGTGCTGACCAGCTCACGGCGGCACATCCTCAGCATCTCCACCCCACCTGAGAAAGGAGCGACAATACCCTGAGGCACTGCGCGGTCACCCGCAGCTGGCGGTAACGGTGGCGCAGCCGGTGGGAGCTGAACCACCGTTAAAGAGGCCGGATATGGAGCAGGCCCAGGGGAATCAGCAACGAGGCCGCTGTCAGCAACCTCAACAGGCGTTGGCAGGTCAGGGTGGATACCACCCGCCCCTGCCGAAAGCGGTCGAGGCAAGATAAGATCGCCTGGAACCTTCTGGTGGGCAGGCGTGCTCCCATGAGGACTGAGTCCAGTTCCTGCCGGAGCCCAACTCTACTCTAGGGCACCGAGCGCCTGGGCCTCCCAGGCACGTCCCTATGGCGGTGACGGTTGGCAGGTTGTTGCTCCACCGCATGCTGTGCCCCTCCCCGCTGTCGTCCCTCAGCACGAGGCGATGGGACAGGAGAGGGACCACACCATTGTTCGGGTGCAGGTCAATCTGCCTTGGACCCAGGGCCTGAACCGTCTCATGGTCTCCCGGTCCTTCCGAACCTTATCGGTCTGCTCCAGAACATCATCAACCCCAGAACGTCATCAACCCCATGGTCAGTCGTCAGCCCTGGGGTGATGGGGAGAGTGGAAAATGTGCTCTGGAGAGCAGCTGGCAGACAGGATTGGGCCAGCCAGAGATGGCGCCGGGAGGTAACCACCTGCGCCATGGCCCGTCAGTTTGCGTGTGCCACATCCCTCTGGAGCAGGGAAAGCAGGCGAGACACCTCCATTGCGTCCCGGCGGAGCTCCTCTGTGCCCTCCTGTAGCCGGGGCAACAGAGTCTGCAGTTAGGCCGGCAGCAGCATGGTCGCGTTGGTAAGGCGGCCAAGAGAGCAGAGGGACCCATATGTGGCTTTCAAATCCGCATGAAAGACTACACGGGTCCCGACTTCAGTCGCGGATTCCGCACTATAATCTCCTTCCGGGAGGACCATGCATTCATGGTGTCCATGGTTGGGTACTCCCGGAGGCCGAGTGACTCTGCGCCCGCAACATAACGCCATGGTCCAATCTCTGCTGTGAGTCGGAAGCGTCCCCTGGCAGAGGCCCAGCTCTCCTGGAAGGCCTTGCGGAACTCAGCAGAGATTGGGACAGATGGAGTCATCACTGTCCACCAGTTTGATGACCAGTGCAGTGGCTACCCGAGTGAGTAGGCCCCTCATAGCCTCTCGAGCCGCTGGGGGTGATGAAGCCCCGCTGCCAGCTTCTGATGGCCTGTCAGCCTGGTAGTCCCGCTCACGGTGGTGAACAGTGCCAGCCTCGTCCCCCAGGAACAGCCTATCACTGGCCAATAGAGAACAGCTGTCATCGCCATCAAAGCTATCAACCTGAAGCAGGGCATGCACCCTCCGTTCAAGGTGTTCCAGCGGTCCAACTCCTGCCCCCGTCCAGGACTGGCAACAGATGGGCTTTAACTACGGTGGCTCCGGCCACGCTTCCTGGGAGGGGTACTGGGCCCAGTAGAGGGACTAACAGCTCGTTGGCGCACCACTCCTGAGGGAGGGAGCTCGTCTAGCCAACCCACTTGCGCACGGCCTCCAATCGCACCAGGCGCAGGCGCCAAACAAAACAGGCATCCAGTAGGGCGCTCCACTGCCCTCTCCACGTGGCTCAAACCCAGGCAGTGCATACACGAGGTATGCGGATCCCCAGGGGGATGCCACCATCACACCCGTCACAAAGGGAAGCCAGAAGCTCAGCCAAGCCTACAAGATCACGGAACAGGGGTCTGACGCCCTTGGAGAGCTTATGTCTGGACCTGCCTGGAGGAATAGGAACCCTGTGAGGGATAAATTACCCCGCACCTCTGCAAAGAAAACGGGGAAGACCCGTGTGGAAAAAGCAGGCAAACAAAAAAACTGCAACCAGGTAATGGATTTGATTTGTTTTACGCCAAATGCAATATCACCTCCGGTTTAATATCCAAGCAGTAAAAATAGCACCATATGATGGAGTAACTCTGTTATGGAACTCCAAAGTTAATGTCTCAACGTAGGGGAAAGCCCACCATGATACTCTTACACTCTGCAGTGGAAAGAACAAGAAAAAAAACCTGCAGGGTAATTAGCAGAGAACCCGTGCCTAAGGTGCAGAGAGCAACATGTTAAAGCAATTCACAACACACACAGAACAAGCCAGTCGACAAGTTGTGTAAGGTAAATTACAGTTTGTGGCAGCAAGAGCCACCATACTAATGGATGCACACGGAGTCATAGTGTAACGCTAACGAAACACAAGTACAACAAACCACGGGCAGAAGATACAGAACAACCGTGCACTGTGAGTTGAGCACTAAAGAGGGGCTGTGGCCAGCTGCTCCAGGCTGCAAACAGTCAGGGAGTATACTTCCACACAAGATATTACACTTACCAAGCGAACTTCAGAAAGTTTGTACCTCAAACCATACGGACGCCCGCCGAGAAAATGAAAGAGAACGTGTGTCGTGGCCATGGGGTCTATATATAGGGGTGTGACACAGGTGTACACGGGAGTAAATCTGTAAATCCTCACCTCGACTGTATCCCTCCGCCGCAGAGTGATATCAATATATTGGAGTGATCCAATATAGTGAAACATAACATGAATTTCCCCAGAGCTGGTGCCTTCAAAAAGAAGCCTTTACTATTGCTCTCTATATGCTATTTTCACATGCCCCATAAATCACAAATTCAAACCAATCTTCAGGTAATTAATATTTCCAGAAATTAAAACCAAATACCAGAACATGTTTGAATATGCCAACTTGTCTTGTCAATAAACGCTTTAGAAAGAACCCATTACATTAGAAGTTTATCGACAAAAATGCTTACTATTGAAACTCAGTATTTTTTTAACATGGTTCCAATAATGAAAATAAAAAGATCTTTCAAGTAGATCACCTGATCTAGTTAAACAAATATCTAGCCTCTTGATGAAAATAGACTCATCACCCTTTGGAAAACGTCAGAAGGTGTTGGTTCTTCTTTCGGGAGTGCTTTCGAAAATTAGTTTAGTTTTAGATTAGATATATTAACGCCATGTTGCAGTCTTAGGGTGCCATATTGCCTGGATTAGAGGAATTTGCACATGCATCTGAGACCGCAGTCATCCCAGTGGCAGCTGGCATTTGACAATAGGCAGCAGAGTAAATAGTCATGTTGGTATCCCTCTCTCTGCCTGCCTGACTGCGTCTCTACTGACAGACAAGTACCCCCAATCATCTGGAACCTGAGCTGCTGTTGTGTAGCACCACTTTACGCCACTAATTACGTTTTCAGAAAGGATACTAGTACTGGTACTCTCTTCACAACTGATGAGTTGTTGGTTTGAAGGTTGTGGACGGTCTCATATTTTCACCTGAAAGCTGTCTGTGTGTGTGTGTGTGTGTTGAAACATCTGATTTGGACTAGTGCCACATGAGAAGAAGACTGCAGGAACAACCTAGGTTGTGTCCTTCAGAGTTGAGCTTGCCAAATAATCATTGAGGGGAAGGAAGGTTACTCTTGTGGTTTGGCTAATTGGTAAATGATAATCTAATGCAAGGCCATTGATACTGATTGAGGGCAATGAGAGGGCAAACAGTTCCCTGTCACATACCACAAACTATACTCTAACTACCATTCATGTTTTTTTATGAATTCATATTTTATTTTTTTACAGTTTTGTGTAGGATGTCTGCTCATGGAACAGTTGTTTGTATGTCCTTTTCAAACAGGTATTAGAGCTGTTGATGGCATCCCCAGGGGTGATTGGCATAGTTAACAGCAGTGTGGGAGTTACATTGCTTTTCAAAGCACTCTGGTGATATGAGAAAATTATATTCCTATCACCTGACGTCTAATTTCTTGTCAAATTTCTCTGTAATTATTTGAATTTTATGAATGTTCATTGTATTGAAAAAGGCGGGGACAGAATCTCAAGAAGGTGGGAAGTATTGTTCATGGTGTGAGATTGTGTGATAAATCCGTAGAACTCCTCGTCAAATTAGAGGGACAAATGAAGATTGACGACAGACCATTAACACGATAGAATGTGCCCAGGGCTCCTGTGGCCCCTGTCAGGCGGTAGCTCCTAAACGATTAACACCATACTGTATGTGTGTGAAAAGCCTGTGAATAAACCTCTGTGCTCTGTTTCAATAGAATGTCTTAATTTGGCCTGAAAGACAATCACACAGACAACCTACATCTACACCATTTACTTTCTATTTCGCCTTCGTATTTTAATTTGCATTTAGGTGAATGTATCTTTAAAGATATTAAAGTCTCAATGTATGGTTTACCTTATGCATGGTGTAGGTAGAGAATGAGAGAGATAACGAGCATGTTTCTGTGTCAGGGAATAACAAGTATTCCCCTTCTCTTTTATTGAGATCTATTCAAGAGGTGACCAGCATGATGCCTGCCATGTTTTGATCTCCAGGCAGTGAAAGACCAGTTTCAGATGTCATGATGAAATACACCGAATTGGCACCAAGGCACCAAAACTGCATCAACCATGACAACCTCTCCCCTGGCAGCATGGCTGAGGAGCCAGCTTAGCTTAGTTGTCCCTTGGCAGGGGCTGGTTCCTCTCCGAAAGGTTGCTGAATCGTAGACAACAGCTGGTTTCTTACAGAAAAGCCATTTTAATGTTACTCTTATTTGCTGTGTATTGTCTAATTCTGCCCCTTCCCTGTCACTTAATGCAGGGTCTGGCTTTCCAATTGTTCACTTGCCTGTTAATTTGCTCAATTGTGACTGCAGGGTTGTTGGGTCTCAAAGTGAAATGTACCCGTAGACAAGGGGAAATTAGTGGCTTTGGCTTTTTTATATGACATCTAATATCTGTTGCGGTTGTTTTGATTGGACACGTACAGTGCATTCGTAAAGTATTCAGACCCCTTGACTTTTTCCACATTTGGTTATGTTACAACCTTATTCTAAAGTTGATTAAATACAAAAATGTCCTCAATCTACACACAATACCCCATATTGACAAAGCGAAAACAGGTTTTTAGAAATGTTTGCAAATTTATTACAAATAAAAAACAGATACCTTATTTGCATAAGTATTCAGACCCTTTGCTATGAGACTCGAAATTGAGCTCAGGTGCATCCTGTTTCCATTAATCATCCCTGGGATGTTTCTACAATTTGACTGGAGTCCACCTGTGGTAAATTCAATTGATTGGACATGATTTGGAAAGGCACACACCTGTCTACATAAGGTCCCACAGTTGACAGTGCATCTCAGAGAAAATACCAAGCCATGAGGTGGAAGGAATTGTCCGTAGAGCTCCGAAACAGAGTTGTGTCAAGGCACAGATCTGGGGAAGGGTACTAAAAAATGTCTGCAGCATTGAAACCCCCCAAGAACACAGTGGCCTCCATCATGCTTAAATGGAAGAAGTTTGGAACCACCAAGACTCTTCCTAGAGCTGTCCGCCCGGCCAAACTGAGCAATCGGGGGAGAAGGGCCTTGGTCAGGGAGGTGACCAAGAATCCGATGGTCACTCTGACAGAGCTCCAGAGTTCCTCTGTGGAGATGGGAGAATCTTCTCTGCAGCACTCCACCAATCAGGCCTTTATGGTAGAGTGGCCAGACAGAAACCACTCCTCAGTAAAAGGCATATGACAGCCCACTTGGAGTTTGGCACACCTAAGAAGACTCAAGGCTGTAATCGCTGCCAAAGGTGCTTCAACAAAGTACTGAGTAAAGGGTCTGAATACTTATGCAAATGTGATATTTCAGTTTAATTTTATACATTTGCAAAAATGTATACAAATCTGTTTTTGCTTTGTCATTATGGGGTATTGTGTGTAGATTGATGAAGGACATTTTTTTAGACAATTTTAGAATATGGCTGTAACGTAACAAAATGTGGAAAAAGTCAAGGGGTCAGAATACTTTGCGAATGCACTGTATATTTAAAAAGAGTGGATGCCCCACTGGCCACAAACTGGTTAAATCAACATTGTTTCAATGTAATTTGTTAACATATTGTGACGTGGAATCTATCAGGAATATACATTGGATTTGAAAAAAGTCATCAACTGTTGTTTTGAGTGTGACATTTCAACCACAGGATTATCTCATCATGGTAACCAATTTTCAACATAGACAAACAAATCTTCTATAAAATTTGAGACAATGTCAGATTTTCAAAGTTATATCCACTATAGGCTGGGCAGCACCTCCTACTGGGGAGTTGATTTATCTACAGCTATCCATTTGATCTCCCATTCAGGGTTTTAACCAAGTCCAGCCTAGCTTTGATATTTGTCACTGACTATTACCAATGTGCTATCTTGAGAAAGTTATTTAGAGATCTCTCAATAATCAAAATAGATTCACTGTTGCTATCAGTCATTCCAAAGGGTACGTTTAACAGAGCAATTTAAATGGAACCATACTTTATTAGTCATGTGTCATCAGGGATAGAATGTAGGCCTACAGTGATTTTTTTTTTTAAATTCAACCCATGGTTCAACTAAAATTTACATTACATATAGGCAAAGGGTTTCAAGCTTGGGTTGATTTCGAATTGTGTTCGGTTGTCAACACAACCAAATGTCAAAATTTGAAGGAGATATATATTTTGTGCCTCTGACTTAGTCTGGGTTTAATTACAGTTTCTATAAACAAATAATTTATATGTTGGATTCACGTCTCCGGCTCAACCAAAAATCTAAGTTAAAGGATAGGACTAAATCAAACTTTATTTAAAGTTAATTTAAAAATTGGATTAGATTTAGTCCTATTCTTTAACTTTGGTTGAGATGGAGATGTGAATCCAACATATAAATTATTCGTTTGTAGAAAAACTGGAATTAAACTCAGACTAAGTCAGTGGCACAAAAGATACATCTCCTTAAAATTTTGACATTTGGTTGTGTTGACAACCAAACACAATTCAATATCACTTTTGCAATACAGTAAATATCCTAATGTTATCTTACTTATTCAAACTTAAAATGAGTAACACATCCATGGCCACGTTTTCAGGTTACTGTAATTGTCTTATGTAATCATAGAAAGCTTGCATGTTAAAATGGCATGCAAAGGGTGCAGTTCTGTGGAGATGTTTGTAATTGCTATAATAATAATCTGTGCAGGATCTCCAAACTGTTGTAATGTTAAAAAAAAAAAAAAAAACATTATTTTACCAGGTAAGTTGACTGAGAACACATTCTCATTTACAGCATCAACCTGGGGAATAGTTACAGGGGAGAGGGGGATGAAAGAGCCAATTGTAAACTGGGGATTATTAGGTGACAGTCAGATTGGGAATTTAGCCAGGACACCGGGGTTAACACCCCTACTCTTACAATAAGTGCCATGGGATCTTTAATGACCTCAGAGAGTCAGGACACCCGTTTAACATCCCATCTGAAAGACGGCACCCTACACAGGGAAGTGTCCCCAATCACTGCCCTGGGGAATTGGGATACTTTTTAGACCAGTGAAAAGAGTGCCTCCTACTGGTCCTCCAACACCACTTCCAGCAGCATCTGGTCTTCCATCCAGGGACTGACCAGGACCAACCCTGCTTAGCTTCAGAAGCAAGCCAGCAGTGGTATGCAGGGTTGTATGCTGCTGGCAAATGTAATCTTATTTGCAATCCAGGTAATTTGGTTGTGATATTAGATGAAGCACAAATATAACACATTTTATAACTATTTTGTAATATAGTAAATAACCTAAAGTTAAGACTTTATTTTGCAAACTAATGTAACATTTAACCTTAAAATGAGTAAGACATCCATGGACAGATTGAGGTTACTGTAACTGTACATTTCTTTTTATGTAATCATATAAAGTGTGCATGTTCAAGATAGCGTGCATGCATGCATAGGTCGTCACAGGTCTGTGGAGATCTTCACAATTGCTGTAATAATCTGTGCAGAATCTCGAACGACATTGATCACTTGCGCCATGTACTTTTAATGTAATCTCAACTGTAATCCAGGTCCTTTGGTTCTGCTATTAGATGAAGCACTGTCAAGTTGACCTCTTTCTTGTGCAATTCCCCACTTGAAAAGGACAGTCCCTCCACATGAAGATTTTAACTGGATTTCACTCAATAAACAGCCATAGAATCAGTTGTTTGTCTTTTATTTACCATTCTTTGGTTGGCAGTAAACAGGTGAAAAACCTCAAAAAAGAGATGACAAATACAAGTTATTATTTGAGTTGACAGACTAATTAAATACACAAAATTATCCACATTCACCTCAGATATAATGGCAGAAATGTGTTTAAAATACAAGGTTTCCACTTTTAAGCAAATGTTTCCCAAAATAGAAACCCACCATTTTTTATCAAATGAGCAGAATCAGTATATTTTTTATCTAAATTTGCATTTTAGCCAAATACATTCAAAATATTTTTAGTAGTAAAAAATTACATTTATTTTCTAATCAGTAGTTTTAAGCAGACAAATCTTACATTTTTTAGCCAAAGATTTTTTAGACTATACATTTGTTACTGAATTAAGAACTTGGTTTACTAAGATTTCTACAAAGTTTAAATTACTTTTAACCATTTCAAACAAGTTCTTTGTCAACAATGAATTTGGCTCTTCTTACTTTTCCTTTATACCCAACAGACATTTGAAGTTATAAAACCACTGCAAAAGTTCTATCAAAGTTAAGAGTTAAGAGTCTATGTTTTCCAGAGTATCATTAGCAGTGCACTGCTTAAGTCAGTCTAACCCAGGGGTGTCAAACATACGGCCCGCGGGCCGGAACCGGCCCCCAAGGAGGTTCGATCAGGCCCGCAGGATAATTTGAAAGTGGAAAAAATGCATAAAAGACATGGAATTAATATTTTTAATTCGCTGCAATTCATGGATTATCCGCTAAGGGGCGCACTCTTTCCATCAGAGTAGAAGACAAGCCGCATCACTGAGACAGACTGAAAACAGCAGACGGTATCAATGCGCCATCTGCTGCTTGTTACGACGTTGTTAATACCTTGGTCTCTACCTCTCCGCTACACCCTCATTAGCCAAAATGTCGTTATCCAAACGGAGAAAAGTAGATAAGGAGTGTAGAATTTTCAAAGAAAAATGGACCACGTCCTATTTATTTACAGAGATGCACGGAAAACCTTCGTGCTTGGTGTGTTTGCAACAAGTTTCGGTATTGAAGGAATATAATATTCGACGCCACTACGAGACTCATCACAGCGAAAAATATGACGGCTTGCAAGGACAACTGAGAAGAGATAAGATTAACGAATTGCTGGCGGGTCTGAGGAAACAGCAGTCAACTTTCATCCAGAGCCGAGAAGTCAGTGAAGCAGCGGTAAAAGCCAGCTACCTAATTGCTAGCGAAATAGCATTAGCATCGAAGCCGTATTCCGACGGTGACTTTGTTAAACGATGCATGATGAAGGCGGCTGAACTTGTATGTCCCGAGAAGCGACAAGCTTTTGCCAATATTAGCCTGACGAGGAATACTATAGCAGAGAGGATTTCGGAACTATCGGCAGATTTAGACAGTCAATTGAAACAGAGAGTCAAGTCATTTATTGCATTTTCCGTGGCAATTGACGAGAGCACTGACATCACAGACGTGGCCCAACTGGCCATATTTATTCGAGGAGTTGATGAGACATTGACTGTTACTGAAGAGTTTCTTGAGTTGGTGCCAATGATGGACACCACAACAGCCGAGGACATTTTCGGCTCTGTCGTTGCTGCATTGGACAGAGTTGGAGTGGACTGGTCCCGCGCTGTCAGCCTGGCTACAGACGGCGCGCCATCCATGGTCGGAAAGAAAGCAGGTGTCGCGACAAAGTTCAAAGACAAAGTACAAGCCCTTAATGGAGGAGATCGTTTCTGGACATTTCACTGTATTTTGCACCAGGAGGCATTGTGTTGCAAGTCGCTGAAAAATGGACCACGTCATGGAGGTGGTTGTTCGCACTGTAAATTTCATCCGGTCCAGAGGTCTGAACCATCGTCAGTTTGACAAACTTCTCAGCGACAGCAACATTACCCACAGCCTGCCATACCACACTGAAGTGAGATGGTTAAGCCGAGGCGCTGTGCTGAGGCATTTCTTTGATCTACGAGAGGAAATCGGACAGTTCATGGAGAAAAAAGGAAAACCGGTGTTGGAATTACAATCTCAGGAATGGCTACGGGACCTTGCATTCTTGGTTGATATTACTGAACACTTGAACAATCTGAACAAAATGTTGCAAGGCCGCAAAAAAGTTGTCACACAGTTTTCTGACAACATACATGCATTTAAGTTGAAGCTGACTTTGTGGGAGATGCAACTGGCAAATGGCAACCCTGCTCATTTCCCCTGTCTGAGAGATGTGTGTGTGACCAGACCTGATGCGGACATGAAACGGTACAAAGACAAAATTGCAGGACTACTGCGGGAGTTTGAGAAACGTTTTCAGGTATTTGGTGAACTTGAGACAGAATTTTCAGTTTTTCGCTCACCTTTCACAGTTAAAGCTTCTGATCTGCCGGTCGAAATTCAGCTAGAGATAATTGATTTGCAGTGTGATGCAGATTTGAAGGGCAAATTTGCCTCTGTAGGTCTGGACAGATTTTATCAGTATCTACTACCAGGGTACCCCAAATTAACAGCCCTGGCTGCTAAAATTTTGTGCATGTTTGGGACAACCTACCTTTGTGAACAAATTTTCTCAGTGATGAATATCAATAAAACAAAAATGTGGTCAAGGCTCACAAACAAGCACTTAAATGACATTCTGAAAGTGACAGCTAGTCAGGACATGACACCTGGTGTTGATGCACTTGTACAGGCCAAAAGATGCCAAGCTTCAGGAACAAATACAAGTCCAGACTAGACTAACACCTTTAAAATGCTGCCTTAGATACTGTTTGCATTGAAAGAATACAGCTCTGTGAAGATGAATCCTTACTGTGGTGATTTAAAAAATGTGCACTTTAATGTTAGTCAGCAGCTTCAAAACAAAAGTTGTGTGATGGAATTCTACTGTTCATACAACTCCATAAATTTTCAGTATGTATTGTATGTGTATGTATGTTTCATGTATGAAGTTTACAGATTTACAGGACAGGCGAACACTTTCTTCATTACACATTTAAAATCACTCTCCTTAGTTTGTAAGGTGTACGCAGGGATTACATTTAGATTTTATATGCGTATGTGTAAGTGGTTTAAAAATTCCTTTCTTTAAAAGTCTCATTTAATCTTAAAGTGGATTACTATATTTTTCAGTACCAATTAAAGTTTTGTGCCTTTGTACAATCAGTGGGATCAGTTGCAATGCATATTTGTGAATGATAAAAGTAAATTGCACATTTGTCTAAGGAAATATGAGGTGTTTCATGAAATGTTTTGTAAAAGGATAGTTCATTAAATTTCAATATTTTCCTAATGTTCTTGTGCTTCTTTACACCAAAACAAAGGAAAGACATGATATTTTGGTTATTTATAGCAGAGTATGGTATAATTTTAATGGTCCGGCCCACTTGACATCTCCCTAGGCCGTATGTGGCCCACGATGCGAAATGAGTTTGACACCCCTGGTCTAACCAAACATGGCCAATATGGCGCTTACCGGCTGTCTTTCACAGTTTTGTGGAGGGCTTGGATTTGCACAGTCACCTTGATCACAAAGATGAAGTTTCCTTGGTCTTGTGGTTTTTCAAATGCTCCTTTCACTGCGGTCTAAAGACAACAGCAGAGCCAGGTGCTGGCACGCCCAGATTGCCTGGAAGATTTGTTCCACCTGGTTCACCACTGATTGAAGGAGGAGGAGTTTCACCACTGAGGAGCTCCCAGGCAGTTTGTCAGCACAAGCACAGTGATATCACAATCTGTGGTATAAAATAAAAATATTCCCATTTAAACTTTGCTGTGCTTTTAAATGGTTGAATGTGCAGTGATAACACATTTAAATGACAACTAAACCAAAAATCAGACATTGTTTTTCCATTGGAAATTGATTTTAGATGGTTAACACATTGTTAAATTCCAAAACTTCTGGCTGTCTTTTTTAGTGGGTGAATAAAGGTTGAAATCTTTTTGGTCAAAGTCTCAACCAAATATTACCCACATTTCCACGTTGAAATGACGTGGTGTGCCCAGTGGGGCTTTATCGTTCAACCTAATGATGGAAAAAATACATACTTTCAATAAATACAAGCACCCACTGTAGCATCTGTGAATGTATTCAATACATTCTTTAACATTTAAATTGTATTATGTTAATTTAAAATATCCTAAATTAATCCTGAACATCATCTCTTGACAGTAGCATTTGTCGGTATATGTAACTCAGTCTTTTGTATAATAAAATGCAGCACAGCAGCCTAAATTTCACTGCTGCTGGATATTTTAATGAAACCGTTTTAAGTCTTGTGTATGGAACTCTGTGTGGAGATTAATTGGTTTTGTGAAAAGGGAGGGACGGCTCTTGCGGAAAACAATGACAAAACACAATTTTTAAAAACAAATGACAAAAAGCCTGGCTCCTCAAATAGAATTAATGTAAGCAGCTTATTTGAAATGCTTCCAAATCACCTCAGCATCCGAGTGGAATTGTGTTGCTAACTTTTCTGTTCCTTAATGACAGTTAAACAGAAAAGAGCTTATTTTGTCAGATTATGTCAGTGTGCTATGTGTTCCATCTCTGAATATGTTACATTTGTGCAATGAAACACTGAGCTCCAGGAGCCTTACCAACACACTGGTCCTGTAGAAACTTGTGAATTGTCAGATTTCCATAAACCATCAACACTGAAAGCACACAGATATGCAAATAGCCTGGCTGGTTTCAATGGGTCCAGGTCTGAGTAACCATGGCTGGCTATACAGTCCCACAGTCAGCATGAAAACACTTACAGTATACCAACAACCAATGTGATATCTACATAACAGGACAGCTTCTGTGCCCTTACATCCCATGTTAGTTCATTGTGAATTATACATTATAAATGTACTTTATTTATTTAACTAGGCAAGTCAGTTAAGAACAAATTCTTATTTACATTGACGGCCTACCCCAGTCAAACACAGACAACACCAGGCCAATTGTCTGCCACCCTATGGGACTCCCAATCATGGCCTTTTGTGATACAGCCCAGAATCGAACCAGGGTCTGTAGTGACACCTCTAGCACTGAGAAGCAGTGCCTTAGACCATTGCACCACTCGGGAGGATGATGTAAATGGCAAAAACTGGAATATTTGTGCAAAACTGCATAATATGCTACAGTAGGAAATCTCCTTTGTAGAAAATGATAATGACTACAGTAGCCTTTTCTACAAAAGGTGCCTGTATGGACACTGTGTATAGACAACACCCAGGGTCAGAGCTCACCTGAGTCCCACCTCCTGTAACAACTCCTGATACTCCAGTCATAACGAGCTTTAGGTTCACCAGTGTCATCTGACTGCTGTAGCCCTCACTGTCTGTCTGTCTGAACACTGTGTTTCTAAGAAATGTAGATGGATTAACCCTCATTATTAAGAAATAACCCCTCTGCATGGGGAATGGAACTCTGCAGCTCCAACCTATTTCTGATTATACTAGTTAATGAGCATAAGAGACAGGAAAACTCTCTGGCTTATCATATTTTATTCCTGGACTAACCATCCTGAAAAATAAATACATACCCATATACTGAATGCACCCTTTGTTTTATTGAGTGTTACGTTTCAAACAGAAGGTCTTCGTCAGTCTTTAGTTCCACTCTCTATTCAAATTCTACAAAGGACAAAGGGGCATAAACCAACAGAGATTACTCTCATTATACTGGTACTTGAACATCATAGATATATGACATTTAATATTTAAGATGGCAGTATAAAGAGTAAGTTGCTGTTAAACGTCAAGTCGCGTCTGAAGCCTTCAGGGTTAACTGCATTAATATCTGTGGAACGTTTAGATCACTAAGGATTAGGGACATGGTAACCAGAGGGTGGCCTGTTTAGAGCTCCCTTATTAGTGAAATAGTTGTGGTGGGGGAGTTTACATGTAGGCCTATAGTTTAACAAATGTGTTAAACAATAAGTGGATGTTGCTTATATGAATTTGCACAAGACATAACCTCAGGAAAATGGGACCTGAATTTTTTGGGTTTGTAACTTCATCGACGTAATAAGACATTCGCTGTGATGATACAGTGGCTTGCGAAAGTATTCACCCCCCTTGGCATTTTTCCTATTCTGTTGCCTTACGACCTGGAATTAAAATAGATTTTTTGGAGGTTTGTATCATTTGATTTACACAACATGCATATCACTTTGAAGATGCAAAATATATTTTATTGTGAAACAAACAACAAATAACACAATAAAACAGAAAACTTGAGCAAATTGTTGAGCCGCCTTTTGCAGCAATTACAGCTGCAAGTCTCTTGGGGTATGTCTCTATAAGCTTGGCACATCTAGCCACTGGGATTTTTGCCCAGTCTTCAAGGCAAAACTGCTTGAGCTCCTTCAAGTTGGATGGGTTCCGCTGGTGTACAGCAATCTTGAAGTCATACCACAGATTCTCAATTGGATTGAGTTCTGGGCTTTGACTAGGCCAAACATTTAAATGTTTTCCCTTAAACCACTCAAGTGTTGATTTAGCAGTATGCTTAGAGTCATTGTCCTGCTGAAAGGTAAACCTCCATCCCAGTCTCAAATCTCTGGAAGACTGAAACAGGTTTCCCTCAAGAATTTCCCTGTATTTAGCGCCATCTATCATTCCTTAAATTCTGACCAGTTTCCCAGTCCCTGCTGATGAAAAACATCCCAACAGCATGATGCTGCCACCATCATGCTTCACTGTGGGGATGGTGTTCTCGGGGTGATGAGAGGTGTTTTTTCTGGCCACTCTTCTGTAAAGCCCAGCTCTGTGGACTGTACAGCTTAAAGTGGTCCTTTGGACAGATACTCCAATCTCCGCTGTGGAGCTTTGCAGCTCCTTTAGGGTTATCTTTGATCTCTTTGTTGCCTCTGATTAATGCCCTCCTTGCCCGGTCCGTGAGTTTTTGTGGGTGGCCCTCTCTTGGCAGGTTTGTTGTGGTGCCATATTCTTTCCATTTTGAAATAATGGATTTAATGGTGCTCCGTGGGATGTTCAAAGTTTCGTATATCTTTTTATAACCCAACCCTGATCTGTACTTCTCCAACTGTTTGGAGAGGTCCTTGGTCTTCATAGTGCCCGCTTGCTTGGTGGTGCCCCTTGCTTAGTGGTGTTGCAGACTCTGGGGCCTTTCAGAACAGGTGTATATATACTGAGATCATGTGACAGATCACGTGACACTTAGATTGCACACAGGTGGACTTTATTTAACTAATTATGTGACTTCTGAAGGTAATTGGTTGCACCAGATCTTATTTAGGGGCTTCATAGCAAAGGGGTGAATACATATGCACACATCACTTTTCCGTTTTTTTTAAAATAATTTTTTGAAACAAGTTCTTTTTGTCATTTCACTTCACCAATTTGAACTATTTTGTGTATGTCCATTACATGAAATCTAATGCAACAAAATATGGAAAACAGGGGGTGAATACATTTGTAAGGCACTGTATATAATATGAGATTATTGTTGTCAGTCATTATATGAATCGATAGACAATCAGAAATGTTTAATCGCTGAGATACAAGGATACATTTTTACTTGCTCATTAATTCCTTTCTCCCTCTGCATCTGTAATCTCAGAAGCGACTGCTCCCTCAGTGAAGGCTTTGTTGTGCCCCCATCCCAGTGCTGAGCAGGTTTAAAGACCCAGTTTAAAGCTGCCACTGTAAAGGGCCAGCCGCCCACTCACAGTCTGTGTAACTCTGTGGGATAATGAGGAAGGGAGAACCAACACTTAGTTGGGCAAAACAGTATCATAACAACAGTATGGCAGTATTAAACAAAGTTCCCAACAGGGATAGGCCACTACACAGGGCATGATATAACAAGAGCACCTGCAGCATCTGGGGTAGAGAATATAGCAGATGTTTGAGTTGTGCTTTTCAGTAAATTAAATATGGAGAAGGTTAGTAGGCAGGTTGACCATAACCCCAAATTCCCAGTCTGCCAGCAGGGCTTGCTTCTGTTCTGCTAGACCTTCTTGTTATCCATCTCTCATAAGATATCTCATAAGGAGTATCCTACTCAGACAACATAGACTGATTATATCAGTGTCTAAGCTATGCAGCATACAACTAAAATGAATTATGACATTAATTAATACAATTTCAGCGATGATTGATTTCAAACTGAAATTCAGGTCTCTCTGTCAACAGTCAGAATTGATTCTTTATTAACCCTCAAGTCAATTAAATGTTTTACCTTACTGTATGTGAGCTCCAAAAGTATTGAGAGAAATAAGCTTTTGCTGTGCATATGGAACATTTCGGGGATCTTTTATTTCAGCTCATAAAACATTAGACCAACACTTTACATGTTGCGTTTATATTTTGGTTCAGTATATATAACTACTGCTGTACATACACTGACAGACGGACCAGGTGAATCAAGGTGAAAGCGATGATCCCTTATTGATGTCACTTGTTAAATCCACTTCAATCAGTGTGTATATGAAGGGGAGAGAAGGATTTTTAAGCCTTGAGACATTTGAGAAATGGATTGTGTGTGTGCCATTGAGGGGGAATGGGCAAGAAAAAATATTTAAGTGCCTTTGAAAGGGGTATGTGATAGGCACACTGGTTTGTGCCAAGAATTGCAACACTGCTGGGTTTTTCACACTTAACAGTTTACCGTGTGTATCAAGAATGGTCCACCACCCAAAGAACATCCCGCCAACTTGACACAACTGTGGGAGTCAACATGGGCCAGCATCCCTGTGGAACGCTTTTGACACCTTGTAGAGTCCATGCCCCGCCGGGCAAAAAGGGGGGTGGGGGTGCAACTCAATATTAGGAAGGTGTTCCTAATGTTTGGTATACTCAGTGAATATTAACGTATTGTAATCATGTCTAAAAATGGGATACAAGGGATATGTCATTATCTGCACAATATGTTTTTCTCCTCAAACTATGCCACTGCAGGTTATCAGAACTGCCAGTTCAGTACTCTTGGTGTTATTTCTAGAAAATATGTATCATGTGGTTATAGTGAGTCAGGCACCATTGATGAGGAGAGCTCAGGTGCATTCATGTCAAATCTCAAGGATACCTGGGAAAAAGGCTGCTCAAATGAAAAGTTGGTAGCTAGAGGAAGGGTTAGTAGCTGGATTAGTATGGAGTGCTCTTATGTGACAAATGAAAAACACTTTGTTCACTTAACTCGATCCTGCAGCCTCTCCAAAACGTAATCATAATTGCAGGTCTAGGTGGTCGACAATGATTATCGTCTGAGTTGAAGAAGAACTTAAAGATGAAAATGATCACATCCACGATTTGCCAGATTTTCCTGCATCTCTTTTGATTTGAGAATAGGAGTAGTTAAATCAGCCTGTCTCCGTACCTTTAACTAGATGGATCCATGCCAAGACAGCCCTGCCTTGGATGATTTAGGAGCAGCATATTCTCAGAGAGTGAATAAGAATATAGCACTGAACAAAAAGAGCTCACCTGCAATTTATATTTATCCCCAAATTCCATTCTCTTACAAGGTTGGAGATCTCCAACTCACATGCCCAGCTCCTTGAAGGTGTCCAGCCCAGGTTATTTTGGTTTCACCTCGCATTTAATTGTACAGACAACTGTTGTCCCATGACTGTCAGACTCTGGCCCTCTAGGACTGGAGTTGCACCCGGAAAAAAGGGTGCAATTGCAGCCCGCAATTCGTGGCGTTGCTGCATGTGGGCATTTCTGCATCTCCAGGAACCCCTCTTTTTATACTTCAATTGGTCCCTTTTTAAGCTAGGACTGTGGTACACAGGCGGGAGGTGGGGCCACTCCAGTAGAGTAGGCAATGCACCATAAAGTTGGATGCCAACCGCCGATAAACCCCACAGAAGAAGAAGAGGCGGGGGTGACAACGGTAGCTAGCTAGGACACCAGTAAGGCAGTGTCTTCGCCCCTGTCTGTTGTGCACTGCTTTCCAGCAGTTCTGTTCATGACGGTGAGGGCAGGCGTTCGGCAGGCGGTAGCGAAGGACACTGTGCGCTAGCTAGAAATAGTGTCCTTTGCACCCAAAAAAATCAGATAATACTTTTATTTCCCCTTTGGCACACATTTTTATTGCACAGACAATTAGTGGAAATCCAGAATATCAAAAGTGTCACACAGGCATGAATCGTGTGCTCGAGGGGCGGCATTCATGCAGGAACCAATGGGATGCTCGAGGTAGGGTGCACATGCAGGAACGCCCCGAATTGCAGGCTGCAATCATGCTTTTCATGTTAGGAAGAATGGTAAAGCTATAATAAATATAATCCATCCAATTTATAAAGCCCAAAAACTAGGTTCCAGGTTTAGCTAAATATACATTTTAAGAGAAGAGAGCTCTGCTTGTCATTTAACGTTTCAACGCGTGTGAGGACATTGCAATAGCTATTTTCCTTGAGAACCAAACTGCACCGTTAAACTGGGCGCGTCAACGACGGAGAAGCGCGGTCACGAGTGGAATTTGTGGGCGCGCTCTTTATGGCAGGTCGCAAAAGAGGGGGAGCAAACTGACACGAGCCTGCCGTCGTTGTCAGGGACAGGGTGCATCTGGGAAAAAAAAATATGGCATAACAATAGCAGCATCCAGTATCGGTATACATGAATCCAGGGAGCCTAATAGGAAATGAACATGACCATGGCGCTTTATAAAACATGACCTACACATGACACATGGAATGGTCAAGATATTTTGTTCATTTCCTGGATTACAAAGAAGACTGTAGGATAAAATGGAGTGGTAGGGGGACCGAGGCGCGCTGTCTCCATCATAGGGAGGCGCGTCCACCTGCTGATACAGGGAGTCCGGGCTTGGGAAAAACATGGTGAGGTTGCTGCATTGAGGAGAAGATACAGTTTCCATCTGTCAAATAAACAACTGTGTAATTGAAATGCTGGCGACGGGAAAAGCGCAGCCCGTGTGAATATAGAGGTAAGTTAAATGTTGTACAGTAACGAATATGGTTTTTCAGTTCAGGGCAACACTTGCATGAAGAATATTCAACGTAGCCTGCAATTTCTTCATATGGCTGCATTCGAAATAAAAGGGGGCGGGTATTTCATGTATCACATTAGATCAACATTCATCTGTTGGGGAATGTGTATTTTAACAATGTATTTAATGTATTACAGTTACTTCACTTTTAAACTGAGAGGGACATCAATTGTTATAAAATGCATTCAGAGGCATCATTCCTTAAATGTTATGGTTTAAAAGTGATACCCTACATTGGAGCATTAGAGCACCTGCAAACTGCACCCCACATCCCATCCCCCAAAACACACACACACACACACACACACACACACACACACACACACACACACACACACACACACAGAGGCAATATGAGAATTGTCAGTCCAGGTCGTGGACAACCTTTGCGGTATTTGGCAGTGCTTAGTTCAGTAAACAAGGTGCTTAAACTTGAACATTTCACTGAATAATGTGCTCCCCTTGGCATGAAATCGACCATTGCTCTGTGCTCCCAGATTCATTTATTTTCAGTATTGAGTTCCCAGCTTTTCATCTTCCCCTGTGGTTAGATGCTGTGTTCAATTTCAGTTCACATATGTATGTGACATAAGGGCAGACCCGCCACACTCAAAAATATACTCTCTTTGTGTACAAAAATGACACACAAATTCATTCATTGTTATTATAGTATTATTATCATTGTAAGGTTTCATATATCCTACTTCTCACATGTATGGCAATAACATATATCAAGCTCTCTGCTGGATTGAGGGGAGAGAGCTCAACTACATGATTCACCCTCTTTCCAGAATAATGCCTGGATAAAGGTCTCCTACTCTCTTTAACTCAACAACATTCCTTTGTGAAATGGCTGGGGAATTGTTTATCAGGCTTAATTATGCACAAGTGTTCATTTCAAATTGAAGGTTAATTCATTGGTTTCGTGTTTTGGAAAATACGTCAGATAAGAGGACTAAACTAACCCTGTTCATTTAGCCCAGAGGATCCCCATTAATAGGCCCTGAACATCCTTTAATTTGATCAGGTCTGTATATCAACTCAAGCATGGTTCCTGCTAAAGGCTACCCATCCCAGTGCCAGACCTAGTACGTTTCCTTTACTGTCCCAAGGGGTTGTGTTGCCCCAGGTCGCTCCATTGATGCAATAAGGTTTCAAAGTCATTTTGAAGAAATATGCTGGTCATTTTACCATGCATCAATTCCTCTTTCCTTTCCTGGTCCTCCCATCCCATCTCTCCTCATGTGATTGAGGAGGCATGTTCAGGGTGAGACAACAACAATCCTCTTAATGTATCCTCTGTCCCACCCTTCTATGGGTTTTGTCTTCCTTACTTCAGCAGCCCAAGGTTCTCAGCCAAAGAGAGAGCAGGTTTCTGAAGGCTGGGCTGCACACAGCACTGCATTGTGTTTGTCTGAAAGTAGTGCCAGAGGGGGAGGAGTGAGGCTGCCTGGGAGGTTGGGTGAAGGGTTGTACCAATACCTGGGCAGATGTCACACTGATTTAACACATTTCAGTCTTCAGTCTTCTATATAGGACCCGGTATGTATGCTATCAACCTGATTTTCACCCCTGTTAAAATGGCTATACAGAACATGAACAGACATGTTTTCATACGATTTAACCTGTTGAATAATGGGCAAGTACCCTTGCACATTGACTCGCTGCCAGTACCCCCTGTATATAGCCTCGTTATTTTATTGTGTTACTATTTTGTACATTTAGTTTATTTAGCATTTTCTTATTCTGCATTGTTGGTTAAGGGCTTGTAAGTAAGCATTTCACGGTAAGGTCTATCTATACCTGTTGTATTCGGCCATGTGACAAATACAATTTGATTTGTTTTGAAATGCTATTGTGCCTGGTTTTCTCTCATTCATTCCCTCAGAGAGCGCCCCCTCCCTCCCTCAGTACTGCACCGTTGCGGTGACTGCGGCGCTGCTCGGCGTCAGAGGGAGTGGAGGCAGTGTGCTGTAATTAACAGAAAGGTAACAACCCCGGGAGACGGGTGGCTCAGCCCCTTTTGATTGCTTTCATGACTGCAGGGAAAGAGTCTGAGCCGAGCTTCCTCTCTAGTGGGACAGACAGACAGACATTAGAGCAGAGCAGAGTGCTGAGCTCTTTAGCTGCCCATGATGGGCCTGTTTCATTCACAATGCTCCTCTATCATTCTCACAGGCAGGCAGACACCAACCCCACTGCTGTGGTCCTGGAGGACTCTTGTCTGTATCTGTATCTTTTTGGGTAGCTCCTCCCTTGCTGTATAAAACACTCAAAACACCAATAGGGCATGAATATGGCACACACACTCAAAACACCCATAGGGCATGAATATGGCACACACACTCAAAACACCCATAGGGCATGAATATGGCACACACACTCAAAACACCCATAGGGCATGAATATGGCACACACACTCAAAACACCCATAGGGCATGAATATGGCACACACACTCAAAACACCCATAGGGCATGAATATGGCACACACACTCAAAACACCCATAGGGCATGAATATGGCACACACACTCAAAAAAACGGTGACTTGTTGTATATTCCATAAGGCCTCCAAGCATTAGAGAGTTAGTAGAAGGGAAGACAGTTGTTGCATCTCTTCCTTTAGAAAAAAAGCTTTTTCTCTCAGCTTTGGTTGCTAAATAACCTACTACCAATGTCTCTTAGCTGAGGACTCATGCATGCTCTATTATTAACAAATATGTGACAAATGGCTTTGATTCACATGGAGATTGAGGGGGGAGGTGTTGATATTGTAGGGTGAGTACATGTTGCCATTGTGGGCTGCTGCAGAATGTCAGACTGTCCGTCAGACGTCTTTCTGTAAAGGGGCCCTGTTGCCGTCGTTGTAGAGCCATGTACTCAGAGAGGCTTGGCAAAGACAGGTCCTGGTGAAAGCAGCAGCACAGAGGAATAACAGGAGGCTTTTGTGTTCCTCTCCCCCCTTGAAGCTGGAGCCTCCGGTTTAATGCACTAGAGCTGTGTAGGGGGAGGAGTCGTTCTGCCAGCCATTAATGACCTTGGTCATCACAAAAGTTCCAGACGAAAATAACAGAAAGGTTTTACGTTTCTATTTTGATAGGGTCCATGTTTTCAGAGGTATGGCAGTTATGTCCTGTCTCTCACAATCAGATACCTCAGAATATTGGTTAACCTCTCAGGTCAACCTCTCAGTAGAAGAGCATACTATACAGTCTCTCAGAGACAATTTTCTAAATTACATGTTGTATTGATACATAGGTCAAGGTTCAGCGGTGCATGGGTCAGAGGTTTGATAAGCATTTTTAAGTGGGGTAAGGATCAAACATTTTACTCATTGTTGTTCTGCAACACCTAAGGGCAACACATTCATCTTATTTTCAACCTTACCTTGCATTGAGCATATGATAAACAAAATGCAAATATCACTTCTCCCACAAAATTATTGACGGCATAGACATTTACCTTTATGTACTGTAATTCTGTCAGTGACATTTGCATAACGCTTTTAATAACGATTAACTGATATTCCTCAAATTCCTTCCTTCTCCAGCCTCGTGGACATACAGTACAATCGAACCATGGTTCACAATACATCCATTATTCAGATAAATCTTTAAGGCTCGAAGAAGAAGAATTACTTTCAGCTGGTTTTCCCTTCTTCCATAACTCCTTGTCTGGGGGATCGTCTAATCCGTCTAGTTTCAGTCTTAAGCAAGGCTCTAATGCTGGATAAATATTAATCACATTTTTAATAAAAGGAGTTTGCTGAAGAAGCTGCTGTCAGGCCTGTCCGTCAGGGGAAGTGAGGTAAAGCCTAGTAAACAGCCCTGCCCTGCTCAAATCAATGGCTGTTTACTAGGCTTTGTACTGTCCTGCTCCTGGCCTGCTCAGAGTTCTTCTTATTATCTTTATTCAGCTCCTTTATTTTTGTTTGGAGCGACTACAAGAGAAATCATACAAAGACCTCCCACAAAACCAAAGGGTGGGAATTAAAGGAGCTACAATAATGAACAACAGTTATACACTACATTACCAAAAGTATGTGGACACCTGCTCGTCGAACATCTCATTCCAAAATCATGGTCCCCCCATTGCTGCTAGAACAGCCTCTATTCTTCTTGGAAGGCTTTCCGCTAGATTTTGGAACATCCTGTAGGGACTTGCTTCCATTTAGCCACAAGTCGGGCACTGATGTTGGGCGATTAGGCCTGGCTTGCCGTCGGGATTCCAATTCATCCCAAAGGTGTTCAATGGAGTTGAGGTCAGGGCTCTGTGCAGGCCAGTCAAGTTCTTCCACACCGATCTCGACAAACCATTTCTGTATGGACCTCGCTTTGTGCACGGGGGCATTGTCATGCTGAAACAGGAAAGGGCCTTCCCCAAACTGTTGCCACAAAGTTGGAAGCACAGAATCGTCTAGAATGTCATTGTATGCTGCAGTGTTAAGATTTACCTTCAGTGGAACTAAGGGGCCCGAACCATGAGAAACAACCCCAGACCATTATTCCTCCTCCAGCAAACTTTACAGTTGGCACTATGCACTGGGGCAGGTTCTCCTGGCACCCGCCAAATCCAGATTCTTCTGTCGGCCAGGCAGATGGTGGTGCGTGATTCATCACTCCAGAGAACGCTTTTCCACTGCTCCAGAGTCCAATGGCGGAGAGTTTTACACCACTCCAGCCGACGCTTGACATTGTGGATGGGGATCTTATGCTTGTGTGCGGCTGCTCGGCCATGGAAACCCATTTCATGAAGCTCCCGACAAACAGTTCTTGTGCTGACATTGCTTCCAGAGGCATTTTGGAACTCGGTAGTTAGTGTTGCAACCAAGGACAGGCGATTTTTACACGCTATGTGCATCAGTGGTACTGTTCTGTGAGGTTGTATGGCCTACCACTTCGCGGCTGAGCCGTTGCTGCTCCTAGACGTTTCCACTTCACAATAACAGCACTTACAGTTGACCCGGGGCAGCTCTAACAGGGCAGAAATTTGACGAACTGACTTGTTGGAAAGGTGGCATCCTATGACGGTGCCACATTGAAACTGAGCTCTTCTGTAAGGCCATTCTACTGCCCATGTTTTTCTACAGATCTCAATTTTATACACCTGTTAGCAACGAATCCACTAATGAATGAAATAGCCAAATCCACTCATTTGAAGGGGTGTCCACATACTTTTGTATATATAGTGTAGTTGTCCCCTGACAGTTACAGTACTTTACAGGGAATCTTTACTAATTTCATGTAGAGATTATGCTGAAGAGGCCAAATACTTCTCATCTCCTCCTCTTAGTTACTGTGCCATTGAATCACTGTAATTATGTCAGCACACCATCACACCTAATATAAGTTAGAAAATGTTCTGTAGCATTTTTGGCCTCTTTGTTCATCAGTATTTAGTTCTATAGATAGAGCCCTGAGCAGTAATAGATTATAACACTCCAAAATATCCAAGATCTTCTAAGGATAGGTGGTTTGATAGGATATGAAAATGGAACTGAAAAGTAATTTAGTTATTTTCAGTTATCAAAATCTAAACCTCTAGCTTCACACATTCTGTTCTTTCCTCTCTGCATCCACTGAGCTTTTGACCCCCAGCCTCTCTCTCTTTTACACACACACACACACACACACACACACACACACACACACACACACACACACACACACACACACACACACACACACACACACACACACACACACACACACACACACACACACACACACACACACACACACAAGCTCCTTGGCTCCTCACTGGCATTTGGGCTGAGTGACAGAGCAGCCCATCGGTACAGTAATTGGTATTCAGAGGGGCAGCTGGGATGCACGCCTCGCAGACAGAGGGGGAATTTAGTGAGTCAATACACTGCTTCATTAGAGCTGTGAGTCACCACGCCATGCTTCAATTGTTTGTATTTGTCCAAGAGAAACCAATGCCTCCTCCCATGCAACCTGACAACCCCACGCTAACCTCAGATTGGTGGTTAACTGGTCCCCTACTCATTTCTTACCCAACAATATATTTACTGTGGTACAGAGATTGAGATGTGGCGTCAATATGCTCACAGTCACACATCCACACCAGAGTTGTATGTCCATCGGTGTATTGTATTGGCCAGAATGGCAGTTTATCCACTTGTCTCAGGATAAATCTCCTTCTGAGGCCTTAATCCTTGAGTCTAGGATGATATTTAATCTCTTATAACAAATATATTTCATTCATCCTAATATTTTCATATTTTAACAATCCAAGCTACTGGGTGCTGAATATGTTAGCATATGATTATATCAGAAGATAAAGTGGGAGTATTCGGCTTCAGGACACAAATTGAAATGATTGAAGTGTGACCTGACCTCTGTATTGTGTTTTTTCAGCATACTTATCTCTCTGGTTATTGAACATGGGAATCAAACACTGTCAACCAATTGTGTATTTTACACAACATTATCTGAAATATAATGTTTTCCTTGTTACTTACGGTATGCGCTAGAGCAAGCCAGATGGCTTATTATCATTTCACTGCTTTTATTTGTTCAATTATTGGATTTTTTTGTGCACTGGTATGCTAAATCCATTATTAATCAACAAGATTAACAAATAAACTGGTTTTAAGATCTGTGGAATAGTACAGTAACACAGAATCAGTGTGCAACTTATGCACACACCATTAGTACAATCTTGTGCGTGTTCCACCCCTTTACTCTCATGTAAACTCAAAATATTTCCCCTTCGGATTGTTTTGGTCTGAATTTCATATCCTAACCCCCATACATGGAGAGGTTGCTCTTTTGTTTGCTTTCTCCTGACCAGAAATACACTGTTCTCGTCATACATAGTGGATGGGTACAATGGTTCACATCACAGGGACTATGAAGGATAAACTGTAGGGCAGGGGTATTAAACTCATTATGCCAAAGGGGCTGCATTCGGTCTTGAACGTTGTCACAATTAGAAAAAAATTGTCCTCTATTAATAGTTTCATAGCTTCCATTTCGGTGATTATTAGCGAACTGGACACAGTCCGGACACTGTATGAATTTAGTCATTTATTGGTCGTATATTGAGTTTATTACATTTTTTACTCAAACCACCCGCGGGACGGATTGTTTGACACCCCTCCTGTAAGGAAATTAACCCTCTGTGTCAACGGGCCTTGATTTGCATGCCGATACATGTTAATTTCTAGGATCAATAAAGGGTCAAAGAAAGTAGTATACAGTGCATTCGGAAAGTATTCAGACGCCTTGACTTTTTCCACATTTTGTTACGTTACAGCCTTATTCTAAAATGGATTAAATAAATAAAAATCCTCATCAATCTACACACAATACCCCATAATGACAAAGCGAAAACAGGTTTTTAGAATTTTTTGCTAAAAAAAACAGAAATACCTTATTTACATAACTCGTTGCTATGAGACTCGAAATTGAGCTCAGGTGCATACTGTTTCCATTGATCATCCTTGAGATGTTTCTACAACTTGATTGGAGGCCACCTGTTGTGAATTCAATTGTCTGGACATGATTTGGAAAGGTACACACCTGTCTATATAAGGTCCCACAGTTGACAGTGCATGTCAGAGCAAATACCGAGCAATGAGGTTGAAGGAATTGTCCGTAGAGCTCAGAGACAGAATTGTGTCAAGGCACAAATGTACCAAAAAATGTCTGGAGCACAGTGGCCTCCATCATTCACCAAGACTCTCCCTAGAGCTGTCTGCCCGGCCAAACTGAGCAATCGGGGGAGAAGGGCCTTGGTCAGGGAGGTGATCAAGAACCCGATGGTCACTCTGACAGAGCTCCAGATTTCCTCTGTGGAGATGGGAGAACCTTCCAGAAGGACAACCATCTCTGCAGCACTCCACCAATCAGGCCAGACGGAAGCAACACCTCAGTAAAAGGCACATCACAGCCCGCTTGGAATTTGCCAAAAGGCACTTAAGGACTCTCAGACCATGAGAAACACGATTTTCTGGTCTGATGAAACCAAGATTGAACTCTTTTACCTGAATGCCAAGCGTCACGTCTGGAGGAAACCTGGCACCATCCCTACGGTGAAACATGGTGGTGGCAGCATCATGCTGTCGGGATGTTTTTCAGGTGCAGGGACTGGGAGACTAGTCAGGATCGAGGGAAAGTACAGAGAGATCCTTGATGAAAACCTGCTCCAGAGCTCTCAGGACCTCAGACTGGGGTGAAGGTTCACCTTCCAACAGGACAACGATCCTAAGCACACCGCCAAGACAACGCAGGAGTGGCTTTGGCACAAGTCTCTGAATGCACAAGGCACAAGTCTCTGAGTGGCCCAGCCAGAGCCCGGACTTGAACCCAATCAAACATTGCTGGAGAGACCTGAAAATACCTGTGCAGCGACGCTCCCCATTCACCCTGACAGAGCTTGAGAGGATATGCAGAGAAGAATGGGAGAAACTCCTCAAGTACAGGTGTGCCAAGCTTGTAGTGTCAACCTACAATAAGACTCAAGGCTGTAATCACTGCCAAAGGTTCTTCAACAAAGTACTGAGTAAAGGGTCTGAATACTTTTGTAAATGTTATAGTTCCATTTTTTTTTTTATATACATTTGCAAAAATGTATATAAACCAGTTTTTGCCTTGACATTATGGGGTATTGTGTGTAGACTGATGAGGGGGAAAAAAACAATTTAATCCATTTTAAAATAAGGCTCTAACATAACAAAATGTGGAAAAAGTCAAGTGGTCTGAATACTTTCCGAATGCCCTGTACGTTTTCATCTCACGTGAAAGTAATTATACTTTAGCTAAAGACCTTTTCACATGGCCTTTTATTCCTTTTCAGATATTAGTCCTTTTCACATTGCCCTCCAGAAAACATGTTTCGAACACTCAGCGACATAGTAAAGATACACTCTAAACTGGATGGAGTGGGGAGTTGATTTGTGATAGACGTCTACTGTGTGGAGTTGTTTTTATTTCCATCATTTGCAACATCAGGCACCCCAGAATGAAGTCTTTGAGCTTCATAATGGAAAAGTTATCACATTTGTGACTAAAATGAAGAACTCATTTCAAAAGCCCTGGGATGGGGGTCTTTGCATGTTAATGAGCAGATTGAGCTTTTGCTCACTGGCGTACCACGCAGCCCCCTCAAAGCAGGGGGGCCCAGGGGCTTTGGAAGTCCCCCCCCACCCCACCCTACCCCGGTTGCCCCCCCTCCCCAGATAGGATATGAACATGTCATAAGCCATGGCAAAAATGTTTAGATATGAACATGTGATTATTATTTGACCCTGCTGATCATCTATGAACGTTTGAACATCTTTAAGAACGATCTAGCCTTAATGACCACCGGCACAGCCAGAAGAAGACTGGCCACCCCTCAGAGCCTTGTTTCTCTCTAGGTTTATACCTAAGTACCGGCCTTTCTAGGGACTTTTCCCCAGCCACCGTGCTTCTACATCTGCATTGCTTGCTGTTTGGGGTTTGAGGTTAGTTTCTGTATTAGCACTTTGTGACATTTGCTGATGAAAAATGCGCTTTATAAATTTATTTGATTGAATTAGATTGAAAACTGCACATTTCCCTCTCTGCCCCATTGTAGTATGTGTAGAATTGCAGGAAAATAGTTTTAAAACTGCAACATTTTCTCTCAGCCTTAAGGCAAAATGAGTGGAATGGCATGAGATTAGCTACAAAGGGGGGCTTGCTCAGGCCTTACAGGGGGCCACGCGAAACTGTAGACCTTTGTTACAGTCACAATTTTTGTCCTTCTTTCGTCCTCTGGTTTGATTTGAAATAAAATGATAATCATACGCATGATGACAAATAAGTTGTGACAACGGAGGACAAAGAGATATGCAGTCACCAGCAATTCTGTTTTTGATTGTTGTTTAGTGGGGGGTTTTTCACCGAAAATGTGAGAGGAATATAATACATTTCTTTAATGATGTACAAAATGTACACAATTTGTATGAAGGCCTAAATAATATACTCTATTCAATTATACTCTAATAATGCATACGGTATATTTCATAGGAGGTGAACATAACTGCTCATTTGTCTTTTTGAGCTGCTTCATGATTTGGAGTGAAACAGAAGAGGAAGCTGATGGGAGAATGGGAGAAGGGCTGGTCAGCCAGCAATGTTGACAGTTCTCTTCAATACACGATCTAACACCCCAAACTGGTCAGAGGGATAACGAATGGCACTGTTCCACAGTGTGTGTAGTAGTAGGTTTGTTGTTTGTGTATGCTGGAGGTGTTATTGACTGTAATAAGGAAGAGCTTCTTGTTTACTGCAGAACCTCCTCTTATCATGGGTATATAGTCCTTCCCAGTTCCCACCTGAAGGAATAGGGAGAAAACATGTTCTATTGTCAGGTCTCCAGCTCTAACCAGGACATCTCCTATATGGGCTGTGTTGTGCAATCGGCATGCAACCCCTCTGCTTCTCTGTTCTAAAGCCCCCCTTTCTGTCACACTCCCCCCACCCTCCTTACCCGCCCCACTCTGTTTGAGATGTGGCCTGTGTGTGTAAGTGGAGGGGGTTGTATGGGTGCAGAGAGAGGAGAGGCTGAATCACAATTAGCTCGAGTTTTCGCCTCTTAATACAGCAGCACAAATGGGCCAAAGAGGCTTGGACTACAAAAGACGCCAGAGACAGGAAAAACAGGACCAGAAAATGTCACATTCTGTGGATTCGCTAGTTGAACATATTTGTTATTTACAACAAAAAACAAAATAAATGTAGCACCCTTGGATAACATGGATTGCTCCATATGTTCTCTCTATATATTATTGTCTAAAAGGTAGAAATAATAGATGCTATGATTCAAGCCCTGGTCTGTCTCTGTGACTCCACTTGGAAACATTGAGAGAAATCCAGAATCATGAGTCATGCCGCAAACTGTAGCCATTATAATTGCTTATTGAACCAGATGAGTGCAGAGGCTTTTAAAGTCTCGGCTTTACAGCCAAGTTAAATGCAGTATGTTACTTATGTCACCTTTGCTTCATTATGTTTTGTGGAGGAAAATGAATGGCTGAAAACAAAAGAATTGAGTTTACAAGGTTGTTGTTGCTATGATCTGCGGCCCCTCTTGTTGGGTTCTCAAGGACTACATCACGTTGACATTCTTCTGACTCTTTTTAGTTCCAGATTCCACGCGTTGTTCAGCATAAATCCTTTCTATATACTTGTAAATGACTCTACATAAGAGGTTGAGTCACGTGGGTGGCAGGTAGCCTAGCAGTTAAGAGCTTTGGGCCAGTAACCGAAAGGTTGCTGGTTCGCGTCCCCGAGCTGACAAGGTGGGGGAAAAAACTGCCATTCTGCCCTTGAGCAAGGCAGTTAACCCCCATCAACATCCCCGGGTGCTGATTATCTTGATGAAGGCAGCCCCCTGCACCTCTCTGATTCAGAACAGTTGGTTTAAATGCGGAAGGAACATTTTGGTTGAATGCAGTCAGTTGTGCAACTGACTAGGTTTTTCCTGTATTTATTTAATAATTTAAAAAAATTACCTTTATTTAGCTAGTATTGCAGGGCTTGGTCTCTGACTGTCACTTGGAATAGTATAATAGCAATTCATAGCTATTACACTCTTCCCTACAATCTATCACTATTGATATCAGAATAAGAATGGTATTATGAAATGAAATGATAATAATAATAATAATAATAATAATAATAATAAATTATCTTTACAAATTTCAATATTTTATCGTGTTGGCCAATCCATCCAATCATCGCTGCACATGCTCCTATGCTTTTAGCCAACCCTACGTTATCTACGTCATTTGGCTTGCTTTGTCTTGTGTTCATTCTCCTAAATGTGGACCACCATGCAGGTAGTTTCAAGCTGAGTTGCTGAGATGTTTTCAGATGTGGTCCCTCTCTTTTGTTCCCTATGACTGTGCTCTGTTCTGGACTAGTCGGCCATGTGGAGTTCCCGATCTGTCACTTAGGGTCCCATATGCAGTCAGTCTGCCACAGCAGTTCTTGCCAGACATGAGGAACGTTTTCAATAGATGCAATGCTGTCTGGTCATACAGGGGGATGGGTAGTTGAAATAGCCATATACAGATATGGGATCTTAATTTGATCAGTTTTGTCGCAGGTGTAAAAGGTTACTGTTGGGTATTGTTTGTGTGAGATCTAATGAGAGAAAGAGAACAGCAAGTTTTCATTGAATTTATGGAAATCTATAAGCGCAGAAGAATTCTTTGCTGCAACCGATATGATATCTGTACATGAGCTATTCCTGGAGCTAGAATTGAGACCAAAATACCTACCGTATTGGGATGACCATCATCATCTTGGAGTATAACTTGAATGAGTTTGAGTAATTTATTTCAACATATCTCAACATACTCTACATTCATAAAATTATTATCTGCAATATTTAACGATTGATGGGGTGTTGAAAGTTCAAAAGTGACCCATTGTCTTGTTTTGAAGTTTTTTAAACAGAGGGAAACTGGTATATTGGATTAACTGAAATGCATGTATTTGATTTTGTTTGCAAATGTATGAACGGGGCTGTGTTTTCCTTCCATAAGTCAGTGGGTGAATTGACAGTTGAGGGTGGATGCAGTTAACTGCACTGTTAAGACCTTCTCATTAATTTTTTTGTGTTGCTTTGTTTCTGCTGGGTAGGCAATTGGCAAGCTTTCCAAGTCGAGTGCACCATGCTTGGAGGGGGCGGGGGTGTCTATTGGAGAGCCAAGTCTTTACTTCCAGCAAAAGATAGATTTAAATTTGCTTCAATTGTCACCAAATCATATCGACTAGCCTACATCCCAAACCCAAGCAACCTTTGTTTCTCTGCTTGCTTTTCTGACATCTCTCAGGATATTTCATCCAGTATTAATTTTAGGGCTCTGAAATGATTTCATGTCTCAGAATTAGCTCTACAATTCTATGAAGTTTGAATCCACCGTATCTCTCGGTTTGAGTCAGTTGCAGCGATGTTATTTCCCCAGGAGAATACACAATCACAAGTGGAATTGGATATTTTTCAGAACCGTTGAAGAACGGTGCAGATGCAAAGTTTGGTAACAGAATGATGGCACAAACAGTCATTCTGTTACCAAACTTTGCAACTTCACTGTTCTTCAAGTAAATGTGTTTTTGTAAAATATTTAGTGGAAATTGTTAAAAGTAGTCCTTGTGCATAGAGTTGAATGGTTTGTTTAACTTTGCAATCATAGCTTTTTGTTTGGTATACATTTTAAAGTGAACAATCTTAGCCTCAGTATCACTCTTACTGTGGAATTGCCCTAATATATGATGTCAAACCGTGCATACAGTAGCTAGCAGACAGAGAAAGTACACTACATGACCAAAAGTATGTGGGCACCTACTCATCAAACATCTCATTCCAAAATCATGGGCATTAATCTGGAATTGGTCCCCCCTTTGCTGCTATAACAGCCTCCACTCTTTTGTGAAGGCTTTCCACTGGATGTTGGAAAATTGCTGCAGGAACTTGCTTCCATTCAGCCACGAGCATTAGTGAGGTCGGGCAGTGATGTTGGGCGATTAGGCCTGGCTCGCATTCAGCATTCCAATTCATCCCAAAGGTGTTCGATGGAGTTGAGGTCAGGGCTCTGTTCAGGCCAGTCAAGTTCTTCCACACCGATCTCGAGAAACCATTTCTGTATGGACCTCGCTTTGTGCACGGGGCATTGTCATGCTGAAACAGGAAAGGGCCTTCCCCAAACTGTTGCCACAAAGTTGGAAGCACAGAATCGTCTAGAATGTCATTGTATGCTGTAGCATTAAGGTGTCCCTTCACTGGAACTAAAAGGGCCTAGCTGGAATCATGAAAACAGTCCCAGACCATTATTCCTCCTCCAACAAACTGTTTTTTAAAAATGTATTATTTAACTTTTACCCATTTTTCTCTCCAATTTCGTGGTATCCAATTGGTAGTTACAGTCTTGTTTCATCGCTGCAAGTCGCGTACGGATTCGGGAGAGGCAAAGGTCGAGAGCGTCCTCCGACAACACGACCCAACCAAGCCGCACTGCTTTTTGACACAATGCCCACTTAACCCGGAAGCCAGCCACACCAATGTATCAGAGGAAACACCGTACACCTGGCGACCGTGTCAGCATGCATGCGCCCGGGCCGCCACAGGAGTCGCTAGAGTGCGATGGGACAAGGACATCCCTGCCGGCCAAACCCTCCCCTAGGCTGGACAGCACTGGGCCAATTGTGCGCCGCCCCATGGGTCTCCCGGTCACGACCGGCTGCGACAGAGCCTGGACTTGAATCAGGATCTCTAGTGGTACAGCTAGCAACTGCGATGCAGTGCCTCTGACCACTGACCCACTCGGGAGGCCCCCTCCACCAAACTTTACAGTTGGCACTATGCATTTGGGCAGGTAGCATTCACCTGGCATCCGCCAAACCCAGATTCCTCCGTCGGAATGGCAGATGGTGAAGCGGGATTCATCACTCCAGAGAACATGTTTTCACAGCTCCAGAGTCCAATGGCGGCAAGCTTTACACCACTCCAGCCAACGCTTGGCATTGCACATGGTGATCTTAGGCTTGTGTGCGGCTGCTCGGCCATGGAAAACCATTTCATGAAGCTTCTGACGAACAGTTCTCATGCTGACGTTGCTTCCAGAGGCAGTTTGGAACCCGGTAGTGAGTGTTGCAACCGAGGACAGACGATTTTACATGCTACGCGCTTCAGCACTAGGTGGTCCCATTCTGTGCGCTTGCATGGCCTACCACTTCGCGGCTGAGCCGTTGTTTCTCCTAGACATATCCACTTCACAATAACAGCACTTACAGTTGACCGGGGCAGCTCTAGCAGGGCAGAAATTTGACGAACTGACTTGTTGGAAAGGTGGTATCCTATGACAGTGCATTGTTGAAAGTCACTGAGCTCTTCAGGAAGGCCATTCTTGTCTATGGAGATTACATGGCTGTGTGTTTGATTTTATACACCTGTCAGCAACGGGTGTGGCTGAAATATATAGTGTATGTTCACTAACCCTGCGTTCATAGCCAAGTGGGAAGGTGGTATTTACCACATACAATGCATTTAAAAAAAATAATAATTATACAAAAAAGAAAATTCACTTTTATGCCCCTCCAACTGTTAATTACTAGTGGGAAACTTGTCTATCATCCCTGAACTCCGACTTCTTCCACATGCTGACCTCTGATGTGACTTACTGGGAAATTACCTCGATAACAGAATTTTCAGTAGTTAAATGCAACAACAAACATTACATTAGTTTTTTAACACTATAATTTGTTTGCAAAGCATGATAGCTGTACTTTTAGTTTATGGTTGACGCAGCTTGGCCATTGCTATTCACAAGAAGCATTGCCTGATGTGAACCATGCCTCTAACAAAAGGGATCTCAGAAGATCCAATATTAATAATTGTTAACTTGCATAAAGCTGGAAAGGGTTACAAAAGTATCTCTAAAAGCCTTGGTGTTCATCAGTCCACGGTAAGACAAATTGTCTATAAATGGAGAAAGTTCAGCACTGTTGCTACTCTCCCTAGGAGTGGCCATGCTGCAAAGATGACTGCAAGAGCACAGCACAGAATGCTCAATGAGGTTAAGAAGAATCTTAGTGTCAGCTAAAGACTTAAAGAAATCTCTGGAACATGCTAACATCTCTGTTTATGAGACTACTATACGTAAAACACTAAACGAGAATGGTGTTCATGTGAGGACACCACGGAAGAAGCCACTGCTGTCCAAAAAAAACATTGCTGCACGTTTGAAGTTAGCAAAAGAGCATCTGGATGTTCCACAGCACTTCTGGCAAAATATTCTTTGGACAGATGAAACTAAAGTTGAGTTGTTTGGAAGGAACACACAACACTATGTGTGGAGAAAAAAGGCACAGCACACCAACATCAAAACCTCATCCCAACTGTAAAGTATGGTGAAGGGAGCATCATGCCTTGAAGCTGCTTTGCTGCCTCAGGGCCTGGACAGGTTGCTATCATCGACGGAAAAATGTATTCCCAAGTATCAAGACATTTTGCAGGAAGCTCAACAGAAGTTGGGTGATACAACAACCCACAACACAAAAGTAAATCAACAACAGAATGGCTTCAACAGAAGAAAATAAGCCTTCTGGAGTGGCCCAGTCAGTCCTGACCTCAACCTGATTGAGATGCTGTGGCATGACCTCGAGAGCAGTTCACACCAGACATCCCAAGAATATTGCTAAACTGAAACAGTTTTGTAAAGAGGACTGGTCCAAAATTCCTCCTGACCGTTGTGCAGGTCTGATCCGCAACTACAGAAAACGTTTGGTTGAGGTTATTGTTGCCAAAGAAGGGTCAACCAGTTATTAAAACCAAGGGTTCACATACTTTTCCCACTTTGCACTATGAATGTTTACACGGTGTGTTCAATAAAGACATGAAAACGTATAATTGTTTGTGTGTTATTAGTTCAAGCAGACTGTGTTTGTCTATTGTTGTGACTTGAAGATGTGACTTGAAGATGAAGATCAGATCAAATGTTATGATCAATTTATGCAGAAGTCCAGGTAATTCCGAAGGGTTCACAAACTTTTTCTTGCCACTGTATTATCTGACTACTGTTCCTTAGTAATTAAGACAAATTGGAAGGGCAATGATTATCATTTGAAATGTATTTTTGTTGGGTATTGGACACTTTTATTGAGACACTTTGGAAATCAGAAGCGGATACAGGTAGGTGGATTGAACCCCAGTCTCCAGTGGGGCATTGTATTTCTGACTTGAGTGTTACCACTACACCACAGCTCTGCACAGGCAATGATTATTATGAACACTGGAAATTCTTTCTCTGTAAAATATGTATCACAATGATCCGTTGTCAGCTCTTATATTGAGAGGCTGGTGTTTCAGGTTTCAGGATATGACAGCTAGAAAACAATGGTTGTGTCCAAGTGTTTCAAGTCAGCAAAATGAGGGATCAAGGGGGTCATACTAAATGGTTTTAAAGTAGCTGATGTTTTGTGTTCGTAGTACTCAAGTGTATTCAGCCAGGGAAGTCTTGTTCAGTCCGTATGTGGGTGGTGCTCCCTCCTCTCCAGCTCTCTGTGGACTTTTCTTCTATTCTATTCTATTTTATTTTTTCTCGTGTTTATGCCTTGGTAGTGGAATCACTCGGGAAGCCTTTCATATCCCCACTCTGCGCTGCCCTGGCGGCTGTCAGTGTAATAGTATGTGAGATGGATTATGGGGTTATTTCCCTGCAGTGAAAAAACGATTGTTGCATCAGTCAGTCAGTCAGCGCCTTCCCAGACTGGCCTCTTAGTACACTGGAGCTTTGTCAGGATGCCCTCCTGCACCAGAATTATGAATCACTTCTACCTCCCACCTTCAGCTATACGTGCTATACAGTGAACAAACACACACAGACACACTCTCACAGACAAATGTGTAGGCCCTATATACAGGTAGTACTCTATGTGGGACTGTCAATTTGAGTCTGCATGAGTAATCCATCCATCATGCAAAATTGATTACATGAATGAGGATATGATGCAAGACAGAAGGAAAACCGCCAGATATGATCGTCTGTATGCTCAAAGTAATGTTCTTGGTAGGGGTAACGGTTCCGTAACCACAGACGCTGGGAAACAGGAAGCAAGTACAGGGTGAGGATTTAATAATAAATAGACATGAAACTCAACAAGAACAGCGTCTGGACAAGAGAAACAAAACAACATCAATGCAGACACAGGAATGAAACTGAGGAATTGACAGATATAAGGGAGGCAATCAATGACGTGATGGAGTCCAGGGGAGTCCGATGAAGCGCTGGTGCACGTAACGATGGTGACAGGTGTGCGTAATGATGAGCAGCCTGGCGACCTCGAGCGCCAGAGAGGGGGAGGGGGAGCGGGAGCAGACGTGACAGGTGGGGGTAATACTAATAAATAACTCATAAAATTCATGAAACATAATTTCATCCTCATTACCTCCAGTTTCAGTTCCTCCTCTTCATCACCACAGGTTTTCCACCTCTGCAACCTACCTCTTTACTCTGTATTTACTCCTTTCTTCTAAGCCGCTTGTGGCTAGTCACAATAAAGTGCTATTATGGGTTTACGGATTAGAGCTTCTCTTATCAGGATTTATATTAGCTGCTTTGATATGAAATACAGCAGCTCCCCATTGGCCTTGATACCCCTATTGATATGTATGGAAGGTTTGATAATAACAGGTTCTTAAAAGTCCTCACTCCTGTTTGCTATTTACTGTAAATGTTTTTTCCTTTTATCATGGAATCTGCTGTCTAACTGAAGGGTGAAACCTTTTCTCTCATTTCTACAGAAATTAGACTAATTCATAAGTAAGATACGCTAATGTTGCTATGAATTAAACCGCTAAACTATTGAAACAGCTTCTAAATTCATGTCATGAACAACGATGGTAACAATTCATTAAAAAATAGATACAGTTACATATCTGGATATTATTTTTGGGATATATCATATCTTACCATTTTGACAATATCTCAATATTATTTTTGCGCTGGTTGGCTGTACCTGCACCAAAAGTCCAGTGTTTTTCCTTCATTGCTTATTCTTATTTTTTTTAATAAATTCTTATTTTTAAATATGGAGCACATTTTTTTTCAGCAGTTTTATTTCCATGACTGTGTCACGGATCCCTCTGGAACTTCCATTGCGCACACCTGTCCCCTGTTCCCACTGATTGTATTTGTATATATGTGCCCTTTGGTTTCCATGGTGCTGTCGATTATTGTTACAATATCCGTTGGTGCGTGTGAGTACCTGTGCTGTGTGTTTTGGCTTTCGTGCCATTGTGAATTGCGCAGATGATTACGGGTCTCGTCCCGTGTGTTAACTTCTTACGGCTGAGATCCCGTTAACGGGATCGATATGACAACAGCCAGTGAAAGTGCAGGGCGCCAAATTCAAACAACAGAAATCTCATAATTAAAATTCCTCAAACATACAAGTATTTTACACCATTTTAAAGATAAACTTGTTGTTAATCCCACCACAGTGTCCGATTTCAAAAAGGCTTTACGACGAAAGCACACAATCTGATTATGTTAGGTCAGTACCTAGTCACAGAAAAACACAGCCATTTTTCCAGCCAAAGAGAGGAGTCATAAAAAGCAGAAATGTAGATAAAATGAATCACTAACCTTTGATGATCTTCATCAGATGACACTCATAGGACTTCATGTTACACAATACATGTTTGTTTGTTTTTTCGATAAAGTTCATATTTATATCCAAATATCTCAGTTTACATTGGCGCGTTACGTTCAGTAATGTTTTGCTTCCAAAAAATCTGGTGTTTTTGCAGAGAGCCACATCAATTTACAGAAATACTCATAATAAACATTGATAAAAGATACAAGTGTTATGCATGGAACTTTAGATAAACTTCTCCTTAATGCAACCGCTGTGTCAGATTTCAAAAAAGCTTTACCGAAAAAGCACACCATGCAATAATCTGAGTACAGCACTCAGAGACCAAAACAAGCCATACAGATATCCGCCATGTTGTGGAGTCAACAGAAGTCAGAAATAGCATTATAAATATTAACTTACCTTTGATGATCTTCATCAGAATGCACTCCCAGGAATCCTAGTTCCACAATAAATGTTTGTTTTGTTCGATAAAGTCCATCATTTATGTCCAAATACCTCCTTTTAGTTCACAAATCCAAATTCACAAGGCGCAGGCCAGACAAAATGTAAAAAAATTCCATTACATTTTGTAGAAACATGTCAAACGATGTATAGAATCAATCTTTAGGATGTTTTTAACATAAATCTTCAATAATGTTTCAACCGGAGAATTCCTTTGTCTTTAGAAATGCAATGGAACGCAGCAACCTCTCACGGAAGCACGCCTGACTGAGCTCATGGCCTTCTGGCAGACCCCTTACTCAATCAGCTCTTATTCTCTCCTCCTTCACAGTAGAAGCCTGAAACAAGGTTCTAAAGACTGTCAACTGACTGTTGACATCTAGTGGAAGCCTTAGGAAGCCTTAGGAAGGATTTTCTTCTCAGGTTTTTCCCTGCCATATAAGTTCTGTTATACTCACAGACATCATTCAAACAGTTTTAGAAACTTCAGAGTGTTTTCTATCCAAATCTACTAATAATATGCATGTCTTAGCTTCTGGGCCTGAGTAGCAGGCAGTTTACTCTGGGCACCTTATTCATCCAAGCTACTCAATACTGCCCCTCATCCATAAGAAGTTAATCATTGTGTGCGTGTTATTTATTCAAGGTACTTGTTTTGGCTTTCTACCCTGTGTTTTGTTAAATGTTTGTTTGGTCTTCGTCCCCGTGCCTTTACACGGCACGTCGTAATTTGGGCTTAATTAAAAAAACTATTACGCATTCCTGCGTCTGTCTCCCGCTCCTTCATGCCAACGTGATAGAATAATCAACCATTAAGGGAGACAGTGGGAATGGCCTGTCCAACGATGTCCGACGTCGCCTCAACGAGTCCGTCCGACGACGCCACTTCAGCAGCCACAACTGGCCCGTCCAGTGCCGCCACAACCGGTCCGTCCGACGCCACTATTACTGGTCAGCTGGATCGGGTCCTGATCGACCCGCACTGCGTTCCTGTGATCGTCCGCGAGGCCGGTGTCATGTGCTGCTGGTGAGGTGCGTCAGGGAGGGGGTACTGTCACGGATCCCTCCGGAACTTTCATTACGCACACCTGTCCCCTGTTCCCACTGATTAGTACTTGTATAACTGTGCCCTTTGGTTTCCATTGGGCTGTCGATTATTGATACGATGTCCGTTGGTTCATGTGAGTACCTGTGCTGTGTGTTCTGGCTTTCGTGCCATTGTGGATTGCGCAGATGATTACGGGTCTTGTCCCGTGTGTTAATCATTGTGCGCTTGTGTTATTTATTCAAGGTACTCCTCGCTCTTTTGTTTGGGTTTCAACCCTGTGTGTTGTATACATGTTTGTTTGGTCTTCTTCCCCGTGCCCTTGCACGGCACGCCGTAATTTGGGTGTAATAAAAACCCTATTATGCATTCCTGCGCCCTTCTCCTGAATCATTCATACCGAAGTGACAGACTGATCAAAACTCGTTTGCAGCAGACATATGGTGAGCAATATGTTTGAAACATCGATTCATAATAAAATCACAGTATCGAATCGCAATACATATCGTATCGGCAACTAAGTATCGCGATAATATCGTATGGTGAGGTCCCTGGCATTTCCCAGCCCTAGTATGCATCCATTATTAATTAGGTGCCTACAGCCCCTCATACACTTCATCTACTGTATGTGGCCTTAAGTAAATGAAACCAATAAGCAACATTTAAGATGTGTTTTTATTCCCTTGCTCAGCAGCTAAGAACACACTGTTTTTCCAAGTTTTGCTCAATATGGCTTCAAACAAAGGAATGAGTGCATGCAGAGTGCAGTATGATGTAATATAGTCAAATATACAGTAACTATGCAGTGGTTGACGTAGTGCTCTGTAGGATTTTGAAAGTTGAATTATTGAAGACTTATCATTTTCTATAACATCATCATACCTCTGCAATGGTGTACTGCTATGCCCTACTACAAACCCATACTGTAGTGTTTCATTATTTTATGTGAAACTGGTCAATCATACGTTATGTTTGCTATGCTGTAGCCCAGCACCACCATTTGGCTGATTTCTGGTTCATATAAAATTGTGATTTCAGTGTTTCTCTCGGGATTCAGTTGTTCCTCCTGAGAAGAAAGACTCAGTGTCACATATACTCCCATTTAGAGCCCTGATTGCAGCAGATGGATCAGGTGATGTGGATGTGGACTGAAAGTGAATCTCCTGCATTAGCAGTGATCCCTTCTGTTTAATCACCTCAGAGCCTCTGGGCCAATGGCCCGCACTCTGAGCAGAGAGAGAGCTCTGATAACCTGGGCCTCTTAGAAATAACATCATTTCATTTCATATGATGGGATGTGTTTTCCTTTTCTCTGCATACAGAAATGGAAAAAAATAAATTGAATGTGCCTCACAAGGGTCTGATAACCACAGATGCTACCCCATGCCAGTAATGGATTCAAGTCTGGCAGTTATACTTTCACGCATTTGTCATCTTGGGCCCGCCAGGTGTTGTTTTTAGTTGTAAAAAGATGCTGAGCATCTCCCACTGAATAATTTTTCATGTCTCTGCAAACTCTCTCCCTATACTACTATGTTTCCAATGGTCCCTCTCTATGCAGTGCTGAGATTCAACAATTCTAATGTTAAGATTTTCAAACTGCTTACCAATGATTCATACTGACTAGAGTCTTCCCAGTAAGATTAGGGCACAGTGGTAGACACAGACCCATGGTCAGGTTATCACACAGACCCATGGTCAGGTTATCACAGAGACCCATGGTCAGGTTATCACAGAGACCCATGGCCAGGTTAACACACAGACCCATGGTCAGGTTAACACACAGACCCATGTCCAGGTTATCACCTAGACCCATGGCCAGGTTATCACACAGACCCATGTCCAGGTTATCACAGAGACCCATGGTCAGGTTATCACCTAGACCCATGGCCAGGTTATCACACAGACCCATGTCCAGGTTATCACAGAGACCCATGGTCAGGTTAACACACAGACCCATGGCCAGGTTATCACCTAGACCCATGGCCAGGTTATCACAGACCCATGGCCAGGTTATCACAGAGACCCTTGGCCAGGTTATCACAGAGACCCATGGCCAGGTTATCACAGACCCATGGCCAGGTTAAAACAGAGAGAGAACCAAGGCCAGGTTAACACAGACCGAGGCCCAGGTTAATGACACAGAGAACCAGGCCAGGTTAACACAGACAGAGGCCCAGGTTAATGACACAGAGAGCCAGGCCAGGTTAACAGTATCGTTCTAGCTGGCAGTGAGTCAGCACTGCGCTGGCAGAGAGTCTTGTTTCATGCGGCTCACAAACCTTTGTCGCAAATTGCCTCCAGGAGAAACAACATGGCTTAATAATGTGTTAAATTGGACATGATCGTTGGACATAGGGCTAATTTTATGCAACCTCTTATTGCTTCTTCTCCGTCTCCATTAATCTGGCCATTTGTTTTTTCTCCCTGGCTGCAAGAAAAGGGATAGTGGGAGGAGGATGGGGAGTTTGAGAGCGTGAACAAGAGAGTTAGAGAGCTAGGAAAATGTAATATTTTTTGGGACATGATTTTATACAATTGTTACTTCTGACATTTGCTTAGAACAATTCTCATTCAGCAAGCATGTTATTGAGGAGTTTTGAGACGAGAAACACATAAAGCGATCAACAAAAGGCCAGGAGGATGTGCCTGCAATTTGCATGCAGACTGAGGCTCGGGTGTTTAAAAGCCTACTAGATACAGTATAAAGCAGTCTCTAATAATGGTGCCCAAAACAATATCCCTTGGTAGCCCATAGATGGGGACATATATTTTACAGGAACAACGAGTAGAATCTTGGGCTAAAGGTAGAAATATAGCATCCCGAATATTCCCTAGCCTCTTTTGAAGCCCCAGGAAGAGTAGCTCCTCATGCAGCAGTTGAGAAAGGCGAGAGTCAACAAGGATTTGCATGGCAGTATATATTATTATGATGACATAATATACCTTTTCCTTTGGTCAGCATCAGTGTTTTCATGTGTCTTGTGTTTTTCTTCTGCAGGTTGGATAGTGGTAATAATGTAAGAGACAAGAACCACGCTAAATTGATGGATGTTTTTCAAGAACCCAACTTTGCTGTGCTGGCTTCAAACCTGGAACAGATCAACAAAGCGGACGAGAATGGTAAAGACATGTGTATTTTGCTTTGCTAGAAACACATTAGGCCTACTTGAATAAAACAAAAAGGGAATGGACACACCAAGATCTAATTCTTCTCCACAGGTGTAGCTATATTGCATCATATTGTACTGTATGTTATAGCATTTTACAATGTGTTTTTATGAAGGAGCAGAGGGAATGCTGCTACATTATCACGGTACATGATGTCACAATCAAAGCACGAGTTCTTATATGGAACAAGATGCATGGTTCTCACCTCCTCCGCTATTTACCTCGGCTGTGACCTTCACAAAGCTGTAAGGCAAGAAGCCTCAGCCTTGATATTTAGTGACCTTAACCTTTGCTACTGGTTTTAATGCTCAGAGACGGTCTAATGAATGTGTGGAATGTTTTCGTCCGTTTTTTAATTCTGAAAGAACTTATCATCCTTTCCCACGACACTCCCATCCTTAACGACCCTGAATGTCAAAGGGTAAAGCCCACTCACACAGAGGAAGGGAAAGGTTATTACTTTTGTCATTCCTTCCATTCATCCTGTAAATACATCAACATAAAGATGTTCAATCAGAGTAATAGAAAAGGCAGAGGGCCTTATTTAAGATTGAACAAATAGGCTAATGATTTCTATATTTCCACAAAATTTGTCCCATGATTACTTTCTATTATGGCTTTTATTTTATTCTCATTGCATTCTTATCAGAAATTATAGAGCACAAGAAACACAATGATGATGATTAATGATGAGCATTTCATTTTTCTCAAGAAAAAGCTGAATTCCCCTTTTCAGCTTAAATTAGCTCTAATATGCCTCGTCTTTGTACAAAATTATTACTTTGTGCAGCCTGTTTGAAAAAAACATGACCTGTGTATTTTACAAACTGTAAGATAGGCTAGGAACATACACTGAGTGTACAAAACATTATGAACACCTGCTCTTTCCATGACTGACCAGATGAATCCAGGGGAAAACTATGATCTCTTATTGATGTCACTTGTTAAATCCACTTCAATCATTGTAGATGAAGGGGAGGATAGGTTAAAGAATGAGTTTTAAGCCTTGAGACAAGTGAGACATTGATTGTGTATGTGTGCCATTGAGGATGAATGGGCAAGACAAAATATTTAAGTGCCTTTGAACGGGGTATGGTTGTAGATGCCAGGTATGGCGGTTTAAGTCAAGAACTGTAACGCTGCTGGGTATTTCACGCTCAACAGTTTCCTGTGTGTATCAAGAATGGTCCACCACCCAAAGGACATCCAGCCAACTTGACACAACTGTTGGAAGCATTGGAGTCAACATGGGCCAGCGACCCTGTGGAATGCTTTCGACACCTTGTAGAACCCATGCCCCAGAGAATTGAGGCTGTTCTGAGGGCAAAAGGGAGTGCAACTCAATATTATGAAGGTGTTCCTAATGTTTTGTACACTGTGTACATTGAGCTGAAAATGAAAAATAATTAAAGAAAGGAAATAGTATAGTATATTAAAATGTAATCTTATATAGGAAATACAGTATGTTAAAGTACTCTCACATTGTCCATCAGTGAGTTCACAAGGGAATTAGTTGATATCTGATACTATCTCTTTGTTCCGCTCTACAGAATCACACAACCAGGACAGTTCTTTGAAGCTAGACAGTCCCGGCACCCCTCCTAAAGCCAATCCACCAAAAGGATGCCCTGAGAGTGAGAGGACCTCACTGAGCCCATCCTCACCTCTGAGCCCAACAGAGACCCCTGAGCCCAGCACCACTACTGCTGATGACTCCTCCTCCACTCACACCATCTCCCTCACCTCCTCCTGCTCCACCAAGTTGGTGAGTCACTGGGCTCTTCCAGAGGACTGTAGTGACAAGGCTGCCTTCACCATGATGGAGACAGGGAGTGTCTCGGCCCTGTCTGGGGGGGACTGCCTTATGCCACAGAGCCGCACCTGCCTGGGCTGCTTCATCGAGAGCAAGGACGCTACAGAGCCTGAGCCAGGGCTGGGCCTGGGCCGGGACTATGACCCCTGTCCTGTCTCCTGTCCTGACATGGCCATGCAGTGCATGAGTTCTGGTATCCGCTACGGGGATCAGCTGCTCTCAGACCAGCTCCTCAGCTACCCAGAGCACAAGGTCAGGGAGGTGGAGAAGACAGATGAGGAGAAGTCAGCGGAGGACAGTGACTCGGAGGATGCCACGTCAAAGAGTATCTACGAAGGCCTGCTCCTGGACAAGTGCAACGGTGAGGAGGCTCTGCTGGCCAACTCCAGCCAGGACTGGGGCTGCTTTGAGTCCTTTATCAGCGAGAGTAAGATCGAGCTGCTGGACCTCTGCTCTAAGAACGAGCTCTCTGTAAACCTCTTCTCAGAAGAGGACGTAGACAACTATATGTTTGATGATGAGGACTCCACCCTGGGCAGCGACGTGTGCTCGCTGAAGATACGCTACGAGTCCTTCCAGGACAACGTCCGAGAGAAGACCAGCACCATTCAGGAGGAAACCCAGTTCAACTTCTTCCCGAGTGTCGTCGCCAAAAAGGAGGGAGAGGGAGCAGTGAAGAAGGAAGCTGAAGTGCCGCAGGTAAATGGAGAGAAGGTCGAAGTCTGGGCGGCTGGAGAAAAGGTTGACAAAAACAACAGCAGCAGCTCTGCTGAAGTGATGCCGAATGTCAGTCCAGAGAGCAGCTACCTGTTTGACTTCAACAACTCCACAGAGGACTCTGGAGAGTACAGCGATGACAGCTCCTGTACTGGATCCTCCCTTGACACCTGCCAGACCAAACGGAAATACTGCTTTCTCTCCAGGGAGAACTCCAGCTCTTCTAGTCAGCTGAGCTACGGGCTGAGGTCCAAGAGGAAAGTCAGATACAGCGACGACTATCTGTATGACGTGGATTCTATCGAGAGTGAGAGGAACACAGAGAAAAAAGAGAAGCAGCCGATGGGTCCAAAAAAAGAGGAGGATGACGACTGGTGTCCAAAGAAGAGGAGAAAATCCTCACGGAAAGAGCCTCCGGTGATAATCAAATACATCATCATAAACCGATTTAAAGGGGAGAAGCACATGTTAGTAAAGCTTGGGAAAATTGACACATCAGAGACAACAGTAAGCTTAAGTAAGGACTTAGTTCATAAGTACCAGAGAATGGCCCCTATGAAAGACTACTGGCAAAAGAGGCGCCAGGAAATGCAGGAGCAGCGCAGGCTGGCTGCTGGTGATAAAAACAGATTTCCGAATGGCTGCAGGCGTTCCCTTAATTCTAGCCTGACAAAACGAAAATACAGGATTGCAAATAGAGTCCGGATTCAAAGAATTCACACTGTAGAGCTCTCGCCAAACCACGCCGATCACAAGCAAGAGGTGCGAGCAGCTGAGGATCAGGATGCCTGTACAGATATGGCATCAATAACAACAACAACCTCCGACTGTGCTGCTAGATTAGACCAAGGAAGTGTGACAGGAAAAAGCAGATCGCTAGAGAGGGAGGGGAAAAGACTTGGAAATAAGATTTTGAAAATAAGGAAATTTAAAAGCGAGGCCAGACTGAAGTCGAAAAAAATGACAGATGCTCAGCAGAAGGATGGTAAAGCTGTGGTACACCTACAAGAGGTTGGCCCACTATCCCCAAGTCAGCCTCCTGACATAGTTTATTCTAAAGCAGGCAGCCCCCAGCTTTGTGATGACTCCACTGTCAGTGTTGACCCCACTGAAAAGTCTACTTTTACACCAGCCCCCTGCTCCTCTTCCAGCACAATGACCCATCCTGTAAATGTGAATAGTGGTCTACCTGTCATCCCCGGAGGCTACCTACAGACATTACTAGATGCCTCTGACTCATCCAGTAATACTGGACTGTCATATTACTCCCAGCAGCAGCAGCAGCAGCAGAATCCCCGACAACAGTTTCCCCATGGGCTCTACCAGGAGGAGAATCCATTCACTAACCTACAGCTGGCCCAGAGCTGTGTTCTATCTCCTCCCTCAGAGTCCGAGCTCCAACAGTCCCCCTCTAACTCCAATCAGATGGAGCCAAACTTCACTCACATATCATGGCAGTCTGGAGGTGAACAGCTACCATTTACATCTGACATTCCACCTGAATCTGCTGGCTTTTCCAACGCCATGCCTTTGCCAATGACAAACAACTTGCCATTGTCAGGATATAGTCAAGTCAATGTAGATGGCAACAGACTGCTGAATGATAAGGCACATTTACCTGAAGAGCCACCAGTACCAGACTCAACCCTACAGGCCAGTCGGGCAGCTGAAGAGGAACAGGTGCAGTTCCATAGAGTCACTCTAAACACAGATAACAGCAGGCTGGCCAGCTATGACTCTATGGGTTCACTGTCTGCCACCTCCAGCAACTACAGCACTATGAGTCACAAGTCCTGTGAGAAGGAGAGTGAAGAGGATGTGAACGAGAACTTCTTGGCCCACTGTAGTCCCAAACTGGTGATCCAGCAAAGTACTGATGAAATCACTCCCCTTAGGGAGTCCACAGACCTACTGGACATCTCCAACTTCACCCCCGATAAGTTTAGGCACTCGTCGTTGTCAGAGATGTCGCCACCCGACACACCAAATCTCTCCCCACAGGTGATGGGTCCAGAAATGAGGGAAAGCCTAGGAAAGGCCAGGGAGTTTCAAGGAGAGACAGGAGACATGACACTCTCAACTACACCTGATGGGACTAAGTGGGACTGTAATGTCCTGCCACAACAAAACCATGATGGCAGAGCAATAAACAATCATCAGTTCCAGTTCCATACTTTCAATGACAATGATGGCACAGGGTTAGATGATAAAATTGACGGCACGGACGTCTTTGATGAGCAGGCTGAATCTATTGGAGGCCGAACTAAAGGTCCCAAGTCAAAAAGGAAAACAACCAGTAAACAGAAAACCAAGACTCCAAGGGCCCCCAAGACAGAGAAGAACAAAGCCCCTAGACAGAATTCTCGTTCATCCAAAAAGCTAAAAGCCCTGCTTGATGCAAAGGCAAAGGCGAAAGGTGAAGAAAGTGAAGGTCTTGCTGGACTGTCAGAAGTCTGGCCTTTACTGGTGGAGCACGGTGGGGGCTGGGCAGACGGCGGCAACAACAACAACAACAGTGCTGTGGATGACGACCAGCGAGAGTTTGAGGAGCCCTCCAACATCCTGTCCAACATAGTCTCTGGGATGGCAGAGGTCGAGAGGTTTATGAAGGTGTCCATCGAGCCACTGTGGGACCCCATTTCTGGACTCTGTCAGCCTCCAGAGGCCAACAGCCTTAAAACTAAGACACTCAAAATCCTGGCGGGCACAACAGCTGACGTCAGGAAAAAGGGTGGTTATGCCACCTCCCCTGGGGCAGGAAGGGGTAGGAAGGCAACTGGCAGGGGAGCCAAAAACCAATCCAAGTTCATTCCTTCAAACCCCTTCTTCCCCCCTCTCACTCTAGACTGCAACATGTTCAACAAGTCCAGCCTCGGTATACCTGGCATCTGTGGGCCCGCACACAAAAAAATGTACCGTCACAAAACCAGTGCAAAATTTGCTGGAGATGAAAACAATACAGGGAAGCGGGACTCGAGCAAGAACGTAGCTCTGATGGCCTCTTATGAGAAACTGAGGTAATATTTTGTAACAGTGGCTGCAAAATACGTCCCCCTCACTCTATTTCCTCCCGCCTCTTGCTCAGTTCCCTGGGTTCCCTTACTGCTCTCACTTTTTGACTTAAATCCAAGTGTTGCATGGCAAAGACATTAACCCTGACTACCCCACCTCCTTCTTTTACCCTGAAACAACTTGCATGTGAGCTTTTATTTGTTCCGGCGAAACTACCTATTGTGTGATTGATTGTCTCTAGCTTGACTGTGATTTCGAACTACCGTGGCTGCTTTTTGTTTCTGACACTGCTGCTTGATTCACCTTTCTTGGTCTTTAGTTTGTTTTGTTTTTTGTTACTTTAAGTTTGACTTTTGTATAATAAGAAAAATTGCCTTGAAAATGTTTTGAAAATCATTTTTGTGATACTTAATGGTTTGCTTTGTTTTTTCAATTCTCCATTTCAGCGGAACAGCTTGCCCCTCCTTAACAATGTCAAAATTCAGTTTGTGGCTCTCCACAAATGTTTAAAATAACAGTTCAAAAGTTGTCCGTCCTTACATTTAGTCAATGGTTGCCTTCAGTGTACAAAGCGAGAGTGGAGTAGAGTTAGTCATGAGGGAACAATAGAAGTGTCCTATCATTACTGATACCACCCAGCCATTCCATTTGTGGATGTTTTACTGGTGTTGGAGAACTGTATCGCTGTTCTGCTGGGAACCAGACCTTTCAGAATAAAAAAGGGACATTTTTGTATTAACGATAAGACGACTTTCTCATACTGTCCTAATTTTCTTAATATCTTGAAATGGCATTATTTGTCATTGGCTTTTTGCCATGGTTTGGGGAGAGGAGGTGGGAGGGGAAGTGGAGTAAGTACCCAGAATTGCAATTTGTTAATGCTATTGTACAGAGACATATGCACTATTTGCAGAATATGACGATAATTATAATAGTTGAAAATGGAATTATGTGCCAAACGTTGAACAAGTATCTGTATAAACATTTTCTATCTATATGTATATTTGCTGTTTCATGTTCTTTTTGTTAGGGTTGGGGGGTGGGGGTTCTGGACTTTGGTGGCCGGTCGACATTCTAGAGAATTTACACTTCATTCGGTTTGCCAAGCACCTGCAGCTGACAGTGATACACCTTTTACCAAAATGCAAATGACTGTCTTTTCATTCATACATTCCTTTGAAATGATTGCCATCTGAACTCAAAATCAACAGCCAGCATGGCGATACAGAGAAGGGGATTAAATAGGTCCTGTGGAAAGCTGCCATAAGCTGTTTCAGCAACTAAAAAGTAGCACTGTTTCAATAAGAAATCTTTATGCTCTAACAGGTTAGTTCAATCTTGAGGTTTGAATTTGTACTCTACTCAAGGTTAGTATACTGCTTCATGTAATCTCATGCAATCTCATGGATTCACCTACTACTGCACAAACATGGAGCTCTGTATTAGATTTCTACAATTTAGTTCAATTTACATGAATTGATACTATCCATCAGAGATCGAATATTTATTATGAAGACCTTTTGTCTCTCGAAACCCCCCTTCCCCTCCATCTTCTCCAAGTTGCCAGGCTAGCCATTGAGACTGGGGATCAGGACAGGTGTCACCACCAGGTGGTGTGGAGTAGACTGCCTTATATCATCCCTGCCCATTGTTAATTGAATGTATTTGGCTTCCTCTCCAACACGAGTTTTATATGATGTACCACTGTTGAGCTGCCTGTGAAAGGTGCTTGAAAGCAAATGAACTTACAGGTAACTGAAAAAAGGATGAAGAAATCCTCTGTGCCCTATTTATGAATGTATAAGATACTGTTATGTTTGATGTAATTCTGCCATGATTTTGACATTAATTAGAATTGTGTTTTGCCATTTTTGTTGAAAATAATATTTAGCTTTATAAATATTGTCAGAGTTGTTGCCAGATGGATTCCAAAATAACTCCTGACATCCTCCATGAATCTTGTATATTTTTCAGTGTGCCAATTTGTAAAATATTTTCTAAGTGTATATTTTTCTTAGAAAGTGCTGTTAAGTATTTGTAAATGTGGATACCCTTTTTTCGCCTTTATAGGCAGTGAAAGGGATGTATAATGACATGCCTTTGGTTTTAAAAACCAAAATAACAAACATGACAAAAAAAATTATAAAAGGAGAGAGGGAAAACACTGGGGAAAAAAGCTGTAACATTTTGTCGGAAGTTTTGTAATCAGACCAATCTTGTTGTGGGAGTGTAGTGCTAGTGTAAAAAGTATGATAAAAGAAAAAGAAAAACTGAAATAAAGACATATTTGTGATTTTATTGCTGTTTTATAAATCATTCTAGTATCATTTTGTTTTGTTGTAACTGTTGCAAAGGTTTAAATATTTGTGAACAAGCCTGTATGGTGACAATGTAATATTGGTAACTTGCTGAGTTTTGTAATAATGTTTATGGAATAAATATAAAATAAAATGAGGTTTTGATTCCTGCTTTCAGATGAGACTCCATTTTCTTCTCTCCAGGGACTGTATTGACATCTTTCTGAAAATGTATACAGTCCTTATGTTGCATAGATCTTAAAGACCCTTAAAAAGTGTTGATATTACATTTTACTTGTAGTCTGAGTAGTTTGTCTGCAAATAGATTGACTCCACAAAATGCTAAACATGTTACTTCATATACAGTAACAGTCAAAAGTTTGGACACAGCTACTCATTCAAGGATTTTTCTTTATTATTTGTACTACATTGTAGAATAATAGTGAAGACATCAAAACTATGAAATAACAGATATGAAATAATGTAGTAACCCAAAAAGTGTTATGCAAATCCAAATCAATTTAAGATTTTAGATTATTCAAAGTAGCCACCCTTTGCCTTGATGACAGCTTTGCACACTCATTCTCTCAACCAGCTGCACCTGGAATGCTTTTCCAACAGTCTTGAAGGAGTTCCCACATATGCTGAGCACTTTTTAGCTGCTTTTCCTTCACTCTGCGGTCCAACTCATCCCAAACCATCTCAATTGGGTTGAGGTCGGGTGATTGTGGAGGACAGGTCATCTAATGCAGCACTCCATCACTCTCCTTCTTGGTCAAATACCCCTTACACAGCCTGGAGGTGTGTTGGGTCATTGTCCTGTTGAAAAACAAATTATAGTCCCACTAAGTGTAAACCAGATGGGATGGTGTATCGCTGTAGAATGCTGTGGTAGCCATGCTGGTTAAGTGTGCCTTGAATTCTAAATAAATCACAGACAGTGTCACCAGCAAAGCACCCCCACACCGTTACACCTTCTCCATGCTTCACGGTGGGAACCACACATGCAGAGATCATCCGTTCACCTACTCTGCGTCTCACAAAGACACAGCAGTTGGCACCAAAAATAAAAAATTTGGATTAATCAGACCAAAGGACAGATTTCCACCATTCTAATGTCCATTGCTCGTGTTTCTTGGCCCAAGCAAGTCTCTTCTTCTTATTGGTGTCATTTAGTAGTGTTTTTTGGCAGCAATTCGACCATGAAGGCCTGATTCACGCAGTCTCCTCTGAATAGTTGATGTTGAGATGTGTCTGTTACTTGAAATCTGTGAAGCATTTATTTGGGCTGCAAGTTCTGAGGCTGGTAACTTTAATGAACTTATCCTCTGCAGCAGAGGTAACTCTGGGTCTTCCTTTCCTGTGGCGGTCTTCATGAGAGCCAATTTCATCATAGCGCTTGATTGTTTTTGCGACTGACCTTGAAGAAACTTTCAAAGTGTTTGAAATTGTCCGGATTGACTGACCTTCATGTCTTATAGTAATGATGGACTGTTGTTTCTCTTTGCTTATTTGAGCTGTTCTTGCCATAATATGGACTTGGTCTTTTACCAAATAGGGCTATCTTCTGTATACCACCCCTACCTTCTCACAACACAACTGATTGGCTCAAACGCATTAAGAAGGAAAGAAATTCCACCAAAAAACAAGGCACACCTAAACTTAATTGAAATGCGTTCAAGGTGACTACCTCATGATGCTGGTTGAGAGAATGCCAAGAGTGTGCAAAGCTGTCATCAAGGTAAAGGGTGGCTACTTTGAAGAATATAAAATATATTTTGATTTGTTTAACACTTTTTTGCTTACTACGTGATTCCATATGTGTTATTTCACAGTTATGACGTCTTCACTATTATTCATTCTACACTACTATACATTGTAGAAATGTTACAAAAAATAAAGAGAAACCCTTGAATGAGTAGGTGTGTCCAAACTTTTGACTGATACAATACATCTTTTTTTTCAGACATTGCTTTGATGAATAGGCACTTGTTTAGAAAGACTACAATACATTTACTCTAGATTATAGAAGCCTTGGATAAAAAGGTCAAACTTGTTGACTAGTTATCATGAAGTTTTAGTGAAAAGTGTTTAGTTTTAAATAGCTGTGTAAATAAGTAGGCCAGACAATTTTTTCAATATTTTTTGGCATAAACTATGCCTGAGTTAGTAGTCAGGCACCTCAGCAGATGGCAGCATTCAATCTTTTTTTCTTTATGAGGAATAATTCAGACTATCCTGGTACATTGCTAGGCCTTGTAACATATGGTTAGCATGGATTATACATTGCAAAATAGCTATGTTCATATACTTTGCTCATCCACTGCTGCATACATTTGAATTGAATAACAGCTAAATAGGAATGTGTGTGAATGTTGACTGCAAAAAAAAAAAATCGAACTAAATGTCAAATATTCTGTTGTTTAGCTATTGTTTATGTTAACAGGCAAACCCAAGGTCAGAATGCTCAGTAATCGAGTGAGAGGAGTAAGAATGTCTAGTTGTCTACCACTGAGAGGAACACAACAGAATGTTTATTCATGTACCTTGTAGGGGTGGGGGGGTGGGGGGGGATCACAGCTATGGAAACCCACAGGGTGCATTGTACAACTAGATGTTGGCTCCCTTTTTCCTCAAGGTAAGGAGGGGTGGAAAAATCACAAGGGAAAAAACAGACTTACACATAGGAGTTTCCACTAGGATGCATGGATGAAGGATATATGTGCAAACCAATGACTAGTATATATGAAGATGCAAACAAGTTTTTTTTTCTTGCCAATATAGTTAGTAGCATTTTGGCCTATGCAGATCAATGCACTACTAGGCCAAGGGCTTCACATTGAGAGGGGTTGTCTATCTCCTGATCTGGACAGGTGAAACAAATGCTTGGCCTCCAATACAATGCTTCCATCTATATTTCTTCCTGCAATGTACTACCATAGACAGTAGCCTACACTGTACTGTCCATCCCCGCCAACCACTGAACCAGAGCGGAGCGCGAGCCCCTAACATTCCTATCCAGTCAGATTGTACGCTAATGTGTTTTACCAAAAGAATTGACACACGAGTGAGTGGCAGACCTGGTAGAGAGCGTGGTGAAACAGACAATACTGTCTGTCCTGCTGAGTTTTGATGCAGTCTTTACCCGACAAAGTCAAACTAGGATGTGTCAGTTATCCTGTGAGAGATTTAGTTTCAAACCCATTTTCGTGTTTTAGGTGCCAAGCTTATGGTCATGTTGCAGCAGTGTGTAGAAGGGAGATTCCTAGATGTGGTAAGTGTGCAGGTGGGCATGAGTCAAAGGAATGTGTAGTATTGGTGCAAAAAATTGTGTGCGTTAACTGTAGGGGTACCAATGGTGCTGGAGATCAGAAGTGTCCGGTGAGAGAAAGGCAGGTTGAGGTTGCCAGGATCAGAGTAGTACAGGTGTCATATTCTGAGGCAGTGAAGAGAGTAGTAGAGGAAAATGGGTCCAGGGTGAGGGATCCTAAGAGGACCCCTGTGAGTAGGCCGAGGCCAATAGACAGTGATAGGAATAACTATCAATGTGCTTCAGTAAGGTTGGTTTCATAGCCATGATTACCCCTATTCGGTGCCATCAGCGTCGGGGTGCCCACCCGGGTACTCACAGCACGTTCCTCCCCTCTATCACCCACCCCCGGGGTAGACCTCCCGGGATACCAACCCACCCCCGACCGGACGGGAGGCGTGCTCAGGACTAGGTTTGCGCGTGCTTAGGACTGGGTTTTCGTCCCTCCTGGAGAGGGCGTCCGCATTGCCGTTCCGGGCCCCCGACCTGTGGATAACAGAGAAAGAGAATCACTATAAGGACAGGAACCAGCGGGTGAAGCGGTCATTCGTGTTCTTACCTCTTGCTATCCACACGAGTCGGGCATGGTAATCAAGGTGAAATTCCTCCCAAGGAGGTAATACTTGAGGGTGTCCAGCACCCACTTCACCTTCTCGGCAATCGAGTACTTTTCCCTCTGGAGGACATACATGGAGTGCTCCTCGCCTTCCTGCTCTTGGGACAAGACGCCCTCCACCCATGTCAGACGCGTCGGTGTGGACCAGGAGATTTATTGAGAAGTCCGGGGTGGCGAGTACCGGGTGAAAACATAGCGTGTCCTTCAGGGCCTGGAATGCCGCCTCAGTGTCCTCCATCCATCACACCGTCTGGGGTAGGCGTGCCTTCTCTAGGTCTGTGTGGGGAGAAGCTATTGCGGCAAAGTTAGGTATAAATAGACTGTAATAGCCTGCTAACCCCAGGAACATGTTCACCTGCCTATTGGTTCGGGAGACCGGCCATTCACCAATGGCGGCATTTTTTTTTCTTGGTGCTTCACATTTCCAGATAGCCCACGTACTCCACCTTGGCGTAGCCCAGCTTGCACTTATGGGGGTTCGCGGTCAGCACCGCATCCCTTAGCACATCCACCACCACCTGTAGCCTACAGAGATGAGACTCCCAACTGTCACTGTGCATGATTATATCATACAAATTAGCAGCAGCGTACTCACGGTGTGGGCGCAGGACACTGTCCATGAGTCGCTGGAAGGTTGCTGGGGCCCTGTGGAGCCCAAAAGGATGAACCCGGTAGTGGTATAGCCCCCCCGGGGTGGAGAAGGCCGTCCTCCCCTGGGAGGCTGCTGCCAGCAGCACCTGCCAGTACAACTTCGTCAGGTCCAGGATGCTGACGTACAGTTGAAGTCGGAAGTTTACATACACCTTAGCCAAATACATTTAAACTCAGTTTTTCACAATTCCTGACATTTAATGATAGTAAATATTCCCTGTCTTAGGTCTGTTAGGATCACCCCTTTATTTTAAGAATGTGAAATGTCAGAATAATAGCAGAGAGAATTATTTATTTCAGCTTCTATTTCTTTCATCACATTCCCAGTGAGTCAGAAGTTTACCTACACTCAATTAGTATATGGTAGCATTGCCTTTAAATTGTTTAAAAATTGGGTCAAACATTTCGCGTAGCCTTCCACAAGCTTCCCACAATAAGTTGGGTGAATTTTGGCCCATTCCTCCTGACAGAGCTGGTGTAACTGAGTCAGGTTTGTAGGCCTCCTTGCTCGCACACGCTTTTTCAGTTCTGCCCACACATTTTCTATGGGATTGAGGTCAGGGCTTTGTGATGGCCACTCCAATACATTTACTTTGTTGTCCTTAAGCCATTTTGACACAACTTTGAAGTTTGGCAGTTTTGGAGCAGTGGCTTCTTCCTTGCTGAGCGGCCTTTCAGGTTGTGTTGATATCGGACTCGTTTTACTGTGGATATAGATACTTTTGTACATGTTTCCTCCAGCATCTTCACAAGGTCATTTGCTGTTGTTCTGGGATTGATTTGCACTTTTCACACCAACGTACGTTCATCTCTAGGAGACAGAACGTGTCTCCTTCCTGAGCGGTATGATGGCTGCATGGTCCCATGGTGTTTATACTTGCGTACTATTGTTTGTACAGATGAACGTGGTACCTTCAGGCGTTTGGAAAATGCTCCCAAGGATGAACCAGACTTGTGGGGGTCTACAATTTATTTTGATTTTCCCATGATGCCAAGCAAAGAGGCAATGGGTTTGAAGGTAGGCCTTGAAATACATCCACAGGTACACCCCCAATTGACTCGAATGATGTCAATTAGCCTATCAAAAGCTTCTAAAGCCATGACATCATTTTCTGGAATTTTCCAAGCTGTTTAAAGGCGCAGTCAACTTAATGTATGTAAACTTCTGACCCACTGGAATTGTGATACAGGGAATAAGTGAAATAATCGGTCTGTAAACAATTGTTGAAAAAATTACTTGTGTCATGCACAAAGTAGATGTCCTAACCGACTTGCCAAAACTATAGTTTGTTAACAAGAAATTTATGGAGTGGTTGAAAAACAAGTTTTAATAACTCCAACCTAAGTGTATGTAAACTTCCGGTTTCAACTGTATATCGCCTTCCCCTCTAGTGGTTCATCAGTTCGTCCACCTGGGGCATGTGGTAGGCGTCAAATTTACTGGCCTCGTTCAGGCCCCGGAAGTCATTTCAGAATTAGACAGTTCCGTCCGGTTTTTGTACCAGCACTATAGGGCTAGACCACTCACTCTGGGACTCCTCCATTACCCCCATCTCTAGCATTGTCGTCACTTCCCGTTAGACCGCCGCCCTCCGTGCTTCTGGTATCCGGTATGGCCATTTACACACTTTTTGTCCCGGACGTGTGTGTATATGATGTTCCACAAGATCCGTGTGCCCCGGCGCCTTGGAGGACACGGACGTATTCTACTCGACCAACTCTCAGAGCGCTTGTCGTTGGGTCAGGATGTGGTCTTCCCCCACGGAAACTTAGACGGTTGGCGGACCTTATAATGGACGTCGCCTACCCGCTCAACGATGTCGTAGGGCCCGTGCCACGCAGCTAGGAATTTGCTCTTTGTTGTATGGCCCTGTTGCGCCAGGGCCATGTGCTCCCTCACCACTGACCAAATCACCTTAATCCTCTCCGTCATCTCCTCCACGTGTTCCACCACACTGCAAAGCGGCTTCGGTTGGTCCTCCCAGACCTCCTTGGCTAGGTCCAGCAGTCCACAGGGCCGATGGCCATACAGGAGCTGAAAGGGGGAGAACTCAGTGGACGCTTGTGGTACCTCGCTCACTGAGAACATCAGGTGGGGCAACAGCTGGTCCCAGTTCCTCCCGTCTCTCTCGATGACCTTCTTCAGCATCTGATTTAGGGTCTTATTGAATCGTTCGACAAGTCTATCCTTTTGTGGATGGTACACACTGGTCCTCACCTGTTTGATTCAGACATCTTTCATTACACGAGACGTGAATGTGGTGGCCTGGTCCGTCAGGATTTCCCGTGAAATATCCACCTGACTGAATAAATGGAAGAGCTCCCGTGCAATATCTTTTGCTGTCATTGTGCGTAACGGGATCGCCTCTGGATAACGGGTGGTATAATCCACGATTACCAGGATGTATTGGTGTCCCCTCGTGCTCTTCACCAACGGACCCAACAGATCCATCGCCACCCGCTCAAACGGCACCTCTATAATTGGCAGGGGAACCAAAGGGTTTCTATAATGTGCCCTCAGGGCTGTGATCTGGCACTCTGGGCAGGTACGGCAGTAGTCCTCAATGGCGCGCTTGACTCCGGGCCAGTGGGATTGATTCCCAATCTGCTCCCTGGTTTTCTCCTTCCCCAGGTGTGCCACGAGCAGGTGAGTGTGGGCGAGCTGCAAGACACTACTAACATACTGGTTGGTATGAGGATCCATTTTTTTGTCTCCCCATTGCGCTTTACTATCTGATTTAATAAATTGGGCTTGATGGCAAAGTGTGGGTAGCGCCACTCACTTACCCCAGGTAACAGCACGCCTTTCACCGCGATCACCTGCCCCTCGCGTTCTGGAGGTTGGGGTCCTCTAACTGGGCCATCCCGAACTGGCCCATGAGGATTCCCTTGTCGGGCGGCCCATCTGGTGCCTCCAGCTCCATATAGTGGAGCCTGTGGTCCTCCTCGGACGATGGCTCGTTTCCGTGCGCAGGGTCATCTCCCTCCTCCTGGTTCGACAGTGGACACCTCTCACGGCGGGACGTGGGTTGTGCAGGCGACCGTCCTTTTTCCTCACGCGCCTCCCCAGGTCCCTCCTCCTTACTGCCTGAAAGATCGGGCAATCTCTACTGAGGAGATGGGCAGGTTAGGAACAGCTTCCAAACGCATCTGGCCTCCCCCCTCAGGGTGGTTATCCATACCAGCACGGTTGGGTACCTCTTCCTGTCCCCATGTACACAGGAGACCGTCATCTCTTCGTCCCTCAGTTCATCTTTCCCCTCTTGTGTGAGCCCCTGCGGTTGGGCCAGGGTCACCATGCTGCCGGAGTCCAGCAGAGAACTGGTGTCGACACCATCAATTCGTACTGGAACCATCGGAGGGGCCGTCTTGGTGTGTGCCCAACAGGAGGTGACGTAACTCGCCATCCGGGTTACCCTGGAACTGGGGAATGCGGCAGGTATGGACTCCTCCCGGCCGGGGCAGCTCCATGCGATGTGTCCCAGGCTTGCTGCACTCAGTTGTGGACCAGTTGTACACAGCGTGCGAGGCTGAATCCATAACGGCTCAGGATCTTGCGTTTGAGTCCCTCATAATTCGCTGCCTGGTCGGCATTCAAGTCGAGGTAGGACTTCTGGGCCTTCCCGGAGAGGTAGGGTGCCAAAAGGCTGGGCCACCCTTCCCGCTGCGCCGTCCTCTCGAAGGTGCACAAATACATCCTTCTCCGTTAGCTTGACCAGGAACTGATTCGGGCTAGACTCCTGGGCCGTACCACCTTTCAGCTGGATTACCTACGCTGGAGAGCCTGTTGCTTCTGCTGGCTGAGGATAAACTGAGCCACCATTTCCTCCATGGTAATCTCCGTATGCTCGAGCCCACGGCACCCAAGCTACTGAGATGCTTGTGTTCTCTACCGTATGTGGTAAACTGTGGGGTGTTGGGTTGAGCGCACAGAGATGGACACAGAGACAGGGACAGGGAGGTTCTAGTCAGAAAACACGACTTTACTAGGAAACAAAAAATGATGTAACAACATAATAACTTAGGATTGTCTCGGTCCTTTTCATATTCAGCTCCGTGTCTCTGTGAGTTTTATTTCCCCCTATAGGCTCACCCCTTGCCTCTCTTTTTCTCTCTCCCGTTGCGCTATGGGGGCTCCATTTACAGTGGGGCAAGAAAGTATTTAGTCAGCCACCAATTGTGCAAGTTCTCCCACTTAAAAAGATGAGAGCGGCCTGTAATTTTCATCATAGGTACACTTCAACTATGACAGACAAAATGAGAAAAAAAATTCCAGAAAATCACATTGTAGGATTTTTATGAATTTATTTGCAAATTATGGTGGAAAATAAGTATTTGGTCAATAACAAAAGTTTATCTCAATACTTTGTTATATACCCTTTGTTGGCAATGACAGAGGTCAAACGTTTTCTGTAAGTCTTCACAAGGTTTTCACACACTGTTGCTGGTATTTTGGCCCATTCCTCCATGCAGATCTCCTCTAGAGCAGTGATGTTTTGGGGCTGTTGCTGGGCAACACGGACTTTCAACTCCCTCCAAAAATGTTCTATGGGGTTGAGATGATCTGGAGACTGGCTAGGCCACTCCGGGACCTTGAAATGCTTCTTACGAAGCCACTCCTTCGTTGTCCGGGCGGTGTGTTTGGGATCATTGTCATGCTGAAAGACCCAGCCACGTTTCATCTTCAATGCCCTTGTTGATGGTAGGCTTTGTTACTTTGGTCCCAGCTCTCTGCAGGTCATTCACTAGGTCCACCCGTGTGGTTCTGGGATTTTTGCTCACCGTTCTTGTGATCATTTTGACCCCACGGGGTGAGATCTTGCGTGGAGCCCCAGATCGAGGGAGATTATCAGTGGTCTTGTATGTCTTCCATTTCCTAGTAATTGCTACCACAGTTGATTTATTCAAACCAAGCTGCTTACCTATTGCAGATTCAGTCTTCCCAGCCTGGTGCAGGTCTACAATTTTGTTTCTGGTGTCCTTTGACAGCTCTTTGGTCTTGGCCATAGTGGAGTTTGGAGTGTGACTGTTTGAGGTGCTGGACAGGTGTCTTTTATACTGATAACAAGTTCAAACAGGTGCCATTAATACAGGTAACGAGTGGAGGACAGAGGAGCCTCTTAAAGAAGAAGTTACAGGTCTGTGAGAGCCAGAAATCTTGCTTGTTTGTAGGTGACCAAATACTTATTTTCCACCATAATTTGCAAATAAATTCATAAAAAATCCTACAATGTGATTTTCTGGATTTTTTTTCCTAATTTTGTCTGTCATAGTTGAAGTGTACCTATGATGAAAATTACAGGCCTCTCTCATCTTTTTAAGTGGGAGAACTTGCACAATTGGTGGCTGACTAAATACTTTTTTGCCCCACTGTATGTGGCCTGCACGGCTGGTTGGCACTCTCCCCTAATTACCCCTAATTGGTGCCATCAGCGTCGGGGTGCCCAGCCTGGGTACTCCAAGCAGAGGGAGCCAACGTCGTGGCACATACCTCCCCTCTATCACCAAACGGAGGTTTGGTTTGAAACTGCTAGTGAGTCGGGTGAAGATAATAGCACAGAGAGTGAGAATGAGAGGGTTACAGTTTCAAAGAAAAAGGGAAACAAGAGAAGTAAAGCTGTGGAGGAAACCAGGAAGCCACTTGATTTGTTTTACTCAGAGTGAGCGTTTTGAATCAATGCTACCTGGGAAATCCGTTTAACTTCTCGAGGAAGTGTGGGTGAGATTCACAAGAAGGGGTCTTTTTATGTGTGTGTGTCTGCAGATCAGAAGAAACTTGTTTTAAGACTCAAAAAGATATCGGAGTGGAATGTTTCCTGTATGGATTTTTTTGTAGCAGTGCGCCTATCAAGGGTGTTATTTCTGGGGTGGTGCAAGAAGGAAAGGCAGAGGATGTAATTGAAGACATACAGTAACAGCCAAAAGTTTGGACACACCTACTCATTCAAGTGTTTTTCTTTATTTTTATTATTTTCTACATTGTAGAATAACAGTGAAGACATCAAAACTATGAAATAACAGAAATCATATAGTAACCCAAAAAGTGTTAGAAAAATCCAAATCTATTTTAGATTCTTCAAAGTAGCCACCCTTTGCCTTGATGACAGCTTTGCACACTCTTGGCATTCTCTCAACCAACTTCACCTGGAATTCTTTTCCAACAGTCTTGAATGAGTTCCCACATATGCTGAGCACTTGTTGGCTGCTTTTCCTTCACTCTGCAGTCCAACTCATCCCAAACCATCTCAGTTGGGTTGAGGTCGGGTGATTGTGGAGGCCAGGTCATCTGATGCAGAACTCCATCACTCTCCTTCTTGGTCAAATAGCCCTTACGCAGCCTGGAGGTGTGTTGGGTCATTGTCCTGTTGAAAAGCAAATTATAGTCCCAATAAACGCAAACGAGATGGGATGGCGTATCGCTGCAGAATGCTGTGGTAGCCATGCTGGTTAAGTGTGCCTTGAATTCAAAATAAATCTCCCCCTCCATGCTTCACGGTGGGAACCACACATGCGGAGATCATCCGTTCACCTACTCGACGCAGAGTAAGTGAACGGATGATCTCCGCATCCGTTCACCTACTCTGCGTCTCACAAAGACACGGCGGTTGGAACCAAACATCTCAAATTTGGATTCATCAGACCAGAGGACAGATTTCCACCATTCTAATGTCCATTGCTCGTGTTTCTTGGCCCAAGTCTCTTCTTCTTATTGGTGTCCTTTAGTAGTGGTTTCTTTGCAGCAATTCGATCATTGAAGGCCTGATTCACACAGTCTCCTCTGAACAGTTGATGTTGAGATGTTTCTATTACTTGAACTCTGTGAAGCATTTAATTGGGCTGCAAGTTCTGAGGCTGGTAACTCTAATGAACTTATCCTCTGCACCAGAGGTAACATTGAGTCTCCCTTTCCTGTGGCGGTCCTCATGAGAGCCAGTTTCATCATAGCGCTTGATGGTTTTTGCGACTGCACTTGAAGAAACTTTCAAAGTCCTTCAAATTTTCCGGATTGACTGACCTTCATGTCTTAAATTAATGATCGGCTGTCGTTTCTCTTTGCTTATTTGAGCTGTTCTTGCCATAATATGGACTTGGTCTTTTATCAAATAGGGCTATCTTCTGTACACCACCCCTACCTTGTCACAACACAACTGATTGGCTCAAACGCATTAAGAAGGAAAGAAATTCCACCAAAAAACAAGGCACACCTAAACTTAATTGAAATGCATTCAAGGTGACTACCTCATGATGCTGGTTGAGAGAATGCCAAGAGTGTGCAAAGCTGGCATCAAGGTAAAGGGTGGCTACTTTGAAGAATCTCAAATATAAAATATATTTTGATTTGTTTAACACTTTTTTGGTTACTACATGATTCCATATGTGTTATTTTGTAGTTTTGATGTCTTCACTATTATTCTACATTGTAGAAAAAAAATAAAAAATAAAGAGAAGCCCTTGAATGAGTAGGTATGTCCAAACTTTTGACTGGTACTGTAAATGGAGTGGTTGGTGCATGTCGACTGGCCTGTTGGTAGATGGAGAAAAGAAATTCACTTAATCCATGCTATTGTTCTTTGATAAAGAGTCTCTCCCTTCTCATATAATTTGTAAGTCGCTCTGGATAAGAGCGTCTGCTAAATGACTTAAATGTAAATGTAAATGTAAATATAAGTTAGGATTCCTAAGGTACCCTGTAAGAGCTTTTGTGCACAAGCCCCTTCAGTGTCATAAATGTAAAAGATTTGGTCACGTGTCAAGTGTGTGCAGAAGAGAAGAGTATCATGAAGTGAAATTCTGCAACTGTGGAGGTGAACATATGCCTGAATTCCTGGGGTGCCTTGTTAGGGTGAAAGAGAATGAGATGGCAAGGGTAAGGAGTGTCCAGTGTGTCTCCTATCCGGGGGCGGTGAGAAGATTGGAAGGAACGAGTGGCGGGGAAAAAAACGATGTTAGTAGAGCCACCAAGACCAGTGAAGGTTTCTCATAAACCGAGGGATAGTGAAATGCTACATGTTAAAAAAGTGGACTTTGTATTATTTATTGCAGTGTTCATAATCTGTACAGCACAAGTGGAGAAGAAGTCGAAGAAAATTGGAATCATTGTGAATGCAGCTGTACCTTTTTTGGATCTTTGTGATTTCACAGCCGAGGCCATGCAAGAAATCCTGTCGGTGAATGTTCCGCCATCACAGGCCTCTGAGCCTGTGTAAGGATGTATTTTGGAGTGGACTGTGACTGAGGAAGTGGGATGGGTTTTGTTAGTTGACGTGTCTAATTTGGTATTTTATATGATGTCGTTTTTCCCCGTTCAGTTTTATAATTTTCTTATTCAATACCCCGTCCAAATGGTGGCAGTAATGCACCATTGACATTGGATGCCAACCACCGGTAAACCTCATCGAAGAAGAAGAGGTCGTCCTCACACTCCAGTACAGTAGGTGGCGGTGTATGCAGCTTTCAGTTGGTTGCGATCCGACAATACACATTTTAATAAGAAGAAAGAATCCGAAAAAGACTTGAGTCAACGACCCAACTCATTCTCGTTTGGCAGCTGCAATTTAACCACAGTGGAAAGGAGTCACCGTCCCAAGTTCTAGTCTCCTGTTGGTGGATTAGATACAGAGAAGCTAGCGAACTTGTTTTGATTGTTAGCCGTGTATTTATGTGAGGCTGTTGTTTGGTTACTTAATCCGGATTCCTCCAAAATGCCTAACATAAAGATATTCAGCGGTAGCTCTCATCCGGACCTTGGCCAAAAAATTTCTGACCGCCTGGGACTTGAGTTGGGGAAGGTTGTGACCAAAAAATTCAGCAACCAGGAGACATGGTAGGTTAAAAGTGTTTTAAACAATTCATATATTTGACCGAGTACCAGCTAACTACGGTTAGTTATTTTACCAGTGGGTGAACGTTTTGCCTGGGAATGTTGCTTTGGTTGTTAGCTACGATACAGTAACGTTAGCTAGCTAACTAAAGTTAGCCCACATGGCCGATTGAAAGCGCGAGTGAGTGTGGTAGTTATTGTTGCTAGTTAGCTAACTAAATTAGCTTACTGCAAACGTGTAACACAAGTAATCTAGCTAGCTAACTAGCATTACTTAGATTTGTTGTTAACTTAAAAAATGAGACGGTAAGGGCAGGAGGCCTAACGTTGGAACTGCAACTCCCAAAATCCATGTGGACTATTGTAATGCCGGGCATACACACCACGTTTTTTGCCGTCCCAGACTAATTTTAACGATCGGGGTGAAATTCTATGTATTAACTTGGACTAGGATCAGTACTCCTGGACTCGCGTAGTTTGAGCGGGTGAAGGGCATGCGGATGGTGGCTGTAACGTTATCCAGACTCTTGTCAGATGATGGTTTGATAATGTTTCTTGTAGTATGAGCAGGGCTATGACGCGATTGGTCAAGGACTACTGCCAATGAGCACTCAGCATGTTAGACCAAAACAAGAATGGAAGAGGAAAGTAACAATACGCAGGTTGTCACTGGTTACCACAGCCTAAAACAAAAATTGTGGTCATAATTTAAGGTTAGGGCTAGGCGCAATGTTAGCAGTGTGGTTAAGGTTAGGTTTCAAATCAGTTTTTAATAATTATTTGCATTAATCGTAGCGGTTTAGCCATAATTATGACTCGATGCCTATCACAAAGGCCCAATAGTGTGTGATTGTTGACCTGGGAGTTCCTGCATATGGCCATTCCTGCATCTTTTTTTCAGGGGTGAAGGACACTATCTACTGGTACTATGTACTATTAGACATTGTAGCTAGCTAGCACACCTGTTCCCTTCGATCCTGCCTGCCGAAAACCTGCTAACTCCGGGAAAGCAGTGCCCGACAGGCGGGGGTGAAGTACGCTAACTACATATCATGCCTGCTATGTACTGGTGTCCTAGCTAACTAGCTAGAACACAGTGTCCTTCGCTCCCACTTGCCGAACACCTGCCGTCGATAACAGAACTGCGGGAAAACGTAACCTGACAGGCGGGGGCGAAGGACACTGTCTACCGGTGCCCAATCTATCGTTAGCTAGCTAGCTACCTATCCCGTCTGCTGTGTACCGGTAGGCTGGACAATGGAACAAGTCAAAATTGCTGAAAGAACGTTGGCTAAGCTGGAACACTAGCGCGAGCCCATAGCAAATTAATGTAATTGAACGTTCGCAGAGCCCGTTTTGACTGGAGTGATGCTTAGAGATCCATTTCGCCTAAAAGGCACAATTTTTTCCCCTTTTGAATTTGACCACAATCTGTTTGTTGACAAAACTGGAAGAAAAAAAACTTGTGTATACAGTGAACATCTGCACCTCGATGGTGTCAACTGTGCTTATGTCTGCGTAATGAGAAAGTAGGGAAAAAACTTCTGACTATTGATGATGACAAACGAGCTTGCTGCCCAGACTTACATAATTACAAAGAAGAGATTCTCCTGATTTAAAAATCTAAATAAACACATTGAGATATTTGGCGAAATAGACCGGAATGCCTCTCCAGAGGAAAACAATGGGGGGCGCTCAGCATTCAAAGGACAAAAACTATTTTGGCTAGTGTAACAGTTTAACTTTAGTACGTCCCCTCACCCCGACCTCGGGCGCGAACCAGGGACCCTCTGCACACATCAACAACAGTCACCCACGAAGCGTCGTTACCCATCGCTCCACAAAAGCCGCGGCCCTTGCAGAGCAAGGGGAACCACTACTTCTAGGTTTCAGAGCAAGTGACGTAACTGACTGAAAGGCTGCTAGCTCGCACCACCGCTAACTAGCTAGCCATTTCACATCCGTTACACTCACCCCCCTTTCGACCTCCTCCTTTTCCGCAGCAACCAGTGATCCGGGTCAACAGCATCAATGTAACAGTTTAACTTTAGACCGTCCCCTCGCCCCGACACGGGCGCGAACCAGGGACCTTCTGCACACATCAACAACGGTCGCCCACGAAGCATCGTTACCCATCGCTCCACAAAGGCCGCGGCCCTTGCCGAGCAAGGGGAGGCACTACTTCTAGGTTTCAGAGCAAGTGACGTAACCGACTGAAAGGCTGCTAGCTCGCACCACCGCTAACTAGCTAGCCATTTCACATCCGTTACACTAGCATTTGATGAAAACCGAGCTCGCTGCCCAAACTTACACAATTAGACAGTGGAGATTCTCATGATTAAAATGACATCTGACTTGAAAAAACCGACATACAACACTGCGAGATATTTGGCGAAGTAGACAGACATGCCTATATTTACCCTAATTTTAGTTGTTTACATTTGAACTGAACTCAGCAAAAAAAGAAATGTCCTCTCACTTTCAACTGTGTTTATTTTCAGCAAACTTAACGTGTATAAATATTTGTATCAACCTAAGATTTAATAACTGAGACATAAACTGAACAAGTGCCACTGACGTGACTAACAGAAATGGAATAATGTGTCCCTGAACAAAGGGGTGGTCAAAATCAAAAGTAACAGTCAGTATCTGGTGTGGCCACCAGCTGCTTTAAGTACTGCAGTGCATCTCCTCTTCGTGGACTGCACCAGATTTGCCAGTTCTTGCTGAGAGATGTTACCCCACTCTTCCACCAAGGCACCTGCAAATACCCGGACATTTCTGGGGGGAATGGCCCTAGCCCTCACCCTCCGATCCAACAGGTCCCAGACGTGCTCAATGGGATTGAGATCCGGGCTCTTCGCTGACCATGGCAGAACACTGACATTCCTGTCTTGCAGGAAATCACATACAGAACAAGCAGTATGGCTGGTGGCATTGTCATGCTGGAGGGTCATATCAGGATGAGCCTGCAGGAAGGGTACCACATGAGGGAGGACTGGGATATCCCCTTCCCTGTAACGCACAGCGTTGAGATTGCCTGCAATGACAACAAGCTCAATCCGATGACACACCGCCCCAGACCATGACGGACCCTCCACCTCCAAATCGATCCCGCTCTAGAGTAGAGGTCGACCGATTTAATCGGAATGGCCGATTTCAAGTTTTCATAACAATCAGAAATGTGTATTTTTGGCCACCGATTTAAAAAAAATAAAAAAAATAAAAAAAAAAAAAAAAAAAATATAATAATAAAAAAAAAACTTTTTTATACCTTTTATTTCACTAGGCAAGACAGTTAAGAACACATTCTTATTTTCAATGATGGCCGACGAACGGTGGGTTAACTGCCTTGTTCAGGGGCAGAACGACAGATTTTCACCTTGTCAGCTCGGGGGATCCAATCTTGCAACCTTACAGTTACATTTACATTTAAGTCATTTAGCAGACGCTCTTATCCAGAGCGACTTACAAATTGGTGCATTCACCTAATGACATCCAGTGGAACAGCCACTTTACAATAGTGCATCTAAATCTTTTAAGGGGGGGGGGGGGGGGGCAGAAGGATTGCTTTATCCTATCCTAGGTATTCCTTGAAGAGGTGGGGTTTCAGGTGTCTCCGGAAGGTGGTGATTGACTCCGCTGTCCTGGCGTCGTGAGGGAGTTTGTTCCACCATTGGGGTGCCAGAGCAGCGAACAGTTTTGACTGGGCTGAGCGGGAACTGTACTTCCTCAGTGGTAGGGAGGCGAGCAGGCCAGAGGTGGATGAACGCAGTGCCCTTGTTTGGGTGTAGGGCCTGATCAGAGCCTGAAGGTACTGAGGTGCCGTTCCCCTCACAGCTCCGTAGGCAAGCACCATGGTCTTGTAGCGGATGCGAGCTTCAACTGGAAGCCAGTGGAGAGAGCGGAGGAGCGGGGTGACGTGAGAGAACTTGGGAAGGTTGAACACCAGACGGGCTGCGGCGTTCTGGATGAGTTGTAGGGGTTTGATGGCACAGGCAGGGAGCCCAGCCAACAGCGAGTTGCAGTAATCCAGACGGGAGATGACAAGTGCCTGGATTAGGACCTGCGCCGCTTCCTGTGTGAGGCAGGGTCGTACTCTGCGGATGTTGTAGAGCATGAACCTACAGGAACGGGCCACCGCCTTGATGTTAGTTGAGAACGACAGGGTGTTGTCCAGGATCACGCCAAGGTTCTTAGCGCTCTGGGAGGAGGACACAATGGAGTTGTCAACCGTGATGGCGAGATCATGGAACGGGCAGTCCTTCCCCGGGAGGAAGAGCAGCTCCGTCTTGCCGAGGTTCAGCTTGAGGTGGTGATCCGTCATCCACAGTGATATGTCTGCCAGACATGCAGACTAGTCCAATGCAATAACACCTGCCTCTCTCTCGTTGCACTCCACAAGGAGACTGCCTGTTACGCGAATGCAGTAAGCCAAGGTAAGTTGCTAGCTAGCATTAAACTTATCTTATAAAAAACAATCAATCATAACCACTAGTTAACTACACATGGTTGATGATATTACTAAATATTATCTAGCGTGTCCTGCGTTGCATATAAACTGACTGAGCATACAAGTATCTAAGTATCTGACTGAGCGGTGGTAGGCAGAAGCAGGTGCGAAAACATTCATTCAAACAGCACTTTCGTGCGTTTTGCCGGCAGCTCTTCGTTGTGCGTCAAGCATTGCGCTGTTTATGACTTCAAGCCTATCAACTCCCGAGATGAGGCTGGTGTAACCGAAGTGAAATGGCTAGCTAGTTAGCGCGCGCTAATAGTGTTTCAAACGTCACTCGCTCTGAGCCTTCTAGTAGTTTTTCCAAATGGTGTATAGAGGGAAATAGTCCTATAATAACTACAACCTAAAACTTCTTACCTTACAACAGGCCTACAAGCCCTCAGTCCATCCTCTATCAGCCTATTGCGGACAGTCTGAGCACACCTGGTGTAACTCGGCAGCTGTTGTTGACATCCTGTACCTGTCCCGCAGGTGTGAGGTTCGGATGTACCGATCCTGTGCAGGTGTTACACGTTGTCTGCCACTGCGAGGATGATCAGCTGTCCGTCCTGTCTCCCTGTAGCGCTGTCTTAGGCGTCTCACAGTACGGACATTGCAATTTATTGCCCTGGCCACATCTGCAGTCCTCTTGCCCCCTTGCAGCATGCCTAAGGCATGTTCACACAGATGAGCAGGGATCCTGGGCATCTTTCTTTTTGTGTTTGGTGTTTTTCCAGAGTCAGTAGAAAGGCCTCTTTAGAGTCCTAAGTTTTCATAACTGTGACCTTAGTTGCCTACCGTCTGTAAGCTTTTAGTGCCTTAACGACCGTTCCACAGGTGCATGTTCATTAATTGTTCATGGTTCACTGAACAAGCAAACCCTTTACAATGACGATCTGTGAAGTTATTTGGATTTTTACGAATGATCTATGAAAAGACAGGGTCCTGAAAAAATATAGATAGACACAGACAACAACAAAAAAAATATATGGGAAGCAGGCAAATGCCTTTCACTGAGTTGTGCAAAGAGAGACTGACAAGGGTGAGACAATTCATTTTAATTTATCTTAATGTTCTTTTGTTGATGACACTATTTGATGGGTTAAATAAGCTTTTAATTTGACATGTCAAATAACACAGTTCTATTATAGAGTGTTCTGAATTTGCACGTGCAAGCCAAGCGCCACCACTACTATCAGTAGCACTGTCAAAGCTGTACAATAAAGTCTGCAAACACTGGCCACAAACGATGTGTTTACAATACCGCGTTGGTAATAAAGCATTATTTGTTCGGCCCCCCCCCCCCCAACTTCTGGGGTAGCAAGCTAGCTTGGTACGTAGCTAGCCTGAAAACAATAACCAGTAGAAACTGCAGTCATTTTCACTATTCTTAGCAATGATTTAGGAATCCTTGTAAGGATTAGGCACAATGGTTGAATTTGCGGTTTGCCTTAAAAATAAAAGTACGTCTTTGAAAGTGATGTAGAAGGTTACAATTGGTGGAATCATGCCATATTAAGAATAAATAATGGGACTCCCAATCACGGCCGGATGTGATACAGCCTGTATTCGAACCAGGGACTGTAGTGACACCTCTTGCACTGAGATTCTATGGCTTAGACGGCTGTGTGTGTGTGTGTTAACTATTTAACTGTACTAGAATGATAACGAATGATATCGGTATTTTTTTTTGGCAAGGAAAATATTGGATATTGATATCGGCCAAAAAATGTAATATCGGTTTATCAGTACTCTTCAACTAACGCAGCACTGTATCGCATTAGTGTTATGGGTGAATAAAGACCTGATTGACAAACGCGATACACAACATCCGGGATTTGCATTTAGCCACTAGCATAGTGGCAGAAAATGGTGTTTCATAAGGAAAGTATGCATATTTTCCCTGTTATTTATTATTTCCCCCCGCCTTCTTACCATTTAAATAAAGTTTAGGAAATTGAAGCCTATGCAGCCTGTAATGGGTTATGTTTTAAGTACGAACCGGTCCATGAGAGAGATAAATGTATTGCAGGCTGCTTACAATGCATTTGGACGGTAAGATGACACTACTCAATACCGTCATGTGGTGTCCTTTGGGCTACAAAAGACCATAGCTCTACTGGTAAAATGCACATGATCATGGGTGTACTCTGGACAGAGCAAAATTTTGTAACCGGAAAGGGTTGGGAACCACTGCTCTAGTTAGGGTAGTTGATGTGCTCTATTTGCAACAACTGATTTTCCCTCCAACATAATTGAAATAGTTTTGATAAGACAACTTATCTTTTCATATTGCCATATTACTTGCTACTCGTGAGTTGCTGTACTGTTCCTATTAGTGATATAAAATCCCATGATCCAGTAGTCTTTGACTTGCTTACCTCAAATCAAATTTTATTTGTCACATACACATGGTTAGCAGATGTTAATGCGAGTGTAGCGAAATGCTTGTGCTTCTAGTTCCGACAATGCAGTAATAACCAACAAGTAATCTAACCTAACAATTCCACAACTACTACCTTATACACACAAGTGTAAAGGGATAAAGAATATGTACATAAAGATATATGAATGAGTGATGGTACAGAACGGCATAGGCAGGATGCAGTAGATGGTATAGAGTACAGTATATACATATGAGATGAGTAATGTAGGGTATGTAAACATAAAGTGGCATAGTTTAAAGTGGCTAGTGATACATGTATTACATAAAGATGGCAAGATGCAGTAGATGATATAGAGTACAGTATATACATATACATATGAGATGAGTAATGTAGGGTATGTAAACATATTAAGTGGCATTGTTTAAAGTGGCTAGTGGTACATTTTTACATAATTTCCATCAATTCCCATTTAAAGTGGCTGGAGTTGAGTCAGTATTTTGGCAGCAGACGCTAAATGTTAGTGGTGGCTATTTAACAGTCTGATGGCCTTGAGATAGAAGCTGTTTTTCAGTCTCTCGGTCCCTGCTTTGATGCACCTGTACTGACCTCGCCTTCTGGATGATAGCGGGGTGAACAGGCAGTGGCTTGGGTGGTTGTTGTCCTTGATGATCTTTATGGCCTTCCTGTGACATCGGGTGGTGTAGGTGTCCTGGAGGGCAGGTAGTTTGCCCCCGGTGATGCGTTGTGCAGACCTCACTACCCTCTGGAGAGCCTTACGGTTGTGGGCGGAGCAGTTGCCGTACCAGGCGGTGATACAGCCCGACAGGATGCTCTCGATTGTGCATCTGTAGAAGTTTGTGAGTGCTTTTGGTGTCAAGCCGAATTTCTTCAGCCTCCTGAGGTTGAAGAGGCGCTGCTGCGCCTTCTTCACAACGCTGTCTGTGTGGGTGGACCAATTCAGTTTGTCCGTGATGTGTACACCGAGGAACTTAAAAATTTCCACCTTCCCCACTACTGTCCCGTCGATGTGGATAGGGGGGTGCTCCCTCTGCTGTTTCCTGAAGTCCACAATCATCTCCTTTGTTTTGTTGACGTTGAGTGTGAGGTTATTTTCCTGACACCACACTCCGAGGGCCCTCACCTCCTCCCTGTAGGCCGTCTCATCGTTGTTGGTAATCAAGACTACCACTGTAGTGTCATCCGCAAACTTGATGATTGAGTTGGAGGCGTGCATGGCCACGCAGTCGTGGGTGAACAGGGAGTACAGGAGAGGGCTCAGAACGCACCCTTGTGGGGCCCCAGTGTTGAGGATCAGCGGGGCGGAGATGTTGTTACCTACCCTCACCACCTGGGGGCGGCCCGTCAGGAAGGCCAGTACCCAGTTGCACAAGGCGGGGTCGAGACCCAGGGTCTCGAGCTTGATGACGAGTTTGGAGGGTACTATGGTGTTAAATGCTGAGCTGTAGTCGATGAACAGCATTCTCACATAGGTATTCCTCTTGTCCAGATGGGTTAGGGCAGTGTGCAGTGTGGTTGCGATTGCGTCGTCTGTGGACCTATTGGGTCGGTAAGCAAATTGGAGTGGGTCTAGGGTGTCCGGTAGGGTGGTGATATGGTCCTTGACTAGTCTCTCAAAGCACTTCATGATGACAGAAGTGAGTGCTACGGGGCGGTAGTCGTTTAGCTCAGTTACCTTAGCTTTCTTGGGAACAGGAACAATGGTGGCCCTCTTGAAGCATGTGGGAACAGCAGAATGGGATAATGATTGATTGAATATGTCCGTAAACACACCAGCCAGCTGGTCTGCGCATGCTCTGAGGACGCGGCTGGGAATGCCGTCTGGGCCTGCAGCCTTGCGAGGGTTAACACGTTTAAATGTTTTACTCACCTCGGCTGCAGTGAAGGAGAGCCCGCAGGTTTTGGTAGCGGGCACTGTCAGTGGCACTGTATTGTCCCCAAAGCGAGCAAAAAAGTTATTTAGCCTGTCTGGGAGCAAGACATCCTGGTCCGCGATGGGGCTGGTTTTCTTTTTGTAATCCGTGATTGACTGTAGACCCTGCCACATACCTCTTGTGTCTGAGCTGTTGAATTGCGACTCTATTTTGTCTCTATACTGGGACTTAGCTTGTTTGATTGCCTTGCGGAGAGAATAGCTACACTGTTTGTATTCGGTCATGTTTCCGGTCACCTTGCCCTGGTTAAAAGCAGTGGTTCGCGCTTTCAGTTTCACGCGAATGCTGCCGTCAATCCACGGTTTCTGGTTTGGGAATGTTTTAATCGTTGCTGTGGGTACGACATCGTCAATGCACTTTCTAATGAACTCGCTCACCGAATCAGCGTATTCGTCAATATTGTTGTTGGACGCAATGCGGAACATATTCCAATCCGCGTGATCGAATCAGTCTTGAAGCGTGGAATCAGATTGGTCGGACCAGTGTTGAACAGACCTGAGCGAGGGAGCTTGTTGTTTTAGTTTCTGTTTGTAGGCTGGAAGCAACAAAATGGAGTCGTGGTCAGCTTTTCCGAAAGAAGGGCGGGGGGGGGGGGGGGGGGGGGCTTATATGCGTCGCGGAAGTTAGTATAACAATGATCCAAGGTTTTACCAGCCCTGGTAGCACAATCGATATGCTGATAGAATTTAGGAAGTTTTGTTTTCAGATTAGCCTTGTTAAAATCCCCAGCTACGATGAATGCAGCCTCAGGGTGTGTGGTTTCCAGTTTACAAAGAGTCAGATAAAGTTCGTTCAGGGCCATCGATGTGTCTGCTTGGGGGGGAATATATACGGCTGTGATTATAATCGAAGAGAATTCCCTTGGTAGATAATGCGGTCGACATTTGATTGTGAGGAATTCTAGATCAGGTGAACAGAATGACTTGAGTTCCTGTATGTTGTTATGATCACACCACGTCTCGTTAATCATAAGGCATACACCCCCGCCCCTCTTCTTACCAGAAAGATGTATGTTTCTGTCGGCGCGATGCGTGAAGAAACCAGCTGGCTGCACCGACTCCGTTAGCGTCTCTTGAGTTAGCCATGTTTCCGTGAAGCAGAGAACGTTACAATCTCCGATGTCTCTCTGGAATGTTACCCTTGCTCGGATTTCATCAACCTTATTGTCAAGAGACTGGACATTGGCGAGTAGTATGCTAGGGAGTGGAGCGCGATGTGCCCGTCTCCGAAGCCTGACCAGGAGACCGCTACGTTTGCCCCTTGCCGGCTGGGATCAGATCCATTGTATTGGGTGGAAGGCAAAACACTGGATCCGTTTCGGGATAGTCATATTCCTGGTCGTAACGATGGTGAGTTGACGTTGCTCTTATATTCAGTAGTTTCTCCCGACTGTATGTAATGAAACCTAAGATTACCTGGGGTACCAATGTAAGGAATAACACATAAAAAAACAAAATACTGCATATTTTCCAAGGAACGCGAAGCGAGGCGGCCATCTCGGTCGGCGCCGGAAGTACCTGTGGCCGGGTATAAGTAACAAGTGCCTTTTGAGATGTAAAAAGCCTGAGGAATTGGTTTACCTGGAGGTTTGTAATAATAGTGTTGACATCCATAGGGTTGTTCAAACTCCACAGTTTCTTCAAGTTAAATGGTGGTGGTATAATATGCAGGAATCACTCTGCCATTTCCTAGTTGCTAAAATTTGAATAGTTCGCCTAATTTCAGTTTGTGACGAAACAAGCAATGTATAAAATAGTCACTATCATCTAAACTGCTGCAAAATATATTTTCAATAACAAAATATTGTATTTTTCAGCTGTTTGAAGCTGGTGTACAAAACTGAAAAGCAAAATATGCAGAAAATGTAAGAATGGAAAGCATAGAAAATGTCCACAAACAGATATTTACTGCTCCTTAGTCTTGCATTAAATGAGTGACCGATCTATAACTCATATTTCTATGTGACTTTGGTTGGGTCACCCAAACAATTACATATTGCAGCTTTAAACGACAGAATAGTTGTTAGGACAGGAATGTATGACTGTGAATTAGGCCTGACCCCATTTAGTTGACTGGTCGATGGGCTGTTGGTCGACCTGAGATTTTTTTGTTGAGCAGTTGCAAAAAAATGGCACGTCTTGATTGACGCCTGTTTCAGTGGACTAATCCATTGCGGAGGCCGCGGGGATGGGAACACCAATACCACCAGTAGTACATTTACTGTTAATTCCCATAAGTTGTAACCTACAATGTTTGTTTTGTTAACTTAATTTTGGTTAATGCATTCATTATTATTAGTCTTTTACAGTTCCCATTTTCAGAGTTGACACGCTGTTTGCAGAGCGCACAACCTAGGCTACACTTGTGAGAAACAAGTTTTGGTTTATTTTGTTCCATTTACGATTTGTCAATTTATTCATTGTTTTGTTTGGAGTGTTCCTGTCAATGTTGATTAAGGATGCCCACCTGAATACGCATAGAAGTAGGCCTAGGCTACCTGGCCTGCGCACAAATGTAGGCTTATAAATGTGGAGATCTGATAGCATGTCTGTCTATACTCACCACCACTAATGAGCTGTGGAACTTCTAAAAGTACGTTTTTTTTCACCTCAAACAGCAAGTAATTTTATACTGAACAAAAATATAAATGGAACATTTCAATGATTTTACTGAGTTACAGTTCATATATGGAAATCAGTAAATGCTAAATATATTAAGTCCAAATCTATGGATTTCACATGACTGGGAATACAGATATGCATCTATTGGTCACAGATACAAAAAAAAAATGTAGGGACATGGATCAGAAAACCAGTCAGTATCTGGTATGACCACCATTTGCCTCATGCAGACACATCTCCTTTGCGTAGAGTTGATCAGGCTGTTTGGAACATTTCCGGGATCTTTTATAATACAGCTCATGAAATATGGGACCAACACTTTACATGTTGCGTTTATATTTTTGTTCACTGGAATGTAGCCTATCTGAAAAATCTTTCCAGCTCTCTCCCTTTCGACAACCACTTGGAGTGAAGGGGGTGGGGGGGAAGAGTCATGCTCTGATCCGGATTGATACACCATAAAATTGTCTTACCTGATTGCTTATCTCTAGTGCAAATAGCCTACATCTGTGTCTGTCTGAAACTCACTGGCAGAACTCTGAGGGTCCAGAATATTTTATACAATGTCTTAAGCTTATTTGTGCAAGCTTGTGGCTGGATCTAGTTGATAAAATGTTTCAAGTTTTTTGCAGACAGGCCATGTGATTTATTTTTATCAGGATATTTCTTACTGCTGACTGCAATGTTTTTATTTGTTGACTTTATGTGGGCTATTTTTACATAGATGGCAATAGTTACTTTTAGATTTCTATAATTCATTTGTGATTAATAAAAATTATATACATGACAATGATTTTGCGATACATAGACTTTATTATAAAATAAATGAAACGCTTCCACAAATGTGCATATGAAAATCATAACTGGCGAGCAGATCGTTAGAAAGGGGAAGTTAAATTGGCATTCCAAATGGAAAAGGTTGCCGACCCCTGGTGTAACCTATTATCGGAAACTTCGGGAGCATAATGGCAGAATCTGCGAATGCCAGTTGGAGGTGGTGGTTCGGGAACCGTTTTCCCCCCTGCTGGTTAGGCTATCTTGATCTCTGGCTCCCTCTTGAGTCATTTGTCTTAATTATTGAATCACCGTTTGCTTAAAGCATCAGACAATCTTAGTAGCCTACATATAGTTGATTTTATTGAGAGTGCGCGCAAGAGGGGTTTTAACATTTCCAACAGCATTTCTTTCCTTTTTTGGGGGGTGGGTGAATATATGGATCATTTGTTGAGTGTTTTTGTCTATTGACCTGGAAGCCCATGATGCCATGATTTATGTACATTAACAGATTAGTCTTCATGTTCTCTACCTGTCACCATGTATAGCCTACTGTCTGACAGTCTATGATTTGATCCTGCAGCGTGGAGATCGGGGAGAGTGTCAGAGGAGAGGATGTCTACATTGTCCAGAGTGGTTGTGGTGAGATTAATGATAACTTAATGGAGCTCCTCATCATGATCAATGCCTGTAAGATTGCCTCTGCCTCACGAGTCACGGCTGTCATCCCCTGTTTCCCATATGCAAGACAAGACAAGAAGGACAAGGTGGGGGTGAGGGAAACTTAAATAGTTTGTTCTGTTCACAGCATCAACACACTTCACACTATCCATATAAATCAGTCTATTTGCTTTGATTTCATACATTTGACTGCTTCACAGAAATGCCATATTGGGCAAACCAATTTGGTTGATTAGAATATAACTGCCAAAGCTAATTCAGAAAGGAGATGGGTCTCCCTCTTAGTAAATTGTTTTAATTGCATTTTCTCAATGGACTTTCTGCATGCATTGTATGAGAATAGAGATTAGCATTTTTTTTCTAAACAGAGTCGGGCTCCCATCTCTGCAAAGCTGGTGGCCAACATGTTGTCAGTGTCAGGAGCCGATCACATAATCACCATGGACCTGCACGCCTCGCAGATACAGGTGAGCCTTCTGGCACATTATTTGGTTTGTTCTATCTATATTGCAGTCACTAGTGTGACAACTAAGAAGTACAAATGATTGATTAGGCTATGAGATAGTTAAGTACTATAAACGGTTGCCTGACAACGTCACAAATGATGCACGCGCATCGCAAGTGTAGAAGGCTGTGTTATGATTCTGAACGATCAGATGTCAAGCAACAATTACAAGAAGCTGCTATGTGGGGAATCCTAGGTGGCTGGTTTCAGATAAAACATTTTTTGTAGTGCTGAGAAATAAGAGCTTTTTGAGGTCGGTTTGGTTTTGGTTCGATTATTACAAAATAATCATGGTTTTCAGTTTCAATATTTGTTTTTGTATTTTACATGAAACGCATTATAAAATGATTAGAGCTTTTTAATGTAAAAGCCAGTCAAAAATGGTGAACATTCAATTGCCAAAACATTGAAAATATTCGCTTCTCTGTCAGGTCCATCAAGGAATATTTTTTTCCCCCCATTCCTAAAAGTCATCTCATCACTGCTCAGGCAGTAGCAGCCAGCCAGAAAACCATCTAACGTTATCTCTGTTCTCCCCATACTGTACTGTCTTTAGTCATCCTATTTAGCTAGGCCAGCCGGCCTAAGTATGCTGCAGAGCTGTCTGATAATCATTTTGCTAGTTCTTCAAAGTAAATGAGGCATACTTTCACGAACTCTCTATCCCTCTTGTCGTTTTGTCTACATTCCTCCCATGTGGGCTTGGGTGTATCTAACCTAACATAGCAGGCATCAGTGAACCAATCTGTCCGAGCCGGAAAAGAACTGGCGCAGTGGATTATGTTCATTGTAGTTAACTACCACGGTTCTGTGCTGAACTAGGTTGAATATTTATTAATGAAATCTACAACTCCCTTCAGCCCAGCGTCCCATATAGTTCTTGACTTCATTTCTCTCATGAATGATTTGATGTCTCCAGATAAATGTTGCATTGGGTTCACAAAACCCGCCCGAACTAAATGGGCTTCAAGTACGCTGAACAAAAATATAAATCTAACTTGCAACAATTTCAAAGATTTTACTTAGTTACAGTTGATATGAGGAAATCGGTCAATTGAAATGAATGCATTGGGCCCTAATCTAAGTATTTCACATGACTGAGAATACAGATATGGATCTGTTGGTCACCATATACTGTACCTTAAAAAAAATGTAGGGGTTTGGATCAGAAAAGCAGTCAGTATCTGGTGTGACCACCATATTTTCCTCATGCAGCGCACCACATCTCCTTCACTTAGAGTTGATCAGGCTGTTGATTGGCCAGTGGAATGTTGTCCGACTCCTCGTCAATGGCTGTGTGAAGTTGCTGGATATTGGCAAGAACTGAAACGCTGTCGTACACCTTGATCCAGAGCATCCCATACATGCTCAATGGGTGACATGTCTGAGTATGCAGGTCATGGAAGAACTGAGAAATTTTCAGCTTCCAGGAATTGTGTACAGATCCTTGTGGCATGGAGCCGTGCATCATGCTGAAACATGAGGTGATGGTGGTGGATGAATGGTACGACAATGGGCATCAGGATCTCGTGACAGTATCTCTGTGCATTCAAATTGCCATAAGGTCAAGACCCTGGTGAGGACTACAAGCACACAGATGAGCTTCCCTGAGAATGCTTCTGACAGTTTGTGCAGAAATGATTTTGTTGTGCAAATCCTCTGTTTAATCAGCTGTCTGGGTGGATGGTCTCCGTTGATCCGCAAGTGAAGAATTTTGATGTGGTCCTGGGCTGGCGTGGGTACACGTGGTCTGCGGTTGTGAAGCCAGTTGGACACACTGCCAAATTCTCAAACGACATTGGAGGTTGCTTATGGTAGAGAAATTGATAACATTTTCTGGCAACAGCTCTGGTGGATATTCCTGCAGTCAGTATGCCAATTGCACGCCCCCTCAACTTGAGACATCTGTGGCATTGTGTTGAGTGACACAACTGCACATTTTAGTGGCCTTTTATTGTCCCCAGCACACGGTGCACCTGTGTAATAATCGTGCTGTTTAATCAGCTTGATATGCTACACCTGTCAGGTGGATGGATTATCTTGGCAAAGGAGAAATGCTCACTAACAGGGATGTAAACAAATTTGGTAACAATTTAAAGAAAAATAAGCATTTGTATGGAACATTTCTGTGCTCTTTTATTTCAGCTCATGAAACATGGGATCAACACTTAACATGTTTTCTAATTTTTGTTCAGTGAAATTGAACCGACGTTAGTCAATTAGTTGTTTAATAACCGAAAAACCACTCAAATTAAGTTATTTCCGCCGCACCAGTATTTTGTTCATGATACCATATCTTATTTTGACTTGTGTCACGTCTATATGACAATTTTGCTAACTAACATCTGTTACGATCTATTTGAGACTTACTTTGTAAACTGTATAAGTGCTTATTTTGCTAATGTATTTGTTTTTAATAAACATTTAGATCAAAATATAGTTTACATGTTGTCAACCCCATCTGTATTGCCCCAAGGAGGTGCGTGCATCAGTTTGGTTTCTAAACAACATACTGTCAATAGTGAGCCACGTGAACGTTTCTCCAAAAATCTGTTGCAAGTAAGGCCGTTTGAAGACACTGACTAGTGATCCTTTATCTTACCACGGGTTTGCTCACTGTATGCCTCTGTAGGGGTTCTTTGATATCCCCGTGGACAATCTATACGCGGAGCCAGCTGTGCTGAAATGGATCAAAGAGAACATCAATGAGTGGAAGAATTGCACCGTTGTGTCTCCTGATGCTGGAGGAGCCAAAAGGTAGATTGGAGGAGGCCAATGGGCCTGTAGATGCTTCATCATTGCAATGGGTCAAAAGGACAGATTTGAGTTGTTAGAAATATTAGCATTGTTGAAAGGATTGTTATTGCTTAATTCATTAAGGGATTTGTCAAGTTCACCTCAGGAAAGTATTTTTGATACCATCCTTACAGTGCTTGGATTAATCATAGAATCATAAACCTGTGTCTTACTATATATTCCCTTCCTCCTATAGATGTGACTTTGTGGAATGGTTGACATCACCTGCAGTACCATAACCTCACCAATCTGTGGATTCCCTTTGCAGGGTCACCTCTATAGCAGACAGGCTGAATGTGGACTTCGCCCTAATCCACAAAGAGCGGAAGAAGGCTAACGAGGTGGACCGCATGGTCCTGGTGGGGGACGTGAAGGACCGAGTGGCCATCTTGGTTGATGACATGGCAGACACATGCGGCACCATCTGCCACGCTGCAGATAAGTGTGTTTAAGCTACATACATTTACAGAGACTGAATACTTAATCTTTTAAATGTACAACAAATACAGACCGGAGCTATTACATCCGTTTTTAAGGAAGTCTCTGAAAAGAAAATGTATGGATAGCAAAGTTTATTTTTAAAATGTATTTTTTACAAACAGAATGTGGAGATTCAACCAAATGTTTTGTTTCTGAATATCCAGGCTTGTGTCTGCTGGAGCCACAAAGGTCTATGCCATCTTGACCCATGGGATCTTTTCAGGCCCTGCTATCACTCGCATCAACAACGCCTGTTTTGAGGCTGTGGTTGTCACAAATACCATCCCTCAGGAGGATAAGATGAAACACTGTTCAAAAATACAGGTTAGAATCCCAAGCTCATCACAGGAGCTCAGCACCTGATGTTTCCTTGTAGTTGCAGAGTTTAGATCACTTGGGGAATTGAAACATAAACATTCCATTATTTTCAAAAATGATAAGTTGAGTTGTTTTGACAAATGTTTTTCTGTCCCAAATTACAGATCACATGACACCAGTACAAGCACACATACCAACCTCCCTCCACCCCATGAAAACCTTTCAAACTTTGTCCAAACAATGTTCAATGATTACCTAAGCAGCAGGCTGTCAACAATCTTAATTTCAATGGCTCAGCATGTTGCCTGGACTACTTACATTTCTGCTTGATTGATTCTTACTGTGTATTGCATTGTCTAACTCCTTACTGTTCTGAACATTTCCAAATCTGGGAGTTTAGTTACTGCAGTGTTTCCTCTGGAAGAATTTGTACTAGGGATTCTATAATATTTATGAACGACTTCAGCTCAGTTCTGGTGACTTTTAAAAAAAGGACTCCACCACACCCCGGTTGCCACTACTCAACAAAAAATCTGTCTCGGCAAAATTGGAAGTCACTCCCCCAAAATTATTTTGAGTTATGATGGCGTTTTACTCCAAGTTACCCTACAATTGACGCGTGTTACATTTAGCCCCACTCCCCTATGCACTAACAGCAAATTGTGGAGTGGTAACACGCTTAACCATGCCACTGCTAAAAACTCAGGGTTTAAAATGGTGCAGTTCATGCATATTTAGGAGATGAGAAATAAATAAAGTAGGAATCGAAAGCTAGGATCCCCCTGTTTTCCCCGCGTTAGGAAGAATTGTTGTGCGTTGACTGCTTGTCCGAATGCATGTTTCACTCCCTATGGCACCTGTAACTTGACTGGGCCTCGAGGAATATTTATCTTGGGTAGAACACACAAAAACATGCTGACAAAAAATGTATAAACTGTTCTAGTATGGGGTTGTCTGAATGTTCTATTCATTACTCATTTTGTTTGCAGAGGAAGTAAATGTGGACTGATCCTGGATCTTCAGTGTGCCTTGGCAAAACATTTTGTTCCATATTTTTTTGTGCAATGATTTTAACTGTAGCAGAAGCACTGACCTACTGGTGGTGTTATTTCGTTAACCAATTGCTTTCATTGTGGTTTGAAATTTTCATCTGTGGGGGAAATAAGTTTGGGTGATAATTTGATTTATAATTTTTTTCACTCATCCTTTCAGGTTATTGACATCTCCATGATTCTGGCTGAGGCTATTCGCCGGACACACAACGGCGAGTCAGTGTCGTATCTCTTCAGCCATGTTCCCTTGTAACATCCCATGAACAACCCCACCCTGCTTTCACTGGAAACCTGTACCAAAGGACGGGTGTCTGGAGCACCACCATCTCAGCCCATCCATTTATTCCCCATCTCAGGAAGGAAGGAAATACTGTGGGGTCAATTTAAAAAAAGCTCCTTGCCAATATTCTGTTACAGTGCACTGGCTATCAACTGGTTTGACCTTTTGACTTACCAAATGAAGATTTTAGTTAATTGGTGTATTAATATGCCAGGCTGTTTCATATTGGCATTGTCTGCCATGTTGTCTCACATAGGCTTTGTGTATTACAAGATTGAAAAGCTCTAGTTTACATTGCTGCTGACAGCCATTTTGAGAGAAATGTTCACGCCAATATGGCGTTATGTTTAATGAGCTTGTTATTTTATGTTACTGATCTGTTTTTTCCGCTACAAGGCGGTCTATCCACTTGCATTTCCTAGATAATTTTATAATTTTGAGATGCTTGTACTGATAGAACTCTGCATTTACACAGTTCAACAACAAAGCATTGTGTACTGTTTACATCTACGCTTTAGTTAGACTTTAGTTGTTTTTATGCCTTTATTTCAAGCTATATTCTAGGACGTGTTTGCAGTTCCAATTCCAAGTGTCCTTAGTTCTATGCCTTGGTGTGTTGATACTATGATTTTAATATTTAGTTGCATGATTTTTATGTAGTTGTAATCAAAGCATGACTTGCAGTGCACACATACAGGTAACTGCCAAAATAAAGGAAACCCCAACATAGTGTCTTAAATAGGGCGTTGGGGCACCACGAGCCACCAGAACAGCTTCAATGTGCCTTGGCGTAGATTCTACAAGTCTCTAGAACTCTATTGGAGGAATGTGACACCATTCTTCCACGAGAAATTCCATCATTTGGTGTTTTCTTGATGGTGGTGGAAAACACAATCTCCCATAAGTGTTGAATCGTGTTGAGACCCTTTAAACCCTCTATGCTCCTTTGAGACCCCTCTTTCAAAGTCACTGAGATATCTTTTAGACATGGTAGCCAAAATAATGGGAAACGGGGCATTTTTGTACATGACCTTAAGCATGATGGGATGTTTTAATTGCGTAATTAACTCAAACTCCATCTATGTGGCTGCAACTGCTTTCAATATACTTTGAATCCCTCATTCACTCAAGTGTTTCCTTTTATTTTGGTATTACCTCTACCTAATGAATGTGATTCAATATCATGCACATCTGCCATATTTATAAATCAAGCAATAATGCGTGTAGTGCATGGAGCCTAATGTAGCTGTCACATTATTTGAGCTTTACGAATCCAGGTGGTTTTGCGTAGCGGTATTGGGAAGTTTAAATTATATGACCTTTCACGCTAAAATTCGGGAAGCCTAAGGGCACTCGCCATTTGGGGTAGCATGCACCCTTTCAAAACTTCAGTTCAGTCTATTTCGAAAACAATGGCTTGTGTAGCCTGCCCATGTGTAAGGCCTGCTTACATCTTTTTCTTTCGAGTATTAAGTATTATCAGTCCGTCCTATAACGCTCAAACACGGCTGTAGCTGCTTCAAGACTCGGTAAAAGCAATCCACACCAAGACCATTATACCCCAGAATCGAATCTGATTTTACTGTTTAAGCCAATGTGTGTAAATGTGTCTGATTTTAGCTGAGATTATAGCTCTTTAAACCTACTCTGACACATTTTGATTGATTTGAGGATCCCTGTTGCCTTAAAGTGAAAATGTGCCAGATTTAATATTGTTTCCATAAGATCTCCACAACATCGAGACTAGAAATGAATGTATTGGGTTATGAATTTGGAACAATAAAATTATATCTGGAACTTTGTATAGATAAAAAAAAAAAAAGTGTTTATCTATGCAATTCAAATTAACGACCTGGGAGTGGGGAATTTGGCAGTCAGAGGGCTTAGTCTAAAGTCCCTGTTATGTTCATATGTATGCATTGTATTCCCTTGATGTATAATAAAGCAATTTCCTTTGGGATAGATGCATCACACAAAAACACTGCATGCCTACTACCAAATAATGAGTGAAGCAAGGTGTCCGCAGTAGTTCTGAAGCCTACCTGGCGCTGCTAACAGAATAAATATATCTCAATGGAACGCCGGGGGAGCTTCTTGGGCCGTTGGTTACCGTTATCAACAACAGCCAGCAAGCCGGGCAACAACATGATTGTGGTCCTTGTCTTGTGGGCGGTATGGAAAAATCCCTATCAAACATAAGCACATTTTTTTTGTACTAATGTAGCCATGTATCCAAGTGTCGGTATATAACGTGTAGCTATTTTTGTTGGAATACGAGCATTAGCTAGCTAGATATTAATTTAACCGGAACTTTATATCGCTAGCTAACTTTTTTTAAAACTTTGACGTTACTGTAGTTAGGTACTGTACTAGCTAAATGTGTGCTCTAGCTAGTATTTTCAGTCTTGTAGGCTATGTTGAGATGTAGATAAGCAAGCTATATGAGTAAATCAAGACGGTTAACCCCTCCTTATATCCTTGACTTGGTCATTTCAAAATGGCTTGACAAGTAGTCCCAGTGGACGGTTTTATTAGAGGTCAACACTATCGGATCTGCTACAGTACAGGCTGGCTGGCCAAGTAACGTTAGGGGTTTATTTTGGCCGAGGACAAGATTGATGAGTGACTGGTGTGTGATTTGACTTCTCCTGTGTGATTGCTAGCAAGTCATTAACGTTACTCATCACTTATGACTGCTGTTGTCACCAAGTCTGATCCTTTCTCAGAGGCAGCTTGTCGACTCTTTAATCCACATAAGACCCTGACACTGCTTTAAAGCCATCCAAGCTGTTGAGTCTCTCCTGCAAATCTGGGTCAGTACTGAGTGTAGTGGAGGTAACATTATTCAGTGGCTCTACATTTTGAGAGCTACTTTGGACATTGATAATATCGCATTGACTTGATGTCACTTTGAAAGAAATGTTTGATTTGTGTTCTGAGTTTAGTCTATAATTCAGCTGCTTTTTATTTTTCAGTGTGGTCAAGTAGTGTTGTTTTTCAGTCAGTGAAAAGTGAAGAACATTGGAGAGCAGTTTAGGCCGGATATCGGGATGGAGCAGGACATTGCTGCAGTGGAGCTGGTAGAAGTTCGAAAGTTACATGAATTAGTGCGGAGACTGGAAATTCAAAATGAATTTCTAACCGAGAGGCGAAGAAATATCAACACCAAAAACCAGTCTCTCTCTGGTGTGCTTATCAGCTGTCCCTCTTCGCTGGAAGAACATCTAAACTGCTGTGATTTGCCAGACCCTGAACCAGCAGAGGTCAACGGTGGGGATGGTATATCTCCACCTCTTGAAAGCCCCAGAGATACACTAGTGAGGCAGGATGGACACGTATATGATGGCTGTTATACACACTTGCCCCACAGTGACATGTTGGAGGAGACACACAGGCAAGGATGCATGGGGTCAGAGGAGCTGGTGGTCAGGGACACAGAGAAGAGAGCAGAGCAGTCTTCTCTGGAGCTAGTGGACCTCCTGTACCTAGAGGAGTGTTGTGAGGTGGAGAATGAAGTGAGCTGGTAGGTACCCGCACAATTTGTTGATTAAACTCTAAACTGTAGTGTCAAGAATTTGCAACTTCACTATTTTAGGCAACATTTTTGTCCATGCCTTTGCAAACCACCTTTTTTAATACCTCAGTTGCTTAATTATAATTCAGAGTATTTAAGCAGAATCTCTCATTCATTATTAGGTTATATGAGTCACCCAAGAAAGGGGCATCTACTGAGAGAAGTGATGAGTCCCCTATAAAGTGGTGCAGACAGGTCCTGGACAACCCCAGCCCTGAAACAGAGGTGGCATGTCACACACTAATTAATATCCTGGACCAAAGTAAGTACTGCACAGTATATTACAATCTCTCTCACACAAATGAACACAGACTAAAAGTGGCCATAATGCTTTATCATCTTGAACAGGTAACTCCTATTCATTTAATTTCCTTATTCTTTCCTTTAGAGACGAGATGGAGGAGTATCTTTAGCAGTCGCTCCCACAGACGTCCTGTAGCCTTCCCTGACACTGGCCATCTCTGCATGGGCTCACCTTCCCCTCGGTACCACAGATCAACTGACAGAAGTCAACAAACCAACAAACCTAACAGCTCAGGTAGGGTGCAATCTGGAGAAAACAATTCCCAATTCGTAAAACTGTTCTCTCCCATGGGTGCTTGTACATGCATTCGGAAAGTATTCAGACCCTTGACTTTTTCCACCAAAAATGTACGTTACAGCCTTATTCTAAAATAGATTCAATAGTTTTCCCCCCCTCATCAATCTACGCACAATACTCCATAATGACAAAGCAAAAACAGCTTTTTAGAATTTTTTTCAATATATACATAAGTATTCAGACCCTTTACTTGGGAATGTAGCTACAAGCTTGGCACACCTGTATTTGGGGAGTTTCTCCCATTCTTCTCTGCAGATCCTCTCAAGCTCAGTCAGGTTGGATGGGGAGCATCGCTGCACAGCTATTTTCAGGTCTCTCCAGAGATGTTCGATCGGGTTCAAGTCCGGGCTCTGGCTGGGCCACTCAAGGACATTCAGAGACTTGTCCCGAAGCCACTCCTGCGTTGTCTTGGCTGTGTGCTTAGGGTCATTGTCCTGTTGGAAGGTGAACCTTCACCCCAGTCTGAGGTCCTGAGCGCTCTGGAGCAAGTTTTCATCAAGGATATCTCTGTACTTTGCTCCGTTCATCTTTCCCTCGATCCTGACTAGTATTCTAGTCGCTGCTGCTGAAAAACGTCCCCACAGCATGATGCTGCCACCACCATGCTTCACCGTAGGGATGGTGCCAGGTTTCCTACAGACGTGACGCTTGGCATTCAGGCCAAATAGTTCAATCTTGGTTTCATCAGACCAGACAATCTTGTTTCTCATGGTCTGAGAGTCCTTTAGGTGCCTTTTGGCAAACTCCAAGCGGGCTGTCATGTACCTTTTACTGAGGAGTGGATTCTGTCTGGCCACTACCATAAAGGCCTGATTGGTAGAGTGCTGCAGAGATGATTGTCCTTCTGGAAGGTTCTCCTATCTCCACAGAGGAACTCTGGAGCTCTGTCAGAGTGACCAAGGCCCTTCTCCCCTGATCGCTCAGTTTGGCTGGGCGGCCAGCTCTGGGAAGAGTCTTGGTGGTTCCAAACTTCTTCCATTTAAGAATGATGGAGGCCACTGTGTTCTTGGGGACCTTCAATGTTTCAGAAATGTTTTGGTACCCTTCCCTAGATCTGCGCCTCGACATAATCCTGTCTCAGAGCTCTACGGACAATTCCTTTGACCTCATGGCTTGGTTTTTGCTCTGGCGTGAACTGTCCACTGTGGGACCTTATATAGACAGGTGTGTGGCTTTCCAAATCATGTCCAATCAATTGAATTTACCACAGGTGGACTCCAATCAAGTTGTATAAACATCTCAAGGATAATCAATGGAAACAGGATGCACCTGAGCTTAGTTTTGAGTCTCATAGCAAAGTGTCTGAATACTTATGTAAGTAAGTTATTTACATCTTTCATAACTTTGCTAAAATGTCTAAAAACCTGTTTTCGCTTTGATATTATAGGGTATTGTGTGTAGATTGATGAGGAAAATCAATCTTTCAAAATGCTCTGTAACTCCAACCAACTAAAGTTCCAGATTGTCCTGGTTGTATTCACTCAGTGTCTCTATTGCCTTGGTATTTCAGATGGCAATGAAGCTATTTTACCACCATCAATGGACAAGAATGAGCCGAGTTTCTCAGATGACTCCATCACCATGGGCTACAGGCTGCAGGACCTCACTGATGTCCAGATCATGGCTCGCATGCAGGAAGAGAGTGAGTGTGGAAAGTTTTGATTCATATACTGAACAAAAATATAACCGTAACATGCAAAAATTTAAACGATTTTACTGAGTTACAGTTCATATGAGGAAATCAGTCAATTGAAATAAATTCATTAGGCCCTAATATATGGATTTCACATGACTGGAAATAGAGATATGCATCTGTTGGTCACAGACAAAAAAAGGTAGGGGCGTGGATCAGAAAACCAGTCCGTATCTGGTGTGACCACCATTTTCTTCATGCAGCGCAACACATCTCCTTCACATAGAGTTGATCAGGGTGTTGATTGTGGCCTGTGGAATGTTGTCCCACTCCTCTTCAATTGCTGTGCAAAGTTGCTGGAGATTGGCAGGAACTGGAACATGCTGTCGTACATGTTGATCCAGAGCATCCCAAACATGCTCAATGGGTGACGTCTGGTGAGTATGCAGGCCATGGAAGAACTGGGACATTGTCATCTTCCGGGAATTGTGTACAGATTCTTGCGACATGGGGCTGTGCATTATCATGCTGAAACATGAGGTGATGGCAGTGGATGAATGGCACAACAATGGGCCTCAGGATCTCGCCACAGTATCTCTGTGCATTCAAATTTGCATCGATAAAATGCAATTTTGTTCGTTGTCGGTAGCTTATGCCTGCCCATACCATAACCCCACCGCCACCATGGGTCACTCTGTTCACAACAATGACATCAGTAAACTGCTCGCCCACACGACGCCATACACATGGTCTGCTGTTGTGAGGCTGGTTGGAAGTACTGCCAAATTCTCTAAAACAATGTTGGAGGCGGTTTATGGTAAAGAAATGAACACTAAATTATCTGGCAACAGCTCTGGTGGACATTTTTGCAGTCAGCATGCCAATTGCATGCTCCCTCAACTTGAGGCATCTGTGGCATTGTGTTGAGTGACTAAACTGCACATTTTAGAGTGGCCTTCTGTCCCCCGCACAAGGTGCACCTGTGTAGTGATCATGCTGTTTAATCAGCTTCTTGATATGCCACACCTTTCAGGTGGGTGGATTATCTTGGCAAAGGAGAAAACACATGTATGCATAATATTTGAGAGAAATAATATTTTTGTGCTTATGGAACATTTCTGTGAAATTTTATTTCAGCTCACTCTACATGTTGCGTTTATATTTTTGTTCAGTGTAAATACTATGCATATTTACTTTACTTGTGGACAGGGTGTTTGACAGTGTTTTGCTTGTCCCAAGGTTTACGACAGGACTATGCCTCCATCCCTGCTGCCGCCACACCGTTCAGGGGTCCTGGTGCATCCATGCTGTCACCTTCTAACTACAGCTACAATGATCTGGAGTTCGACAAGTATAGCCTGGAGGACACAGTCGCATACACACCGCCTCCCAGCCAGCTGCCCCACTACCGCCGTTCCCCATTGGGCCAGTCACCCAGAGCCATAGCCCAGCCTGGTTACGGCAGCCAGCTGCCAAGGCCTCCCAGTCAAGCGACCCCTCAATCTAAGCTGTTTAAGATTCAAGCGACCCCTCAATCTAAGCTGTTTAAGATTGCAAAGAGCAGAGGTAAAAAGAGCACCTATAACAGGCAACATGGAAAATCCCTTTTGACACACAAATATACACATTGACTTTGACATTTTTTTTTACATATCGACAGCACTCTTTAAAGTGGTGTGATGTCACATAGAACATTCTTTACTCCTATCAGTTTATTATGATCTGCTCTGTGTGTTTCACCCGATTGTATGTGAAATGAAGTTAACCCAGAATGTTGTGGTAGAGGGTCTGAGAAGCAGCATGTCCAACCAGGATTCACCTCCTCGCACCAGCCTCCGCTCCCTCCAGGCAGTCAGGAACAGCCGCAACCTGGAGGCCAACGGCCAGCTCCTCACAGACCACCCCACCTCCCGGCTCACCTACCCTGTAGCAGGTTCAACCAAGTCTCCATCAGGTGAGTTGGCATTTTAGTAGGGATAAGATGTGACTAAACCTTGCCCGCCACCATGTACAGTTGAAGTCCGAAGTTTACAAACACTTAGGTTGGAGTCATTAAAATGTGTTTTTCAACCACTCAACCACACATTTCTTGTTAACAAACTATAGTTTTGGCAAGTCGGTTAGGACATCTACTTTGTGCATGACACAAGTCATTTTTCCAACAATTGTCTACAGACAGATTATTTCACTTATAATTCACTGTATCACAATTTCAGTGGGTCAGAAGTTTCCATACACTAAGTTGACTGTGCCTTTAAACAGCTTGGAAAATTCCAGAAAATGATGGCATGGCTTTAGAAGCTTCTGATAGGCAAATTGACATAATTTGAGTCAATTGGAGGTGTACCTGTGGATGTATTTCAAGGCCTACCTTCAAACTCATTGCCTCTTTGCTTGACATCATGGGAAAATCAAAATAAATCAGCCAAGACCTCAGAAAAAAATTTGTAGACTTCCACAAGTCTGGTTCATACTTGGGAGCAATTTCCAAACGCCTGAAGGTACCACGTTCATCTGTACAAACAATAGTACGCAAGTATAAACACTATGGGACCAGGTAGCCGCCATACCGCTCAGGAAGGAGACGCTTTCTGTCTCCTAGAGATTAACATATTTTGGTGTGAAAAGTGCGAATCAATCCCAGAACAACAGCAAAGGACCTTGTGAAGATACTGGAGGAAACGTGTACAAAAGTATCTATATCCACAGTAAAACAAGTCCTATATCAACACAACCTGAAAGGCCGCTCAGCAAGGAAGAAGCCACTGCTCCAAAACCGCCATAAAAAGCCAGACTACGGTATGCAACTGCACATGGGGACAAAGATCGTACTTTTTAAAGAAATGTCCTCTGGTCTGATAAAACAAAAATAGAATTGTTTGGCCATAATGACCATCGTTATGTTTGGAGGAAAAAGGGGAGGCTTGCAAGCCGAAGAACACCATCCATAACGTGAAGCACGGGGGTAGCAGCATCATGTTGTGGGGGTGCTTTTCTGCAGGAGGGATTGGTGCACTTCACAAAATAGATGGCATCATGAGGTAGGACAATTATGTGGATATATCGAATGACTTGTGTCATGCACAAAGTAGATGTCCTAACCGACTTCCCAAAACTATAGTTTGTTAACATGAAATTTGTGGAGTGGTTGAAAAAACACGTTTTAATGACTCCAACCTAAGTGTATGTTAACTTCCGACTTCAACTGTATTTACTATATGGAGACGGAAACATAAACATTTTACCTTAATTATTAAATCCTTCCAATATACATTTAGAAAAACAATTTAGTTACAAATTTAACTTTTAATAAATTAGTTGACTTCACATGGGATGATTTCACTGAACAACAAAAGAAAGGGAATATTGAATGATCCTCAATGATCCATCGCATCTCCCAAAAACGTTTTCAACATACATCTGTAAAATGATAGTCTAGAAACTAAAGCTTTGGTTGTCTTCCTCTCATGTCTTCTCCCTGGACCTCCTCAATGTCCACCTCTTGAACATCAGACTCTGAGGCCTCATCTTCACTGTCACTTTACAACCTTGTTGAGGATGGCTCATTGTCAGGCTCAAAATGCCTCAAATTTGCCCAGATGACCACCAATTTTTCAACCTTTGTATTGGTCAGTCTGTTGCGTGCTTTGGTGTGTGTGTTAACAAGGACAAGTTGCCTTCTGAGGCGGCTGGTGTTGGTGGGATTTGGAGGATGATAGAGGCAACAGGGGAAAGAGCTTCAGATCCACAAAGTCCCTTCCACCAGGTGGCCGATGAGATGTAACATGTACGCTGCATCATGTATGGGCTTCGGGCAGAAGTCTTTAAGCTTTTTGATGTATTTCAGAATTGCAGTTTCCTCTGCTTGGAGTACCAGTGAAGTGGGCAGGGCTGTACAGATGTCTTCTCTTACATCTGCAAGCAGAGTCTGAACATCAGACAGGATGGCATTGTTTCCCTCAATCCGTGCAATTGCTACTGCTATAGGTTCCAGGAGTTTCAGGCTGCTTACCACTCTCTCCCAAAATACATCATCCAAGAGGATCCTCTTGATGGGGCTGTCCATATCAGTAGACTGTGACATGGCCATTTCTTGGAGAGACTCCTTTCCCTCCAGGAGACTGACAAACATGATGACAACACCACCCCAACGGGTGTTGCAGGGCAGCTTCAATGTGGTGCTCTTATTCTTCTCACTTTGCTTGGTGAGATAGATTGCTGATATAACTAGATTGCTGATAATACCTAACCATTTCCTTGGCTCTCTTGTAGAGTGTTTCCATTGTTTTCAGTGCCATGATGTCCTTGAGGAACAGATTCAATGCATGAGCAGCACAGCCAATGGGTGTGATGTGAGGGTAGGACTCCTCCACTTTAGACCAAGCAGCCTTCATGTTCACAGCATTGTCTGTCACCAGTGCAAATACCTTCTGTGGTCCAAGGTCATTGATGACTGCCTTCAGCTCATCTGCAATGTAGAGACCGGTGTGTCTGTAGTCCCTTGTGTCTGTGCTCTTGTAGAATACTGGTTGAGGGGTGGAGATGACCTTCTGGAAGGTTCTCCCATCTCCACAGAGGAATTGGTTTTACTCCTGGCTCAGAGTTTGTCTGAGCAGTGTCTAGCCTTTTACTGCAGTGGGCTTAATTGGGGTCACACAGAGTGATTCTTGGTAAGTCTTAAACAGATCTATTTTGAAACAAAAGTATACAACTCACACACATGGTTACGGTCTTAAAAAAAGAAGACACCTGTACCATGTCATTTATAGAGTGTAATTCAAATAAAAAATGTTTTGGTGACATACACGTGCAGATGTTATTGTGGGTGTAGCGAAATGCTTGTGTATTCAATGTGGAGTTTGCATCCCAATATTGCACTTTATATACATCACAGAAGACTGAAATATAACAAAACTGTTTGACATAGAAACACTGGATTTTCGTCGGTAAAAAAAAAAAAAAAACTTTTAACGATGAAATTATGAAAATTCCACCCATGAGGCCAGACAAGGCACTTTTGGTCATTGACTGCAGGATAGGGCTACCATCATCCTAAAACTAACTGACCTGGGAGTTTTTTTTGTCCTAAAACAGGTTTTAACAGGATTCCTAGGAACTCTTCTGCGATGCTTTGTGAATACTGGTTCAGATCTCAACCCAATTGAACACTTATAGAAGATTCTGGAGCTGCCTTTTTTAAAACTTTTTATTTTTTACTTGTCTTTATTTCAGACAGACATGTTTAGTCCATAACATTTCCAAACTTGTGATTGCCTCCTAGGTGAGTCTTCAGTCAGGCTTAGGAGTGGTGGCAGATCTTCATCTGTTTCTGCCAAAACCTTGAGCTCCAGTGACCCCCCTGCAACTGGAGCAGCACAGCAGTCCCTGAGAGAATCATTTCAGGCCTTGTCTATTAGAGGGCTGCCGAGAGCCCAGTCCCTCAGCCCCTCTGGTTTGAGGATCCCCTGTCCCAGTAAGGACTTTTCAGTTGGAGGGTACCTATCAACTCATGGTCGTGTCTATGCCTCCCCTGAGAGGTCCACTACCCTGGCTTGGGGCAGACGGGGGCAGCCTGCCAATACCCATAGGTAAAAAGGTATACTCAATGTTTCTCAGTAATTCCTCAGTAATCTGTAACATACTCTCACTCAAAATAACTCCACTTAATGTATTAAAGCACATTAAACAGTAGGTTTGGTTTCTGTGAATTTGAATTTAGTTATCGTTTTCTTCTGCCAATCATACAGTGCTGGTTTATTTTGTGTGGCTTCACAATCCCTTCCACTGGAATTGGACACCTTATCCATCCTTTCTCATCTTAAATGCAAGGTGCTGCTCAATGCTAAAATCCAAATGATCGCCAATGAAATTGATCTTAAATTGATTCAAATTTGGGAATTGACACACAAATTCACATACTTAGAACTGATACAGTATATCATCATTACATTAATTGTCACTGTAGATTATCTCACAGGGCTTGGTTGTAAACACCATCTAATTCTGCATACTAAAAGTTATACCACAACATGTTTCAGTTAAAACGATCATAATTTAACACTTTGAGGACAGTTACAGTATTGAGCCCTATTTAGTTTTTGTTGCATATTGATCAGTTGTGGTATACACTACTGTGCCACCTTTCAGTTGGTGCATCCAGACACATTCATTCAATGTTTCTATTCCTTACAATTATATTATTACGTATGTGAAGTTGTAAGAAACGGGCCAGCAGTTTTAGAATCAACTGTTGAAGACCGAGTGCAGTTTGTCTCCTACTTCCCCACCGCCCCCACCTTTCCGAGCTAACAGCGAGCTACGTGATTGGTCCAGGCCTGAAAAACAGCCTTCAGGATCTAGAATGTTGTACAGGCCTTGCATTCGCACCATGAGAAATATAACCAAATTTAATAATACGACTGCGGAAATACTGTTCAAACCGGAAAAGTGGAATTAAAACAAGACAGTAGTGACTTGATTTGGTAAGTATATATTACATTTAATGCGATATGACGATGGGGCCTTGTCACGAAGGCCTATGGGCCTCCACCCAAGCCGAAAAAACAACAACAATGACTGCTAGCTAGCCGTCGATAGCTATGCTAACTAACGACATAGCTAGCTCGCTCGGAAATATATTGTGACTTTTGTAAGACGACAGTCATTTGTGCCATCTTCCAGTGCACACGTTCGAAAGTATGGTAGGTTTACTGCGTTTATTTTACTAATGATATCGATTGCAATTGCTGGGAACGCTATTGCTAGCTAGTTAGCTCGCTAATTTAGCCCAACAATGGCCCAGACTGGGCAGAAAATATGCATTGCGGTCAGGATTTCGCAGAGCGTCATTCTTGCACGCTTGTTGTTGGAGTCTTGAAACAAGCGCATAGCTTGGATTTCATTAAATATTTAGCATAGATTCAATTTATGCTTATCATTCATTCATAGCAATTAATTTTGCTAAATTCGCCGTGGGCACTCAAGCGCCTTTGTTGTCGGGGTTCTGTGTCCACAATGTAAACAGAAGCCGCCATATTTAATGCGTCTGCGCGCGCTCTCTACGGTCAGTCAACTACTGCATTGGGCGAAAACAGTGCGTGTGAATCACTTGCCAGCTACTTTCCCGTATCTGTCACTGTAACCACAGACACAGATAGAACAAGGAGCAATATCTATGCTAGCGTGGTTCGGGGATTCTAACCAGCGACCTTTCGGTTACTGGCCTAAACGTTAGGTTACCTTCCGCCCCCAAACCATAATGTCTCCTGATACTAGGACATTATAAAGGCACATTCTTATAAGTAATAAAGTGGTATTGATTCAGTAGGGAATCTGAATCAGAGGTGTGGGGTGATGCCTTAATCGACATCCAGGTCTTCGACGCCCGGGGAAGTCGGTTAGAACGACAGATTTTTACCTGGTCAGCTCGGGGATTCGATCTAGCAACCTTTCGGTTACTGGCCCAACGCCCCAACCACTAGGCAACCTGCCGCCCCATTACTGTCACCCACAGTGCAAATTATGTTACATTGACAAATTAGTGCTGGAGGCATGTATTTGTTGGTGCCAGAAGTGTCCCATTACTTGTAACACCAGTCTACTCAATGTATCCAAACCAAGGAGTATCACCTGTGAGTGTGTGAATATAAACACATTGTAGCTTTTTGCTTCCCATTAGATTTATCATTGCATCATCAACCACGTTACTTGTTTTTTTATTTAACCTTTATTTAACTAGGCAAGTCAGTTAAGAACAAATTCTTATTTACAATGATGGCCTACCAAAAGGCAAAAGGCCTCCTGCGGGGACGGGCTGGGATAAAAAAATAAAAAATGACAAAACACACATCATGACAAGAGAGAGAACACTACATAAAGAGAGACCTAAACAACAACGTAATAACATAATATACTTCTGCATTTATCCAATAGTTTACCCTCTCTAATTTTTACATTTTAGTAATTTAGCAGACACTCTTATCCAGAGTGACTTGCAGAAGCAATTAGGCTAAGGTGCCATGCTCAAGGGCATATTGACTGATTTTTCTCCTAGTTGGCTCGGGGATTCTAACCAGCGACCTTTCGGTTACTGGCCTAAACTCTAGGTTACCTTCCGCCCCCAAACCATAATGTCTCCTGATACTAAGACATTATAAAGGCACATTCTTATAAGTAATAAAGGATTATAGCAGTCTTCTTTATTTCCATTACCACAATTATATTTCAGGATAGATATCAGCTTCAATGATTTTATGTGTTTTTCTTTTCTCTATTTCAGGTGTTTCTCCTCCCTAGCTGATTTTTAAAAAACATAACACTTCCCTGATGGTTTGAGAGCTCAGAATCAAATGTGAGTGGTGAAATACTGTCATTAGCAATGTGTTTTTAATCTTTCAGTGTTAACATTTTGTTCAAGTTTTAATGTCACATGAACGAGTACAGTGAAATGTCTTTCTTGCAAGCTCCAAACCCAACAATGCATTATTCAATGTTAATGTTTATTCAGCATTGAATCAGTATGTTGATACATTTGTAATGAGTTATGTATTGACAGAGGTCCTAATTGATCTGATAAAATTAGATCAACTTAATCATTTACATTACATTTACGTCATTTAGCAGACGCTGTTATCCAGAGCGACTTACAGTTAGTGCATTCATAGCTAGGTTGGACAACCACATATCACAGTCATAGTAAGTACATTTTTCCTCAATAAAGTAGCAACCAGCAAAGTCAGAGCTAGTAAGAAAAATAAAAGAATCCTCCTCATTTGTGTTTGTAGCAGACAGGATAAAAAGAGAATGGACCATGGTGGAGGGGTCTTGAACTTTCAGATGCAAGACTCAAAGATGCCACACACAATGATAATGCAGGATTTTGGTAAGTCCACTCCATCAATGCAGAGAACTAATAGTACATGGCCTTTAGTTTATTTGATTGTGTCTGTGTGTGCTCGAACTGATAAGAGTAACAGTTCCTCCTGACTTCCCCAGTGGCAGGAATGGCCCACATTGACAATGATCACATTGTGGTTTCTGTGCCAGAGGCGGTGCTGGTGTCAGATGTGGTGACTGACGAGGAGGGAATCATGTTTGAGCATGACCTGGGGTCAGAGGTTGTAGAGGGGCCAGACATCTGCTGCAGCGACGAGCCTGACGGCATAATCATGACTGAGTCGGTCCTGGGGGCCGAGGTGGCCATTGAGGACGTGCTGGATTCTGACCACCATCACCATGTGCTGACAACAAATCTCATAGAGGAATCTGATAGGGTTCCTGACCAGGTGTTTGAAATTGTCACTGAGGAGGTCATGGTCTCCAACTGCAACTCAGAGACGTATGTGGAGGAGCAGGAGGAGATTGAAGACTCTGCAGTCACCATCCAGGAGCCGGACAACGAGGCTGGAGAGAGCGTCTCCGAGGACTACCTGATGATCTCCTGTAAGACACGTCTTATTTTCTTGGTACTACTAGACTGCTCCAACACAAATTTTGACTCTAATAATAGGATGAATCTGATAGTGTATAATGATGAGTGTGCTATTGTTTGTGCAGTGGACGATGTTGGGGAGAAGTTGGACATGGAGGACACACCCCTGAAGATGGGTTCTGAGGTGATGGAGGATGGCTCCAAAGAGGGTGACTACGACTCTGAGTGCATCAAAGTCTACATCTTCAAGGCAGAGGCTGATGATGATGTTGACATAGGTAAGGACTCTTACAAGTTCCGATCAATTTGAAAGATACACCTCTGTTCAGTTTCCCTGAATTCAGACATTTACTGTGAGTGCAGGTGGCACAGAGATTGTAGCTGAGAGCGACTTCCACAACGGTCACGCAGTGCTGGAGACTGGGGGCATTGGCAAGCTGTCTCGAGAGAAGATGGTCTACATGGCAGTGAAAGACCCGTCCCAGGAGGATTCAGAGATCAGTGAGTCCCCTGAATTAGCAGCCTTTCCTCCAATCCCTTATACAGCACAACATATTAAACGATATGGCTGCCTTATTATTTTTGTCCCAATAGATGGTTGCAGTGTTAAATTAAGTGACTGAGTTTTCCTTGTCTGTGAGCAGACTGCACTGAGATGGCGGATGAGGTGTACATGGAGGTGATAGTGGGAGAGGAGGATGCCCCTGCCATCCAGGACTCACTGGATGACTCCAGCCACAATAAGAACTTCGGCACTGTTGCCTGGGCTGCAGCTTATGGTAAAGCCTACTCCTTTTCTCCATAGACACAAGTTCCTCAGAGACATACATTCAGTATGGCGTAAGATAATTCCACATTTAGCCTAACATTTAGATTTGTTCATGTCACGATTTTTAAGTGTGTTGAATTGGTGTATAATTTTCCTTAGGTAACAGTCTGGACTCCAGGCTGGAGAACAAGAACAACACAGGGACACATTACCTGAAGATCAGCGACAGCCTGAGTACAAGTAGAGCTCTCAAACAGAAGATCAAGAAAAAGAAAAAGGGAGAGACACGTCAGTGTCAGACAGGTATGGGGTTCTATGTTCATTAAAACACTTTCAAAAACCTTGCATCATTTTGCAAGATTATACTTTTCTTTTTTAGATGTAGGCCTAACAATTCCTGTTCTTTTTTTGCCTCCACACTTTTCCTCAGCTGTGATCATTGGTCCAGATGGCCAGCCTCTGACTGTGTACCCCTGCAACATCTGCGGGAAGAAGTTCAGATCGCGGGGCTTCCTGAAGATCCACATGAAGAACCACCCCGACCACATCTTCAAGAAGAAGTACCAGTGCACAGACTGCGATTTCACCACCAACAAGAAGGTAAACTTCCACAACCACCTGGAGGGCCACAAGCTCATAGTGAAGAGTGACCGGGTCTCAGAATTCACTGAGGTCACAAGGCGTTACTGTGTGGAGAGCCCACTCAGCTCCAATAAGCTCATCCTACGTGACCAGGAGCCCAAGCTGCACCACTGTAAGTACTGTGACTATGAGACAGCCGAGCAGGGCCTTCTCAACCGCCACTTGCTGGCTGTCCACAGCAAGAGCTTTGCCCATGTGTGTGTGGAGTGTGCTAAAGGTTTCCGCCACCCCTCTGAGCTCAAAAAGCACATGAGGACCCACACGGGTGAGAAGCCCTACCACTGCCAGCACTGTGAGTTCTGCTGTGCCGACCAGTCTAACCTGAAGACCCACATAAAGAGCAAGCATGGAGCGGAGCTGCCGTTCAAGTGTGGCCACTGTCCCCAGGCCTTCTCTGACGAGCGGGAGCTGCAGAAGCACATGGAGATATTCCAGGGCCACAAGACGCACCAGTGTCCGCACTGCGAGCACAAGAGCACCAACTCCAGCGACCTGAAGCGCCACATCATCTCCGTGCACACCAAGGACTTCCCTCACAAGTGTGACGTGTGTGAAAAGGGCTTCCACCGGCCCTCGGAGCTGAAAAAACACACAGAGACTCACAAAGGTGCCAGGCTGCACCAATGCCGCCACTGTGACTTTAAGACCCCAGACCCCTTCATACTCAGTCGCCACATCCTGTCCGTCCACACCAAAGACTTACCCTTCAAGTGCAAGCGCTGCCGACGGGGCTTCAGGCATCAGCTGGAACTGAAGAAGCACATGAAGACCCACAGTGGGCGGAAAGTGTACCAGTGCCAGTACTGTGAGTACAGCTCCTCGGACGCTTCAGGTTTCAAACGGCACGTCATATCCATCCACACCAAGGACTATCCCCACCGCTGTGACTACTGCACTAAAGGCTTCCGTAGGCCCTCTGAAAAGAGCCAGCACATTGCACGGCATCACAAGGATGTTTTAATGTAAAGTGCTTCTTCACACTCCCTTTCCCATATTCAGAACAATCTGATTCTCACTCACTATAGAGCAGGGAAATACAATTATTTCAATGTGATAAATAAAGGATGACAATTGTCACATTTTCTTCGAACTGCATTAGTAATTTATTAACTTGTCCTCACATCACCATTAGTACTCAAACCTGGGGTGCTATTCAAACAAACCTCAAGTCAGGTAAATCCTGAATCAGAACACTGCTTGAAAGCACACATTTTCTCAGTACCGTAGTATGCTTGTCTGGGTTGTTTGAATAGCACACCACTTGTCATATGCAGTATCAGTGGTAAGATAATGCTGTAATTTGATTTTAACTAATGGCGTGTTTATCTGTTGACTGTATTCTCACTGTTGACCTTGGGGTAACCATTATCTGACAAGTCATTGTATGATTTTTAGTAATGCTACTGCTAGCAAATTGTGAAAAACATGCATTTAAAGACCCAGTTCTAATTTCAAACAAACAGTCATCTGTATCAGTTTTCTCTGTATTCAAAGGCATGAAAAGGGGATGTGGACAACCCAGCTTTTTACTTGTATTTGTCCTTTATGCTTTGAAATAATCGCTTGTCAAACAATCAGGGGTTTTAATTTTTCCCATGAGGTAAAATCATGTTGCTCAAAGCCAATAAAATGTTTACTATCAGGAATGTCTCATGTATCAGATCCAAATCAGTGTTATCTATTCTCTGTCTGTCAACTGAAATATTAGGAGCTTCTTTAGTAAATAAAGACATCTCCTGATGAATTGTTCACCTCAACCTATTACTTTCATTCACTCTTTTTGCCATCATTCAGTAACAAAGAATGTACCAACAAGTGGATTTGTGTTAAGATGACAGTGTTTTGCATCTTACAATAAGGGCGACTACTGACACCAAGTTATCCCATGATTGACCTAGAGGTGGAATTAAGATTGTATTTTGTTTATTGATTTAAAATTATTAACATCTGATTTGTAGAAAATAAATGTTCTTTTTGAAAGTATCTTTAATTTATGTTGCTTGACTTACCATTGTATACAACGTTTTTGCTTTGTGACCAACCAATTGAGGTGTCTTGAGTCGCGACCCACCATAAGGGTTGAGCGGTGAAAAAAACATACATAGAACATCATCTTGGCAGCAGAGAGAAGATTGTGCAGTTTTGAAGCTAATTTCCGTCAATTCTACACATTTTGACGTGTTCTTATCCTCAAATATAAAATCAATGGGTGCCTGATTATCTAGCGTTTATTTTGCTGATTGTAAATTCTCAGATTATAGGGTATTATATGTCCATTATCTTTTCTACATACTTTCGATTTGGTTTTAGTCGTTTAAGTTTACACAAAGTGTTTTTCCATATATATTTTTTTGCAATGCACAAAAAACGTCACACCTGGACCCCTGCGACCGTCAAAGTCCTAGATCACGTGACATCATTCATTCCTTTGTAAGACAAATAGTAATGTTGTCTTCTTGTAGGCACCAACTCCACCATGGTTCGTTGGACAAAGCCTATGTGGAAATTGTGTTTTTGGATAAACAAAACGTATAAGATCTCCTAAGCTGTGTAAACCTCAGACCTTATTTTCTGCGTTTATAACAAAATCCTATTATTTCCTCATTAATTTTCCACATAGGAACGAACCAGAGGTAATTCATTTACAGGTTTTAGGTGCCTCATGGAGACCTATCATGCGTAGTGTGAGCTACTCCAGGAAGTGACGTTGCATGCGAGCTCAGTGCTGCACGCTCTCATTGAGTAACTCAAGTTGAAGGCCGACCGGGGTACAGCAGGCTGCCATTAGCAACTAAATTATCCTTATAACTTCTGTGTGCGATTTAAAAACAATCTGTTAAAATTCACTATAATGGGGGGATCCTGTTTTCTGCTAAGAATGCCTGCAGTACTGCGGTTAGCCTTGAACTTCCGTGGCTTCAATGAGAGGGGGCAGTCGTTCTCCCCTAGTACTGACCCACGGTTTGGGAACCACTGGCAGATAACCCTCATGACCAAAAAATGGTAACAAATCAGACTAGCCTATTACATAGCAGGGTTGGGGTCAATTCAACAAATTAAATTCAAATTAAATTCCCTCTCCCTGTAAATTCCATTTAATTCAATTCAAATTCCCGGTCAGTCTTTGAATTTAGAGATAATTAAATTCCAATGTTCGATACTGTATATTCCAATTCAAATTTTATTCCTTCAGGCTGATTATGTCACTATTCATACAGTGTAGCTATACTGTAAATAAAGAAATATAAGTTGAAATGATTTAAAACAAATCCCGCAGTCCAATTTTGATACTAACTCGGAAATGTACAATATTGAATTCCAATTAAATGAAATTCCAAAGACTACATTTTTTTTATTTTTTTATTTTTTACAATTCAACACAGTCTAATTCCAATTCCAAAACTTGAAGATTGTTGAAATTTGAATTGAATTTAACTTAAATTCTCCACTTCATGAGTGAATTCAAGAATTGAATTTGAATTTCAAATGAAATTGGAATTGATTACTCAATCTGTAGTGTGGAGATCCGAGTTAAAGCGATCGGAAATCAAAAACATCGGAACATTGCCTTTACATTTCAATCGCGCTTTAGTGTTGATCCACGCTACGGATTGAATCTAGGAATAATAGCCTTTATTAGTTACAAAATTGTCAAACAATAAATCTTAAAACTGCAAAAATATGAGCAAATTTCATAATCAGTCAATGGGGATTACTCATAAAACTTAGCAGCCAGCCACAATACATTTTTTAGTACGTTAAATTAAAGTTGACAAAGTCCTTGAATGTTTACATTTTCCACTCACTTTAAATTATATACGAGTTGAACTTTTTTGAATTGTGATAGTGAAATTGGTGGCGTTCTAATTCAGGCCATGGTCACTCCTGTTTGTCCTCAGTAGTGTCTCCCTATCTGGGCTCTGGGAAACTGGGAACTGAGGTTGTACTCCGGTGCTGAATAGAGGGGAGCAGGTGAACTGGGCGCAGGATACCCAGACATGCCTTCTCTCTGGAAGATAGAAACAGATCTCATGTCAAAACACAGTGCAAAATTCTGCTTTTCTATTTCAGCCTGGTCACCTAGGGTCTAACTAATATTTGACCTTTAGGCTAAGATCAAAACCAAATGTTTTAGCCACAGTTTCACCCTGCAGTTTACTTGTCCAGTTGATCAGTTGAATTCATCCTACTGTTCAGTAGGGGGAATCAATGACTCACCATCATGCCGTTGTGTCCTGGTGGGGGCTGTGTTGGTCTCATGTGCTGGTCGTCATAACAGTCTGGAGGTGGCGCTCTGTCTTCATACGGGTTCCTTGGCGATGGAGACTTGGGATAGAGGTTACCCAGGGGCTGCGTCATACCTGTAGCATAGCTGAATCCAGAAAACTAGTGAACTTTCCGAAGCAGACAAACCATATAAAAACAATCATAATAATGTAGTTCAAAGGGCACCCAATCGTAACTTGTCATGGAACAAAGAACTATATCAGATTGAAAACACACAAATCAAAAGACAGAGAGAGGCTTCTTTGTATGGCTGGCTTTCAGGGTTGGATAAAGATGATCTATCTAAATTGGGTCGCATACTCGTGGACTTTTCCCTTTCTTCAATGACAAAAGAGAAATTACCATGATGGATATGGATATACGCTGTATCGGCAGGATAGAACAGCGGCATCAGGTAAGACAAGGGGCGGCGGACTATGTATTTTTGTAAACGACAGCTGGTGCACGATATCTAAGGAAGTCTCGAGGTTTTGCTCGCCTGTGGTAGAGTATCTCATGATAAGCTGTAGACCACACTATCTACTTAGAGAGTCGTCATCTGTATTTTTTGTAGCTGTCTACATACCACCACAGACTGATGCTGGCACTAAGACCGCACTGGAATGAGCTGTATTCCGCCATAAGCAAACAGGAAAACGTTCACCCAGAGGTGGCACTCCTAGTAGCAGGGGAATTTAATGCAGGGAACCTCAAATCAGTCTTTACCAAATTTCTATCAGCATGTTAAATGTGCAACCAGAGGGAAAAAAACTCTGGAGCACCATTACTCCACACACAGAGATGCATACAAAGCTCTCCCTCGCCCTCCATTTGGCAAATCTGACCATAATTCTATCCTCCTGATTTCTGCTTACAAGCAAAAATTAAAGCAGGAAGCACCAGTGACTCGATAAATTAAAAAAATGGTCAGATGAAGCAGATGCTAAGCTACATGCCTGTTTTGCTAGCACAGAATAGGAATATGTTCCGGAATTCCTCCGATGGCATTGAGGAGTACACCACATCAGTCACTGGCTTCATCAATAAGTGCATCGATGACGTCATCCCCACAGTGACCGTAAGTACATACCCCAACCAGAAGCCATGGATTACAGGCAACATCCACACTGCACTAAAGGCTAGAGCTGCCACTTTCAAGGAGCGGGACTCTAACCCAGAAGCTTCTAAGAAATCCTGCTATGCCCTCCGATGAACCATCAAACAGGCAAAGCGTCAATACAAGACTAAGATCGAATCCTACTACACCGGCTGTGATGCTTGTCGGATGTGGCAAGGCTTGCAAACCATTACAGACTACAAAGGGAAGCACAGCCGAGAGCTGTCCAGTGACAAGAGCCTACCAGACGAGCTAAACTACTTCTATGCTCGCTTCGAGGCTAATAACACTGAAACATGCATGAGAGCACCAGCTGTTCCAGGAGACTGTGATCACGCTCTCCGCAGCCGATGTAAGACCTTTCAACAGGTCAACATTCACAAGGCCGCAGGGCCAGATGTATTACTAGGACGTGTACTGCGAGCATGCGCTGACCAACTGGCAAGTGTCTTCACCGACATTTTCAACCTCTCCCTGTCTGAGTCTGTAATACCAACATGTCTTAAGCAGACCACCATAGTCCCTGTGCCCAGGAACACTAAGGTAACCTGCCTAAACGACTACCGACCCGTAGCACTCACATCTGTAGCCATGAGGTGCTTTGAAAGGCTGATCATGGCTCACAACACCATTATCTCAGAAACTCTAGACCCACTCCAATTTGCATACCGCCATAACAGATCCACAAATTACGCAATCTCTATTGCACTCCACACTGCCCTTTCCCACCTGGACAAAAGGAACACCTACGTGAGAATGCTATTCATGGACTCTAGCTCAGCGTTCAACACCATAGTGGCCTCAAAAGCGCATACATTTAAAAAAATATATATTTCACCTTTATTTAACCAGGTAGGCCAGTTGAGAACAAGTTCTCATTTACAACTGCGACCTGGTTAAAATAAAGCAAAGCAGTGCAACAAAAACAACACAGAGTTACACATGGGAAAAACAAACGTACAGTCAATAACACAATAGAAAAATCTGTATACAGTGTGTGCAAATTAAGTAAGGAGGTAAGGCAATAATTAGGCCAATAGAGGCGAAGTAATTACAATTTAGCAATTTACACTGCAGTGATATATGTGCAGATGTGCAAGTAGAAATACTGGTGTGCAAAAGAGCAGAAAAACAAAAACAAATATGGGGATGAGGTAGGTAGATGGTTGGATGGGCTATTTACAGATGGGCTGTGTACAGCTGCAGCAATCGGTAAGCTGCTCTGACAGCTGACGCTTAAAGTTAGTGAGGGAGATATAAGTCTTCAACTTCAGTGATTTTTGCAATTCGTTCTAGTCATTGGCAGCAGAGAACTGGAAGGAAAGGCTGCCAAAGGAGGTGTTGGCTTTGGGGATGACCAGTGAAATATACCTGCTGGAGCTAGTGCTACGGGTGGGAGTTGCTATGGTGACCAGTGAACTGAGATAAGGCGGAGCTTTACCTAGCAAAGACTTATAGATGACCTGGAGCCAGAGGGATTGGCGACGAATACGCAGTGAGAACCAGCCAATGAGAGCATACAGGTCGCAGTGGTGGGTAGTATATGGGGCTTTGGTGACAAAACAGATGGCACCGTGATAGACTGGATCCAATTTGCTGAATAGAGTGTTGGAGGCTATTTTGTAAATGACATCGCCGAAGTCAAGGATCGGTAGGATAGTCAGTTTTACGAGGGAATGTTTGGCAGCATGAGTGAAGGAGGCTTTGTTGCGAAATAGGAAGCCAATTCTAGATTTAACTTTGGATTGATGCTTATTAATGTGAGTCTGGAAGGAGAGTTTACAGTCTAGCCAGACACCTAGGTATTTATAGTTATTCTAAGTCAGAACCGTCCAGAGTAGTGATGCTAATCGGATCAAAGAATCACCCGCAGCAAGAGGGACATCATTGATATAAATAGATAAAAGAGTCGGCCCGAGAATTGAACCCTGTGGCATCCCCATAGAGACTGGCAGAGGTCCGGACAACAGGCCCTCTGATTTGACACACTGAACTCTATCTGAGAAGTAGTTAGTGAACCAGGCGGGGCATTCATTAGAGAAACCAAGGCTGCTGAGTCTGCCGATAAGAATACGATGATTGACAGAGTCGAAAGCCTTGGCCAGGTCGATGAAGACGGCTGCACAGTACTGTTTTTTTATTGATGGCGGTTATGATATCGTTTAGGACTTTGAGCGTGGCTGAGGTGCACCCGTGACCAGCTCGAAAACCAGATTACATAGCAGAGAAGGTACGGTGGGATTCGAAATGGTCGGTGATCTGTTTGTTCACTTGGCTTTTGAAGTCTTTAGAAAGGCAGGGCAGGATGGATATAGGTCTGTAACAGTTTGGGTCAAGAGTGTCTCCCCCTTTGAAGAGGGGGATGACCGCGGGTGCTTTCCAATCTTTAGGAATCTCAAACGATACGAAAGAGAGGTTGAACAGACTAGTAATAGGGGTTGCAACAATGGTGGCGGATAATTTTAGGAAGAGAGGGTCCAGATTGTCTAGCCCAGCTGATTTGTAGGGATCCAGATTTTGCAGCTATTTCAGAACATCAGCTGTCTGGATTTGGGTGAGGGAGAAGCGGGGCGGGGGGCTTGGGCCAGTTGCTGCGGGGGGTGCAGAGCTGTTGGCCGAGGGTTGGGGTAGCCAGGTGGAAAGCATGGCCAACTTATTGAAATTCTCGATTATCATGGATTAATCAGTAGTGACAGTGTTTCCTAGTCTCAATGCAGTGGGCAGCTGGGAGGAGGTACTCTTATTCTCCATGGACTTTACAGTATTCCAAAACTTTTTGGAATTAGTGCTGCAGGATGCAAATATCTGTTTGAAAAAGCTAGCCTTTGCTTTCCTAACTGACTGTATGTATTGATTCCTGACTTCCCTGAAAAGTTGCATATCGAAGCTACTGCGGTAGCCACAAGGTGTTTTTGTGCTGGTCAAGGGCAGTCAAGTCTGGAGTGAACCAAGGGCTATATCTGTTCTTAGTTCTACATTTTTTGAAAGGGGCATTCTTATTTATGATGGTGAGGAAAGCACTTTTAAAGTACAACCAGGCATCCTCTACGGACGGGATGAGGTCAATATCCTTCCAGGATACCCGGACCAGGTCGATTAGAAAGTGCTGCTCGCAGAAGTGTTTTAGGGAGCGCTTGACAGTGATGAGGGCTGGTCGTTTGACCGCGAACCCATAACAGACGCAGGCAATGAGGCAGTGATCGCTGAGATCCTGGTTGAAAACAGCAGAGGTGTATTTAGAGGGCAGGTTGGTCAGGATGATATCTATGAGGGTGCCCATGTTTACGGATTTGGGGTTGTACCTGGTAGGTTCCTTGATATGATATTTGTGGGAGATTGAGGGCATCTAGCTTAGATTGTAGGACGGCCGGGGTGTTAAGCATATCCCAACTTAGGTCACCTAGCTGTGTGGCGGATTAATCAGAATTAGGTGGGTAACATAGATAAATAAGATGTTTTATTTACTAATATGCTTATGTGAGATACTTGTCATTGGAATGTATCCCATTGGACTATACTATTGGCAGTTGCACTTTACCCTTCTCAGCTAGTGCTCAGTCACTTGGGGCCCAGAGAGGGGAGAGGTCAGGCTTGTCTTTTACATGTCTCTGGTGCTATGGGGAATATCAGAAAGGGAAGAGTACAGAATGGACATTGTCTTCATATGTGAATGTATCTGTTAAACCATGTGAAGGGATGGCGTGATTAAGGGGGAACCAATTATCTCTTGGCTCCACATTGTCTGTGCGCAAGTCACTCCCCTCAGTAAGCTTGTCCAGGAGTGGGGAGAAGAGGGGGTTTACTTGAGATGGGAGTATATAGAGTTGACAATTGAGTTATGCCTTGGATGAGGTAATGTTTTGGTACTATGAAGTACCAGGAACGAGATTAGAACCTCGTTTTAGAGACCAAACTGAGCGATAATTTATAGCGAATGCAATCTGGCTAAGGGATACTCCTTTCTCAAGTAAAAGGCCCTTTGTGAAGAGTTCCTAAGATCTGTGGTTCGTCATGTAAGTTGAGAGGGGTGTATCTTTGCTATAAAAGATCTCAGTTGCCATTATGTTGGGACTCTCAACAATTCATTATAGATAGTGAATTGTTGAAAGTCACAGGGCTATGGTAAAACTCATATTATTAAAGATGAAGTTTAAGTATAACTCTGACTGGTGTGTGGTATGTAACTCTCCTCATTTGGTAATACAGGAAATTGCCCCGACACAGTACGAACTCTGACAATAGATGGGGGGCAATCAATTTGCATATGGTGTCCAGGGCACAGCTGGGAGCTGAGGGGGGTCTATAACAAGCGGCAACAGTGAGGGACTTATTTCTGGAGAGATGGATCTTTAAAAGTAGAAGCTCGAACTGTTTGGGAATAGACCTGGATAGTATGACAGAACCCTACAGGCTACCTCTACAGTAGATTGCAACTCCGCCCCCTTTAGCAGTTCTGTCTTGACGGAAATTGTTGTAATTGGGGATGGAAATGTCAGAATGTTTGGTGGCCTTCCTAAGCCAAGATTCAGACTCGGCTAGGACATCAGGGTTGGCTAAAGTGTGCCAAAGCAGTGAATAAAGCAAACTTAGGGAGGAGGCTTCTGATGTAAACATGCATGAACCCAAGGCTTTTACGGTTGCAGAAGTCAACAAATGAGAGCGCCTGGGTTAACCTCTACATCACCAGAGGAACAGAGAAGGAGTAGGATGAGGGTACGGCTAAAGGCTATAAGTACTGGCCGTCTAGTGCTTTGGGAACAGAGAATAAAAGGAGCAGATTTCATGGCGTGGTAGAATAGATTCAGGGCATAGTGCACAGACAAGGGTGTGGTAGGGTGCGAGTACAGTGGGGGTAAACCTAGGCATTGAGTGACGATGAGAGAGGTTTCATCTCTGGAGGCGCCAGTTAAGCTAGGTGCGGTCTCCGCCTGTGTGGGGGTTCGGACAAGGGGGCTATCTGAGGCATGTTGAGCAGGACTAGGGGCTCCGCAGTAAAATAAAACAATAAGAGCTGCCCTAAACAACAGTATACAAGGCATATTGACATTAGAGAAAGGCAGGTGTTGATTGGGAGAGCTAAGACAACAGGGCTGATATCGGGCTGTGCAGACCGGCAGGTATTATCCGGGCTATCTGGGCTAAAGCGGCTGGAGTCTGAGCAAAAAGTAAAGACCACTAGCAGTGGCTAACAATGACTAAAAGGCTAGTAGCTAATTAGCTGGCTAGCTGCTGATGGAGGTTCCAGTTATAAGGTCTTAAAAATAAAAAATAATAGCAGATCCGTACCACATTGGGTGAGGTGGGTTGCAGGAAGGTGTATTTCATTTGAAAAAGTAAAAAAGAGATTGAGATAATGAAATGTATACAAAACCCCCCGAAAAATACAAGATTTACATGGGATGAAAACAAGCACGTCTTACTGCTCCACCATCAATAAGCTAAGGACCCTGGGACTAAACACCTCTCTATGCAACAGGATCCTGGACTTCCTGACGGGCCACCCCAGGTGGTAAGGGTAGGTAACAACACATCCGCAACGCTGATCCTCAACACGGGGGCCCCTCTGGGGTGCGTGCTCAGTCCCCTCCTGTATTCCCTGTTCACTCATGACTGCACGGCCAGGCACAACTCCAACACCATCATTAAGTTTGCCGATGGCACAACAGTGGTAGGCCTGATCCCCGACAACGACAAGACAGCCTATAGGGAGGAGGTCAGAGACCTGGTCGTGTGGTGACAGGACAACAACCTCTCCCTCAACGTGATCAAGACAAAGGAGATGATTGTGGACTACAGGAAAAAGAGGACCGAGCACGCCCCCATTCTCATCGACGGGGCTATACTGGAACAGGTTGAGAGTTTCAAGTTCTTTGGTGTCCACATCACCAACAAACTAACATGGTCCAAGCACACCAAGACAGTCGTGAAGAGGGGACGACAAAACCTATTCCCCTCAGGAGACTGAAAAGATTTGGCATGGGTTCTCAGATCCTCAAAAGGTTCTACAGGGGGGGATCACGTGACCCTTGAACGAGATGGCCGCATGAACTAGGAGCTCCGCACAAGTAGTTTCCAATTCCTAATCTTACCTCCACTTCAAGCTTAAACTCATTTAGCTTTAGTCAAAAAGTCATGGCGGCTTCAAAAGGCAACACTACAGGTGACATTTTTACCCGGACTCGAGTACTAGCGACGGAAAAAGCCTCCAAGAAGCAGCTAGCTTCAGAAAAAGCTAGCGCCATTAGCCAGGAGAAAGAGGACCCGTTCCCCCCCGAGGCCCAACGAATGCCAACCTCGCACTCTGTCGAAGACATCTTTTCTGAGCTGAGATCCCAACGTACAGAACTCAACACTAAACTAGATGCCATTAACGCTCAGCTCAGTGCGATAGGGGGCAAGGTGACAATCCTGGAAAATGCTTTGCCTGACATAAACAACAAGATAACCATAAACGCGGGGCGCCTGGACGAGGCAGAGGGGCGAATCCTATCCACGGAAAACTTATTGACAGACGCCATGGAAACAATAGCATATGCTAAAAAAAAAATAGAGCAGCTGGAAGAGAAAACAGAGGACCTGGAAAACAGGGGGCGAAGGAATAATTGTGTTCTATTAAATCTGGGCGAAAAAGAAGAGGGAAACATGCCACTGATCCGCTACCTGCAAGACAAACTTCCCGAGTGGCTCCACCTGTCCACCGACAGGCCCATAGAACTCGAGAGAGCTCACCGAGCACTGAGGCCCCCACCAGCAGCCAGACAACCACCGCGCCCAATCACCATACGTTTCCTGAGATTCACCGACAAGGAACGAGTCCTACAGGCGGCGAAAACCAACACCATTACAGTGGGAAACGCCAAACTCACCTTACTCCAGGACCTGTCAGCTGGAATACGCCGAAAGCGCCGAGAGTTTGACGAGGTGAAGAAATGCTCCATTGACCGAGGCATCTTTAGGGGATTCAAATACCCAAACGAGCTCAGGATTCTTCACCAAGGAGCCCTGCGACACTTCAAAACTCCCGAAGAGGCAAAACGTTTTTTGAAAGACAACCCCGGTCAATGAGAAATGGACCATTGACTAAATGCGATTACTGTTATTACTAAAGGAGGTAAGACAACATATAGCCGATATCCAAAGACCCACCGCCCTGCTAAATTTCATTATAGCCGTCCAATCTATATTTATGTTCCTTTAGCTGAGAGGGATAGACCCCATATTATAACCTAGGCCTACTGTATGTAGGCTGGGCTATTGATTTTATTTTCTCCCTTTTTTAATGTGGTCTGGACGGGGGCTACGTTGTCATTTACTCAATGCGGGCGGAGAGGATGAGGCATTTCTTTGGTGGGGAGGGGGAGACGTTGTGCGTTGCTAACTGTTCCCGGTCTTTTTTTGTTGTTGTTGGAACACAGAATTGTGACTGAGCGGGGAGGTAATAGATCCAACGGGATATGTCGAGTTGTTTGGGAACTCGGCTGGGGTGTTCAGAGATTGTTATTTTATGTAAACCATTTATTTTCCTTTTATGTGAACGCAGCTGTAACTACTATCCACCTTTACCCAGAGATGACTTGCACTAAAGTTCGATTACTGTTCGATGACGATGACTAGTACCTTAAATCTATTGACATGGAACTGCCACGGTCTAGGCCATGCAATAAAACGGAAAAAGATACTATGTGCTCTAAAAAAGGAAAAAGCAGACATCGCGCTATTGCAAGAGACACACCTCTGTGATGCTGAACATGCCAAACTCCGCAGAGCTTGGGTGGGACAGGTGTATTTCTCATCTTTCAAATCCAACAGTAGAGGTACAGCAATACTTATCCATAAGAATGTTCCATTCATAATTGACAAAAACATATCTGATCCGGAGGGGAGATTTATTTTGATAACTGGGTCACTGTATGGGCAACCAATTACTATCTTAAACATATACGCCCCTAACACAGATACTCCTGCTTTTATGTCGAAAATGATAACTCTGTTCAATGAGCATTGTGTTTCCTTTGGAGTGTTGGCCGGAGATTTTAATTGTACCCTGAACCCAACCCTAGACAAATCATCTCAAGTCCCCACCACAAATCCTAGATCTGCAAAGATGTTGAACTCTCTTACTAAAGAGACGGGACTGATAGATATCTGGAGAGAGACTAATAGCTCAGCTATGGACTATACATACTACTCTAATGTCCATAACACCTACTCCCGTATAGATTACATTTTTATCCCAAAGAGTTTCATAAATTCAGCCACGTGTACAATCGGACCCATAGCGCTTTCGGATCACGCCTTTGTCCACCTCCGCTTTGACCTCTGCAAAAACATCCCGAGATCAAAGAGCTGGAAATTCAACACCTCCATGCTATCAAACGAAGCATTCCATACATTGGTAACTACATGGATAGACAACTACACACAAGACAACAAAGATTCTCCTGTTTCTCCGGCCACAATGTGGGACGCTGCTAAAGCCACACTAAGAGGTCATCTAATTGCATATGCTTCCTCTAAGAAAAAAGCAATGGAAGCACACAGGCTAGATCTGGAGAGGGAGCTGGAACGCTGTGAAAAAGTACATAAACAATCCCCAGACAGCACCTCCTGGAGTCAACTTAAAGCAGCCAAAGCCAAACTGAATTTGGACTATACTCGGGAGATTAAAAAAAAAGTTTTCTTTACTAAACAGAAATACCATGAGTATAGCAATAGGCCTAGTAGATTGCTTGCTTATCAATTAAAAAAAGAGCAGTCAGAGCGTACAATTATGGCTATCCGAACAGCAGAGGATGAGGTCACATATGATCCAAAAAAGATCAATTTAACTTTTCATGAGTTTTACTGCAAACTATATACCTCTGAGAGAAAACACACGGAGGCAGAACTCCACTCCTTCCTAGAGGGAATCTCGCTACCTAAACTATCAGAGACCGACCAAGAAGATCTCAACTCCCCCTTCACCCCTGAGGAGATCCTGGAGGCAATTACCTCCATGCCACCTAACAAGTCCCCAGGCCCAGATGGATTCCCCAGAGAATTCTACAAAGCTTTTTGGCCCCAGCTTAGCCCTATTTTCATGCCAATGCTGGAGGATTTTTGCAAAAACGGAGTTCTCCCAGACTCAATGCACACAGCTCGCATTACAGTGTTGCTCAAAAAAGACAAGGACCCCCTATCCTGCTCCTCCTTCCGGCCCATAAGCTTGTTGGATTTCGACTACAAAATAATTACCAAATTGCTCGCCAAAAGACTAAACACTCTTCTTCCCAAAATAATAAAAGCGGACCAGACGGGATTTATTAGAGACAGATACTCTTCTGATAACATTCGCCGTCTTTTTGATATTATTGATCAAGTAAACGCACAGAAGACCCCTGTCCTGCTGGCTTCACTGGATGCTGAGAAGGCGTTCGACAGGATGGAGTGGAGCTTTCTGTTCTCAGTCTTAGAGAAGTTCAACATGGGCCCAAACTTTATTAAATGGATCAAATCACTATACTCTCATCCAAATGCCATGGTGACTACTAACGGACTGAACTCTGACAGATTCCCTTTGGGACGGGGCACAAGACAAGGGTGCTCGCTGTCCCCCCTGCTCTACTTGTTGGGGGCGGAGCCTCTGGCAGAGTTGATAAGGAGCAATCCAAGTATTATGGGTGTTCCTGCAGGCGACCGGCAGCACAAGATTTCGCTTTACGCGGATGATGTCTTGCTCTACATATCCAACCCTGAGAAATCCCTTCCTCCCATTTTAGACACAATTGCTCAGTATGGCAAGTTTTCAGGTTATAAGATTAATTTTAACAAATCCACTGTCTGCCCTCTCAATATTACACTCACCAGTTCTATGAAGACACTATGCCCATTCCAATGGAAGACACAGGGGTTTCAATACCTTGGGATATTCATAACACCAGATCTGAATAGGCTTTTCAAGGAGAATTATCTTCCACTCCTGGATCGAATCAAGAACAACCTCCAAACCTGGATCTCCCTCCCAATTAGCTTAGTAGGAAGAATTAATGTAATCCGTATGAACATCCTCCCTAGACTGAACTATTTATTTCAGATGCTCCCATGCTATCTCCCAGCTTCCTTTTTCAAAACAATTAACCAAAGCATCACCAAATTTATATGGGGCAATAAAAAACCTAGGATCAAGCTCTCCACTCTATCGAAACCTGAATCTAAGGGTGGTCTTGCCCTTCCCTCCCTTCAATTGTACTACTGGTCTGCCCAAATCCGCAACATGCTAACATGGATCACAAACAGACAAGAGTCAACGTGGATCCAGATAGAAGCCCAATCTTGTGGTTCATTGCCACTAAGCTCAACTATATTCATTGATAACTTTAGTGAAGTGGGCAACATAGCCAAAACATTTGTGATTTACAGTACCCTACGAGCGTGGAGGGACTGTAAGAAATACCTGGGCATCTCCTCCCAAATATGTTCTCACTCGCCTATAGTAGGCAACCCAGACTTGCCAAAAGCCCTGAGAGATGCCAACTTTAATCTTTGGCATACTCTAGGAATCAGGACCTTTTCAGACCTATTTCATCAGAAGACCACTACACTGAAATCCTTTCAAGAGCTCTGCAATGAATTCAATGTGCCAAGATCCCATTTTTTTAAATATCTACAAATTAGACATGTCATCTCCTCATTTACTTCCAAGAGGAGGTTTAGAACTCAGTTGAATGAAGTTGAAACCCTTCTTGTCACAGCACAATCCATTAAAGGCAAAATATCCTATATCTATAGACTCCTTTCTGAGAAAGGAGGCTCCTCCTTTACTCCTTTGAAAATAATATGGGAAAAGGACCTTGGTCTGACTATCAGTGATGAGTTATGGGCGGAGGTTTGCGACAGGGTATACTGCTCCTCTACTAATGTAAAAATGAAAGAATCTAATTACAAATTTTTGTACAAATTTTATTACACTCCCCTGAGACTCCATAAAATGAAAACAGACATTTCTCCTAACTGTAATAGATGTACCTCTGAAAGTGGAACCTATATGCATGTATTTTGGAGCTGTAGAGAGATTGCCAGATTTTGGCAATCTATACATACTGCTGCACAGAAAATACTAGATGTACAGTTTGATATGACCCCGTGTCTCTATCTTCTTAATGCCCAGCAGGAATTTGTTCTTGATCCTGACAGAGAAAATTTGCTCATGACCATTACATACTTTGCTAAGAAATGTATTCTTCTATTGTGGGCCTCTAATACTTCTCCTACATTTAAAATGTGGATTGACCAGATTGTTGACTTTCTCCCTCTTGAAAAGCTCACTTATGACCTCCACAAGAGACAGCCCAAGTTTGATAGACTCTGGTCTCCACTACTCAACTATATTTCAAATTGGACAGAGTGAATAGGGGAATCAGGGAGATGAGCAGATGCGTGTTGTGTAAGGTGCTGTAAAATCTAAAAACTAATTATTGGCTCGTCATCTCAGCTAAGGCTGGAAATAGCCAATAAGAACCTTGATAGTGCTGCTGCAAGTTTTATAATTTAAATTTTGTTATAATTACTATTTGTGTGTGTATGTATGTATGTGTGTGTGTATGTATATATATATATGTATGTATGTATATATATATATATATATATATACATATATAAAACAATTTTTTATTATTATTATTATTATTATTATTTTTTTTTTTTAAGTCACATCTGTGAATGTGGAATGTGTTTGGTTGGTTGATTGAAAACTTAATAAAACTTTAAATTGAAAAAAAAAAAAGGTTCTACAGCTGCACCATCCAGAGCATCCTGACTGGTTACATCACTGCCTGCCTGAACATCTAATCAAATGGCCACCCAGACTATTTGCATTGCCCCCCCCCCCCCCTACTCTCTGTTGTTATCATCTATGCATAGTCACGTTAATAACTCTACCTACATGTACATATTACCTCAACTAACCGGTGCCCCCGCCCATTGACTCTGTACTGGTACCCCCCTGTATATAGTCTCGCTATTGTTATTTTACTGCTGCTCTTTAATTACTTGTTACTTTCAATTCTTATTCATACCTTTTATTAACAGCATTGTTGGTTAGGGGCTCGTAAGTAAGCATTTCACTAAGGTCTACACCTGTTGTATTCGGCGCATGTGACTAATAAGATTTGATAAGGATAATGTCCGTGTCATCATGACTCATGCTGCTCAAATCACTGGGTGACTACTCATTCACTGTCAAGGGGGCGTTGTCCTGTTGTCGTCTCTAATTTTGTTTCCATTTTTAGTCCACCACCTAGAACATGGTTATACGCACAGAATGGGTATGACATCACTGCCATTGAACAAAGTATCAGACCAAAAACAAACAACACCAAGGTTCTTACTTGTATGGCTGGCTTGTAGGGTTGGTCAAAGACAATCTATCTAAAGTGGGCCGCATGCCGTTTGGTTGAAGGCTAAGAGAGTAGAGAGATCAACATTTCAATGAAAGCACATTATAACATTGCAGACACTATAATAAGGGCCCCTATAATGAAGGTGAAAACCAATGGCATGTTGAATTGTGTTCAGACAGCTAACCTGTAAGGGCGGTTGGGTAAGTTGGATATGGGAAACCTCTCCTGGGTGGGCTGGACACTGGGGGGCTTTGGCCGATTCTGAAGAAATAAGAAAAATAGAGACTGTTGCTCAGGGCCATGTTTACTATGCAACATTGACAGCCATGTCTATTACTGAATGTGTCTGCTCTGCATCTGCACTTATGGCATCTTTACACTACACTACTTGGACGACACAAACCACGTCCAGGAGAGACAGTAGATTCAAATGGCTCTTAAAGAGATGGTGTGGAAGACATCTTGAAAAATAAAGGAGAGGCGCACACCCTAGGAGTCAGATGCAAAAATGATAATGTCCAACGTTTCGCCAGACAAGCTGTCTTCATCAGGGTATAATGACAAACATTGTGGGGTGACTCGTTTATATAGTGTCAAAAGACACACACAGGTGTCTGTAATCATGGCTGGTTATTGGCCTGATATAATTGGTTCATTCTCATATATTAAAATAGCATACAAAAAACAAATGGATAGCCTACGATCATAGATACAATTTGGCTACATAAGCCTACAAACATTTACAACAGCAAAATCACAAGAATGGCTTCAGATCAAAGTCTACGTTGAGACCGAAGGGAGCAAGGGTCTTTAAATTAAAGATCCAGGCAGCCTCTCGTTTTAACAATAAGTTTTTGAAGCCACCCCCTCTCCTAGGGAGGATGACATGTATATAACATAGAGATGAAATCGAGTGGTTTGCTTCCAAAAAGTGGGCCGCAACTGGATAAGTCGAGTTTTTGCACCTAATGGTGCTACGACGCTCCGAAATTCGTTTTGTTTTACCCACATAATTTTTACCACAAGGAAAAGTTAAAAGATAAATAACTGCCTTAGTGGAGCACGTTATATTTGATTGGGATCTGTTTCCCTGTTTGGGGGAGTTTGAAGGATCTACATGTATAAGTGCCATTGCATTGAGCACAGCCATTACACTTGTATTTCCATCCAGTAGGGGCGCAAATACACGTTGTGCAGGGATATCTTGGGGTGGTAAATCAGAGTTTACCAATTGATCTCTGAGATTTCTGCCCCACGAGAATACGACCAAGGGAAGGTCTGAAGACACATTACTGATACTATCATCGGATCTTAGAATGTGCCAATGTTTGTGAACAATTCCCTTCATTTGTTCAGAGCATTTTGAATAGCGGGTAGTTAGAATGATTCTTTTTGCGAGACTGTCCTTGAAAAAAGGTCATGTCTTGTTTCGAATTTTCTCAATGGCAGTATTAATTTGACCATTTTTGTACCCCCCCCCCCCCCCCCCCTTTAATTTTCTTTGCGTCTCAACCATATTTCTGTCGAAATCTGATTGTTTTTAGAAAATTCTTTTGATTCGACAGAATTGGCTGTAGGGAAAACTGTTTTTCAAGGGAAGCGGGTGACAACTGTCAGCCCTCAACAAACTGTTACGGCCAGTAGGTTTCCTGTAAAGATCAGTGTATAGAACATTATCTTTACACAAAATCAGAAGATCAAAGAAACTGATTTGACATGTGTCAGATTGCATAGTAAATCTCAAATGCTCAGAGCAAAAGTTAAGAAAAGCATGGAATGCCTGGAGCTGTTTTGCAACACCCCTCCATAGAACAAAAATATCATCAATATACCGTTTCCAAATAATGATGCTAGGCAAGAAAACATTTTTGAGAGGCTTGAAAACAAAACATTTCAATGCATCTATCCGGTGTGACAAAAAAAAAGATGGTGGGTGAATGATGGTGAGGTGAATGATTCACAAACGGTATCACTACTGGGAGATAAGGAAACCCTAACTTAGCAAGATCTCTGGATGTGACATCACCATTGGAAATACCAATGATCTAATACCTTGGAGAGTAAAGGAACTCAAGCTACTCACCGGCATGTCTGAGGCAAACACTGTGTTGGAGAACATGTCATCTTGGTTATTTTCATAATATGTTGTCGGTGACATTGCATAGTTTGTGTAACTGAAACAAGTGAAAATGACATTATAGTGACATGAGTAGTCATTTAAAACCTGAAACAAGACTGTGGACAAATATGAATCTATTTAGTTAATGCCCAACATCTTATTTTCTTTTTCTTATTATTTTTTAACAAGCCAATTTCCTGATACTAGGTGCCATACACTGTGCAAAACACATGGAAATATTGAGCCTCTGAATTCTATCTTGTCCAAACCCTCTCCCCGTCTCACCTCGTTGTGCGATCCTTTTGTTTCTTTGCTGGTTTCCTTAAGTAATGGACACACTGGACCATCACACCAACAATAACAGCCAGGGCCAGTCCTGGTAGAGATGATACCAGGGCAAAGTTCAATATGGTCCACTCAAAGTCACACTTCTCCCCTATGTACCACTTGTCTATGTAGTTGTTACACCTGAAAAGAACAGCATAACAGAGGTAACTGACATATTTATGTAACAATTTAAAATATCTGAATTCCAAAAATAAACAAATATTGAGGATAAAGCTGTAGAGTCAAGTGTGGGAAGCGCTGAAACGTACCTACAGAAAGGTTTCTTGTCCTTACAGTAGCATTTGCTTTTCTCAGCATTGCATGTATATGCAGTTCCTGTGCACACTTCAAAGTCATCTACTGTTACACAACTTGCTGGATGTAAAAAGAAAAGATGTAACTGAAACGTGATAGTGATTTGGCCCAGCAACATCATGAGAAAATGAAGACACAATTTGATAAAGAGCACTACCTTCAAACAGAGGGTCTAACCTCCTCCTCCCCCAAAACCTCAAAAAGCAGCAGGACAACCACCAGTATATTTACATGTTCATTTTAGAGATGTCATTTGATTCAATGCTACAGTAATACATATCCTACTCATACTAAAAGACAGGCTTTCTTTACAGATTTCAACAGAAAAAAATTGCTACTCACGATCTGGTGTCGTTTGTCCAATAACTGTGACAGGGAGTAGAAATATTAAACACAGCAAACTATAGGCCTTCATCTTCACACACGTACTGTACTATTTTATACTCAACACACACTATCTACGTGACTCCTTACAATAATAATGAGTTTACGGTGGAGCAGAGTTCATGTTCAGCTTCTATGACCACTGTTGTAAGATCTGAACGAGGGCAAGCCTGTAAGGTAGGGCAAGCCTGTAAGGTAGGGCAAGCCTGTAAGGTAGGGCAAGCCTGTAAGGTAGGGCAAGCCTGTAAGGTAGGGCAAGCCTGTAAGGTAGGGCAAGCCTGTAAGGTAGGGCAAGCCTGTAAGGTATGGCAGGATAGGGAAAAGCAGTGAAACAGGAAGCACCTTCGTCATATAACACACAGCAGACTTTCTGTAATAACATTTCATATTATTGTTAATGCGTTAGTGCAGATTGGTATTCAACAGTGACTCTTACTTTCGATAAGCAACACAGCATAACACAAAAGGACAACTTCAACGTGGTTACATCAGATACAGCTAACATTTATCCCCAAAAACAAACAATGAAAAGATGATGGTCTTATCTCTGGTTTTTATTTAGGATCTCCTTGGAAGTTTGAGTTTCCTAGTAACAGTGCTGGAAACATCTCAAATGCCTGACAATCCAGGCTGCAATCATAATAGTTAATGGGGAATAACAGTATTTTTCCATCACTCAACCCAGTGTCTCAAGACAAAAGGTTGAGATGAGACCTGGCACTGAAAACAAACAATTGTCAAAGCTGACTATTGAAATATCTTCATTTTGGCCAAAGTTCTGCACAACCATAAAATAAAATGTTATTCAATTGTAAAAAAATATATACATGTGTCGGTACACTGAAAAGAGCATAACCAGTAGAAAACATTGACTTAAAGCATCAACTCCAATTTAATCCTGCCACAATATTGATCTCACAGGAGTTTATCATAGAGACTTCATAGGTGTGGTAATGACTGGACAGCAAACAGTCTTAACTATCATTGGGGGATTGACTGACATGAGATAAAGTTATGATGACAGTACGTGCATGTAATTCAGCCTGCAAGTTTAAGGTGTATTCATCTAGTGAGCCTGAACTCACGTGTATGGATGTGGATCTGTCTGTTATAATGATTGTAGAGCACAATTGCGTCTTTAAGTGTGTGTGTGTGTGTGTATGTGTGTGTGTGTGTGTGTGTGTGTGTGTGTGTGTTGGAACACTTCTCTAGTTGTCTGAGTCCATGTCACTGTCACCCCCGATGGACCTGAACTCTTCACTGTCCTCCTCATCCTCACTCAGCTGCACCTGGGAAAGCACACTGGGACCTCTCCTCCGAGCTGCCTCCTCATCTTCCTCCTCTTCCTCACTCATGCCGTAGCCCTCTCCATTGCCCATGCTGGAGGTCTGGGTCTGGGTCTGACCCTCCGGCTCCTCATAGCTCCCATAACTATGGGGAAGGGGGAGAGAAAGAGAGGGATGGGTAAAGTATGGGTTAATAGGGCCCAAGAGCCAAACAACGATGCAAATCCACCATGTACATAATGTCGGCCATGGTGGTTGACGGCTCCGTGTTGTACCTGACATTACTGTCCTCCAGGTGGGTCTCATCCGGCACATCTTCCCCGTATGACATCATGCTGTCGTCCTGCTCCAGGCCCATGCGGGCCGTCTCTTGGTGAGGTCTGGGAGGGGGCGGGGGACGCACTTCCACCTCTCTGTCTGAGTCACTGCCACTCTCTGACAGGTGGATCGCTAAAGTGGGACAGGGCCGGATACACCATTAGAACCTCATATCTCACATACAGTCTGTAGTGTCCTACAGATATCCCCAAATCATAGGATGTAGGTTTTAATTAACCTTGATGAACTTCTTAATGTAAATTTAATCTCTATTTATAATCTCACTCCATCCTATGACAATCTCCACCCTAGTGCGACTCACAGGAGAACGGGTTATCTCCCTCCTCTTCGCTGGCATCATCCTCTCCGTCTGACATGAGCAGGTCCTGGTACAGCACGCTGGCATGGGCTGGCCGACTGGTGACTTCATCCTCTTCATAATCATCATCATTGTGGCCCTGCAGTCGTCTGCGGGGCGGCGGCAACAGCATCTCCTCTTCATCATCCTCATCCTCCAGGTCTCCCTCACCATCCTCAGCCTGGGGAACAGTCATCATCATCAAAAGGACTAGTTAGACTGATCTACAAACAGTGTCCAAATACGTAATCCCTCCCTTTCAAAATCCATCCACTCTAAACCCCATATTGTTTCTCCACGATCAGAGTCTTACAGGAGCTGGTGTCTTGGGCTTGCAGTCATACTCCTCCTCCTCGAAGCCCTCGATGTCCACGTCCGACTCCTCCTCTCCTAGTCTTCTATGACGACCCTGGAGACACACAGAGAAGTTAAGCAACACTGACAGAGACAGGAGGGATATTTCTGGGGAAAGACAGAGTGATCACTTGTGAAGCAATAGAGAGGATGGCTGAAAATGGATAATTGTCAGGGCAAACAGAACACTAGTATGACAAGCAGTCACAATTAGGAGCAAAAGTAACACACAAGCAAAACAGGCAGACACATGAACCAAATGAGTTATGGGGAGGAACCATCTTTGTCTTAGGAATAAAATGCACAAAGGGATCTTGGAATGGCTCCTAGCTAGGAGGAGCATGCACCAGTCAGGATCCACACTGTGGGAATGGAGAGGGAAGAACTGGAAGGAGACGACCAGGTGAATGTGCAAGGAGGAACGGAGGGATGGGAGGCGAGAGGGTGGTTAAAGGAGAGGTCATCCCTGGATGAGACAGACGCCGTTATACTTCTGGGGGATCTCTCCGTACCTTCCCTAACCCCCTCTTCTCTGGAACAGTCATAAGAGATGCCTTAACCTCAGAGAAGAGTCTGGTCTCTCTGTGCAGGCTCACAGAGGCACTGCTGTCAAACACATCGGCAGGCTGCACACACACACGCACACGCGCGCACACACACACACACAGGAAAGAGGGAGGAGAAAAGATAACCACAGGGTAGGAAGGATAGCATAGAGTTTAAGATATGCAGAGGCTATAGAAACAGCTACTAAATTGCAGTGCTAAAGAGGAACTACGAGGCAGAGAAAGACTAGAATGTGAAGAGGCTATGTAATAGAGAGACTACAGCAGACAGAGGTTAAAAAGTAGGTCCTTGGAGAGGAGTTGCATTCCCCAACTCTGGAGCATGTGAGGGTTGAATTGAGGTACATTATTTGGTGACTGGGGGTAATAGGGATGTAAGGGCCCATTGGTTGTATCTGGCTGGTTTCTGGCCCATACTTATGGGACAGGAACATTGCTACCTGTGATGTGTAGGTTCCAGGAGTCATGGGGTCCAGGCTATCCAGGTCTGCTGCATCCAGAGCTGCCTCTTTAGCTGTGGAGATGTCCTTCTCCAGCTGGGTCAGGTGCTCATCATACTGGAGAGATATCAAGCAACAATCAAATTATCCTTATTGGAGGATCATAAACATGATTCGTCATTTGACAAAGTATAAAGAGTTTCATTATGTCCCTCTCTCGCTGTTTCATACACACACCTCTGCCAGGGTCTGCTTGCACACGTTGACTATCTCCAGGGCCGTCTTGGTGTAAGGACTGTCTGGACCGTTGTACTTGACACTGTTGGTGTGGACCAGGCTGACGTCAAACAGGAACACATCCCGGTTCTGGTACTTGTGTTTGGATATGTTCTGTTGGACCACAGCACACAGAGAGACTTTTAAATAACATAAATTATTATATTACACATATTACCATCTACCACATTCTGTAATATATTCTGTATATTACATATACACTGAGTGTACAAAACATTAAGAACACCTTCCTAATATTGATTTGCACCCCCCTTTTGACCTCAGAACAACTTCAGAACAGGGATACTGGGCCATGTTGATTCTTCCCACAGTTCTGTCTAGTTGGCTGGATGTCCATCGGGTGGTGGACCATTCTTGACACACACAGGGAACTGTTGAGCGTGAAAAACCCAGCAGTGTTGCTGTTCTTGACACAAACCAGTGCACCTGGCACCTACTACCATACCCCGTTCAAATGCACTTCAAGCTTTTGTCTTGCCCATTCACCCTCTGAATGGAACACACACACAATCCTGTCTCAATTGTCTCAAGGCTTAAAAATAATTATATAACCTGTCTCCTCCCCTTCATCTACACTGATTGAAGTGGATTTAACAAGTGACATCACTAAGGGATCATAGCTTTCACCTGGATTCACCTGGTGAGTCTGTCATGGACAGAGCAGGTGTTCTTAATGTTTTGTACACTCAGTGTATAATCATCTACGACATATAGGTTTGATCCATCTTGGCATGGAAGGATCCAAAAGGTGTCTTTGTTGTGGTTTTCCTCAAAGCTGACACTGAAGTCCACTTCCCCTAACTAACTCACCTTGCGGACATTCTCCAGGTCCATGGGTTGGACTATCACTTTGTAGTAATCTGGAACAAACTTCTTGTTGACTGGATGGTGGAACGGCCAAGACTGAAAAGGGGATAGAGACCGAGAAAGGACAGTTATAACATCATCCAACTGAGTGCTTGATTGAAGTTGCCACAATTGTCAATATTTTAATATATTAAAAATATATATTTTATTGTCACATACACCGGATAGGTGCAGTGAAATGTGTTTTTACAGGGTCAGCCATAGAAGTACGGCAACCCTAAAGCAAATTAGCGTTAAGTGCCTTGCTCAAGGGCACATCTACATATTTGTCAACTTGTTGGCTCGGGTATTCGAACCAGCGACCTTTTGGTGTCTGGCCCAACGCTCTAACCACTAGGCATTTGTTAAGGGCAAAGAAAAGACTACTCAGTAAAATGACTTAGACACAGAGAAAATACTAATAGCAGATATTCCGAAAGAAAGTAGAAACCCTGATGACGGGTGGCTCCACTCACGTCAGGCACGGCCATCATCTTCTGAGTGACGATGTTGTCCAGGATGAAGGAGAAGGCTACCTGGTCGTCATCGTCCAGCAGGGGGTTGATAGCTTTCTCCAGTCTCACCAGCCTGTCTTCCTTCTGCAAAGGACAAAGGAATTTCCCCCCTTTAATAATAAACAAGTACTATTATTGAAGGCCACTTCCATTGTGTTCCTAGAGTTGCTGAACATTTGCCTCCTTCTGCAAACAGAGCAGCAGACTTTGGGCGGTGTCCAAAATGGCACCAATCCAGGAATTCATCAGCGTTCACACGTACCTCTTTCAGTTTCTCATCACAAAGGTCCAGCATTGTCTGCGCCACCTGGGTTATTGGATGTTTGGCACCTGAATACACAAAAACAATTACCGTCTCAATAAGTTACATAACGGTCGCACAGAGTCCAATATTACAGTCATTCTCTAAGGCTTCAAGTGGTTTAAAGTTGTACCATTGTATGTGGCGCTGTTCTTGATAATGAGCTCCACGTTCTCTCTGAACTCCTCCCGGGAGGGGTATACACGCTTACGCACATTCTCCCGTAGCGTCTGCAGATCCATGGGACGAGGGATGACCTTATAGTAGTCCTTCACCACCTTGGCATTGACCGGCGTGTGGAAGGGGTATGTCTGTGACGAGGTAAAGACAACACAATTGTGTGTGAGTGAGTGAGAGAGACTATGAAATGGTCAGAGGAATATAGGCAGTCTGTCTGTCTGTCTGTAAGCAGTGAATTGTGTGAATGTGTGTGTATCTTACATTAGGGTGATCCCGCATGTCGTTGATGACGCTCTCCAGGACTGAGGACAGAGTGACCATGGGGTCAGTGCGTCGGCGGTGGATGGATTTGTGGGGCCTCTGTGAGTGGACGACAAGTAACAACAAAACAACAATCACAATGTTAAAGATTTCTAGACCATGCTTGAACTGAATATACAACAACAGTCAATATAGTGACAACTAGGCTCACATTGAGGTAGTCACAGTGTACAGTGGTTCCCACACGTCTCTTCTTCTTAGGGGGAAGATGCTGTTTGGGGAACTTCAGCACCAGAGACTTCCTTCGCACCTCATCAGCACTGGAAGAGGAGACAATATGGTCCTTTACACAGCAGCATGATATATCACAAACTTTAGCTAGATTTCCATCCAATTTGCGACAGATTTCCACGTGAATATTCAAAAATCTTCATAAAACAATATGCACATTTTTCTACCAGAGATGGGTTTCAATCAAACGGACTTTTTGCGGATAAAAGGATGTGTGTGATGAGGTAGTACACAAAGAGCCGGGCAGCCCTATATGCTCACTACGCAAGATGAGTAGGGCCCCGCAAATTACGGAAGGGCCCGCCTCCCCCTCGTGTCAAAGAGGGTGTCAATGTTTACAACTTGGATGAGAGGATGAAGCGGAACTATCCTTCTGGTCATGAAGAGAGAGAAACAAAACACAATGAGAGTGAATTGCGGGAACAGCGATCAGGTAAACATGTGTTCTCTCCTCTCCAAGTTTGATGTCAGCAAATAACAGTAACATTAAGTTGATCTGCTAGCTTGCAGTGTATCTCCCTCTCGTCTGTCTGTCTTGCTAACCTAACTGGGAAGTGCATCTCTTGGTCTGTCAGTGTCTTGCCAGCCACTTCCAGGGCTGTGTTCTGTGACTTTGTGCCTGACAAAAGTGACAGTGAAATACAACTATTTATTACGTTTGATAAACGCCAACGGGCAATGGTGTTTATAAATTGTAGCTCGGAAAAGATAACCGCGTCGCGTGTTAATATGCGCGTGCACGAAATGAAACTCGCGCTTTCCAGCACCAACCTCTGTGGGGCCCATCCAGACAATATATGGGCGTGATGGCACTCCTCATAGGCACACATCATTTTAAAACAAGACAATGATTATCTAGTCTCTCAGTCAAGGTTTAGTTACAACTCTGGACTAATGCAAGAAGAAAAGCAATGGATTGACCTTGACTATTGATTTATATATTGAATTTAAAATGGTGATTAGCTAGGCATAGTGGGCAGTATGGATCTCAGTAAATAATAACCAAGTATTCAGCCAAGCCAGAGTATAAAAATAATTCTATATTTGAAAATGTATAAATGGAAATCTGGGGGAGCCAGTTGAAATGGGTCTGATGCAGCTGATAAATTAATAATAGTATTGTTATCTATAATCTACAGGTGCTATGCTTAAGTTTGTCAGTAGAGGAGATGCTGGATCATCAGCCAGTACAAGCACAGACTCAGTTGATACACATCCAGCCTCAGCCAGTACTAACACAGACCCAGTACAGCCGGCCTCAGCCAGTACTAACACAGACCCAGTACAGCCGTCTTCAGCCAGTACTAACACAGACCCAGTACAGCCGGCCTCAGCCAGTACTAACACAGACCCAGTACAGCCGGCCTCAGCCAGTACTAACACAGACCCAGTACAGCCGTCTTCAGCCAGTACTAACACAGACCCAGTACAGCCGTCCTCAGCCAGTACTAACACAGACCCAGTACAGCCGTCCTCAGCCAGTACTAACACAGACCCAGTACAGCTGGCCTCAGCCAGTACTAACACAGACCCAGTACAGCCGTCTTCAGCCAGTACTAACACAGACCCAGTACAGCCGTCCTCAGCCAGTACTAACACAGACCCAGTACAGCCGTCTTCAGCCAGTACTAACACAGACCCAGTACAGCCGTCCTCAGCCAGTACTAACACAGACCCAGTACAGCCGTCTTCAGCAAGTACTAACACAGACCAGTACAGCCGTCTTCAGCCAGTACTAACACAGACCCAGTACAGCCGGCCTCAGCCAGTACTAACACAGACCCAGTACAGCCGGCCTCAGCCAGTACTAACACAGACCCAGTACAGCCGTCTTCAGCCAGTACTAACACAGACCCAGTACAGCCGTCCTCAGCCAGTACTAACACAGACCCAGTACAGCCGTCCTCAGCCAGTACTAACACAGACCCAGTACAGCCGTCTTCAGCCAGTACTAACACAGACCCAGTACAGCCGTCCTCAGCCAGTACTAACACAGACCCAGTACAGCCGTCTTCAGCAAGTACTAACACAGACCCAGTACAGCCGTCTTCAGCCAGTACTAACACAGACCCAGTACAGCCGTCTTCAGCCAGTACTAACACAGACCCAGTACAGCCGTCTTCAGCCAGTACTAACACAGACCCAGTACAGCCGGCCTCAGCCAGTACTAACACAGACCCAGTACAGCCGTCTTCAGCCAGTACTAACACAGACCCAGTACAGCCGTCTTCAGCAAGTACTAACACAGACCCAGTACAGCTGGCCTCAGCCAGTACTAACACAGACCCAGTACAGCCGTCTTCAGCGGGTACTAACACAGACCCAGTACAGCTGGCTTCAGCAAATACTAACACAGACCCAGGTGAAGTACAGGCAGCCTCAGCCAGTACTAGCACAACCAGAGGTGTACAGCCAGCATCAGACACAAGCAGCTCAGACCCTAATAGAACCAAATGACCCAGCAGATTGGCCCCCAGGCTTAATAGAATTTATGAGGACTGAGTTAGTGCGCAGAGGTCCATTCAAACCAGGACTGGATTTTTCTTACCCTAAAGACAAGTCTAGAAGAGGTTTTCCTTCAGACTTATTACAGAGACAGCTGTCAAACGGGGAAAAGATTACCAGGAGCTGGCTTTCATACTCAATCAAAAACAACGCTGTGTATTGTTTCTGCTGTAAGCTCTTTTCTACAAAAGACTACAAAATAATAAAGGAAGGCGTGAATGACTGGTCAAATATCAACACCATTCTGAAACACCATGAGGGTAGTCCTGAACACACAAACAATATGATTAAGAAGCGAGAACTTGATCAAATCAAACTTTATTTGTCATATGCGTCGAATACAACAAGTGTAGACTTTGCCGTGAAATGCTTACTTACAAGCCCTTAATCAACAGCGCAGTTCAAGAAGTCGGGGACAGACTCTTGACCAGATACAAATGACAATTTTGGAGGCTGAAAGAAAGAGATGGCGGATGTCCTTACACGTTTAGTATCACCCAGTCTCTGGCTGAAAGAAACCTAGCATCAGACAAACTCTTCTAACCCGATAATGGAAACTTCCTAAAAGAGGTTGAATTACTGGCAAAATTTTACCCCGTTATGGAAAATCATGTCAGCAAAATGAAAGATGGAGAGACACATGCTCATTACCTTGGGAGGCGCACACAGAATGAGCTGATACAGTTTGTGAGTGACAAGATTCTAGAAGCAATAGTGACTCAAGTAAGAGACTCAAAGTAATTCTCCATTATCTTGGACTGTACACCTGACATTAGTCACCAGGAGCAAATGTCCATTATTCTGAGAAGTGTGGCTTTAAAGGGAAAGCCAGAGATCAAGGAGCACTTCCTCATCTTTGTGAATGTTGAGGTTACAACAGGCTTGAATCTGTCCACGGTCATCTTAGATGAGCTGATGATTCAATTTGAAGATTGCAGATGGCAAGCTTATGATAATGGGGCCAACATGAATAGCATGCACCAAGGAGTAAAGCCAGACTGCTCAAAAAACATCCCAGAGTCGTGTTCGTCCCATGTGGAGTACATACTCTAAACCTTGTCATTGCAGATGCTGCCAAATCTTCAAAAGATGCCGTTTTTTTGGGGGGGGCATTTTCAAAGGCTCTTCACCTTCTTTCAGCTGTCACACAAAGATGGAGTGTTTTGAAGGAACACGTGAACATAACTGTGAAGTCATGGAGTGACACAAGATGGGAGAGTAGGCTCCAAAGTGTTCATGCACTCAGGTAGCAGCATACCACCCTGCATACCACTGCTGGCTTGCTTCTGAAGCTAAGCAGGGTTGGTCCTGGTCAGTCCCTGGATGGGAGATCAGATGCTGCTGGAAGTGGTGTTGGAGGGCCAGTTGGAGGCACTCTTTCCTCTAGTCTAAAAAATATCCCAACGCCCCAGGGCAGTGATTGGGGACACTTCCCTGTGTAGGGTGCCGTCTTTCAGATGGGATGTTAAACGGTTGTCCTGACTCTCTGTGGTCATTAAAGATCCCATGGCACTTATTGTAAGAGTAGGGGTGTTAACCCCGGTGTCCTGGCTAAATTCCCAATCTGGCCCTCAAACCATCACCTAATAATCCCCAGTTTACAATTGGCTCATTCATCCCCCCTCTCCCCTGTAACTATTCCCCAGGTTGTTGCTGTAAATGAGAACGTGTTCTCAGTCAACTTCCCTGGTAAAATAACGGATAAATAAAAAAAAATGTTTTAAAAGGTATCAGGCTTCTGCTGTTCGGGAGGCTTTACTGTAAGCCAGACAGATGATCAACAATTCTGTGTCCAAAGTGGAGGCACTTGCAGAGGAAGTTGGGTCCTACCGCTTCTTGGTATGGTGTGAGATAATGCTCCTCCTCAATGCAAAGGCCTCCCTCACTACATACCGGGAAACTGGATTCTCTGAGGTCTAGCCAAACGCATTTGTGAAGAAATTCATGTGGAGGCTGTTCTGAAAGAGAAGAGACTGAGAAACAGCAAGAGGCATCTGATGAACCAGTGACTGGCGCACTGAAAAACCTTGAAGTCAACTACTTCAACATTGTGGTCGACTCTGCTGTGACATCCATGGATGAGAGATTTGAAACACTCAACCAGGTGAAAACCAAATATGGAGTGCTGCTGAACTTCAGCACTGCCTCTCAGATGTCCAGTGAATCTTTAAAGGCTCACTGCATGGAAGTTGAAAACACTCTGACCTTCAGAGATGACTGTGACATCAGTGGAATGGATCTGGCACACGAGATTCAGAATTGACCTGATCTGCCATCAGACAAGATGACTGCCTTTGAGCTGCTTTCCTTTCTCTGTGAGAAAAACCTGGAGGAACTCTATCCTAATCTTTGGATAGCCCTAAGAATTGCAGTCACCCTACCAGTAACAGTAGCATCGGCAGAGAGGAGCTTTTCAAAATGAAAGCTCATCAAAAGCTACCTGAAGTCTTCCATGTCATAGGAACGTTTGAGTTGTCTGGCCATCATGAGCATAAATCATGACGTGGGGAAACACATGTCTTAGGATGACATCATTGATGATTGTTCCTCAAGAAAGTGCAGAAGAACAATATTTTGATGGTAATATTTTAATTCAAACAGTCAAATGTTACACACTTAGTAACATTTAAGATTGTATGGCAGAAGTGCATTTGTGTAAATGACTGCTTAACTAACTATGTGACATACTTTCTCAATTTCTTCCAGACAGTCCAGATAGACAGGTGCCCATGCTGAAAATGCCCAGGCTGTAGAGGGAACCTAAGTTAATCACACATCTGTATAGGTTTTATTGTACTATTTTGAGACATATAGCTGTAGCCATAGCCTATAGGCTTATGTTTACATTGTCTATACAAAGCTAATTGTATAATATTGTGAGGACTGGACTAATTACCAGGCAGCAGAGCCAAAGCTCAGTGTTATATTTTATTATTTTCCAAATGTTATATTTTCTACAATTTCTTATTTATGTTAATGTTAATATTCACTTATCTTAAGATTCTATAGAAAATACTCCATTCAATAAATATTGTTTGTATATGTCTACTTATTCTTAGACTGACAGATGGAGCAAACTGCTTTAAAGGAGGGAGGATTGTAGTGGGAGCACTGGTTTGTCAGGTGTGACTGTGTGGCAGTGGTAAATGGTTTACATGGCTCACAGGTCAGGTAGGAGGGCCCCTTAGCAGCATTTTGCTTAGGGCCCCAGGGAGGTCAGGACCGGCTCGGAGTGCACATACAACTAAATGCCATTAAATTCCCATGTACTGAATGAAAAATACAAGTTAAATGGGTTTCCATCGCATTTTCAACTCTACTGGTTGTCACAAAAACTGTTGCGTTCTATAGAAAATGTGCCTTCCTTGGTCATGGCACATGGTCTCTAGCCAACAGCTCACAGATACAGTGCGGGTAGGCTACCTACATTATGAGATTATTATGGATAAGAGCGATATTATTTGTATTTGTCAAACAGCAGCCAAGAATCGATCATCATCTCACCAGAATAAGACTCTCTCATTGGAAAGGAGCATCACTCTCATCACCGTGCACTTTCATCATCATTTATTTAATCTGTAGCCTAATAAACCTCATGCTTTCCCGAGTCGTAGTGGGAGGACCACACAACATATCATCCACCGCCTGACTCGAAGTTTACTTCTGTATTTTAATTTTGAATTTTATTGAACCTTTATTTAACTAGGCAAGTCATGATGGTATGATGGTTATAAATAAATACATGCGCATAAAGGCGTTTCTGCCACCATTTCTCGTATAATTAATTTTATAGACACAAAAAGATCCCACCATGTTGAACTAACATATTGTCTGTCAGCATTTATAAAATTGTACCGGCATTTCATGTTCCATCAGCCCGGTTGTGACTTTTTTAATGTGACAGGTAATTAATCCGCATAAAATGGTTGGATGGAAACGTGGTTATTTAGACAGAGCATAATGGACAGATCTACAGAAGCTCAATTAGCTGTGCAATACCTTTTGGTGCTTCGAAGCTGGCATTACCGACTCAGTAAAAGAGTAAATATAGTAAAAAAGACTTCGGTCACTCTAGTAACATGGAAATATTTCAGTTTAAGTTTCCTTTTCTCCTGAATGTCTAGCCTGTGTGTGTTTGTACCTCTCGATAAGCTGCTTGCCGAGGACGATCTTGGTTCCCTCCACCTTGATGAGTTCCTCGTTGTCGTTGTGGATTACAGTCTTCTCCAGCTCCTCCTCCTGCTCCTCTGTCATGGCAACCGGGTTGGAGGGCGGGGCGTTGGTCTGGTAGTATAGCGGGCAGAACTTGTTGGTTCGCATGTGCCCAATGGCACCGCAAGCTCCGCACTTCAGCTAGGGCAGGGGGAGGAAGAAAAAGAGATGTAGTTAACAATCAGACAAATACGCTATATAGGAATGGAAACTGCAACTCACTGCATCACATGGCACAATAACTGCCACATCACATGCAAACACTACATTATCATGTTTATTATAAGCAATATAACATATTGCTACTAAAGGAAAGTATGAAAACATTGAGGAAGGTTTATCTTGAATTGAATGATCCTATTTTAGAAACAGAGCAGGTCAGCAGGAAAAAAGACAGTAGGTTATGGAAAAGCAGGGGAGGATAGTCTTGGAGTTGAATCATTATGGGCTGGCAAGCTTACTTTTACCTTGAGGTCTGGCCTCTCCTTGACCTTCTTGGCCTTCTTCTCCGGGGGGCCCTTGAACCGGTCCTTCTCCTGGTTCCTCTTCAGCCTCCTCAGCTGTTCCTGGATCCTCCTCCGCTCCTTCCTCATCTCCTCTCTGTGTTGCTCGTCAAACACAGCAAACTTTCTTCTGTAGAGGCAGACAGAGACTTAGTGACAGGTTGGACACACATACTTGGCACAGACACACAGACCGCATACGCAGACACACAGACCGCATGCACAGACACACAGACCGCATGCGCACACAAACACACACCACACAGACGGACTCACATGAACTCATCATCCTTGGTGGTTCTGATCCTGGTGTAGGCGTCTATGACGGAGGGTTTGCGGACCGTCTCACAGCGAACGTACTCCTTGCCGTCTTCGTCCCTGAAGGTGCGGTAGATTTTGAGGCGCCGTCCCGTAGCGGACGAGTTCAGGCTGGTGACCGAGGACGTGTCGTCATCTTTATGGGAGCCTGTGGACAAGGCACTGGCTGCAGGGACACACAGAGAGAGATATAAGTTACCCACACACACACCAGGGTTTCCGTTAGCCGGCAATTGCTGGCTTTTGACCCTCCCTCCCCTCCAAAAATTAAAAGCCGATAAATAAAACTGTTTCCAGCCAAAATGACAGGGAGAAAGAAAAATAAATCACATGGCAAAATAATGCTTTTTATTCATTGATGGAAATATATTTGACCGTCATGCTTATAGGGTCTACAGGTTAATTTGCATAATTTTGTGGAATTAAATTGGCCTGTGTGTATTTTTGTTGGTCATCATGTATCTTATTTATCTAACACAACTATCACATGTGCACATTTTAAGCTGGATTTCACCTGCAGCTCCTCAGCTGGTTGCTGATGGAGTAAAACCTTATTTTATCAGCCCATTCATTATGCAACAATTCTAAATGCAATTGTGTGTTAAAAACCGTTTTGGTGCACGACAAAGAGAGCTACTATTTTTATTTCTCAACTGGTAATTAAAGCGCGCCTCTCATTCGCCATTGAAGTGCAGGCAACAGGCTATCAGCCCGTCACCCACCACTTTACAATGTGAGCTAGAGGCAGTATGCATTTTGAAAGCATACTTAATTGTTTGAAACTGGAATGTTATATTTCATATTATGAGGCATATCTTACCTTGCTACAAAGTAGCCTAAAGGCAAAATCCGACCATGGAAAGGCAATTATTTTATAAAGACTTCCTAGGCGGCGCGTGATCATACACTGTGATCCATCTACAATGATACAAGAAATGTGTGCATGGAACTCATAGCCTACAGGCCAACGCAGCAGGAGGCCTATAGCTCTTTCACACTGAGGATTGGTGATTATCGAGGGGGAGATTGTTGGAAAGATTTTTCAAATAGCTTACTGTGAGGAACTAATACTTTTAATATACACTGAGTGTACAAAACATTAAGGACATTTGCTCTTTCCATGACATAAACTGACCAGGAATCCAGGTGAAAGCCTTGATTGTTTATGTGCGCCATTTAGAGGGTGAATGGGCAAGACAAAATATTTCAGTTCCTTTGAATGGGGTATGGTACAGCGGCGGTCGGTGCCGTTGAAGATGAGGGAGGATGATATATTTTTATGAGCATGGCCTTCTTTCTATTACAGTATATTGGATGACTCTCATTCGTATTCCATTCACCCAGCTCAATGTAAAATCGATAGGCTACTACATGATACTCAAATCTTCCCTATACCCATCATGAGGTTGCTACAACCTAGCCTATGAATGACAGTTTACAAAGGTAGGTGCACAGCTCAAGAAAATTTTGAGTAATCAAGGTGACAGACACTGACACAATCCATACCGCCTTGCACAATCCATACCGCCTTACACCCTAGCTGATCTAGGGTGTAATCATTACACCAGTTGCAAACAAGAGTTTCTATTGGACAAATTCAGGTATGATTATCCGTTTTGTTCCGTTTGCTTCCTTAAGAAACGTTTTTCAACAGAATCGTCCGTTCCCTTTATTAGCAGCCACATACAAACAGCATGATCCCTTTGATCATTGGATAATTCCTTCTCGCATCTACACGCTCTCCTCCTCTCACCTTTTCCCTTCGCTTGTGGACTTCAGTGCACAACACATCAGCTGTCTGTGACCAGGCAAAAAAAAACTTTCCAAGCCAATCCTTCATATCATAACCGCTAACCACTATACACAGCCTACATCGTTGTCACCATATTAGCTAACGTCAAGTAAACATAGCTACTAGGATTGACACGTTAGTAAACCTGCTACAATCATGCAGTAGAGTTAGCAAGCAGTTGAGCAGTTATACGGGTGGGCCCCGGTGGGAATAAAATCATAAGACCAAAAGCTTACCTTGACTTGGAAGAGTTCTAGTGTTAGATAGCCATAGCCAGCTAGGTAAGATAGCATCCCCCCGTTTGAGCCGGGTGTTTGAGTAGGCTAAACTATTTAGCTGCATTCGCTAGCTAAGTGAAAAAAGATAGAAATATGGCTAGCTCTCTCTCTCCCTCTCTCTTGCTTGCTTCTCCTTCATTTTTCAATAAATTAATTTGTTCAAAACTGTTCAACTGTCTTGAAGTCAACTACTCACCACATGTAATAATCCTCCTCCTCCTCCTAATAATCCTCCTCCTCATAAGCTAGTTGTAGCTTAAGCTTTCAGTTCTAGATTCATTCTCTGATCCTTTGATTGGGTGGACAACATGTCAGTTCATGCTGCAAGAGCGCAGATCGGTCAGAGGACGTCCACCGGAAGTTGTTATAATTACTGTGTAAGTCTATGGAAGGGGGTGAGAACCACGAACCCCCTAGGTTTTGTATTTACATTTAAAGGTGACGAGGAGGATTATTTAAGATACTGTTTGAAGAGGTAGGGTTTCAGATGTTTTTGGAAGATGGGCAGGGACTCTGCTGTCCTAGCTTCAAGGGGAAGCTGGTTCCACCATTGGGGTGCGAGGACAGAGAAGAGCTTGAACTGGGCTGAGCGGGAGCTGCCCTCCCATAGGGGTGGGAGGGCCAAGAGACCTCCCACCCCTCCCTAAAAAGGATAACTTTTTTAATGTTTCACTATTTTTATGAAATTCAATGAGGAGGATGGTCCTCCCCTTTCTCCTCTGAGGAGCCTCCATTGGTATGGTAGTAGATGTCAGGCGCACCGGTTTGAGTGTGTCAAGAACTGCAACGCTGCTGAGTTTTTCCCGCTCAACAGTTTCATGTGTGTATCAGGAATGGTCCACCACCCAAAGGACATCCAACCAACGTGACAACGGTGAGAAGCATTGCCGTCAACATGGGCCAGTAACAATGTGGAACGCTATCGACACCTTGTAGAGTCCATGCCCTGTTGAATTGAGGCTGTTCTGAGGACAAAAGGGGGTGCAACTCAATATTAGGAAGATGTTCATAATATTTTGTACACTAGGTGTATTATCATTCGCAATGGATGTTAAAAAAAACACTTTCCTACATTTCTGCGCAGAAGGCCAGGTACTTCTATGCGTACTCAGGCACACTCTCCCTCAACATTATCAGAACAGAGTAACCAGACATGTTCATTGCTCACAAGGAGCAAGCACTCCATGAAATAAACCAAAACCTGTTACTCAAGTGTAGCAGGTGTGAACTCTGTAACCAAATGACAGGGATTAACGGTATTTTTACTACGGGTAGTGTATGTAATGAGGAATTGATGAAAAAAAAAGAAAAAAAAGGGGGGAAACAATTCACACAATGAAACAACGAATGTGCAACAATTGGCAGGAGACAGCTGACATTCTGGAGGGAGACTCACCTATATCTTCGCCACACACCCCTCCCCTTCTTCTTGTCTCAACATTTTAAATTATACTCAAGACACACTATCTTCACACATATTTTAGATGTTTTTAACTGACAGCCGCAACTCAATAATCAGCTAGGACTATTGCCATGTGCGTTGCCACTAAGCTTGTGATTTGAAACAATCCACAGGATTAAAAAAAAAAGAAGCTAATGATCCTTGATTCCTTTGTGGCTAAGTCATGCTTTCTTGTGAAGTAATTTAGAATTTTCTTTTCCTTTTCTGTATAGATAGGAGTAATTTCCATTTACTTTCCTATTGGATCCACCGCTATGCCATTTATCTCCTGTTCTATTGGTTTTCATCTCAACTTTCTATTGATGTCCAGAAGCCAAAGACACCATACTGTACTAGTCATAATAGCAACCCATCCTAGTTGTTGCATCTTTAGATTAACCCTCTTTTTCTAACTGAGATTTCATCTCGTTCACTTATGCAACCGCTAGCAGGTGTGCTGTTTAGAATGGTGTTTTCCCAGGTGTGCTGTTTAGAATGGTGTTTTCCCAGGTGTGCTGTTTAGAATGGTGTTTTCCCAGGTGTGCTGTTTAGAATGGTGTTTTCCCAGGTGTGCTGTTTAGAATGGTGTTTTCCCAGGTGTGCTGTTTAGAATGGTGTTTTCCCAGGTGTGCTGTTTAGAATGGTGTTTTCCCAGGTGTGCTGTTTAGAATGGTGTTTTCCCAGGTGTGCTGTTTAGAATGGTGTTTTCCCAGGTGTGCTGTTTAGAATGGTGTTTTCCCAGGTGTGCTGTTTAGAATGGTGTTTTCCCAGGTGTGCTGTTTAGAATGGTGTTTTCCCAGGTGTGCTGTTTAGAATGGTGTTTTCCCAGGTGTGCTGTTTAGAATGGTGTTTTCCCAGGTGTGCTGTTTAGAATGGTGTTTTCCTATAAATGGCATTTTGCCAAATGTTTGAAAAGTCCGTTTTATTGGCTGCTTCATTACATGAGTTGCAATGTTCTGTTAAGAGCATTACCATAATATAAATGTGATTTCTGTCATTCTGAGCACAGTGGGTGGACGCCATAATGAGTTATGCACCCATTGCATATGGGTCCGGTACATTTGAATCTTCCTGGTCACGTTGTCCGGCGCCACATTTTCCTAACATAAACCCTGACACATACACACTCCTGTAAACACACACTCCTGTAAACACACACTCCTGTAAACACACATAAAAAAAGCCTGAAATGCACAAACACAACACTTACAGAAGCCCTTGCGTCCCTTGTGGTCGCGGTCGCTCTCCTCTCCCATCAGCATCCTCTGCAGCTCCTTCCTCTCCTGCTCCTCCCTCTCTCTGGACAGCTGGGAACTGGTCTTCTTGTTCTGCAGCATGTTCTCAATGTTCTTCCCCATCTCCTCAAAGTCACTGTCCTCCGCTGAGCTGCTGTCTGTGTCTGTGGACAGGACCTCTGTGGAATCCAATACTCTGGGGGGAAGGCAGACAGGCTGGAACATCAGATAGTGTACAACTACAGCATCCCTATAAGAAACGGGTGGTGAATTATGGTTATTTGGAAAAGGGGAGGATGGGAGGGCCTCACTTGTTCTGCAGGTCAAAGATCCTCTGGCACTCCTCCTTGTAGCGTTCCTGGTGTTCGGCTACAGAGAAGCGGGACCCGCGGGCAAACTTGCTCATGGGCCCCTCGCCAGAGCGGGCCTGCTCTGTGGACATGGTCCTCACCACGTCAATCACCTCCCAACGAGACAGCTTCTTTATCTGAAACACACACAGAAACACTGGTTTTAAAGATTGATCTAGCCTTCATGCCGTTGGGGTGGCAGGGTAGCCTAGTGGTTAGAGTGTTGGACTAGTAACCGAAAGGTTGCAAGTTCAAATCCCTGAGCTGACAAGGTACAATACAAATCTGTCGTTCTGCCCCTGAACAGGCAGTTAACCCACTGTTCCTAGGCCGTCATTGAAAATAAGAATTTGTTCTTAACTGACTTGCCTAGTTAAATAAAGGTATAAAACATATATATATTTTTTTAAATACGTAGGTTGGTGGATGAAATGAGAGAATGAAGACATTTAAGTTATATGGCAGCAGGTAGCCTCGAAGTTAGAGTGTTGGGCCAGTAACTGAAAGGTTGCTGGTTCGAATACCGGAGCCGACAAGGTAAAATAATCTGTTGCTGTGCCCTTGAATAAGGCACTTAACTCTAAATGCTCCAGGGTCGCTGTATAATGGTGACCCTGGCCGTGACCCCACTCCCTGTGGGTGTCTCAGGGGGAGTTGGGATATGCAAAAAAACACATTTTCATTACACACGGTGTATAACAGGACAAATATAAGTACCTCCCAAATGATGATGATTATTATTATGTTATTACTGTGTTATTACCTCCTCCTCTGGAACACAGAACTTGCGCAGCAGCTGCTTGGCGTTTTTGAGTGACAGTCTTCTCAGATCAGCGTCTGTCCCTGTCACAGTTTTCTTAGCGGGTTGTGGTTCCCGGTCGTCTTGGGCCTGAACACGACAAATAAAATAACCTTGAGCTTTAGTAATAATCACCAAACAACCGTTGAATGGTTAGAACAGGAAAATAGGTCTTGTTTTTCTGGAGGCTGTGAACGCATGAATGGAATTAGGGCCCCCTGGTCTGGCAGAAGTGTTTCAGAGCAGTGGGGGTAAGCGAGGAAGTACCTTTTGTTGAGTGGGCTTGTTGGGCACTTTGACGTAAGAGAATCCCTCTCCACAGCCTGTGGGGTCGGCCACCCCCATGACCTCCAGCAGACACTTCCCCTTCATGGCAGCGATGAAGGCTCGCGTCGTGTTCCAAGGGGCTGTGCGGACCTATGGTGGACCACAGAGAATATTGAAAGTGAAATCATGGATCATCGTTTTTTTCAACATCAATGGAGCATCAAAATCAATATTTCATGAATAGGAAGCAGTAGAGCTGTACCTCATCATCAATCTTCATCTGGAAGTCTTCCTCATTCTCTTCCTCTGGGGCAAAGAAGGACTTTTCACCATATCCAGCATCCTGGAGAGAGAAAAGTTCTGGTATAGTTCACACAGTGCCAAAAAGAGAATCGGTATCACAGCCGGTAGCTACACAAGGAGGCTGTCAGTCTTACCTTCAGTCTTTGTTCTGCCACCAGCATGCTGTAGTAGGCACAGCACTGCTCTGGAGACACCATGGCCCTGATCTCCTCCTCAGTAGGCAGCCTGAAGTCAGGCTTCAGCACCCACCAGTTAGAGTCCATCCCTGGGGACAGAGGCAGGGCAAATGAGCTTCAATCATATAACAAGTATTACCCACGTTCCCTTTAGTTCACCTTTACTGCCCAACTTACAGCTTTGTAAGATTCATGGATACATTTTTCATGGCCAATTCTCCCCCTCCAAATACATTTATTCTTTGGATACTTTTGATTAAAAAGCTTCCCTGCTGCATCAAATTTACCATAATTTCATTCAACTGAAGTGTCTTGTAAGCTTAAAGCGGAGGTGTTTCAGTAGCAGAACAGCAGATATTAACGAAGGACCCTGCAAACCCATGGGTCCTTATTGATCCTTTCCTTAGACCACACCTTACCTCCACAGTAAACTCCATATCCATAATATGCTGACCTCTCTCTTTCCTGGCGCCTATCTGTCAAAGTAAGGCACACCATCTCTGAGCTCACACAGCTAAACACTCTCTCTTACACCTCAACACTTCCCTGAGATCATACAGGAGTAGAAACGTTAAGAGAAAATCAGGATTGTTGGACAGTTGTGAGTGACAACGTTCACGAGGCATATTCACATTTATGCATTACTTATTCATCTTTGTGAAGGCAAACACTGAAGGACAGTGTGTCATACCGTACTATTGACAAACATGAGGCTATACGGTTGTATTGGGTTATGGCAGGGTTAGCCGTTTCTACCTGTACGCTTAAAGTCAGCACAGAGTTTTAGGCGTTTGCGGATGCTGCTTTCTGAATGTGAGGGGAAAGCTTTCTTTATGTCCTCCATGCGGATTCTCCTAGGACGATCTTTACTCTTCCAGAACAACCGATAGATAAACACCTGCACAGAAGAGCAGAGAAGACATGAGTGTAGGCAAGCATGCATTCTGTAAGTGTGCTTTCTCTTGTACAGTGGGGAAAACAAGTATTGGATACACTGACGATTTTGCAGGTTTTCCTACTTACAAAGCATGTAGAGGTCTGTAATTTTTATCATACGTACACTTCAACTGTGAGAGACGTAATCTAAAACAAAAATCCAGAAAATCACATTGTATGATTTTTAAGTAATTAATTTGCATTTTATTGCATGACATAAGTATTTGATACATCAGAAAAGCAGAACTTAATATTTGGTACAGAAACCTTTGTTTGCAATTACAGAGATCATACGTTTCCTGTAGTTCTTGACCAAGTTTGCACACACTACAGCAGGGATTTTGGCCCACTCCTCCATACAGACCTTCTCCAGATCCTTCAGGTTTCGGGGCTGTCGCTGGGCAATACGGACTTTCAGCTCCCTCCAAAGATTTTCTATTGGGTTCAGGTCTGGAGACTGGCTAGGCCACTCCAGGACCTTGAGATGCTTCTTACGGAGCCACTCCTTAGTTGCCCTGGCTGTGTGTTTCGGGTCGTTGTCATGCTGGAAGACCCAGCCACGACCCATCTTCAATGCTCTTACTGAGGGAAGGAGGTTGTTGGCCAAGATCTCGCGATACATGGCCCCATCCATCCTCCCCTCAATACGGTGCAGTCGTACTGTCCCCTTTGCAGAAAAGCATCCCCAAAGAATGATGTTTCCACCTCCATGCTTCACGGTTGGGATGGTGTTCTTGGGGTTGTACTCATCCTTCTTCTTCCTCCAAACACAGCGAGTGGAGTTTAGACCAAAATGCTCTATTTTTGTCTCATCAGACCACATGACCTTCTCCCATTCCTCCTCTGGATCATCCAGATGGTCATTGGCAAACTTCAGACGGGCCTGGACATGCGCTGGCTTGAGCAGGGGGACCTTGCGTGCGCTGCAGGATTTTAATCCATGACGGCGTAGTGTGTTACTAATGGTTTTCTTTGAGACTGTGGTCCCAGCTCTCTTCAGGTCATTGACCAGGTCCTGCCATGTAGTTCTGGGCTGATCCCTCACCTTCCTCATGATCATTGATGCCCCACGAGGTGAGATCTTGCATGGAGCCCCAGACCGAGGGTGATTGACCGTCATCTTGAACTTCTTCCATTTTCTAATAATTGCGCCAACAGTCGTTGCCTTCTCACCAAGCTGCTTGCCTATTGTCCTGTAGCCCATCCCAGCCTTGTGCAGGTCTACAATTTTACCCCTGATGTCCTTACACAGCTCTCTGGTCTTGGCCATTGTGGAGAGGTTGGAGTCTGTTTGATTGAGTGTGTGAACAGGTGTCTTTTATACAGGTAACGAGTTCAAACAGGTGCAGTTAATACAGGTAATGAGTGGAGAACAGGAGGGCTTCTTAAAGAAAAACTAACAGGTCTGTGAGAGCCGGAATTCTTACTGGTTGGTAGGTGATCAAATACTTATGTCATGCAATAAAATGCAAATTAATTACTTAAAAATCATACAATGTGATTTTCTGGATTTTGTTTTAGATTCCATCTCTCACAGTTGAAGTGTACCTATGATAAAAATTACAGATCTCTACATGCTTTGTAAGTAGGAAAACCTGCAAAATTGGCAGTGTATCATATACTTGTTCTCCCCACTGTATGTGGGTCATTCCATGAAATGAGTCCCTTTTGCATCCCTTTGATATTTGAAGTAGAAATTGTGCATCAATATTTGATTTTAAAAGCCTGTTATATTAAATTACATGTTACATTTTAGTCATTTAGCAGACGCTCTTATCCAGAGCGACTTACAGTAGAGTGCATACATTTTATTACATTTTTTTACATACTGAGACAAGGATATCCCTACCGGCCAAACCCTCCCTAACCCGGACGACGCTATGCCAATTGTGCGTCGCCCCACGGACCTCCCGGTTGCGGCCGGCTGCGACAGAGCCTGGGCGCGAACCCAGAGACTCTGGTGGCGCAGCTAGCACTGCGATGCAGTGCCCTAGACCACTGCGCCACCCGGGAGAATGAAGTGCCCTTTAATATAAACATGGAAAATTCTAAATTCAGCATTTTGAAGTCCCTCTGTGCACCCTTTGTGACTAGGAACATTTTAACCCACTTAACCCCAAAATGTCTAAAACATGTCACCATCATTGTAAAGTCCTAGTTATGTTTTGCTTTGACAAAGTCATTTCTGATGATGATGATTTATTTAATGTTATTAGTGATACATTTTAAGGTTAAAACAATAATCTGGCCCTCATTCTAAGGTCAACACTGTTACGTGAACTCAACTCTCCTTTAATATGGTGAAACTATTCATTTTTTAATATTTTGTTCAAAATAAAACATTTAACAGTCAAATCATAGTTTAAAGCAGGTAAGCTGGTTTTACTCCATTTTCTGGTGTTCCGTGGTGGAAATCTGAGTGGGTCGGCATAACACGTCAACCCTGTTAACATTAGATAAAAATGTTGCATTCTTTTGTCCCTCCCTGCTGCACACAACAAGCTGTTACAGTGAGATTTATTGCTGATTTAAGATGAAATCGTCAACCCTGTCACGGTCAACCATGTTTATTTGGCACTTAATAGACACATACTATGTATTGTTTTTATTTAACCTCTTGAGATGGGAAAACATGTTTTTCATTAAGTTGAACATGTACTCGTCATAACATAATTTGACAATTTTGTGAAATAAACCTATTGTTTGCTTGTTTACCTAAAATGGACTTATTTTGTGGAACAACTCATTTGACAATGTGTGTGTGGTGTGTGTGTGTGTGTGTGTGTGTGTGTGTGTGTGTGTGTGTGTGTGTGTGTGTGTGTGTGTGTGTGTGTGTGTGTGTGTGTGTGTGTGTGTATTTGCAGATGTCATAATGCGTGTGTGTGTGTGTGTGTGTGTATGTATCGTAAGGTATACCTGCAAGAAGTCTCTGATATGGGTGTTGGCTCGTTTGGAGTTGGGTCCAGGGACCTCATAGAGGGGACACTGCTGGCCGACCACAAAGATATCTACCAGCTCTCTAATGAAGTAGCCCTGCCGTGTACGCAGCACCAGGAAATCTGTCTCTGGCATCTTGTGGAGGTAGATGGGGGCACGGAAAAGGTTGTTCTCAAAAGCCTAAAAGAAAGACACAGATTTGGAATTAGGTCTCTAAAATGTTCTCTTTCTAGGTATCAGGCTATTCACATTCACAGTGAATGGCTTTTTCAAACATCAACGAATTGTCATGCGACTGACTGTAATGACTGTGGTACTGACCGGCAGCAGCTGTCCGGGGTGCAGGGAGCCCAGGAAAGGTGAGGTGTGGCAGTACACGGTCTCTCCGTACTTACAGTCTGGAGCTCCAGGGTCCTTCCCTGGTTTCTGAGGGAAAACAGCCATGTTTCAAGTTAATTTGATCTTAAAATGCATTTTGTTTTCACATAAACACAACTCATATCAATAGAGGAAGGAAAAGAACCACTGAGGGGGTTCAGCTTTTAGCAAATGCTAAACAATGTTGATACAAGGGGAATGGTAATTGAAAGACTACTGCAGTGACTCACTCTCTTGTAGTAGTTCTTGATCTTGGTTGCCATGCCGACTTGCATGATGAGTGGAGGATATTCCTCGCTGTACTCTGCCAGAATCAGGTCGCCGTCTTTCCCTGTCAGGTCCTGAGCTGTACGCATGAAGAACATGTCACCTCCACCGGAAGCCTGGCGCTCTTGTTCTCGCATCTACAGGCACAAAAAGGGACATTTAACACAAATCACACAAAAAAGGTTATCAACACAGACAGAGAGGCAGAAGCATTCTTGACGACCTGTGTCAAGACGGAGAGAAAGATGGAGGTGAATGAGGTGAGTGCTGGGGCCTCACCTTGGCCTTCTTCTTGATCTGTTTGAGTAGAGGCTGGGCTGCGTGGGGACCTGGCTGGGACAACGTCCCGAATGAGTACTTCTTCAGAGAGGGCCGGTGGAACCCACGCAGCTTCATAGGTCCCATGTGAGTAGGGAAGAACGGCTGCCTCAGCTCCACTGCAGGGATGGAGTGCTGGAGAGAAAGATAGGCAAGGAAATGTTTCATATAGCATAGGCTAACTACTAAGCTATTTTTAATACATGTATTTAACCCCTTATTTTTGGCAATAACCAGTCTAAGAACTGTCTAAGCCGGGGGTGGGGTTCTACTAAGCTATATGGAATTGTTTTAAGAAGGTCATACCAAGGATACTTTTTCTATTTGATTTGGAATTTTAAGACCCCTTGAAGTCAAAAAAGAGAGAGAATAGAACAAATTTCTTTCATGAAAAACAAAATTCAGCCTTACTGCTATTAGCCCATACAAATGCATTTAATAACATATTCACTACATGGAACAACAGATAGTCCAGCCAAAAAAATCTAAAGGAAGTTTGTTCTGAAATGTCTGTTCTACATCTGAGAGATACTGTATATCTCTTTTTTTTTGAGTCGTGTAGGCCAAACCGTTCTGATTTTCGGGATGTCCCAGGGTCTGACCTCTCTAGCTCTGTCACCTTTCACCGCAGATGCGAAAGTGTGGCACGGGTGGATGTGGTGGATTGAGATGCATCCAATGCAACAAAAAAAACAGATCTCTATATTAAACTGACAGATTTCTATGGGGATTTATTATTATTATTATAATTAGATTTCCGCGGGGGTGTGGACATCGACCTTAGGGTTAAAGCTACAATATGTAACTTTTTGTGCGACTCGACTAAATTCACATATAAATGTGAGTTATAGATATTTCATTCTCATTGAAAGCAAGTCTAAAAAGTGGTAGATATGTTCTATGTGCGCTATTTCTATGCTTACCATTACCAAGTTTAGTTTTTGCGTCTTTTATTTGGGGTTTTGTACACCAGCTTCAAACAGCTGAAAAAACTATCATTTTATGGAAAATATATTTCAGAGCGGTTTAGATTATTCTCTACACAATGACTGCTTGTTTTGTCACAAACTGAATTTAGGTGAACTATTTTAATTTTAGCAACCAGGAAACTGCAGAGTAATTTCGGCATAGCGCATCTTTAAGATGATCCTCTTTAACTGCTAATCAATCTGTATAGGAACAGAGCTCACAGGAGAGAATCTAGTGCCCACCTGAATGATGTTGCCACCAAAGGTGCCCCTCAGGCCTTGCTGCTTAGGATAATAGAACTCATCATTGGACAGGTTCCATGGGTCCTTCACCTCAGGCTGGGACATGTTCTGTAGGCAGCAGACAAAACAGAAAAGGAGTTAGAACAGGTTAGTTCAGGGACTGTAGTCCCTGTTGAATGGCAGATATATGTTATGTTCCATGGTCCAGTCCTGTAGTACCTGTTGAGGCTCATCTTTTATGACCCCAGTCTTCCCCAACAGGATGCGACTCTTCTTTAGTGATGACTCCTTCTTGTTCTCCTTAGACGGAGAGTGGGACATACGCTCAGACTCCTTCTCATCTGGGATTTCTGCAAGAGGCCAAATTTAGAGATTAGTGGATAGATCAAAGCATTCAATAGGTTACAGAGACCATCAAGATATTTCATAACTTGTTTAAACTGACTGAAAAAGTGTACACACAGTTCACTAAGAAAGGGGCAGTACCTAAAATTATGTTCTCATCGTTGGGGTCTAGGGTGAGGACAGGGGGTGAGAGCATGCGGTCCATGGCCTGGTCATCCCAGATGATGTTGTCCTCCCAGCGCCCGTACACCAGCTCCTCATTGTCAATAGGGAAGATGGAGAACCAGGGGGCATCCTCTTCATGAGTGGCTGTGGAAAGACCAATAGGAAAGCAGTAGTGATAGATTTACTCTCTCTTTAAAGCAGGGGTATCCAACCTTTTCTAGCATGAGAGCTACTTTAAAAAAATGTACATGTCACAAGCTACTCATTGTTTTCTAGCTCCTCTGCCCTGTAACTCTTCCCCTGGTCCTTAGTGTACAAGAGAAAGTAGTGCACTATGTTTTCTGGTAATATACCTGGTCAAATAATCGTTCATAAACAACTAAAAAACAACTATAAAATCTGTGATTCCCCCCCCCCCCGCCCCAAATTCTGTTTTATATTTTCTCAAATTATGTTCTCAGTTTGATTTTTCCTGGTTTAAAATTGTGTTGTTTTTCACTCTCAATTACAATTGTTCATAGAGAAACAATTGAATTGGATGTTCTGAGTCCATATCAATGTTTAAATCACATCAAAGTACTTTTTTTTTAGGTCTTGAAGAAAATAAAATTAAAAATTGTGTGTGTATTCTGGCCCTTTACGTCCACATCTAGCGAGTGAGGAATGTGCCATGTAATGCGGTGGTCTAGCGATGGTTCTGGAGCCTATTGCTGCTGCTCATTTTATGGCAAAGTTCGCAACTAAGAAATAATATACTGAACAAAAATATAAAAACGCAACGTGCAACAATTTCAAAGATATTACTGAGTTACAGTTCAAATAAGGAAATCAGTCTATTGAAATAAATTCATTAGGCCCTAATCTACAGATTTCACATAACTGGGAATAAAGATATGCATCTGTTGGACACAGATACAATACCTTAAAAGGTAGAGGTATGGATCAGATAACTAGTCAGTATCTGGTGTGACCACCATTTGCCTCATGCAGTGCGACACATCTCCTTTGCATAGAGTTGATCAGGCTTTTGACTGTGGCCTGTGGAATGTTGTCCCACTCCTCTTCAATGACTGTGCGAAGTTTCTGGATACTGGCGGGAACTGGAACACGCTGTTGTACACGTCAGTCCAGAGCATCCCAAACATGCGCAATGGTGACATGTCAGGTGAGTATGCAGGTCATGGAAGAACTGGGACATTCTCAGCTTCCAGGAATTGTGTACAGATCCTTGTGACATGGAGCCATGCATTATCATGCTGAAATAAGAGGTGATGGCAGTGGGTGAATGGTACGACAATGGGCATCAGGATCTCGTGACAGTATCTCTGTGCGTTCAAACTGCCATCGATAAAATGCAATTGTGTTCGTTGTCCGTAGCTTATGCCTGCCCAAACCATATCTCCACCGGCACCATGGGGTACTCTGTTCACAACGTTGACATCAGCAAACCGCACGCCCAAATGATGCCATACATGTGGTCTGTGGTTGTGAGGCCGGTTGGACATACTGCCAAATTCTCTAAAATGACGCTGGATGCGGCTTATGGTAGAGAAATTAACATTCAATTCTCTGGCAACAGCTCTGGTGGACATACCTGCAGTCAGCTGACAATTGCATGCTCCCTCAAAATGTTTACAACTGTGGCATTGTGTTGTGTGACAAAACTGCACATTTTAAAGTGGCCTTTTATTGTCCCTAGCACAAGGTGCACCTGTGTAATGATCATGCTGTTTAATCAGCTTCTTGATATGCCACTCCTGTCAGATAGGTGGATTATCTTGGCAAATAATACATCATCACTCACAAGGGTGTAAACAAATTTGTGCACAAAATTCGAGAGAAATAAGCTTTTTGTGCATATGTAACATTTCTGGGATCTTTTATTTCTTGGGTCCAACACTTCACATAGAGCATTTATATTTTTGTTCAGTATACATACAAATTACAGTGCATTTGGAAAGTATTCATTCCACTTGAATTTTTCCACATTTTGTTTTAGCCTTATTCTAAAATGGATTAAATGTTTTTTTCCTTCATTAATCTACACAATACCCCATAACGACAAAGCAAAAACAGATTTTTTAGAAATGTATGCAAATTGCAAAAAAACAGAAATATGACATTTACATAAAGTTGAAGTAAGAAGTTTACATACACTTATGTTGGAGTCATTAAAACTTGTTTATCAACCACTCCACAAATGTATTTTTAACAAACTATAGTTTTGGCAAGTCGGTTAGGACATCTACTTTGTGCATGACACAAGTCATTTTTCCGACAATTGTTTACAGACAGATTATTTCACTTATAATTCACTGTATCACAATTCCAGTGGGTCAGAAGTTTACATGCACTAAGTTGACTGTGCCTTTAAACAGCTTGAAAAACTACAGAAAATGATGGCATGGCTTTCGAAGCTTCTGATAGGCTAATTGACATAATTTGAGTCAATTGGAGGTGTACCTGTGGATGTATTTCAAGGCCTACCTTCAAACTAGGTGCCTCTTTGCTTGACATCATGGGAAAATCTAAAGAAATCAGCCAAGACTTGTAGAAAATTGTAGACCTCCACAAGTCTGGCTCATCCTTGGGAGCAAATTCCAAACACCTGAAGGTAATATGTTCAACTGCACAAACAATAGTACGCAAGTATAAAACACCATGGGAACATAGAACCGTCATACTGCTCAGTAAGTAGACGCATTCTGTCTCCTAGAGATGAATGTACTTTGGTGCAAAAAGTGCAAATCAATCCCTGAACAACAGCAAAGGACCTTGTGAAGATGCTGGAGGAAAAAGGTACAAAAGTATCTATATCCACAGTAAAACGAGTCCTATATCGACATGACCTGAAAGGCCGCTCAGCAAGGAAGAAGCCACTGCTCCAAAACCGCCATAAAAAGCCAGACTACGGTTTGCAACTGCACATGGGGGCAAAGATCGCACTTTTTGGAGATATGTCCTCTGGTCTGATGAAACAAAAATAGAACTGTTTAGCCATCATGACCATCGTTATGTTTGGAGGAAAAAGGGGGATGCTTGCAAGCCGAAGAACACCATCCATACCGTGAAGCACGGGGGTGGCAGCATCATGTTGTGGGGGTGCTTTGCTGCAGGAGGGACTGGTTCACCACACAAAATAGATGGCATCATGAGGGAGGAAAATTATTTGGATATATTGAAGCAACATCTCAAGAATTCAGTCAGGAAGTTAAAGCTTGGTCGCAAATGGGTCTTCCAAATGGACAATGACCCCAAGCATACTTCCAAAGTTGTGGCAAAATGGCTTAAGGACCACAAAGTCAAGGTATTGGAGTGGCCATCACAAAGCCCTGACCTCATTCCTATAGAAAATGTGTGGGCAGAACTGAAAAAGCATGTGCGAGCAAGGAGGCCTACAAACCTGACTCAGTTACATCAGCTCTGTCAGGAGGAATGGGCCAAAATTCACCCAACTTATTGTGGGAAGCTTGTGGAAGACTACTCAAAACGTTTGACCCAAGTTAAACAATTCAAAGGCAATGCTACCAAATACTAATTGAGTGTAACTCCTGACCCACTGGGAATGTGATGAAAGAAATAAAAGCTGAAATAAATAATTCTGTCTACTATTATTCTGACATTTCACATTCTTAAAATAAGGTGGTGATCCTAACTGACCTAAGACAGGGAATTTTTACTAGGATTAAATGTCAGGAATTGTGAAAAATTTAGTTTAAACGCATTTGGCTAAGGTGTATATAAACTTCCGACTTACACTGTAAGTATTGAGACCGTTTACTCTGTACTTTGTTGAAGCACCTTTGGCAGCGATTACAGCCTTGAGTTGTCTTGGGTATGACGCTACAAGCTTGGCACACCTGTATTTGGGGGGTTTCTCCCATTCTTCTCTGCCGATTCTCTCAAGATCTGTCAGGTTGGATTGGGAGCGTCGCTGCACAGCTATTTTCAAGTCTCTCCAGAGACGCTAGATCGGGTTGAAGCCCAGGCTCCGGCTGGGCCACTCAAGGACATTCAGAGGTTTGTCCTGAAGCCACTCCTGTGTTGTCTTGACTGTGTGCTTAGGGTCGTTGTCCTGTTGGAAGGTGAACCTTTGTCCCAGGCTGAGGTCCTGAGCACTCTGGAGCAGGTTTTCATCAAGGATCTAATTATACTTCATGTTAACTCGAAATGACACAACGACAAGGTTCCAGTTTAACAAAGTTTACTATACTATATAAACACACTACAAGGTAGCCATTACACTCAAGGCTAGGTCCATCAACGACTAGACTTCCTCCGCATGCGCACTCTTGACTGAGTGATAGCCCCGTAATAACAGAAATATACGGATACTTAAAACATGAACTTAACACTTCACTCCGTTCATCTTTCCCTCGATCCTGACTAGTCTCCCAGTCCCTGCCTCTGAAAAACATCCACACATCATAATGCTGCCACCACCATGCTTCACCGTAGGGCTGATGCCAGGTCTCCTCCAGAAGTGACGCTTGGCATTCAGGCCAAAGATTTCCAACTTGGTTTCATCAGATCAGAGAATCTTGTTTCTAATATTCTGAGAGTCTTTAGGTTCCTTTTGGCAAACTCTAAGTGGGCTGTCATGTGCCTTTTACTAAGGAGTGGCTTCTGTCTGGCCACTCTACCATAAAGGCCTGATTGGTGGAGTGCTGCAGAGGTGGTTGTCCTTCTGGAAGGTTCTCCCATCTCCACAGAGGAACTCCGGAACTCTGTCAGAGTGACCATCGGGTTCTTGGTCACCTCCCTGACCAAGGCCCTTCTCCCCCGATTGCTCAGTTTGGCCAGGCGGCCAGCTCCAGGAAGATGCTTGGTTGTTCCAAACTTCTTCCATTTAAGAATGATGGAGGCCATATTTTGGTACCCCTCCCTAAATCTGTGCCTCGACACAATTCTGTTTCGGAGCTCTACGGACAAGTCCTTCCACCTCATGGCTTGGTTTTTGCTCTGACATGCACTGTCAACTGTGGGACCTTATCTAAACAGGTGTGTGCCTTTTCAAATCATGTCCAATCAATTTAATTTACCACAGGTGACTCCAATCAAGTTGTAGAAACATCTTAAGGATAATCAATGGCAACAGGATGCACTTGAGCTCAATTTCAAGTCTCATAGCAGGGTCTGAAAACTTATATAAATAAGGTATTTCTGTTTTTTTATTTTTAAAACATTTGCATACATTTTTAAAAATCTGTTTTCACTTTGTCATTATGGGGGATTGTATGTAGATTGATGAGGGAAAAAATTAATTCAGTCAATTTTAGAATAAGGCTGTAACGTAACAAAATGTGAAAAATGTTAAGGGGTCTGAATACTTTCCGAATACACTGTATATACTTACTCATGATATACTTCTTCCAGGTAAGCCTACTTTGTAGTTAACATTTAATTGAGAAGGTTTTGGGGAAAGTATTTCTGCAAACCCACAAGATGGTTATCACATCAACTGGCTACACATGGGAGTGATAGACAAACGTGAGCCCACACAGACAGACAGGGACAATATTGTTGGAAATTAATTGGCAGATATTGTTTTAGTTTAGTTTTTTTGCCAATAAAGGCTAACCACGAGTTCAGGCCTTGGGATAATATCAATGTTGCATTGATTAGATAGTAGCTGGGAGCTTGAGGTGTCTGATACTTGTGAGATTTGTTTATGACAGTGCGGTGAAACACGTGAAAATTGCATGTACTTTCAGAATTGTTTGGCGAGCTACTCATAGGTGGGCTGTGAGCTACTAGTAGCTCGCGGCAGACCTGTTGGAGACCCCTGCTTTAGTGGTACTTTTTAACACATCAATTAACGGAGATATGTAGGATATGTTGTAATATCACATTATTCATCATTCTAAAAGTAAATTACACTCTACAACAGATGCCAGGTAAAATAGCCTCATAGTACCATGATGGTCGTGGTGGTGTTTGTCCCTCTTGGAGCCAGAGCCGATGGAAGGGGCTTTGGGCATGGGTGGAGGAGTGGGGGGCACCAGCTGTGAGTTACTCCTACTCAGACCTGTAGAGTGTAGATAGACATCATGAATACCTAGATAACCCAAAGCAGACAAATACAGAACAGTTATAACAGTTTATATTTGCCACTTTTGTCCTATGTCCCCTGGACAAATGGGGTTTATGCTTTGGTGATAGGATATCAATGAGGTAGGAATCTCCATTATGCAGGTCAGTCTGTTAATTGGTACTGGAGTGAGTGGGTCTCTCACCCTGCTGTGCGTTGTAGGCATTGGCGTTGCGGGTCATGCTGGAAGGCAGCCACCCTGCCAGACTGGCTCGCTGGGTCTTAGTGCCCTTGTGTTTCACGTCCTCTCCATTCCAAATGATGTCGTCCTCCCACTGAAGCTGGGTGACCATCAGGAAGAGCTCATTCTCCAGGGCCTGTTTGTCCTTTTCGTCACCACTGCCCTCCTAGACAGAAAAAGACAGAAATACACACAAAATAACATAAGTCTTTAAATCATGTTGTCTGTTCTCTTCTAAATTGTTATTTATAAAAAAAATTGGGGGGTAGATCAGCTTTAATATTGTAAATTCCATCAATGTAATTGTCTGCATCATTTCCAATCCCCCTTTTTTTTGTAAATATACAGTTGGAAGTCGGAAGTTTACATACACTTAGGATGGAGTCATTAAGACTTGTTTTCAGCCACTCCACAAATTTCTTGTTGACAAACTCTAGTTTTGGCAAGTCGGTTAGGACATCTACTTTGTGCATGACACAAGTAATATTTCCAACAATTGTTTACAGACAGATTATTTCACTGTATCACAATTCCAGTAGGTCAGAAGTTTACATACACAAAGTTGACTGTGCCTTTAAACAGCTTGGAAAATTCCAGAAAATGATGGCATGGCTTTAGAAGCTTCTGATAGGCTAATTGACATAATTTGAGTCAATTGGAGGTGTACCTGTGGATGTATTTCAAGGCCTACCTTCAAACTCAGTGCCTCTTTGCTTGACATCATGGGAAAATCTAAAGAAATCAGCCAATACCTCAGAAAAATGATTGGTTCATCTAGTTCATCCTTGGGAGCAATTTCCAAATGCCTGAAGGTACCACGTTCATCTGTACAAACAATAGTACGTAAGTATAAACACCTTGGAACCACGCAGCCGTCATACGGCTCAGGAAGGAGACGCATTCTGTCTCCTAAAAATGAACGTACTTTGGTGCAAAAAGTGCAAATCAATCCCAGAACAACAGCAAAGGACCTTGTGAAGATGCTGGAGGAAACAGGTACAAAAGTATCTATACCCACTGTAAAACGAGTCCTATATCGACACAACCTGAAAGGCCGCTCTGCAAGGAAGAAGCCACTGCTCCAAAACCACCATAAAAAAGCCAGACTACAGTTTGCAACTGCACATGGGGACAAAGATCGGACTTTTTGGAGAAATGACCTCTGGTCTGATGAAACAGACCATCGTTATGTTTGGAGGAAAAAGTGGGACGCTTGCAAGCTGAAGAACACCATCCCAACCGTGAAGCACTGGGGTGGCAACATCATGTTGTGGGGGTGCTTTGCTGCAGGAGGGACTGGTGTACTTCACAAAATAGATGGCATCATGAGGGAGGAAAATGATGTGGATATATTGAAGCAACATCTCAAGACATCAGTCAGGAAGTTAAAGCTTGGTCGCAAATGGGTCTTCCAAATGGACAATGAACCCAAGCATACTTCCAAAGTTGTGGCAAAATGGCTTAAGGACAACAAAGTCAAGGTGTTGGAGTGGCCATCACAAAGCCTTGACCTCAATCCTATAGAAAATTTGTGGGCAGAACTGAAAAGGCGTGTGAGAGCAAGGAGGCCTACAAACCTGACTCAGTGACACCAGCTCTGTCATGTGGAATGGGCCAAAATTCACCGAACTTATTGTGGGAAGCTTGTGGAAGGCTACCTGAAACATTTGACCCAAGTTCAACAATTTAAAGGCAATGCTACCAAATACTAATTGAGTGTACGTAAACTTCTGACCCAGTGGGAATGTGATGAAATAAATAAAAGCTGAAATAAATCACTCTCTCTACTATTATTCTGACATTTCACAGTCTTAAAATAAAGTGATGATCCTAATTGACCTATGACAGGGAATATTTACTAGGATTAAAATGTCTGGAATTGTGAAAAACTGAGTTTAAATGTATTTGGCTAAGGTGTATGTAAACTTCATCTGTATATAGTACCAGTCAAAATTTGGGATACACCTACTCATTCCAGGGTTTTTCTTTATTTGTACTATTTTCTAGATTGTAGAATAATAATGAAGACATCAAAACTATGAAATAGCACATGACTTGCCTAGTTAAATAATGGTTATATAAAAAATAAAACCTTTAAAATATGGAATTATGTAGTCAGCAAAGCCACCCTTTGCCTTTGACAGCTTTGTACACTCTTGGCGTTCTCTCAATCAGCTTCATGAGGTAGTCACCTGGAATGTATTTCAATTAACAGGTGTGCCTTGTTAAAAGTATATTTGTGGAATTTCTTTCCTTCTTAATGCGTTTGAGTCAATCAGTTGTGTTGAGGTAGGGGTGGTATACAGAAGATAGCCCTATCTGGTAAAAAGACCATGTACATATTAGGGCAAGAACAGGTCAAATAAGCAAAGAGAAACGACAGTCCATCATTACTTTAAGGTCAGTCAATCCGGAAAATTTCAAGAACTGTGAAAGTTTCTTCAAGTGCAGTCGCAAAAACCATCAAGCGCTATGATGAAACGTTCTCATGAGGACCGCCACAGGAAAGGAAGACCCAGAGTTACCTCCTGCTGCAGAAGATAAGTTCATTAGAGTTAACTGCCCCTCAGAAATTGCAGCCCAAATAAATGCTTCACAGAGTTCAAGTAACAGACACATCTCAACATCAACTGTTCAGAGGAGACTGGGTGAATCGGGCCTTCATGGTCGAACTGCTGCAAAGAAATCACTACTAAAGGACACCAATAAGAAGAAGAGACTTGCTTGGGCCAAGACACACGAGCAATGGACATTAGATTTTTGGTTCCAACCGCCGTGTCTTTGTGATACGCAGAGAAGGTGAACGGATGATCTACGCATGTGTGGTTCCCACCGTGAAGCATGGAGGCGGTGGTGTGATGGTGTGGGGGTGCTTTGCTGGTGACACTGTCAGATATCTATTTTGAATTCAAGGCACACTTAACCAGCAAATGAGTAGATGTGTCCAACATTTTGACTGGTACTGTATATATTTTAAAATATATTTTCCTTTATTTTTTCACCTAACCCTACCACCCGTCTCCTAATTGGAGTAAACTTAAGGACAATAACCCTTAGGCTTCTACTTCCAGCTTATACATACTATATACTGTACATTTTACAGACACAGTATATTTTACAATAGTTATCTTTTGTTTGTTATTAGTCCCATCCTTCAGCTACCCTCAACCCCTCCCATCTATCTTTGAACACCATCCAGTTTTGATTTATATTTGTCATATATTTTTCAACTGTACTGTTTAACAAAAGTTCTGAACCTTTCCAGTCTCATAGTTTCTATAGATTGTAAATTTAAGATAAAGATTTTTGCTAAGAGTACAATTACATTACAGCTATTTCCAGAGTTAGCTCCAGGTAATTGTTGCAATTCTTCAGCCATTCCTGAACCTGCGACCTAAAACAAGCTACATATGGACAGTACCAAAACAAATGATCTAATGCTTCTGTCTCTTCGCAGACAAATCTGCTAGAAATGGGTGATTGATTCTTAAAAAGGGGCAATCTGCAGTTGCTACATCTATTTGTGGACTTATAAATTAATGATATGTACCCATTGATTCTTGAAGAATATAACTTATTAATGCCTCATTAGCTTAGTTCAACAGTCGTACTCCCCCAGAACCCAAAATATACGATTGTTTTACTCCAATGTTTGTAAACAAAGTAATATGTTTGTAAACACACACTGTATAGCCTCACTACATGGTTAAAGCTATTTTTATTTTACCTTTATTTAACTAGGCAAGTCAGTTAAGAACAAATTCTTATTTTCAATGACAGCCTAGGAACAGTGGGTTAACTGCCTGTTCAGGGGCAGAATGACAGATTTGTACCTTGTCAGCTCGGGGATTTGAACTTGCAACCTTTCGGTTACTAGTCCAACGCTCTAACCACTAGGCTACCCTGCCGCCCTGCCTATCAAGAGTGGTTAGATTTCTCAAGCCCCATCCCTCAGCTTTTACCAAAACAGTGGTGGGAGAGCGCTTTGTTATTGTTTCAACTGCTGAATGCCCCTTTAAGGAACTCCATGATATCTAATCCTAAAGCGTCAGTGTAGTGTATGGGTGCTAACCTCTTTGGGATGTTGTAAAGGTGGCGGTGGTTCTGGCCTCTCCCGTTTCTCCTGTTCATCGTCCTCCTCCTCCTTCAGTTTGAAGCCGTAGTGGAAGCCACTGCCATCGTCAGGGACCCCCATCATGTCGTACCAGAGCTGGGCCGGACCGTAGCGCCACTCTGCCACCTTGGGCCTGGACTCTGTCACCTTGTCCCCGTCTCCAGAGGTCTGGGAGAATTTGGACTCTATTGGGGCCATCATGGTGATCTGGGGGCAGAGTCACAAGGAATTAACTATTGAAGAATATCTTATAGCAATCACTTTTGTCCATTTCCTTTTGTAAGGAGAAAGATCTCATACAGAATTATACTGAGACTGAATCACATTACTAAACCTAGGAAACTCTCATAAATTAGCTGTGATATACTGGTAAATAACCACACAGTTTCAAAGGGATGTCAAACAAGTTTTCACAGTCCTACATATCTTTGACTAAGACCATTGTTGTTGCACACTGACCTCGTCGTCAGACAGGCACTGTTCTGGGGGTGGCGGTGGGGCGTATTCATAGTCCCAGCCAGACTTCTTCTCTGGTCCCTGCTGCTCCATGGGCTCAGCGCCCTCTGGTGGGGGTGTCCCTGGCTGAGGGTCGCGGTGCTTCCTCTTCCTCTTTCTTCGTGCGCTCCGCCACACCGACGGCATGTTCTTCCCAGGGCCAAACAGTCGAAGGAACCGCAGCACCTGGAGGGATTCAGAGGAGTGGATAGGTATTCATTTTGAAAGGTTTTAATCATCCAATCACAACTCTCTGTTATGTGGTGTACTACATAGTGTTTCCAAAAAGGACAGCTCACCCTTCCAGGCCTGAACTCTGGGAAGAGCTGTGTGACGCCAGGCAGGGCTTTGGCAGCATCCTTCTGCATGATGCCAGCCAGGGGCAAGCTGAGGCAGGCTGGAGAACCCCCTGACCCAGGGCCTGCAGAGGGCCGGTCTGTCTCCGATTCAGAGTCTGAGGAGCTGCTGAAGTCCACTTTGTCTACCAGAGAGGAGGGAGCGATGATGGAGGGCAGGATGATCCCATCTCCTTCATCCCCAACTGTGGACAACATAATAGCATACACTGGGGTTAGAGCCCCTCTGATGAGTGCTAACTTACTAGCATGTATTCTTGACATTAAATACATCAATATCCATGTTTACTTTTTAACAGATTATGAAGAATTATGCTTGTACAGTACAAGAACAAAGTATATTTTCACCGGCACTAGATTGATCAAAGACAAAATTAATTACAGTTGACCGCCACCCTTTGGCTTTTCCTTATCTGATCCTTACCACTTGCAGCCGTGGGAGAGGAGTCGTCTTTCTTGCCACCAGGCGTGGAGAGACATGGAGGAGGTGGAGGGGGCATAAGCTTGGCATCAATATCCTCACAATCTGCATCATAGTCATCCTCATCATCTGAGACAGAGACGGAGAAAAAAAGTATCCAGTTACCGACTGTGCAAAGTCTCTGATGACGATGGAGGAAATTAAATAAGCTTCATTTATCTGTTATGGTAACCTAGGGTAAAAGCACTCCTAGAGGTCTGTGTATAGTATATACAGTTGAAGTCGGAAGTTTACATACACCTTAACCAAATGCGTTTAAACTCAGATTTTCACAATTCCTGACATTTAATCCTAGTAAAAATTATCTGACTTAGGTCAGTTAGGATCACCACTTTATTTTAGGAATGTGAAATGTCAGAATAACAGAAGAGAATGATTTATTTCAGCTTTTATTTCTTTCATCACATTCCCAGTGGGTCAGAAGTTTACATACACTCCATTAGTATTTAGTAGCATTGCCTTTAAATTGTTTAACTTGGGTCAAATGTTTCAGGTAGCCATCCACAAGCTTCCCACAATAAGTTCGGTGAATTTTGGCCCATTCCTCCTGACAGAGCTGGTGTAACTGAGTCAGGTTTGTAGGCCTCCTTGCTCGCACACACTTTTTCAGTTCTGCCCACACATTTTCTATAGGATTGAGGTCAGGGCTTTGTGATGGCCACTCCAATACCTTGACTTTGTGGTCCTTAAGCCATTTTGCCACAACTTTGGAAGTATGCTTGGGGTCATTGTCCATTTGGAAGACCCATTTGCGAACAAGCTTTAACTTCCTGACTGATGTCTTGAGATGTTGCTTCAATATATCCACATCATTTTCCTCCCTCATGATGCCATCTATTTTGTGAAGTTCACCAGTCCCTCCTGCAGCAAAGCACCCCCACAACATGATGCTGCCACCCCCGTGCTTCACGGTTGGGATGGTGTTCTTCAGCTTGCAAGCATCCCCCTTTTTCCTCCAAACATAACGATGGTCATGATGGCAAAACATTTCTATTTTTGTTTCATCAGACCAGAGGACATTTCTCCAAAAAGTACGATCTTTGTCCCCATGTGCAGTTGCAAACCGTAGTCTGGTTATTTTTTTATGACGGTTTTGGAGCAGTGGCTTCTTCCTTGCAGAGCGGCCTTTCAGGTCATGTCGATATAGGACTTGTTTTACTGTGGATATAGATACTTTTGTACCTGTTTCCTCCAGCATCTTCACAAGGTCCTTTGCTGTTGTTCTGGGACTGATTTGCACTTTTCGCACCAAAGTACGTTCATCTCTAGGAGACAGAATGCATCTCCTTCCTGAGCAGTATGACGGCTGCGTGGTCCAATGGTATTTTTACTTGCGTACTATTGTTTGTACAGATGAACGTGGTACCTTCAGGCGTTTGGAAATTGCTCCCAAGGATGAACCAGACTTGTGGAGGTCTACAATAATTTTTCTGAGGTCTTGGCTGATTTCTTTTGAAATTTCCCATTCTTTTGAAATTTCCCAATTTCCCGACTCAAATTATGTCAATTAGCCTATCAAAAGCTTCTAAAGCCATGACATCATCTTCTGGAATTTTCCAAGCTGTTTAAAAGGCACAGTCAACTTAGAGTATGTAAACTTCTGACCCACTGGAATTGTGATACACTGAATTATAGGTGAAATAATCTGTCTGTAAACAATTGTTGGAAAAATTACTTGTGTCATGCATAAGGTAGATGTAGTAACCGACTTGCCAAAACTATAGTTTGTTAACAAGAAATTTGTGGAGTGGTTGAAAAACAAGTTTTAATGACTCCAACCTAAGTGTATGTAAACTTCCGACTTCAACTGTACATATGTAAAAGCAGGTGTTCTTAATGTTTTGTATACTCATTATATGTGACTAGTTGCATGCGTATTACTGCACCTGTTCTCCTCGTAGGCTGCAGGCTGCCCATGGCCTGACGATACTTCTTAGTCTCATCTTCAGCCACCTCGTTGATGTCAGAATAATCAACTGCATCGGCATCGTTCTTCACCCAGCCTGCATAAGAAACAGGACATGAAACCGTCACTCATTTATCACAGCATTTACAGACATACAACTTACAAACACAACTAAGGAGCATATTGACTGTTCATGTTGAGCCAGTTAAATGACAGTTCCCAGCCACAGAACTTCCCTAGCCCAGTTTTGACCTGAGTGGAACTCTGGTCTGGTCTGGTCTTACAACATATACCCACCTTGCAAGTTATTTGCCGCCCATACCTGTGCCTGTTTGGCGACACTTTTCACATGTAGATCCGTAATCGGTAGACGGTTCTGATTAGGAGGTTGTCGTTTGCATTGCAGAGCAGTGCCCACCCAAGAAATAATGAAATCCTAATTTTTAGATGCCCCCCCATGCCCTAAAACGGAAGGTTACTGTTAAAATAACTGTACTTACGGTTATTACCTGTAATCCTGTACAGAGTGCCTTCAGAAAGTATTCAGACTCCTAGACTTTCACCACATTTTGTTGTGTTACAGCCTAAATATAACATGGATTAAATTGAGATGTTGTGTCACTGGCCTAAACACAATACCCCATAATGTCACTATGTTTGAAAAGTCAATAAGCATTCAACCTCTTTGTTACGGCAAGCATAAATACGTTCATGAGTAAAGAATGGGCTTAACAAGTCATATAATAAGTTGCATAATAGTGTTTAACATGAATTCATGAAAATCATGAAAATCTATGGCAAGATCTGAAAATATTTATCTAGCAATGATCAACAACCAATTTGGCAGAGCTTGAAGAATTCTGAAAACAATAACGGGAAAATGTTGCACAATCCAGGTGTGGAAAGCTCTTAAGAGAGACACAGAAAGACTCACAGTTGTAATCTCTGCCAAAGTTGCTTCTTCGAAGTATTGACTCAGGGGTATGAATACCAATGTAAATTAGATACTTCTGTATTACATTCTCAATAAATTAGCAAACATTTCTAAAAACAGGTTCTCACTTTGTCATTATTGGGTATTGTGTGTAGATGGTGAGAGAAAAAAAACGATTTTGGCGGTTACACAACAAAATGTGGAATAAGTCAAGGTGTATGAATACTTTCTGAAGGCACTGTACATGACAGAGAGCTCTGTAGGGCTAGGAACTACCCCACCCACAGCCTTACTCTTACCCTCTGAGTCTGTGCCACCTGTGTCTCCATCCTCGTCCAGATCGTCCTCCTCACTAGCAGTGATCTCTGTGATGAGGTTGCCCAGTCCCAGGGAGCCCAGGCCAGCCAGGTGCTTTTTGGATTCCTGGGGGTGTGGAGGGAAATACCATTGTCAAACAACCACAGCAATTGATATGCCAAAGTGTATTGGAAAATACCAGGTGTTAAAATTTTTGTCTAGAAAGACCATTTATAAAAGTACCATTGCACAAAAGACAGTGGACAAGTGATCAACATACTGTATCTCTGTATCTCTCTGTATCTCTCTGTATCTATCTATCTCTCACTGTATCTCTCAGATATAGCACAGACACTTCAGAACAAACTTCCTTCAGATTCTTTGATGGGGTGTCCACATACTTTTGTATATTTAGTGTAACAAGAAACCCATAATCAGCAAATGGACATCTCAATCCTGTTGTTAGGCATACTGTTGTGCAGGGATGGGGGAACTCAGCCGGGTTCTCAACTTACTGTTGAGGGTTAGAATAGAAGAATACACAAGGTGCAATTTCGAAATTTGGTTGTGCATCAGCATTTTCTCTTTTTATGTCAGTCACTGTTTGTTTTCACTCTCAATCAGATATCATATTAATGTGACATAAGTCATGGAAAAATCTAAAATGTGTAGAATTGCAGTAAATTCGCTGTAAAACTGCACATTTTTCTTTCCACCCCATGTCAAATTTAGTAGAAATTTGTTATAAAATTGCTAAATCTTCTCTTTGGCCAATGGCAAAATTATGTAGAATAGCAGCAAACTTGCTTTAAAATTGAACAAAAAATTCTCTACGCCCCAAGGCAAAATTTTATGTGGTCACGATACCAGAATTTTGACTTTGTACCGATATCAGGTTTAGTATCACGATACCCAATACCACTGAAAAAAATACAAGGTATTTGATCCAGACAGATAAACTCAGCTACTGCTCTGTTCAATCGTTGGGCATCTTTTGAGTTCAATATCATTACATTTGAAATTGTTTACATTAAAATGTTTCCAAGACATCCCTTAAATTAAATATAATTTATTTTGGGTAACAAGACATATACAACAAAATGTACAATGTGGACCCTGAGGATATCAATTAAAAGTATGAATTAAAAGGCTTGTTTCCAAAATGGTCCTCAATGGTAAAAACACATATGATTAAAAGTCAAGACAAAATTACAAACAAACATAAATACATTCATTGATATTGATATCCTAGAAAGTGTCACTATTCACTGCACTTTTCCCAAACCTTAAGAATCAACCATATTCATTTCACATTGCGTTCTTAAAAGGCTCCCGAGTGGCGCAGCGGTCTAAGGCACTGCATCTCATTGCAAGAGGCGTCAGTCCCTGTAGTCCCTGGTTCAATAGCACCCTTAAATAGTATGGTGCCGGAGGGGAAGGCTGCCGTCTTATCGGCTCTTAACCAACCATGCTATTTTGTTGGTTTTTTCGCGATGTTCGTAACTTGTTTTGTACATAATGTTGCTGCTACCGTTTCTTATGACCGGAAAGAGCTTCTGGACATCAGAACTACGATTGCTCACCTCAAACTGGACAAAGAGTTCTTCTTCAATGAGTCGAATGAGAGGGATATAATACAGACACCCGACCAGGCCCAGATCCCCGTTATTCGCTGGAGAAGGAAATGCAGATTTAGTAGAAAGAGATCAGGGTGTCTTCTGAGGAGGCGACGAGTAGCTAATCTGCCCACGCCTTCTGTCCTGCTACTTAACAATCAATCGCTGGAAAATAAATGGGATGAACTGAAAGCACGTTTATCCTACCAACGGGACATTAAAAACTGTAATATCTAATGTTTCACCGAGTCGTGGCTAAACGACTACATTAAGAACATACAGATGGGGGCCTCCGAGGTGGAGCAGTGGTCTAGGACACTGCATCGCAGTGCTAGCTGCGCCACCAGAGTCTCTGGGTTCGCGCCCAGGCTATGTCGCAGCCGGCCGCGACCGGGAGGTTCGTAGGGCGACACACAATTGGGCTAGCGTCGTCCGGGTTAGGGAGGGTTTGGCCGGTAGGGATATCCTTGTCTCATCGCGCTCCAGCGACTCCTGTGGCGGGCCGGGCGCAGTGGGCGCTAACCAAGGGGGCCAGGTGCACGGTGTTTCCTCCGACACATTGGTGCGGCTGGCTTCCGGGTCGGAGGCGCGCTGTGTTAAGAAGCAGTGCGGCTTGGTTGGGTTGTGCTTCGGAGGACGCGTGGCTTTCGACCTTCGTCTCTCCCGAGCCCGTACGGAAGTTGTAGCGATGAGACAAGATAGTAATTACTAGCGATTGGATACCACGAAAATTGGGGAGAAAAGGGGATAAAATGTATAATTTTTTTTTTTTTAAAGAACATACAGATGGAGGGTTATACACTCTATCGGCAGGACAGAACTGCAGCCTCTGGAAAGACACGGGGCAGGGGCCTATGCATTAATGTAAACAACAACTGGTGCACAATATCCAAGGAAGTCTCGAAGTTTTGCTCGCCTGAAGTAGAGTTTCTCATGATAAGCTGTAGACCACGCTATCTACCTAGAGAGTTTTCATCTGTATTTTTTGTAGCTGTCTACATACCACAACAAACCGACGCTGGCACTAAAACCGCACTCAATGAGCTGTATACCGCCATAAGCAAACAGGAAAACACTCATCCAGAGGTGGCGCTCCTAGAGGCCGGGGACTTTAATGCAGGGAAACTAAAATCAGTTTCACCTCATTTCTATCAACATGTTAAATGTGCAACCAGAGGGAAAATAATTTTAGACCACCTTTACTCCACACACAGAGACGCGTACAAAGCTCTCCCTCTCCCTCCATTTGGCAAATCTGACCATAATTCTATCCTCCTGATTCCTGCTTACAAGCAAAAATGAAAGCAGGAAGCACCAGTGACTCGGTCTATATAAAAAAAGTGGTCAGATGAAGCAGATGCTAAACTACAGGACTGTTTTGCTAGCACAGACTGGAATATCTTCCAGGCAACATTCACACTGAGCTAAAGGGTAGAGCTGCCGCTTTCAAGGGGCGGGATGCCACTTTCAAGGGGCGGGACTCTAACCCGGAAGCTTATAAGAAATCCCGCTATGCCCTCCGACGAACCATCAAACAGGCAAAGCGTCAATACAGGACTAAGATCGAATCGTACTACACCGGCTCCGATGCTCGTCGGATGTGGCAGGGCTTGCAAACCATTACAGACTACAAAGGGAAGCACAGCCGAGAGCTGCCCAGTGACACGAGCCTACCAGACGAGCTAAAGTATTTCTATGCTCGCTTCGAGGCAAGTAACACTGAAACATGCATGAGAGCATCAGCTGTTCCGGACGACTGTGTGAACACGCTCTCCGCAGCCGATGTGAGTAAGACCTTTAAACAGGTCAACATTCACAAGGCCGCAGGGCCAGACGGATTACCAGGATGTGTACCCGAGCATGCGCTGACCAACTGGCAAGTATCTTCACTGACATTTTCAACCTCTCCCTGTCTGAGTCTGTAATAACAACATGTTTCAAGCAGACCACCATAATCCCTGTGCCCAAGAACACTAAGGTAACCTGCTTAAATGACTACCGACGCGTAGGGACAGGGTAGGGGCGCGTCTCTGTTGCGACCTGCAGTGTGTGTGATGTTTGGTGTGGCGTTATTTTATGTTTTTAATTTGTACACTTAGCTTATAAACAATCCTCCAAACATGGATTTACAGTGGTGGGGTGTTGGACTGATCTTGTTGATCGTGTACATACCCGCTATGAACGGACTAAATTATGAAAACGCTGCTGGCATCGGAATCCAATACAGCAGGGAGTTCTTACTACAATGCAACTCAAATGCAAACACGTTGGATATCCCAATGGCCCATCTAATACCTGATTGTCTGCGAGTGGATTACAAACCCAAATGCAAACGTGGAAAACGCGGGGGAATCAGTCAAAGACTTTAAAAATTTAAGAACAAACTTCCCTTACCCACCACCTTGCTGATTAATGCCAGGTCACTGAGGGGGAAAGCGGATGAGTTGTCAGCGAATCTGCGCTTCCAACACGAATATCGGGAGGCCTCTTTGCTGGCATTTACTGAGACTTGGCTGGATGACAGAGTCCCGGACAGAGAAGTGGAGCCGGCCGGCTTCACTCTGGTCAGAGCGGACCGTGATCTGACCGTCACAGGGAACATCACGGCAGGGGCGTCTGCCTGCTTGTCAGGGACCAGTGGTGTAAATCGATCCTGGTAAGAGAGAGACTCTGTGCCCCCGACATTGAACTGCTTTCTGTGTCACTGCGACCTTACTATCTGTCCCGTGAGTTCCCCCAATTGTTTGTTACCGTTGTGTACATTCAATCTAAAGCTAATATAACAAAGGCAACAGAGATTATTTATAATCTGTCACAGAAACTGGAATCCATCTCCCCTGACGCACCCAAATGTATTTTAGGGGATTTTAACAACTGTACCTTGCACAAAGTCTTGCGCACATACCATCAGCATGTGAAATGTCACACTATGAAAAACAGGACTCTTGATTTGTGCAATTGGACAATACCAAAGGCGTTCTCTGCCACCACCAGACCTCCCCTGGGGACATCAGACCACAATGTGGTCTACCTCAGGCCAACCTACTGTCGGCTGCTGGAGAGGGAGAAACCCACAGTTAAAACTGTCCAGATCTGGAACGACAGCAGTATCACTTGTCTCCAGGGGTGTTTTGACTGTACAATGTGGGAGGTATTTGAGGACAGCAGCTCTGATCTTGATGAACTCACAGAGGTTATTTCAGACTATGTAAACTTCTGTGTTGAGTCAGTTGTGCCTACTAAAACCTGTAAAATCTTCCCTAACAACAAGGCTTGGGTATCAAAACATCTAAAATCACTACTTGACAGGAAGAAGGCAGTTTATGCTGGGGGTGATAGACAGGCTTTAAGAGATGTACAACGTGAGATCAAAAGACAGATACTGATGGACAAGGAGGCATACAAGCAAAGGGTGGAGGGGACCCTCTCCTCAGGAAACGCAAGGGTGGCCTGGCAAGGGATTAAATCCATGGCTAGTGCCCCCCTCATGGGAGACATGAGGACCAGAACATGGCTAATCAACTGAATGTTTTCTTCTCAAGATTTGAATCAGACAACTTCGTGTCGGAGGTAAAACAAATGGAAGCATCATTACAAATGTTTGAGAGAGTTGTTGTCCAACAGTCTGATGTTCTAAAGTTGTTCAGGGGATGTAACACATACAAAAGCCCAGGCTCAGACAAAATAAGTGGACATGTGTTAAAGCACTGTGCTGAACAACTGGCTGGTGTTTTTACAGACATTTTCCAATCCTCCCTCAACCAGCAACACGTTCCAGTATTGTGGGAAAAAATCAATAATTATACCAATTCCTAAAGCATCTAATCCCTCTGTGCTGAATGACTACCGCCCTGTCACCTTGACATCCTTAGTAATGAAATGCCTTGAGAAAATTGTGAAAGTCATATTCTCAGCGTCACCCAGAAGCTTCTCGACCCATTTCAGTTTGCCTATCAGCCTAGCAGAGGAGTTGATGATGCCATTCTTACCCTCCTTAACATGGTCTACAGACATCTAGAGGGTGCCAAATCCCATGTCAGGGTTCTGTTTGTTGACTTTTCTTCTGCCTTCAACACAATCCAGCCTTACATTCTGGCACAGAGACTCATTCGGGACTTCTCCTTAGATGGGGGACTGGTTTTGTGGCTGTCCACGCTCACAGCGAGTCAAAATAGGTCCCCACGTGTCGGATATACGCAATACCAACACAGGCTCTCCTCAGGGATGTGTTTTGTCCCCACTTCTGTACATCTTGTACACTAATAGTTGTACTAGTTCCCATACCGACAGACACCTCGTTAAGTTCCCTGATGACACTGCCTTTATCAGCCTGTTGCATGATGACAAGGAACATCGTGGCCCGGTCCTAGATGACTTTGTAGAGTGGTATGAGGAATCACACTTGGTCCTCAATACCAACAAGACCAAAGAGATGTGCATAGACTTCAGGAAGCGTACAACACCTACCTCTGCAACATCTATCAGAGGTCAGAATATAGAAATTGTAGAGGAATATAAATATCTGGGTGTCCTTTTGGACAATAAGCTTCAGTGGAGTAAATGTACAGACCTGATCTACAAAAAGAGCCAACAGAGACTGTACTTTCTCAAAAAGTTGGGATCTTTTAATGTAGACTGTACTATATTGACTCTGTTTTACAAATATTTTATTGAGAGTATTTTAACTTTTTGTTTTGTTTGTTGGTTTGGCAATGCCACTGTCAGCCAGAGAAATATGCTGAGAAGGATTATTACCACAGCAAGCAAGGTACTTGGAGTCAAACAGACAGGCCTGGATGAGATCTTTAAGGTCAGGGCCCTCCGTAAGGCTCAAAAAATCATTTTAGACCCAAGCCACCCACTGTACCTGGACTTTGAACTACTCCCCTTTGGGCGCAAGTACAGGGCACCCCTCAGCAGGAAAAACAGAACGAGACGATCACTGGTGCCAGGTGTGATATCCCTCCTAAATAGCTCGGGCGAATGTTCCCATCGACTCCGTAAGGCCAGCAGGCTAGTCTTTTCTTTTCTTTTTTTTAATGTTTTATTTCTTATTTCTTGGTACATAACTGTTATGAAAGTTGTATTGTCAATTTTGTTTTGTATTTAAATGTGTACTTTAAATGTGTACTTTAAATGTGTACATGACACTGCAACAACATTTCCCCATGGGGACAATAAAGTCAGTAAGTAAGTAAGTAAGCACTCACGTCTGTAGTCATGAAATGCTTTGAAAGCTCACAACACCATTTTCACAGAAAACCTAGACCCACTCCAATTTGCATACCACACCAAAAGATCCACAGATGATGCAATCTCTATTGTACTCCACACTGCCCTTTCACACCTGGACAAAAGGAACACCTATGTGAGAATGCTATTCATTGACTACAGCTCAGCGTTCAACACCATAGAGCCCTCAAAGCTCATCACTAAGCTAAGGACCCTGGGACTAATCACTTCCCTGCAACTGGATCCGGGACTTCCTGACAGGCCACCCCCAGGTAGTAAGGGAAGGTAACAACACATCTGCCACCCTGATCCTCAACATGGGGGCCCCTCAGGGGTGCATGCTCAGTCCCCTCATGACTGCACGGCCAGGCATGACTCCAACACCCTCATTAAGTTTGTTGATGACACAACAGTGGTAGGCCTGATAAACGACAACGATGAGACAGCCTATAGGGAGGAGGTCAGAGACCTGACCATGTGGTGCAAGGACAACAACCTCTCCCTCAATGTGATCAAGACATAGGAGATGATTGTGGACTACAGAAAAAGAGGACCGAGCACACCCCCATTCTCATCGACGGGGCTGTAGTGGAGCAGGTTGAGAGCTTCAAGTTCCTTGGTGTCCATATCACCAACAAACTAACATGGTCCAAGCACACCAAGACAGTCATGAAGAGGGCACGACAAAACCAATTCCCCCTCAGGAGTCTGAAAAGATTTGGCATGGGTACTCAGATCCTCAAAAGATTTTACAGCTTAAACATAGAGAGCATCCTAACGGTTTGCATAACAGCCTGGTATGGCAACTGCTCGGCCTCTGACCGCAAGGCACTAGAGAGGGTCCTCTATACCATGCCGTGTCAGAGGAAGGCCCTAACAATTGTCAACGACTCCAGCCACCCTAGTCATAGACTGTTCTTTCTGCTACCGCACGGCAAGCGGTACCGGAGCGCAAAGTCTATGTCCAAGAGGCTCCTAAATAGCTTCTACCCCCAAGCCATAAGCCTCCTGAACAGCTAATCGAATGGCTACCCAGTCTTTTTGCATTGCTGCCCCCCCCCCTCCCCCCAATCTGGAACACTGCTGCTTGTTGTTATCTACACACAGTCACTTTAACAACTCTACCAGCATGTACATACAGTTGAAGTCGGAAGTTTACATACACTTAGGTTGGAGTCATTAAAACTAGTTTTTCAACCACTCCACAAATTTCTTGTTAACAAACTATAGTTTTGGCAAGTCAGGACATCTACTTTGTGCATGACACAAGTAATTTTTCTAATAATTGTTCACAGACAGATTATTTCACTGTATCTCAATTCCAGTGGGTCAGAAGTTCACATACACTAAGTTGACTGTGCCTTTAAACAGCTTGGAAAATTACAGAAAATTATGTCATGGCTTTAGAAGCTTCTGATAGGCTAATAGACATTGTTTGAATCAATTGGAGGTGTACCTGTGGATGTATTTCAAGGCCTACCTTCAAACTCAGTGCCTCTTTGCTTGACATCATGGGAAAATCAAAAGAAATCAGCCAAGACCTCAGAAAAATAATTGTAGACCTCCACAAGTCTGGTTCCTCCTTGGGGGCAATTTCCAAACGTCTGAAGGTACCACGCTCATCTGTACAAACAATAGTACGCAAGTATAAACACCATGGGACCACGTAGCCGTCATACCGCTCAAGAAGGAGACGCGTTCTGTCTCCTAGAGATGAACGTACTTTGGTGCGAAAAGTGCAAATCAATCCCAGAACAACAGCAAAGGACCTTGTGAAGATGCTGGAGGAAAAAGGTACAAAAGTATCTATATCCACTGTAAAATTAGTCCTATATCGACATAACTTGAAAGGCCGCTGAAGCAAGGAAATAGCCACTGCCCCAAAACCGCCATAAAAAAGCCAGACGGTTTGCAACTGCACACGGGGACACTTTTTGGAGAAATTACCTCTGGTCTGATGAAACAAAAATGGAACTGTTTGGCCATAATGACCATCGTTATGTTTGGAGGAAAAAGGGGGATGCTTGCAAGCTGAAGAACACCATCCATACCGTGAAGCACAGGGGTGGCAGCATCATATTGTGGGGGTGCTTTGCTGCAGCAGGGACTGGTGCACTTCACAAAATAGATGGCATCATGAGGATGGAAAATTATGTGGATATATTGAAGCAACATCTCAAGACTTCAGTCAGGAAGTTAAAGCTTAGTCGCAAATGGATTTTCCAAATGGACAATGACCCCAAACATACTTCCAAAGTTGTGGCAAAATGGCTTAAAGACAACAAAGTCAAGGTATTGGAGTGGCCATCACAAAGCCCTGACCTCAATCCTGTAGAAAATTTGTGGGCAGAACTGAAAAAGCGTGTGCGAGCAAGGAGGCCTACAAACCTGACTCAGTTACACCAGCTCTGTCAGAAGGAATGGGCCAAAATTCATCCAACTTATTGTGGGAAGCTTGTGGAAGGCTACCTGAAACGTTTGACCCATGTTAAACAATTTAAAAGGCAATTCTACCAAATACTAATTGAGTGCATGCAAACTTCTGACCCACTGGGAATGTGATGAAAGAAACAAAAGCTAAAATAAATAATTCTCTCTATTATTATTCTGACATTTTACATTCTGAAAACAAAGTGGTGATCCTAACTGACCTAAGACAGGGAATTTTTACTGGGATTAAATGTCAGGAATTGTGAAAAACGGAGTTTAAATGTATTTGGCTAAGGTGTATGTAAACTTCCGACTTCAACTGTATTACTTCAATTACCTCGACACCGGTGCCCCCGCACATTGACTCTGTACCGCTACCCCCTGTATACAGCCCCGCTATTGTTATTTACTGCTTCTCTTTAATAATTTGTTATTCTTCTCTCTTACTTTTTTTTTCTTCTTAAAACTGCATTGTTGGTTAAGGGCTTAAGCTCTACACCTGTTGTATTCGATTTGATTTGGTTCGAATCCAGGCTGCATCACATCCTGCTGTGATTGGGAGTCCCATAGGGCGGCGCACAATTGGCCCAGTGTCGTCCAGGTTTGGCAGGGTTAGGCCGTTATTGTAAATAAGAACTAGTTATTAACTGACTTGCCTAGTTAAATAAAGGTTAAATAAATGTAAAAAATATACTGACCAGCAGACAGTGTAGTGGTTTCTCTTAGACAACCTTGTCCAAATGAAAACCTTTGCCTGCGTTTACAAGTTATTTCTATAAAAACTAAATATTGATCTCCAAGGGAGACTATTCCATAGACAAATGCATTTATAGAAAAATGTGCTCCTCGCAATACTGTTTACTCTTGGGATTTTACAAGACATAACACTAGCTCTGGTATTGTAACTGTGCTGGTTGTCTAGAGATTGGACATTGGCGAGTAATATGCTAGGAAGCGGTGTATGGTGTGCTCGCCTTCTAAGTCTGACCAGTAGGCCGCTCCGTCTGCCTTCCCTGCGGAGACAGCGTTGTTTTGTGTCGGCCTGTGAGATAAGATCCCATGTCCAGTGTGGAGGTCCGAACAAAGGATCCGCTTCGGGAAGACGTATTCCTGGTCGTAATGTTGGTAAATTGACGTCGCTTTTATATCCAATAGTTTTTCCCGGCTGTATGTAATAACACTTGAGATTTTCTGGGCTAACAATGTAAGAAATAATACATTTTAAAAAATGACTGCATAGTTCAGTACACTACAATGTCATCATTGTTAACAGTCTGAAAAATGGCAGAGAAAGGCAAGCGACAGCAGTGAAGTCCTGTATGGCAATACTTTGACAAGATAAATGAGAAGAAAATTAAAACTTTGTGAGGTGGATTTGAGGTACAGTAATGGTAGTACAGGTGCAATGCTTAACCATCTGAAAGGGACGCACCGTGAGTATCACAGCCGGACGTGATTGGGAGTCTCATAGGGCGGCACACAATTGGCCCAGCGTCGTCCGGGTTTGGCCGGTGTAGGCCGTCATTGTAAATAACAATTTGTTCTTAACTGACTTGCCTAGTTAAATAAAGCTTAAATAAAACATTTACATTAAAAAAAAGACCCAAACCGTTGCTGGCAGCAGCACAGCTGCATTCACATTGAATTGTATAAAAAATGTATTTGCGTTTTAATGGAAAAACGATTTTTTTAAAGTATGTTTAAAAGTTTTTTTCTGTCACATCCCTACTCTGGGTCCCCAAAAGGCTAGGGCCGGCTCTGACTGCATATGCTATGGATGTAGATATGCAGACCCCTCAGCCAATGCGCCCCTTCATGATGAGTTCAGATTTTTTATGAACTCATCATGAGGATTGCCCATTCCTGCTTTAATGTATGCATTCAAAACAGTAGTGTTTTTTGCACACTATGCAGAGTGCTTTCCTCTTGTAACAAAGTAATCACTCACAGTGTCCAGCACACTGTCTCCTTCCAGCTGACCATCTTCATTGATGTTCCCGAAGAGGAAGCCAGTGAGAGAGAAGGGGCGGTCTTGGTCTTCATCACTGTCTGAGTCCGACATCCTGAGAGAAACATTACATTTACATTTACATTTTACATTTAAGTCATTTAGCAGACGCTCTTATCCAGAGCGACTTACAAATTGGAAAGTTCATACATATTCATCCTGGTCCCCCCATGGGAATTGAACCCTGGTCCCCCCGTGGGAATTGAACCCACAACCCTGGCGTTGCAAGCGCCATGCTCTACCAACTGAGCCACACGGGACCACGTTTTACCACATTTACCACATTTACTGATCAATTAGTCATATCAATGTGTGATTCGTAGATTCTCTCTTACATTGTTTATTTAGTCCTTACTTGTCAGGAGAAATGGAGGACATATAAAGGGGTGTTAATGACACTCATGCATGCATGATCACAACAAATGGGATGGAATGACAGACAGGAGTTGCATGCATGCAAAAAAAATTGATCTGTTGAAGGTTTAATCTTACCTTGCGCTAATTTTACTCAGTTAGGAAGGCCAGTTGGCCTCGGGTTGAGGCCAGCTTGATAATATCTTCGGACCCTAACCGAAGCTTAGCTTAGCAAGCTAATGTTAGCCATAACACCCTATGCGATCTCCTTTCACTACGCCATTATCCACACGTAGTAAAATGGTTAGTACGCTTGCACGTAGTCTAAAGTAATTCACAGGACCGTTATTTGGAAAGAAAATGTAATGGTTTCATTTATTTTCAAGTGTAGTCCATGCAGACAACAACAACCAACACTAGTGAGATTGTTCAATGCGCGTGCGCATAATTCATTTCCGCCCCATGAAGGATTGCTCCCCGGCAGTTGTTTTCCTTTGGCGCGTGATTTGTCGCCATCTACAGGATAGCGTATTTCATTATTTTTGTACAGAGCCGTTCAATGCAAGCCACTGACTGTGTGAAGATAGTGCAGTAACACACTGACACACGTGATCAAAACAACATGATTTAGTGTTGTTGTTACCTGATCTGACCTGACCTGACTCCTAGCCCTTAAGAAGTAACCAAGCTCACTGGTCTGAGAAAGAGAGCAAACATCCTTGGCTTGAGGTGTCTCTGCCTTTATGACAGTGTCTTGCAACATTTATCCTATTGTTCCCACTAAGAATCTGTGTGACAAACACCAGGGCAAGAGCACAGTCAGCCATGCCCATCTCACCAAGTAAAGTGACAATGAGATGTTTGTGTACATTTTTGTCATTTAGCAGACACTCTTATCCAGAGTGACTTACATGGGCAATTGTGGTTAAATGCCTTGCTTAAGGGCACATTGACATATTTTTCACCTAGGGGATTCAAACCAGCATCCTTTTGGTAACTGGCCCAGCCTCTTAACCACTAGGCTACCAGCAGTACAGTGGTGGAACAGCAAGGTAGGATGTAAGATTGCTCAATGAGAATGCACTGCATCTACTCTCTTTGTCTTTTGTTGTGGGCTTTGAGCAAACTGTAAAACAAAATCACAGAATATATTGAAAATGTCACAGACTATCTTGAAAGTGTTCTTTTTTAAATTTTTCTGGCGACTTCCCCTTGCTAGCTCTGTCAATAGAGGTGCTGAATGCTTCTCCTGTTCATAGAAAATTTGTATATTCTCATATTTAATCATTTTATCTACGGATGTGAGGTTTTCATCATTCAGTAGTGCCTCAAATACAGTGCCTTCAGAAAGCATTCATACCCCTTGACTTATTCTACATTTTGTTGTGTTACAGACAGAATTCATAATTGATTAAATAGATTGTTTTCTCACCCAGCTACACACAATACCCCATAATGACAAACTGAAAAATAAAATTTGTAGAAATGTTTCCAAATGTATTGACAATTTAATACAGAAATATCTCATTTACATAAGTATTCACACCCCTGAGTCAATACTTGTAGAAGCACCTTTGGCAGTGATTACAGCTGTGAGTCTTTCTTAGTAAATCTCTAATAGGTTTCCACACCTGGATTGTGCAACATTTGCCCATTTTCCTTTTCAAAATTCTTCAAACTCTGTCAAAATGGTTGTTGATCATTGCTAGATAGCCATTTTCAGGTCTTGCCATAGATTTTCAAGTAGATTCAAGTCAAAACTGTAATGCAGTTACATTGTCTTCTTTGTAAACAACTCTAGATTTGGCCTTGTGTTTTAGGCTATTGTCCTGCTGAAAGGTGAATTAATCTCCGTGTCTGGTGGAAATCAGACTGAACCAGGTTTTCCTCTAGAATTTGGCCTGTGCTTAGCTCCATTCCATGTATTTTATATCCTGAAAAATTATTACAAGCATACCCATAACATGATGTAGCCACCACTATGCTTGGAAATATGGAGTGGTACTCAGTAATGTGTTGTATTGGATTTGCCCCAAACATGAATTGCTTTGCCATATTTTTTGCAGTATTACTTTAGTGCCTTGTTGCAAACAGGATGCATATTTTGGAATATTTTTATTATGTACAGGCTTCCTTCTTTTCCCTTTAAATTAGGTTAGTGTTGTGGAGTAACTACAATGTTGTTTATCCATCCTCAGTTTTCTCCTATCACAGCCATTAAACTCTGTAACTGTTTTAAAGTCACCATTGGCTTCATGGCGAAATCCCTGAGTGGTTTCCTCCCTCTCCGGCAACTAAGTTAGGAAGTATGCCTGTATCTTTGTAGTGGCTGGGTGTATTGAAACACCATCAAAAGTGTAATTAATAACTTCACCATGCTCTAAAGGGATATTCAATGTCTGTTTAAAAATAAATCTACCATTAGGTGCCCTTCTTTGCGAGGCATTGGAAAACCTCCCTGGTCTTTGTGGTTGAATCTGTGTTTGATATTCACCGCTCGACTGAGAGATTGTACAGAAAATTGTATGTGTGGGGTACAGAGATGAGGTAGTTATTCAAAAATCATGTTAAACACTACTATTGCACACAGAGTGAGTCTGTGCAACTTATTATGCAACTTAAGTAAATCTTGACTCCTGAACTAATTTAGGCTTGCCATAACAAAGGGGTAGAATACTTATTGACACAAGACATTTCACCTTTTAATTTGTAATTTATTTGTACAAGTTTCAAAAAACATAATTCGACTTTGACATTATGGGGTATTGTGTGTAGGCCAGTGGCATTTAAAAAAAAAATCAGGCTGTAACAAAACAAACTGTGGAAAAGGTCAAGGGGTGTGAATACTTTCTGAAGGCACTATATACAACAGAACAAAGATGAAATACACACAAATGTAAACTTTTGCATTTATTTAGTAATGCAAGTGGGTTTGGTTGCAGTTAAAATTACATTAACTGACAAATCAAGTTCCACAGTGCTTGAGTCAAAAACCACACACTCCTTTGAGGCACTTCAATGCCAAGTCATCCCTTTCAGGTAGATACAAATTTAAAAAAAGAGGTAAAACTTGAGTTTTTGGCACTACCTAATGCTAGAATGTGCCTTTTCATGAAGTAAATCTGTACACTGATAAACCAACAGCAACCAATTCAAATGATGGCTGTATGCAGAAGGGCAAGTCTAGGTAATGCCAAATCTATGGTTTGGGTTCACTGTACCATACAGGACCGAGCCTGTCAGTGATTTGTAAGTATAGGAGGACAATTTTTTTTTCTTTCTATGTTTTATTACCAGGTGATGTTTCCTTGATGCAACTGCTCTGACAACGCATTAATAGATTGAAGAAATTGGTTGCCCATTCTTTTACATTGCCTTTTATTACTAAGCTTATATAATTAAAAGAAAATGGGTAAACATCTTATCAAAGTAATTATTTGTAAAGGTAATGCATGTGATTCTTTGTAAAGGTAAGGTAATCATTTATCTGAAATTTTTATTGTACAGTACACACATTGACTTCTCATTGTAAAAAAGGATTGAATCAAAAATATATAAAGTTGAGTCTTTACACATAAAGGTAAAGACCATGACACATGTATCTGGAATTAAATGGAATATAAAATGAATACCAAAATGTCTCTCTTGGATCATAAATACCACAACCAAGCCTCTTTAGTCTGCAGTACAGAATGGCAAAGACATAAGGGAATATGTAGGCCTACTTAAAAATACTTAATTGAACCATTATAACCGGTTATACAGGTATCTGCCAAAATAAAGGAAACACCAACATAAAATGTCTAAATAGGGCATTGGGCCACCATGTGCCACCAGAACAGCATGGCATAGATTATACAAGTGTCTGGAAATCTATTGGACACCATTCTTACATGAGAAATTCCATAATTTGGTGTTTCGTTGATGGTGGTGGAAAATGCGGTCTTGGGCACCGCTCCAGTATCTCCCATGTGTTCAATTGGGTTGAGATCTGGTGACTGACACACACATCCTTTAAACCCCCATGCTCATTTGAGACCCTTCTTTCAAACTAACAGATCTTTTCTAGCCATGGTTGCCAAAATAACAGGCAACTGGGCATTTTTACACATGACCTTAAGCATGATGGGATGTTAATTGCTTAATAAACTCAGGAATCACACTTGTGTGGCAGAACCTGCTTTCAATATACTTTTATTCCTCATTTACTCAAGTGTTTCCTTTATTTTGGCAATTAGATGTACATTTCATAGGTTTCTGGTTAAAAAAAACAATTACATTCCACCAGAACCAATCTGTTATCAGTCAGTGTTGGGGTGGAATTAATTGCTTCTGTTTGAGAAGGCAAAGACTTCCACACAGAGGAAGTGCAACTTCAGTTCTCAAGTGCTACAGACTCTGCAGGTTTCCACCACATGTATTGTCCAGTCAGCAAATTTACTATGAATTATACCTAAAATGCAATACTTCACATTCAATTTAGTGGTGCAGTCTGATGGGAAAAACCAGCGGACCCTGTGGCCCTTAATTACAGAAGCTGCACATCAACTCATTACAGATCCCATATGACATCACAAAGGGATGAGGCACACGACAGAACCATTCATACCAATAATACCACCAGACACTGAAAAAAACCCTGCTAGAGTGGTTTGGGTACAAATGTAGGCCTATGCCTTCCACTCTCCAACAAGCATGTTCATGCAGCACAAGGAACTGTTAGGATTGCAGCTCCTGTTGCAGTATTAGCCATACATACTTGCCATTACACTTAGATAAGTTAACAGTTAGCCAGGAATGAGCAGCATTACTGCTGATACGTGATACCTTCAACACGCGTTCCTCAAGGAGGGCAGTAACGCTAAACTATTTTTATGACATCCTAATGTGTAGCATTATTCAGCACCGATTTCAGTTAGTTACAATAGAACATAGAATGCAGTTTACTTGTGGTTTCTGCTTGCCTTCAGACAAAAAATAAAGACTACCCATAAGCAGGTCAGCTGACAGAGTTAGACTTTTTTTGGTGGTGGTGGTGGGGGGGGGGGGGGGGGTTAATCACCAAACACTCAAATTATTGCTTCCTGATTTGTCCCACCAGCAATACAAAAATAACATTAATCTTTAGGGCATCTGTTTACTTAGCAGCTACCCAATCTGTATTCACTGACACAATCAGGACTTTGTTTTGACAAAGCATTGTGCGGAATGGCAAGCTCATGGTTTTACAGAGTAAGAGAGAGGAGTGTGAGTAACAGAGCAATAGGAGACAGACTGTTCTAATCAAAGTGTGCATGTGTTCAGGGTGACAGTGTCATACATACACCCTTGCTTGTCTCATACCAGCAAGGCTAGTTCGGCAGATATCCTGTGATCCTGGCTTATGAACCACGTTAAAGGCAAACTATCTTATTGACAATCCACACTACAACTATTACTGTAATGGCACAGAGGGATGAACATAATGTTTAACACAGTGGCTACTGATTGACACAACATTCCTGTGAATCACATCAGATGACAACAAGGGTAAAGTTCACAGAAAAAGCCCAACACATAACAAGACTGGCCTGATGAAGGAGAAAAGCAAAGGTGTCAAATCAATTGTAATCTTCTTAAACATACAGCCAGTGAGGACAAGGCAGCAAGTTGCTGAGAAGGCACCATTGAAATCCCTTAGCATCGTCGCTGCAGTTTTGATTTCAGAGATACAAAAAAATCCATAGGAAGGTTGTTGGCATCAATTGAAACCACATCTTAGTGGAGAGGACCTCTTGACAAACAATCAATTAATATTGAAGCCAGGCAATGCTAACAAGTGGTGAGGGTTAGAACGTGAAAGGCATATTGGGAGCCAAAATGGCAGCGCCAATCGTGAGTCTCTTCCCCCAGTCCCCCTAGTCTAGGCACATAGTTATAACACAGCACACTTCTTGACATTTTTCTTGGTAACGGGGTAGAGCACAGCTCGCACGGCCTCTTCAAACACCTCCCTCACACCGTCCTGCATCAGAGCTGAGCACTCCAGGTATTTGACGGCGCCGATTTGCTTGGCTAAGGCATTACCCTGCTGTTGGTTGGTGGGGGCCAGGCCGTGCTCCTTCAATTTCTTCACCGCCTCCACATCTCCACGCAGATCCTTCTTGGTGCCCACCAGCAGCACTGGAACTCCGGGGCAGTGGTGGGATACCTCTGGGTGCCACTTGTGTCGTACATTGGCATGAGATGACGGGCTGCCAATGGAGAAACAGATGATGAAGACATTGGTCTGGGGGTAGGAGAGGGTGCGCAGGCGGTCGTACTCCTCCTGGCCAGCAGTGTCCCACAGGTTGAGGCTGATGGCGCGGCTGTCCACACTTATCTGGGCACTGTAGTTGTCGAACACGGTGGGGATGTACTCCTCTGGGAAGGCGTTTGTCGTGTAGGAGATTAGAAGGCAAGTCTTACCCACGGCACCATCGCCCACCACCACACACTTTATGGTCTGCATGCTTCCCTCATCCACACTGGCGACTAGGGTTCCTGAAACAAGGGGCAATATGAGAGAGAGCCACATGATCATAAAATGCTGATCAAACATTGTTCAATGTAGCCAGATTGAGTAGTCATTGATTTTAGAGGATAACACACATGAACGTGTTTTTGCAACACCAATTTTTTATGTGGTCCTCAATGGAAAGAGGCAGACAGGGTTTACCAATACAAAGTCAAAACAAACGAGAACATTAGTAAGAATACAGTTAAATACATTACACAAACTGATAGCGAAACATTAGTTGGTTACTTATTTTGCTTGTTAACAAACAAGGTAGTGAACTATTTCTCGTTAACTACAAGAAAGTTGCACTAACGTTAGTTACATAGCTAACTAAGTACAAACATACTAGCATTATTGAATGAAAATAAAACGGTTATGTACAGGCAGTACAGCCCAGGGATTTAGTTAGCTATCCGCCAGGAAAAACGTCGATAGAACCTTGCGCCAACTAGCTAGTTAGCTATCTATAGTTAGCCACTTAGCACGCGCTTGTGTTTCCGTAGCTAGCTGTAAACTTTAGCTAGCGTTAGTGCAAGCTAGCTAACGCCAATTTAGGTTGTAACATTGGCCGAGAACACAAATAATTTTGGGAAATAATCTTTAACCAGGTTCAATGAAGAACATAACTCACAGTGAATTTAAAAAGGATGTTGAAATGTCCCATTGGCTAACTGAGCTGAAAGTCAGGTTATCTTGATAAATTGCCCCACCGCTTATTTGACTCGCGCCCTCATCCTCCTCCTCCTTCTTGTCCTCCTCCTTCTTCTTCTTCTTCTCCTTCTTGTGGTTTCCCGGCAGACTAGACGCTTCGTATTGCTGCATCTCAGTTCGGAAAGTGCATTGCACCTTTGTTCACAAAAAATAATAATGGGGACACCCTCCTTTCGTTGTAGCAGGTATTTCATCCGGGGATTCTTGCCCAAATAGTATTTTATTCTGGTTGTTGTAGTTGCTAGCTGCTACAGTACAGTAGTGGAGGAGTGAGTTGGTCACACTTATTTAACAAAAGCCACACAATTTTAAACACAACTGAAAGATCACTGGTTTTATTGTTTTGTGTACAGTTGGGACACAGAAATGTAAATACTCTCAATGCATCTTCAATGATGCAGTCACCTCCAAGCACCCCACCACTCCATCTCTCATTTGAAATATGGAGAACTTCAATACTCATCAAAGTGGGTCTTATTCCTGACCAGATCCTTCTCTGTTTATCCCCTCTTCACCCATTCCCTCTCTATCACACCATATTCAAGTATCTTGTTGAATAACTCTAAGTACAACTTCCTGTATACCACCATATCCAGCCTTATTTTTCCTTTCCTTTGCCTACTTTCTTTATTCCAGGTAAATTGTGAGGACCCATTGTGTTATTTTATTGCCTACCTTATATTTATCACACTTTCAGTACAAAGTAATTTATAAAAATATGCCTGATTACTTAGCTAAAGCCAATGAGGTGTGATATTAAAAATAAAGGTACTATTCTTGATTCCTTATTGGCATCTCTCCATATCAGATCTGAGGGGTTTTATGTATATCTAGGTGGGTATGGGCAGACTCACTTCCACATGGATAGTGGAGTTGGGAGCTTTGACCTGGGGCCAGGCAGCTTTATAACTGTGGTCTTTGGGACTGTAGACTGGCTGCTCCTGTCCTTATTCACAGCCGCAACGGCAATGAGGGCACAGCGTATGACCTTGGCACTGGTGGTCACAGAGCTCTGAAGGGCACGGCGAGGCAGAGAGGTATGAAAGTCAGGGTGCAGGGGCAGCCGCTTGGACACACACAGAGCTGACTCCATCACTGGCTCCACTTTGACTTCCTTCTCTTTCCCCTTTAGCTTAGTTTTCATCTGCACCTTCTCCTTCGCCATCTTCCTCTCCTTCTCCTTCTCTTTCACCTTCTCTTTCTCCTTGACCTTCTCCCTTTCTTTCACTCTTTTCTTCTCCTTCTGCTTTACCTTCTCACTTTCCCTCTCCTCTCTCACTCCCTCCCTCTCTCTTTCACTCTCCAGCTCTCTTTCCTTCTTTATCTTCTCCTCTCTCTCCTTCTCATTTGGTTTGGCTTTTTCTAGTAGTCGACGAAGTGGATGCTTTTTTTTGGTCTGCTCATTCAGAGATGGCCTTTTTTCCCTAACAATCCCTTCCGGTCTGACCTCAGTATGATCTCTGGAGGTGATTGGAGTTGGGGAACGCATTGAGTTCCTGAGAGGGAGACGTGAGGACCATGTGGAGGCTGCCTCTGACCTGCCTTGCATTTTGGGAATGGCCGAGGCTGTGGGAGTAGGGATGGCAGAGGCAGTAGAGGAAAGGGTGGAAGTAGGGCTTGTGGAGGGTGTGGAAGCCCTACTCCTGGGTATAGTTCTCTGCAGCACCTTTTTGTTCTGCACGTTGTCCCCCTGGACCTGGGGTGCTACCGCTTTGTGGACCTGGGGTGCTGCCGCTTTGTGGACCTGGGGTGATGCCGCTCTGACCTGCTTGTCCCTCAACCGTAAGAAGCAGTGGGATCCTTCCGTGGGCTCCTCCCAGGGCTGTGTTGGGCTCAGGTTCTTATAGGAGCATAGGCCAGTCACAAGAGTGTGACACACTACTGTGTCTCCCATGCATGAATACAGACACTCCCATTCCCCAGGCTTCTGTGACTGTCCCTTGGTGGTGGGTTGGGCAGAGGCTGTGTCATGCTGTTTCTCTGGGTCAGACATTTCTTGTAGACTGCACTGCTGGTTCACCACTTTAGATGCTACACGTCTCAGCAGATCGGCACTCTCCAGAGATGACTGTGGGATGTCCACTGGAGGGGTGGTCTCCTGGGCAGGCTTGGCTGACATGCTGTTTGTGGGGTCAGAGGGGGGAGCAGACACACTCTGCTGAAGCTTTGTCTTGGGTGGTGGTGGTGAGTGAGCAAGGGTTGGTGGTGGTGTGTCACATGATTCTGTAGTATCATCATCATTGATGTTCTCCAGTAAGTTGTGTAAGGTTTGACTCATGGCACGTAGTCGGCTGTCTGGGCTTCGTACGTTGTGGCGGCTCTGCCAGGTGTGGTAGAGGCTCCTCTCCAGGGTGCTCTCCAGGTCTTCTTGCTGGATGTCCCTGAGTCCCACCTCCAGGGCTGAACAGTTGGCTATGGAGCGACGTCTCACCGTCCTGTCCCGGTCCCTCTCCAGCCTCTCTCTCTCTGCTCGCTTCTGTTCCTGAAGCTCCCTCTTTGCATTCTCCTGAAACAAAATCAGAAGAGTTATCAAATTAAAATGAACAGAATCATTTAGGGAAAATAAAAGTGCCTCAATGGAGGCCTTGCCAACCAGCACACATTATTGCAGCAAAAAAATATTCATTCATATCAATGGGAGAAATTAAAATATGGTTGAACACCAACAGATGCTGCTTAGGTGCTGACCTCTACAGCTTTCTGAAAGCGAATGTTGAAGGAGTAAAAGATGCTGCAGGCCTCCTCCAGCTTGAACGTGACATCATCCTCACAGAAGAAGTCCAACAGGTCCTGTTGGGCCTGCAGTAGAGCCTCCACCTCCACCTCTGCCTCCTCCAGCCTCCCCTCAGCGCTCTGACAACAGACCACAAAAAAAGTCTTGCAAACCACCTTTCACAACTTATGAGAAGGAAGAAGGAACAGGGCATACTGGACCCTGGGGACGCACATTAGGCCTAGTGCGTGGGGCCGGAACTGGTGGTACCGGACTGGGGACACGCATCTCAGGGCTAGTGCGGGGAGCAGCAACAGGACGCACAGGACTCTGGGGACACACAGGAGGCTTGGTGCGTGGTTTAGGCACTGGTGGTAAAGGGCTGGAGACACGCACCATAGGGCTAGTGCGTGGAGGAGGCACTGGTGATACTGGGCTGGGGACTGTCACAGGAGAGTTAGTACGTGGGGCTAATACAGGAGGTGCAGGACTAGGGAGGCGTACAGGAGGCCTGGTTCGTGGGACTGTCATTCCCAGACGGTTAGCACGCACATCAGGACGAGCATGGAGAGCTGACTCAGGTAACATCACATCCCGCACACGCTCTGTCGGGTGGATCTTGTGCCTCACGCACCAACACAGCAGCTCCCTCATTTCACTCTCTTCCAACCTCCCCAATAAATCCTTAACAGTCTCTGTATCATTCCCATTGCTCACCTCCAATATCAGCCCGACTGGCTCAGGTTCCCTCTTAGAGTCCTCACGGGTAGCACGGGAAGTTGACGCAGATCTCCCATCTGGACTCGCCACACTCCCCATGAGCCCCTCCCCAAGAAATTTTTGGGTATTACTCACGGGTTTCCAGCCTTGCTTCCGTGCTGCCTCCTCATATCGCCTCCTCTCGGCTTTCGCTGCCTCCAGCTCTTCACGAGGGAGGCGATATTCTCCCGGTTGTGCCCAAGGTCCCTTACCATCCAGTATCTCCTCCCATGTCCAAGAATCCTGTGTAGGTGGGTCCTGTTGCCGCTTTACACGCCGCTTGGTCCTGCATTGGTGGGTAATTCTGTCACGATCGTGTTGACGTGAAAGAGAGGACCAAGGCGCAACATGACTTGAATACATCTTCTTTTTATTACAACGACGAAGATGAACACGTAACACTTATACAAACTAACAAAAACAACAAATGATCGTGAAACTTAAACCGCAAGTGCACACACAAACTACTTACGTACGACATATACAATGACCCACAAACAGCTAAAGCCTATGATCGCCTTAAATATGGTTCCCAATTAGAGACAACCGAAACCAGCTGTCTCTAATTGAGAACCCATTCAGGCAACCATAGACTTTCCTAGAAAACTCCACACAACTATAGACACAGCTAGATACATACACTCAACACAAACCCATACACTACCACCAACACCCCCTCTACCATATAATACCCCAAACACACACATACCCCATGTCACACCCTGACCTAACTAAAATAATAAAGAAAACAAATAATACTAAGGCCAGGGCGTGACACTTACCTGGAGGAAGGATTTGATTTGCTGTTGGAGAACAGGTTCAGTCTGAATTCTCCTCTCTAGTCCAGTTAGTCTGCTGCACAGCTGAGACAGATCCCCTTGCACCACATCCACAGACAGTCTGATGGGTGAAAGAGAACAGTAAGGTGAGATTAGTCTGATTTAAAGGGACCTAACATTGTTATTAACAATGGACTGAATGAATGAATGAATGGATGAATGACTCAATCAATCAACAAACTAGTCAATCAACATCATTGAGTGCTTGAGTAAACCCCCAAAACACGCAAAAACAAAATTGTATATAATGCCGCTTCTTTTCTTTTTCAAGCATGTGAGAACTATGTCAGCAACTTGTCATGAAGGACTCATAACATCCTAAGTGTGTCACTGACCTGGAGGCTGGACCCACATGGCTCAGCTTGAGGGGAAAGGACAGCAGGGTTGGGTCTTTCCTAACGGCTTCCTGAGAGAGGACAGACATATTGTATTATTTTCTTTCTGTGAGACCCAAGTAGGACTAGTAGTAGGAGTGTTAGAAAAACCTTTTAACACCCATTTGTGAAATATTGATCAGATTTTTACCATGGCCACATAATGCAGCAGGTTCATGCCTGGTTTGTTGGCTTTGGTGTCAGCTAGTTTGAGCAGAGAGGCGATGCGGAACCCAGCAGCATTGCCTGCGTAACCTCCCTGTTGTTGAAGGTCAGAAGGTGTGACAAGATCAGATCACTTATTCATTCTCATGCACTCAACACATTTGGAAAAAATTGCAAATATTGGTTGTCAATAAATCAATCAGCCTGTCTGGCTGCACTGGTTGTCTAGGTGCCAGATGACTGCGACTCACGGCATTCATGTAATTTCCTGCCCTCAGGACCAGCCGTAGGATGGAATGCAACTCTGGGCAGCTCAAAAGCTCTAAGAAAGAGACAGATAGATGGGATAGTAATTTATAGTATGTCACTAAGATAAATCAACATAAAAGTTGAAGAAATCTCACAGAAAAGTTCAGGGATCTGGGAAAAACAAATTTCAATCACTCTGCTGTTTTTTCACCTGTGGCTGCAGACACCAAGCAGCGTGCTGACACACACAGAGCAGATAAGGCCGGGTCAAACTCCTGCTGCAGGATCATGGCATCCAAACGCAAGCGATAACTGACCAAGGAAAATAACAGGAGAGTATTGGAAAACCCACATTTTAAACAGCTTAAATGAGAGAAAATGGCGACAAGTTGAGGGGATGCAAAAGACAGGAAGAGAAGTTAGATAAGGATTCGATAGCATTTTCTTTTGGTAGGAGAAGGGTGATGACCAAACACCAACAATATGTTTAATCACCTGGGCACCTCCACTAGTAGGAGCATGAAGAGGTCAGGGTCTTCAAGATGGCTACGCTCTCCCCGGTATGCCCTCAGACGCCTCTCCTACAGAACAGGACACATGAGTTAGTACACTGTAGGATGGAAAAACCATGAAGATATAAAGACCACTAAATAGACCCAGATGATATGGAGAGACAGACAGAACTCCACAGTACCTCCTCAGTCTCAGGCAGCATTTTGCACAGTTCACTGAGCATCTCACTCCCATAGTGCTGCCCAGCCCCCTGCCTGATGTTCTCCACTATCTCCCTGACTGCACTGTGAAGAGATGAGTTATAATGAGTTGCCACGGATGACATTAAACATTTATCTGATAGTGACATTATTATGCAAACCTGATTAAAGTGGGCTTAAAATATCTCTCCCACCTCTTGAACTGCCGGAGGAAAATTCCCACATTCATACTGCGCTTCCCGTCAAGAAGTGATACCTACAGGGTTAGACAGAAACAGAAAATACCAGTCAGAACAACAATCAACATACAGCCACACCCCAATCATTCTCTAAGGAAACAACCCACAGTATGGCAATAGCACCAACCTGGAATACAATTAAGACTAATAGACATTATGCCTAAAACTGTCCATTTACATATGGAAATCAGTCCACTGACCTTTTCAGGTGCATTGTGTAGAGGGGAGCCAATAGGTCTGAGACCATGCCGTAAACTGCCATCCTTCTTGGGGGGCCGAGACCTCTTCTGTTGTCCAAACAGCTCGTCCAAGGAGCTCAGGTCGAAGTGGAACTCATCTGGACTGTTCCAGACACTCTGACGGCCCTCTACCTTCTCCTTCGGAATGAGGTCCCAGTTCAGGTTGCGTAACTTGGACCGTTGCAGGACATCCCGACTGTTCTGGAGGTCACCGGGCAGTGGAGGAGGTGGGGGTGGTGGGAAGATGGCAGGGGGAGGTGGGGGAGACATGGTCGGGTGTGGTGGGTGAGACATGGTTGGGGGAGGTGGAGAGGACATGGATGTGGGGGGGGAGAGTGATGTCAGCTCAGACAGGGGATCCATGTAGGTCACTTCTCTTCTAGGGTCACAAGAGTTGGGCAGTGGAGCTTCATTGAAGGGCCAGAGATCTGTACGGAAGTTAGAACAAGAATGTAGTTAGTGGAGATGTGGTTGTTGCCAGCCCAACTGTGTATAAAATGGAGAGAGGAGTTACATAGAAAAATAATGATATACTATGCCATAATTACAACAATACAACTTTCCAACTAGCTACTCAATCATCTGTAAAATGTAGAGACAATAAACATTTAAAAGCTTAAATATCTTACTACATTTGTCAGTGACACACTTTGCAGGATGAAGATAATTGTAGGAAACATAACAGTCCCATTTTTCAACATTTTCCTCTTGCAAGCACCTCTCGCCACAAGAGCATTCTCACACGTTTATGAGACCAAGCATATTAGCTAGCCCAAACGGCCGGCAGATGAAGCTATGACAAACTTAAATGAATAATAGCGCAATCTGCCTGCCGGTTGGGCTACATATTAGCCTACTATTAAAATAAAAATGTGAGTTTACATTTAAAATGGAAACTTTTCAGACTGTTTGTCACGAATTATATCGCAAGAATAAAATAGCCTATCATGCTAAAAAATAAATGTAATGCTAATATATTCTCATAACACCCACCATAACAAATATATTGCCACTATATCTCTAAGCACCTGATATCAGTTCCCCATTTCATTAACCGACATTATTGAATATATAGCCTAATTTGTAATAGAGCAATTCAATTTACATTTTCTGGGGCTGCCGTTCAGTGTTACCTCCAGCGATGTAATTCCACTATTTACTTTGACATGTACTGCTTTTAGAAGTGCTCGTTTCTAGACCAATAATACATATCTCCATCGTAAACATATTTACATCCACATACGTGCGCAGATATGCCGTGTTGCTCCAGGAAAGCTTGAACATTTTCGGACTGTCCAAGCACCAGAACCAGATTCGCTGACGTAAATGAGGCTACCCCTTCCCATCATTGAGTATGACACACCGCTGAGCCTGGAGTTCTTCTTATCTTCTAAACCAAATCAACTTCTGACAATTGCACTATCTTGAACCTCTCACAGTTTAAATCAATCACCCGAGTAGCAGTAAAACACGTTAGCGTAAATATATTATTGCCTGTGCAGTCGCCAAAGGAGAAGGAATAGGATATGGATAGGCACTGGGCAGTATATCTTATAACTCACAAATACATTGCTCATAATATTAATGGTATTTCTGATATTAAGCACCTGTTATATAAATGTTATGAGGTAATGTGCAGTGGATTCCTTCAAGTGGCCTGATACTGTGTAATAGACCATTGAAATGGAGCTGACCTCAGATAGCTTTCATGACAGCCCAGTTAGCAAAATTACAATTGACATCTTTTTCAGAGTCTGATACAGTATTTTAAAGCGTTGAAAAAACATATTTTTTGGTCATTGTTTCTATGGCCGAATTTCAACCGTACATTCATTCACTTGTATCTGCGTTTCAATGATGAAACCATTCTATCACATTCAAAACATGTCATTCCAAAAATGGGAAATGGAGCCAACTGAAGATTGCAGTGTGTAACATTTATGATTTCTCCCATCTGTCACATGCACTTATGTTAGCTTTTTCAAAAGCTTTAAACTGGCAGTGATAATGTTCAAAGTTTTCTGACACAGAAAAAAACAACAGAACACTTAAACTATAATGATATAGTGATACATGTGACTCTACCTACATGTACATATTGCCTCAATTACCTCGACTAACCTGTGCACATTGACTCTGTACCGTTGTATATAGCCTCACTACTGTTATTTTACTGCTGCTCTTTGACTATTTGTTATTTGTTATTTTTTTTACTTATCTATTTTTTACTTAACACTTATTTTTCTTGAAACTGCATTGTTGGTTACAGGCTTGTAAATAAGCATTTCACTGTAATGTGACAAATAAAATGTGATTTGATTTGATGGGGTTGTTTATCTACCTTAGCTGAATGCACTGACTGTCATTTGCTCTGGATAACAGCATCTGCTAAATGACCAAAATGTACATTTAAAAATGAACACTTGCTAGGCAAGTAAAGTACAATAGAGTACAGTAGGGTACAGTACAGCACAATACAGAGCATTATACTGTACCCTACTCTACTGTGCTACTGTACAGTACTCTACTGAAATATACTCTACTTGTCTTTACTATACTTAACTGTACTGTACTATGCTGTGCTCTACTGTACTGTGCTGTCCAAACTTGGACCAAATCTGAACCAATCATAGCTGTTTTTGGGGGGACCAAATCAAGGCCCGTTCGGACCAAATCTGAACCAAACATAGACGTCTATGTTTTGGCCAAAACAAGGCCGGTCCGGACGGTACCGAATCATGTCTGGACCGGACGTCTGTGGACGCTGAAATGATGGCCCGGGCTGGACTGGACAAAAAAATTACTCTGTGGACGTCATGTTTGAAATCTATGTACTGGACTGATTTCTCACTGTGAAAGTGTTCTAGACATAATACACAGCTTCCCACTCCCTGACTTCCTTCTAGCCAGATATTTACAAAAGCAAAATAAGAAAGCCCCATGATTGGAATCTCCTTCCATACCTCAGACCCCCTCCTTTCACATAGCCAGAGTAAACCAGCTCAGGAAGCAACCCTCTTAATTCAAATACTTAGGCATTAGCACTCCTGGCACAGAATTCAAGGAAATGCCTCTGTGCTGTATAATAGAAACAAGGGCAGGGCTAAACAATCTCCAGGAGACATGACTTTATAACCCAGAGCCTGCTGAGATCTGGGATCTATGCTGTGTTGTGAAGGGGGACTGATGGAGGGGTTTTATTGAGCCCAAATGGGGCGTGCCCACATGGCACAGTTTTGATTAGTCAAGGCTCTGTAACCCCTATTATTTGGGTTCCTGGGAACTTCCCAGTAACTTATCATGGCAGGGAAAGAGATGAGGAAAGAGAGCTTTTTTGAAAACATTAAATACACAAAATAATATAAACATTCTGTACAGAGACACTCTAATCTTGATAAAAGGATGTAATTTATCTGAAAATGGGTTGATCTCTGACCTAATTGCCCCATTTGTTTTGTACAAGGGCAAGACTGGTTTCTAAAAGTACTTAAAGTCCATACAAAATATAAAATTCATAAAAGTCCATAAAATAACAAATTCTTCCCAAATACCTTCTCTCATGTTGTAACGGCAGCCTTCCTCCTCTTCAAGAGAAGAGGAGGTGTAGCAGGGATCAGACCAACACGCAGCGTAGCCAGTGCTCAACATGTTTAATGATGACGATAAACGTGAACACTTAACACATAACAAAACAACTAAATGTGGCAAACCAATACAGTCCTAGCGGGTGCAGAGAAAACACAAAGACAGGAAAAAACCACCCACAAAATCCCAACACAAAACAAGCCACCTATATATGATTCCAAATCAGAGACAACACAAAACATCTGCCTCTGATTGAGAACCATATTAGGCCAAACATAGCAACAGACAAACTAGACTCACAACATAGAATGCCCACCCAGCTCACGTCCTGACCAACACTAAAACAAGCAAAACACACAAGAACTATGGTCAGAACGTGACACATGTCCTCAATGACCAAGAAACAAACAGGAAACATATAAATAGATAGTCTCTCCTGGCCTTTGCTCCCTGCCTTCTCCAAAGCATTCTCTATAGGATAAGTCATGTGTTATGCATGTGACAATGCATCCCTCATGACTGAGGTTGAACTCAGGACAGACTACATGACTGATCGGGATTCAACCAAATCAAAGCCGTACCTTATCCTTCCAGGTCTATCTCCAAATCCGTTGAGGCAAATTAGTCAGCTATTGGTTTATTGTAAACACAATAAGACCTCCAAGTATCTGTGGAGCGCAGGACAATACTGATATGCTTGAGAAAAAGTTTAACTTAACCCTTTCAGGTGATAGGTAAAGACACCTCTTGTCCAGTAATCAGATTAAAGACTTGATACACATTGAACTGTGGTGGTAAGAATGTCAGTTGTTTTGGTTTGGTGGAGGTGGCATCTCCTGTATCAAGAGGTTTTTGATAGAATCACAGGAGCAATGATTGGCTGTAGATAATGATGTTTTCCACTAAGGAGTAAAGATTTGAAAGAGATGGCAAGGCGGATCTACATACAGGTGATATTAGGATGCATTGTTCAAATCTATTGAACTATAATTATGGTTTTATTTATTTATTTCACCTTTATTTAACCAGGTAGGCTAGTTGACAACAAGTTCTCATTTACAACTGTGACCTGGCCAAGATAAAGCAAAGCAGTGTGACACAGACAACACAGAGTTGCACATGGAATAAACAATAAACAAGCCAATAACACAATAAACAAGTCAACGACACAGTAGAAAAAAAAGAAAGTCTATATACAGTGTGTGCAAAAGGCATGAGGAGGTAGGCAATAAATAGGCCATAGGAGCGAATAATTACAATTTAGCAGATTAACACTGGAGTGATAAATGAGCAGATGATGATGTGCAAGTAGAGATACTGGTGTGCAAAAGAGCAGAAAAGTAAATAAAAACAGTATGGGGATGAGGTAGGTAGATTGGGTGGGCTATTTACAGATGGACTATGTACAGCTGCAGCGATCGGTTAGCTGCTCAGATAGCTGATGTTTAAAGTTGGTGAGGGAAATAAAAGTCTCCAACTTCAGCGATTTTTGCAATTCGTTCCAGTCACTGGCAGCAGAGAACTGGAATGAAAGGCGGCCAAATGAGGTGTTGGCTTTGGGGATGATCAGTGAGATATACCTGTTGGAACGTGTGCTACGGGTGGGTGTTGTTATCGTGACCAGTGAACTGAGATAAGGCGGAGATTTACCTAGCATAGACTTATAGATGACCTGGAGCCAGTGGGTCTGGGTACGAATATGTAGCGAGGGCCAGCCGACTAGAGCATAAAGGTCGCAGTGGTGGGTGGTATAAGGTGATTTGGTAACAAAACGGATGGCACTGTGATAGACTGCATCCAGTTTTCTGAGTAGAGTGTATGATAATTAACATATTCAGAGAAACCCTATCAAAATCCCAAATATTGGTGTGAGGTATTAAAACTCAAAACCTAATGTTGCTCTCCAAAAGTCACATAGCCAGGGGAAGACCAGTGGATGACCCAACTGTTGAAAAAGCCCTGGCATAGACTATTTGATTGCATGGAGAGTAGGACAAATTGTGAAGGATTCCTTAAGCAGAGACGGTTTGGTCTGACAGGCTATTTCTCCTGGCAGAGAGAAAGAGAGAGAGAGACAGAGGGAGAAAGAGACCACAGGTAACTTCCACAAGGCTGTGAACAATCTAAGAGACAAGGCAAGAAGGGCTTTCTGTGCCACCAAAAGGAACATAAAACTCAACATCCCAATTAAGATAAATCAGTTATGGAACCGATTGCTCTCTATGGTTGTGGGTCTGGGGTCCACTCACCAACCAATAATTCACAAAAGGGGATAAACACCCAATTGAGACACGCATTGCAGAATTCTGCAAAAATATCCTTCATGTACAACGCAAAATCCCAAACAATGTATGCAGGGCAGAATTAGGACTATACCCGCTAATTATCCAAATCCATAAAACAGCTGTTAAATTCTACAACCACTTAAAAGGAAGCGATGTCCACACATTCCACCACAACCCTCACCTACAGAGAGATTAACCTAGAGAAGATTCCCCTCAGCCAGCTGGTTCTCAGGCTTTGTTCACAAACACAAACAGACCCCACAGGGCTCCAGGAAAGCAACACAATTAGATCCAACCAAATTATGAGAAAACAAAAAGATAACTATTTGACACACTGGAAAGAATCAACCAAAAAAACTGAGCAAACTGGAATGCTATCGGTCCCTAAACAGAGAATGTACAGTAGAACATCCTTGACTATAAACAGACTCAGTGAGCATAGCCTTGCTACAGTATAGGCAGACCTGCCCACAAAATGAGGTGGAAACTGAACTGCACTTCCTAACCTACTACTAAAGGTATGACCATATTAGAGACACATATTTCCCACAGATCACACAGACCCACAAAGAATTTGAAAACAAATCAAACATGGATAAACCATATACAGTTGAAGTCAGAAGTTTACATACACTTAGGTTGGAGTCATTAAAACTTGTTTTTCAACCTGGTTTTCAGTCTGGTTCATCCTTGGGAGCAATTTCCAAACTCCTGAAGGTACCACGTTCATCTGTACAAACAATAGTACGCAAGTATAAACACCATGGGGCCACACAGCCATCCTACTGCTCAGGAAGGAGACGCATTCTGTCTCCTAGAGATGAACATACTTTGGTGTGAAAAGTGCAAATCAATCCCAGAACAACAGCAAAGGACCTTGTGAAGATGCTGGAGAAAACAGGTACAAAAGTATCTATATCCACTGTAAAACGAGTCCTATATCGACATAACCTGAAAGGCCGCTCAGCAAGGAAGAAGCCACTGCTCCAAAAACGCCATAAAAAAGCCAGGCTATGGTTTGCAACTGCACACGGGGACAAAGATCGTACTTTTTTGAGAAATGTCCTCTGGTCTGATGAAACAAAAATAGAACTATTTGGCCATAATGACCATCATTATGTTTGGAGGATAAAGGGGGAGGCTTGCAAGCCGAAGAACACCATCCCAACCGTGAAGCACGGGGCATGTTGTGGGGGTGGCATGTTGTGGGGGTGCTTTGCAGCAGGAGGGACTGGTACACTTCACAAAATAGATGGCATGAGGAATTAAAATTATGTGGATATACTGAAGCAACATCTCAAGACATCAGTCAGGAAGTTAAAGCTTGGTCGCAAATGGGTCTTCCAAATGGACAATGACCCGAAGCATACTTCCAAAGTTGTGGCAAAATGGCTTAAGGACCACAAAGTCAAAGTATTGGAGTGGCCATCACAAAGCCCTGACCTCACTCCTATAGAAAATTTGTGGGCAGAAATGAAAAAGCGTGTGCGAGCAAGGAGGCCTACAAACCTGACTCAGTTACACCAGCTCTGCCAGGAGGAATGGGCCAAAATTCACCCAACTTATTGTGGGAAGCCTGTGGAAGGCTACCCGAAACGTTTGACCCATGTTAAACAATTTAAAGGCAATGCTACCAAATACTAATTGAGTGCATGTAAACTTCTGACCCACTGGGAATGTGATGAAACAAATAAAAGCTGAAATAAATCATTCTCTCTACCATTATTCTGACATTTCACATTCTTAAAATAAAGTGGTGATCCTAACTGACCTAAGACAGGAATTGCGAAAAACGGAGTTTAAATGTATTTGGCTAAGGTGTATGTAAACTTCTGACTTCAACTGTATGTTAGAAAAAATACTGCAATGTGCAATCACAGCAGCAAGATTTGTGACCCGTTGCCATGAAAACAGGGCAACCAGTGGAGCACAAACAACATTGTAAATACAACCTATATTTATCTGTTTACTTATATTCCCCTACTATTCCTACTGCAACTATTTACACATTGTTAGAAACACTGTAGATAGCTGATAATATAACATTTGAAACGTGTTTATCCTTTTGAAACCTTTATGAGTGCAATGTTTACTGTACACTTTGTAATGTTTTTTGTTGTTGTTTATGTTAGGTTTTCTTTCTCCTCACCTTAGTTTATTGTTTATTTCACTTGCTTAGAAATGTAAGCATTTGTTTCCCGTGCCAATAGAGAGAGAGAGAGAGCGAGCGAGAGAGTAATATGATATGGTAATAGTAGGGTTAGCTGTATTAGTGTAAATAACAGTGGTGGTAGCAATCATTTTAGTAGTAATAAGAGTCCCAATTGTTTTACATTTTTATAACTATCCACTGTTATCATTCTACTGTTTGTTATTTCTATTATTTTGTTATTATTACTATTTAGTTATATTATTGTTATTTATTTGATTATTTGATTACAAAGTATATTATATACATTGACGCTTTGCCAATGTTTCTCATGCCAATAAAACAATTCACTTTTGAATTTGAGAGAGATTTATTGAATTCAAATATATTGAGAGAGAGCGAGAGAGAGAAAGAGAGAGATGTAAAGGCCCTGAGGTTCCTGTTATTGTTCCAAGGTGGATGACACAAGGACAGCTGGCCACTGGGGATGTGTTTCAGATTCTAACTCTCTCATCAGGCTTTTAGTTACACACACACACACACACACACGCACGCACGCACACATGCATGCACACACACACACACACGAAACAGTAGTATAGTATAGTATGGTAAAACAACACTTTTAACACTTTTAACACCTATCCGGTGTATATGACAATAAAAACATCTTACTCATCTAACAGTCATATTCCACAAAGCTATTGGATTTAATTATCTCTAAAGTTGTTTTAATCATTCATCTAAATATGCTGTTTACCAGCAGAGCTGCATTACACTGTTTTGTGGTCACTGTAAAACTCTATTAGATTGAATTGTTTACCCAACGTAGCTATTGTTGACTAGATGGACTGAGTAACACAGACCAGAAATCCTGATATTATTGTACAAACACATTCATCAGATGATGGGCCATTCTTCCTGCCAAAATTGTGACTGGGCCAGGAGTCCTACGTCAACCTTTGCAGTACAGAGGAAACATTGTATTTTTCCTGTCAGATACCATGACCTTATCCATGCACTGTAGTCTTTTTGAGTTGAATGTACAGTGAATATTCAGAATAGATGTTTGGTATCAAATAGGGCTTTGACGGGAATACACGTCTAACATCCGCTCAGACTGGAATACACGTCTAACATCCGCTCAGACTGGAATACACGTCCAACATCCGCTCAGACTGGAATACACGTCCAACATCCGCTCAGACTGGAATACACGTCCAACATCCGCTCAGACTGGAATACACGTCCAACATCCGCTCAGACTGGAATACACGTCCAACATCCGCTCAGACTGGAATACACGTCTAACATCCCCTCAGACTGGAATACACGTCCAACATCCGCTCAGACTGGAATACACGTCCAACATCCGCTCAGACTGGAATACACGTCTAACATCCGCTCAGACTGGAATACACGTCCAACATCCGCTCAGACTGGAATACACGTCCAACATCCGCTCAGACTGGAATACACGTCCAACATCCGCTCAGACTGGAATACACGTCCAACATCCGCTCAGACTGGAATACACGTCCAACATCCGCTCAGACTGGAATACACGTCCAACATCCGCTCAGACTGGAATACACGTCCAACATCCGCTCAGACTGGAATACACGTCTAACATCCCCTCAGACTGGAATACACGTCCAACATCCGCTCAGACTGGAATACACGTCCAACATCCGCTCAGACTGGAATACACGTCTAACATCCGCTCAGACTGGAATACACGTCTAACATCCGCTCAGACTGGAATACACGTCCAACATCCGCTCAGACTGGAATACACGTCCAACATCCGCTCAGACTGGAATACACGTCTAACATCCGCTCAGACTGGAATACACGTCTAACATCCGCTCAGACTGGAATACACGTCCAACATCCGCTCAGACTGGAATACACGTCCAACATCCGCTCAGACTGGAATACACGTCTAACATCCCCTCAGACTGGAATACACGTCTAACATCCGCTCAGGCTGGAATACACGTCTAACATCCGCTCAGACTGGAATACACGTCCAACATCCGCTCAGACTGGAATACACGTCCAACATCCGCTCAGACTGGAATACACGTCCAACATCCGCTCAGACTGGAATACACGTCTAACATCCCCTCAGACTGAAATACACGTCTAACATCCGCTCAGACTGGAATACACGTCCAACATCCGCTCAGACTGGAATACACGTCCAACATCCGCTCAGACTGGAATACACGTCCAACATCCGCTCAGACTGGAATACACGTCCAACATCCGCTCAGACTGGAATACACGTCCAACATCCGCTCAGACTGGAATACACGTCTAACATCCCCTCAGACTGGAATACACGTCTAACATCCGCTCAGACTGGAATACACGTCTAACATCCGCTCAGACTGGAATACACGTCCAACATCCGCTCAGACTGGAATACACGTCCAACATCCGCTCAGACTGGAATACACGTCCAACATCCGCTCAGACTGGAATACACGTCTAACATCCCCTCAGACTGGAATACACGTCTAACATCCGCTCAGACTGGAATACACGTCCAACATCCGCTCAGACTGGAATACACGTCTAACATCCGCTCAGACTGGAATACACGTCCAACATCCGCTCAGACTGGAATACACGTCCAACATCCGCTCAGACTGGAATACACGTCCAACATCCGCTCAGACTGGAATACACGTCCAACATCCGCTCAGACTGGAATACACGTCCAACATCCGCTCAGACTGGAATACACGTCCAACATCCGCTCAGACTGGAATAAACGTCCAACATCCGCTCAGACTGGAATACACGTCCAACATCCGCTCAGACTGGAATACACGTCCAACATCCGCTCAGACTGGAATACACGTCTAACATCCGCTCAGACTGGAATACACGTCCAACATCTGCTCAGACTGGAATAAACGTCCAACATCCGCTCAGACTGGAATACACGTCTAACATCTGCTCAGACTGGAATACACGTCTAACATCCGCTCAGACTGGAATAAACGTCCAACATCCGCTCAGACTGGAATACACGTCTAACATCCGCTCAGACTGGAATACACGTCTAACATCTGCTCAGACTGGAATAAACGTCCAACATCCTCTCAGAGCTGTGAGCTACACTTCCACACGATGGGCCTGAGAAGGGGCCAGACACCCTGGTTTCTCTCATGGAGGCAACAACATCATCACCACCATCTAGTGGTGTAGAAAAGCACAAGCAGCAAAATATATCCTCGGGTCTTAATGGACGTTCCCACTGACAGCAAGGAGGACACCGCCACATTTATCACGATTTCCTGTCTGTTTTAATCGTAATCGTTATACATACCAGCACACCTATAAACTGTTATGTATCATATCTACAGCTGAAGTCGGATGTTTACATACACCTTAGCCAAATACATTTAAACTCCGTTTTTCGCAATTCCTGTCTTATGTCAGTTAGGATCACCACTTTATTTTAAGAATGTGAAATGTCTGAATAATAGAAGAGAGAATGATTTATTTCAGCTTTCATTTCTTTCATCACATCCCCAGTGGGTCAGAAGTTTACATACACTCAATTAGTATTCGGTAGCATTGCCTTTAAATTGTTTAACTTGGGTCAAACGTTTCGGGTAGCCTTCCACAAGCTTCCCACTGAGTCAGGTTTATAGGCCTCCTTGCTCGCACACACTTTTTCAGTTCTGCCCACAAATTTTCTATAGGAGGTCAGGGCTTTGTGATGGCCACTCCAATACCTTGACTTTGTTGTCCTTAAGCTATTTTGCCACAACTTTGGAAGTATGCTTGGGGTCATTGTTCATTTGGAAGACCCATTTGCGAACAAGCTTTAACTTCCTGACTGATGTCTTGAGATGTTGCTTCAATATATCCATATAATTTTAATTCCTCATAATGCCATCTATTTTGTGAAGTTCACCAGTCCCTCCTGCAGCAAAGCACCCCCACAACATGATGCTGGCACCCCCGTGCTTCACGGTTGGGATGGTGTTCTTCGGCTTGCAAGCATCCCTCTTTTTCCTCCAAACATAATGATGGTCATTATGGCCAAACAGTTCTATTTTTGTTTCATCAGACCAGAGGACATTTCTCCAAAAAGTATGATCTTTGTCCCCATGTGCAGTTGCAAACTGTAGTCTGTTTTTTTTTTATGGCGGTTTTGGAGCAGTGGCTTCTTCCTTGCTGAGCGGCCTTTCAGGTTATGTTGATATAGGACTCGATTTAATGTGGATATAGATACTTTTGTACCTGTTTCCTCCAGCATCTTCACAAGGTCCTTTGCTGTTGTTCTGGGATTGATTTGCACTTTTCGCACCAAAGTACGTTCATCTCTAGGAGACAGAATGCGTCTCCTTCCTGAGCGGTATGATGGCTGCGTGGTCCCATGGTGTTTATACTTGCGTACTATTGTTTGTACAGATGAACGTGGCACCTTCAGGCGTTTGGAAATTGCTCCCAAGGATGAGCCAGACTTGTGGAGGTCTACCATTTTTTTCAAAAGTCTTGTCTGATTTATTTGGATTTTCCCATGATGTCAAGTAAAGAGGCGCTGAGTTTGAATGTAGGCCTTGAAATACATCCACAGGTACACCTCCAATTGACTCAAATGATGTCAATTAGCCTATCAGAAGCTTCTAAAGCCATGACATAATTTTCTGGAATATTCCAAGCTGTTTAAAGGCAAAGTCAACTTAGTGTATACAAACTTCTGACCCACTGGAATTGTGATACAGTGAAATAATCTGTCTGTAAACAATTGTTGGAAAAATTACTTGTGTCCTGCACAAAGTAGATGTCCTAACAGCCTTGCCAAAACTATAGTTTGTTAACAAGAAATTTGTGGAGTGGTTGAAAAACAAGTTTTAATGACTCCAACCTAAGTGTATGTAAACTTCTGACTTCAACTGTAAGTGGTAGGAGGAGTAACACTTTATTTGTTGAGATGTTGCCAGAGGAGAGAGATGAACAGATGAAAGAAGGAAATTGCATTGTGAAAAACGTGTGTAAATTCAGTGTATCCACATTGCTCTTGTGTACCTTTAGCCCCTACTGTCATGGATGCCAACACTATCATTTGAAGAGTATCTATTTCAAGTGAAACTGTGCCATAAGTATGGCCACTGGCTGGCGTTGGAAATTAAACACTGTAATTGGTATTCATCATTGTATGTTTTAGCCTATTTATGTGTTCCTCTGTGAATTACAGTCTAGGAATTTTTTGCTCAGCCATTAGTTTTGAGTAATAAAACTGCCATGCACGCTCTTAAATACTATGTTTACTGTTAAAGCAGGATGAGGAGGAATCTAATGTGGTTTGTTCTACTCTAATTAGGTATTAAAAATGAAGTATTCCAATGTGATACCTAGCCCTATATTGCCACATTTTGTCTTGTTGCTTAACCAAATTACAAAATGACATATGGTTTCCCTACCCTGTAAGTAGTCTATGGACAAGGTATGACAGCAATCCATACTCTGCTCTTCATGTCTAAATTATCATAAAGTATCTTAAATGGATTGTGCAGTTCAATTACGTTTTATAGATGATTTGGACATAAAAAGTGAAAATGCTATAGGTACAATTAACTTGCATTGGATTTGTGTTAAAATGTTAGCATTTAAACAGTGGCCGGGTAAACAAAACCAAAGCATGGATTGCTGTCATACACTATATGACCAAAAGTATGTGGACACCTGCTTGTCAAACATCTCATTCCAAAATCATGGGCATTAATATGGAGTTGGTCTCCCCCTTTGCTGCCCTAACAGTTTCCACTCTTCTGGGAAGGCTTTCCACTAGATGTTGGAACATTGCTGCAGGTACTTGCTTTAATTTAGATACAAGAGCATTAGTGAGGTCAAGCACTGATGTTTGGCGATTAGGCCTGGTTCACAGTCTGCGTTACAATTCATCCCAAAGGTCTTAGAGGCCTCTTTGCAGGCCAGTGAAGTTCTTCCACACCGATCTCAACAAAACATTTCTGTATGGACCTCGCTTTGTGCACGAGGGCATTGTCAGGCTGAAACAGGAAAGGTCCTTCCCCAAACTATTGCCACAAATTTGGAAGCACAGAATCATCTAAAATGTCATTGTATGCTGTAGCGTTAAGATTTCCCTGGAACTAAGGGGCCTAGCCCAAACCATGTAAAAAAGCCCCAGACCATTATTCCCCCATCCACCAAACTTTACAGTTGGCACTATGCATTGGGGCAGGTAGCGTTCTCCTGGCTTCTGCCAAACCTAGATTAGTCCGTCGGACTGCCAGATGCTGAAATGTGATTCAAAGCTTTTCCACTGCTACAGAGTCCAATGATGATGAGGTTTGCACCACTCCAGCCGACGCTTGATATTGCGTATGGGGATCTTAGGCTTGTGTGCGGATGCTCGGCCATGGAAACCAATTTCATGAAGCTCCCAACTAACAATTATTTAATTGTGCTGACGTAGCTTCCAGAGGCAGTTTGGAACTTGGTAGTGAGTGTTGCAACCGTGGACCATATCCCCCGTGCATCCCGCAAAGGCGGAGGTGTTGCTAACATTTACGATAGAAAATTTCAATTTACAAAAAAAAGAATGATGTTTTCGTCTTTTGAGCCTCTAGTCATGAAATCTATGCAGCCTATAGCTACTGTTTACAGGCCTCCTGGGACATTAACAGAGTTCCTCACTGAGTTCACTGAATTCCTATCGGACCTTTTAGTCATAGCAGATAATATTCACATTTTTGGTGATTTTAATATTCACATGGAAAGGTCCACAGACCCACTCCAAAAGGCTTTCGGAGCCATCATCGACTCAGTGGGTTTTGTCCAACATGTCTCTGGACCTACTCACTGCCACAGTCATACTCTGGACCTAGTTTTGTCCCATGGAATAAATGTTGTAGATCTGAATGTTTTTCCTCATAATCCTGGACTATCGGACCACCATTTCATTACGTTTGCAATCGCAACAAATAATCTGCTCAGATCCCAACCAAGGAGCATCAAAAGTTGTGCTATAAATTCTCAGACAACACAAAGATTCCTTGATGCCCTTCCAGACTCCTTCTGCCTACCCAAGGACGTCAGAGGACAAAAATCAGTTAACCACCTAACTGAGGAACTCAATTTAACCTTGCGCAATACCCTAGATGCAGTTGCACCCCTAAAAACTAAAAACATTTGTCATAAGAAACTAGCTCCCTGGTATACAGAAAATACCCGAGCTCTGAAGCAAGCTTCCAGAAAATTGGAACGGAAATGGCGCCACACCAAACTGGAAGTCTTCCGACTAGCTTGGAAAGACAGTACCGTGCAGTATCGAATAGCCCTTACTGCTGCTCGATCATCCTATTATTCCAACTTAATTGAGGAAAATAAGAACAATCCGAAATTTATTTTTGATACTGTAGCAAAGGTAACTAAAAAGCAGCATTCCCCCCCAAGTGAGGATGGCTTTCACTTCAGCAGTAATAAATTCATGAACTTCTTTGAGGAAAAGATCATGATCATTAGAAAGCAAATTACGGACTCCTCTTTAAATCTGCGTATTCCTCCAAAGCTCAGCTGTCCTGAGTCTGCACAACTCTGCCAGGACCTAGGATCAAGAGAGACACTCAAGTGTTTTGGTACTATATCTTTTGACACAACGATGAAAATAATCATGGCCTCTAAACCTTCAAGCTGCATACTGGACCCTATTCCAACTAAACTACTGAAAGAGCTGCTTCCTGTGCTTGGCCCTCCTATGTCGAACATAATAAACGTCTCTCTATCCATCGGATGTGTACCAAACTCACTAAAAGTGGCAGTAATAAAGCCTCTCTTGAAAAAGCCAAACCTTGACCCAGAAAATATAAAAAACTATCAGCCTATATCGAATCTTCCATTCCTCTCAAAAAAAAATAAAAAAGCTGTTGCGCAGCAACTCACTGCCTTCCTGAAGACAGACAATGTATACGAAACACTTCAGTCTGGTTTTAGACCCCATCATAGCACTGAGACTGCACTTGTGAAGGTGGTAAATGACCTTTTAATGGCGTCAGACCGAGGCTCTGCATCTGTCCTCGTGCTCCTAGACCTTAGTGCTGCCTTTTGATACCATCGATCACCACATTCTTTTGGAGAGATTGGAAACCGAAATTGGTCTATACGGACAGGTTCTGGCCTGGTTTAGATCTTATCTGTCGGAAAGATATCAGTTTGTCTCTGTGAATGGTTTGTCCTCTGACAAATCAACTGTACATTTCGGTGTTCCTCAAGGTTCCGTTTTAGGACCACTATTGTTTTCACTATATATTTTACCTCTTGGGGATATCATTCGAAAACACAATGTTAACTTTCACTGCTATGCGGATGACACATAGCTGTACATTTCAATGAAACATGGTGAAGCCCCAAAATTGCCCTCGCTAGAAGCCTGTGTTTCAGACATAAGGAAGTGGATGGCTGAAAACGTTCTACTTTTAAACTCGGACAAAACAGAGATGCTTGTTCTAGGTCCCAAGAAACAAAGAGATCTTCTGTTGAATCTGACAATTAATCTTGATGTTTGTAAAGTCGTCTCAAATAAAACTGTGAAGGACCTCGGCGTTACTCTGGACCCTGATCTCTCTTTTGACGAACATATCAAGACTGTTTCAAGGACAGCTTTTTTCCATCTACGTAACATTGCAAAAATCAGAAACTTTCTGTCCAAAAATGATGCAGAAAAATTAATCCATGCTTTTGTTACTTCTAGGTTAGACTACTGCAATGCTCTACTTTCCGGCAACCCGGATAAAGCACTAAATAAACTTCAGTTAGTGCTAAATACGGCTGCTAGAATTCTGACTAGAACCAAAACATTTGATCATATTACTCCAGTACTAGCCTCCCTACACTGTCTTCCTGTTAATGCAAGGGCTGATTTCAAGGTTTTACTGCTAACCTACAAAGCATTACATGGGCTTGCTCCTACCTATCTTTCCGTTTTGGTCCTGCCGTACACTACGGTCACAAGACGCAGGCCTCCTAATTGTCCCTAAAATTTCTAAGCAAACAGCTGGAGGCAGGGCTTTCTCCTATAGATCTCCATTTTTATGGAATGGTCTGCCTACCCATGTGAGAGACGCAGACTCGGTCTCAACTTTTAAGTCTTTACTGAAGACTCATCTCTTCAGTGGGTCATATGATTGAGTGTAGTCTGGCACAGGAGTGTGAAGGTGAACGGAAAGGCTCTGGAGCAACGAACCGCCCTTGCTGTCTCTGCCTGGCCGGTTCCCCTCTCTCCACTGGGATTCTCTGCCTCTAACCCTATTACAGGGGCTGAGTCACTGGCTTACTGGTGCTCTTTCATGCCATCCCTAGGAGGGGTGCGTCACTTGAGTGGGTTGAGTCACTGACGTGATCTTCCTGTCTGGGTTGGCGCCCCCCCTTGGGTTGTGCCATAGCGGAGATCTTTGTGGGCTATACTCGGCCTTGTCTCAGGATGGTAAGTTGGTGGTTGAAGATATCCCTCTACTGGTGTGGGGGCTGTGCTTTGGAAAAGAGGGTGGGGTTATATCCTTCCTGTTTGGACCTGTCCGGGGGTATCATCGGATGGGGCCACAGTGTCTCCTGACCCCTCCTGTCTCAGCCTCCAGTATTTATGCTGCATTAGTTTATGTGTCGGGGGCTAGGGTCAGTTTGTTATATCTGGAGTACTTCTTCTGTCTTATCGGGTGTCCTGTGTGAATTTAAGTATGCTCTCTCTAATTCTCTCTTTCTCTTTCTCAGAGGACCTGAGCCCTAGGACCATGCCTCAGGACTACCCGGCATGATGACTCCTTGCTGTCCCCAGTCCACCTGGCCGTGCTGCTGCTCCAGTTTCAACTGTTCTGCCTATGGAACCCTGACCTGTTCACCGGATGTGCTACCTGTCCCAGACCTGCTGTTTTCAACTCTCTAGAGACCGCAGGAGCAGTAGAGATACTCTTAATGATCGGCTATGAAAAGCAAACTGACATTTACTCCTGAGGTGCTGACTTGCTGCACCCTCGACAACTACTGTGACTATTATTATTTGACCATGCTGGTCATTTATGAACATTTGAACATCTTGGCCATGTTCTGTTATAATCTCCACCCGGCACAGCCAGAAGAGGACTGGCCACCCCTCATAGCCTGGTTCCTCTCTAGGTTTCTTCCTAGGTTTTGGCCTTTCTAGGGAGTTTTTCCTAGCCACCATGCTTCGACACCTGCATTGCTTGCTGTTTGGGGTTTTAGGCTGGGTTTCTGTACAGCACTTTGAGATATCAGCTGATGTAAGAAGGGCTGTATAAATAAATTTGATTTGATTTGACAGACGATTTTTACACGTTACGCGCTTCAGCACTCAGTGGTCCTGTTCTGTGGGCTTTCGTGGCCTACCATTACGTACGTGACTGAGCCATTGTTGCTCTTAGAAGTATCCACTTCACAATAACAGCACTTACAGTTGTCAGCGAAGCTCTAGTACTTGTTGGAAAGGTGGCATCGTATGACGGTGCCACGTTGAAAGTCACTGAGCTCTTCAGTAAGGCCATTCTACTGCCAATGCCTATGGAGATTGCATGGCTGTGTGCTCGATTTTATACACCTGTCAGCAATGGGTGTGGCTGAAATAGCCAAATCAACTCATTTGAACGGGTGTCCACATACTTTTGAATATATAGTGTATCTTGTCCATAGACTGATTACAGGGTAAGGAAACCAATGTGTCATTTTGTAATTTGGGTGAACTATCCATTTAATAATGATGGCTTTACAAGTATCTGTGTCACATAAAAGGAAGTAACTTGACAATATTAATCAGACAAAAGTGATACTCCAACTCAGTGCGTAGACCAGGGGTAGGTAACCCTGGTCCTGGAGGGCCACAGGCGCTTCATGTTTTTGATTTACCTGACATGGAAGAGCAGTTGTGTTGAATTTAGGCAATCACTGAACTGATCAATTATCTCAGTTGGTCCAGTGTGGTGCCTAGTTGGAACAAAATCCTGCAGTACCTGCATCACTCTAGGAACAGGGTTAGGAACAGGGTAGCCTACCCCCGGCGTGGACTCTCAAAGCCTGTGGTGAAAACAATGTGTTCTCACTGCATTTTATGGGCGAGTATCTTTCCGGTATTATGATTATCCCTAAAGGGCTTTGACTGTCTGGTGATACTAGTCTTAACCACATTATTCTACATGCAAGGTATAGCTATACCGTCCTGTGTCACGCAATGTGCCCTCCCTCCTTTGTCTGTTCTTTTGCATGCCTATGTATTTTGGAATTGGAACATAAACAGAGAACATATCATCAGCATGTTCCAGCCTTCTTGTGTGTCATAAACAATCTTTATTGTACTCTTTCTGCGAATTATTGTCCACTGACATGAGTCCACAGATGCCAAACTTTGTTTTCATACAATTGTGCTTTTTTCCTCTGTCATGTTTGAATATGGTGAGGTGGAGGCAGAGGGGGGTAGACTGACAGAGGAGGTTCTGGTTCCATATGATGCTTAGATGGGTGGGTGTGGGTGGTGGAGGGTTTCAAGTTAGCAGGTGCATTTAATGATATAACCCACTAGAGCGTGAACTGACTCATGTTGATTGGTAAAATAATAAAGCTTAGCTATGACAGCATAGCCAGAAAACTCCCAGTAGATCCACTTTTCATGGTGTACAGGCCTGGTCATTTTTGAGCAAGTGTGACTGTGTAATGCATACAAAGAGGGAAAGCATACACTCTTTGTGTAACGATTCTCGTAGGCTGAAGGAAGAGTGGACCAAGGTGCAGCGTTTAAAGTGTTCATAATTTAATCCAAAAAACAAATCGAACAAAAACAACAAACAGGAGAACGAAAGCGAAACAGTTCTGTCTGATGCAGACACAAAAACAGAAAACAACTACCCACAAAACACAGGTGTGAAAAGGCTGCCTAAGTATGGTTCACAATCAGAGACAACGATAGACAGCTGCCTCTGATTGAGAACCACAACCGCCAAACACATAGAAATAGACAACATAGAACAAAAACATAGAATGCCCACCCCAACTCACGCCCTGACCAACCAAAATAGAGACATAAAAAGGATCTCTAAGGTCAGGGCGTGACACTTTGGCCAAGTTCCTTATGTATAAAGGGGAGAGAGTGGTTACTTAATACAGGAATGACTGTGATCTGTTAAAGGGACAATCTGCAATTGCTACATCAATTGTTTTACTTTTAAATCCATGATATATAGCCATTTATTCTGGAAGGATATAACTTATAAATGCCTCATGAGCTTAGTTCAACTGTCTAACCCCATCAGAACCCAAAATCTTGATTTACTCCTTTGTTTGTAAACAATGCAATTGTAAAGGTATAGCCTCAAAACATGGTTAAAACTGTCATTTTGAATGGTCATGAATGGTCAGTCCTGGCATCTATACACTCAGAAAAAAAGGCTACAGTATATGTTCCCTGGAGTACAAAAAGCTAAAAATACACATAATGTACTTTGAGGAACACATTGATCTCACATGGTACTGTTCGGATATGCGGCTGATCTAGTATAATGGTACATTTGTGTACTGAACATTTTTAATATAAAGGTACAATCATCACACACAAAAAGGGGTACGGTGAAGGTAGATTTCTGGTTCCCAGAGTACAAATGTATTTTGTATACCCTCAAGGGTGCACGAATGATTCTTTATGGTACTGATCGGTACATTTTCTTAGCAAAAAAGCTACAAATTGACAATGTACTGAAGAAAGGTACTTTAGATATTTGTACCCACCATAAGGTACAATGATGAATCCACCTGTGCCATCTTTTTGACACGATTTAAATATTGTAACAGAAGGGCCTCATTATATTGGAGGTGTGGTTTAGTGGGGGCGTGGTTTTCAGTTAGTTATTTTTCACCACCCATGAGTGATAGTGTTGTAACAGTTTAAGTGGTCTGTTTATGTAAACGCTGCAACTTTTTGCGCAACCCGACCAAATTCACTAAGATAGGTCAGTTATAGATCTGTTATTCTCATTGAAAGGAAGTCTAAGAAGCGGTAGATCTTTTCTATGTGTGCTATTTCTATGCTTCCTGTTCTTACGTTTTGTTTTTGCGTCTTTTACTTTTAATTTTGTACACCAGCTTCAAACAGCTGAAAATAGTTTGGTTTATTAAAAAATATATTTCACAGTGGTTTAGAAGGTACAATGGTTCTCTGCATTGGTTGTTTCGTCACATAAACTGAAATTAGGTGAACTATTTTAATTTTAGCAACCAGGAAATGGCGGAGCGATTTCTGCATATTGCACTTTTAAAGCTGCAATATGTAACTTTTTGGGCAACTCGACCAAATTTTCATAGAAATGCGAGTTTTTGATCTGTCATTCTCATTGAAAGCAAGTCTAAAAAGTGGTAGCTAGATCTGTTCTATGTGCTATATTTCTATGCTTGCTGTTCTTAAGTTTAGTTTTTGTATCTTTTACTTACGGTTTTACACACCAGCTTCACACAGCTGAAAATATAATATTTTTGATTATTGAAACAATATATTTCACAGTGGCTTAGATGGTACAATGATTCTCTATTTCATAAATTGCTTGTTTTGTCACATAAACTGAAATTAGGCAAACTATTAGAATTTTAGCATCCAGGAAATGGCTGAGCAATTTCTGCATATTGCACCTTTATTAAATAAAGTTTGAGGATGTCTGCTGCCATAAGGCTGACATAAGACCATTTGACAATAAAGAGCTATAATTAATATTGTAGCGACCTTCCCAGCACTATCAAGAGATTATCAAGAGGTACAGGTCTCTTGGTGTAATAGTTAAGGTGTTGACTTGACAGTTGCTCGATTTACAGCAGAATCTTTCCACAACAGATTATTGTCAGACTAACATTCTGATGCCTCCTCATCAAGACTCAACTCTTAGGGCTAGGGGGCAGTGTTTGGAAGTTTGGATGAATGACATGCCCAAAGTAAACTGCCTGTTACTCAGGCCCAGAAGCTAGAAGCTAGGATATGCATATAATTGGTAGCATTGGATAGAAAACACTCTGAAGTTTCTAAAACTGTTAAAATAATGTCTGTGATTATAACAGAACTGATATGGTAGGCGAAAACCCGAGGAAAATGCATCCGGAAAATGTTTTTTTGAGGTCACTGTCCCTTTCAATGCTTGTCTATGGGATATTCAAAGGAATTCCTCCCATATTGCAGTTCCTATGGCTTCCACTAGAAGCCAGTCTTTAGAAAGGGTTTCAGGCTTGTTTTTTGAAAAATGAACGAGTAGTTGTAGTTTTTCCAAGGTGTCACTCAGAAATGTAGTCTTGTTGCACGCAATGAGGTGCGCGCTCTTCGTTATTTATCTTCCCTATTGAACATACTATTCTCTATCTTAAATTTTATAGTTAATTTAGATATTAGAGTACCTGAGGATTAATTAGAAACATCGTTTGACTTGTTTGGACGAACTTTACTGATAACTTTTTAAATTTGTTTGTATGCATGTTGAACGAGTGGATTACTGAATCAAGCGCGCCAACTAAACAGAAATGTTTGGGATATAAAGAAGGATTTTATCGAATAAAACATTTCTTGTGTAGCTGGGACCCTTGGGATTGCAAACAGAGGAAGTCTTCAAAGGTAAGTGATTTATTTTATCGCTATTTGTTACTTTTGTGACGCCTGTGCTGATTTGGAAAAGTATTTTGGTGTGGGGCGCTGTCCTCAGATAATCGCATGGTATGCTTTCGCCGTAAAGCCTTTTTGAAATCTGACAATGCGGTTGGATTAACAAGAAGTTAAACTTTTAAATTATGTAGGACACTTGTATGTTCATGAATGTTTAATATTACAATTTTGTCATTTGAACTTGGCGCGCTCCAGCTTCACCGGATGTTGTCGATTTTGATCCCGGTAACGGGATCCGTGCGCTATTTAAGAGAAGACTTTGTGATATCTGAACTGCTTAATTTATTCACCTGAGCCTTTAGCCATTTACTTTCTAATGATAAACATTACTGTGTTGATATGCAGAGAGAACAAATGATGGGTTACAGTAGCATCTGTGTCAAGTTTAGCTGTAATGGCAGTTGGGTTTCACTCTAAACATTTTAAAAGCAAGAATGATGTGCCTTCTTGTCAATTAGTAAGAAAAATTGTTGCTGCATGTTACGATTAGGTTTTGTCTGGAATCTCTTTGCCTCTCTAGGGATGTGCTTCCTCTCTAGGAATGTGCTTCTCTCTGGGAATGTGCTTCTCTCTGGGAATGTGCTTCCCATGACTTATAGACCAAAAATGACAGTGATGGTCATCCCTCTGGCCCACTCCGAGCCCCCTGCATGGCATACCAGCATCCAGGGGTGGTACCTGTTGTGTAAGGCAAGGGCTGGGTGCGTAGGTGTGTTAGGGGGTGGGCAAAATCTTTCTGTTGGGTAAAGCTATTTGTGTTCAATCCTGAGTTTGTAGTCTCAACCATCCCACAATGAAAGGCACCTGTGTTGTGAGAGTGGAACCAGAGGAGGATCTGTCACTGACCAGACCAGGTACTGCAGCACTGCATCCTCAGTACTGAATCCAACAGGTGAGTTCTGTCCGCCTTTGATCTTTTAGACACCAATCTGGAGACCATTATTGGATACTGGAAGGGAGAGTGTGTTGCTAATTCAGACACAAGACAGCTTGCAGAATACTTACATGATTGACTCATACATATACAGTTTATTGAGACTGTTGCATTTGAGAAACACTTTCAAGAGGTTTAACTACAGGTCCATAGACTTGCATTTGTTTGGTTCTGCTTGACCATCAGTAGTGTATGAATAGTCCATTACTCAGGAGAGTGTGTATAATGTGTGTGTGAATGCATACACAGTTGCCCACAATGATTTTACCAGAAAATAGAGAATATATTTTACAATTGGTTGTAGATTAAAGTAAGATTTGGCATGTGTCGAATTCTTTGGAGTAGATATGGTGGAAATTACAAGATTGTGTTATAATGCTGTTATTGCTTCAAATGGTTGTTTTATGCAACATAATAAGGGGTTGTTAGAACGCTCATCTGTGTGTGTTTTACTGAGGATGGGCCTCTGGAAGTTTTACGATGTCTTTGGTTGATACCGCATTCCAGAGCATGAGTTAATGTTTCTGTTCTATAAGGTATCATGGAGAGATGACTCCAGGGCCAGACCTTGGTCTCTACACAATGACATACTGTCTGCTGTGAATTCTAAGTATCTTTCATACTAATCTTAACCTTGTGACCCATTCCATACATCTGTTGTTTGTCATGTAGACTGAAGGAGGATGGACTTTGCTATAAAATGCTGTGGCTCAAACCAGTTGGTTGAGTTCTCAGTGATCACCTCCAGGGGTGATTACCGACCAGCTGGTTGAGTTCTCAGTGATCACCTCCAGGGGTGATTACCAACCAGCTTCATTACTGCAGTAATGAAATAATAAAGTTTGATTGTTTAAGAAATCTCAAGGTCACTCCTTTTGATTACAATAATTCCACCACACAGATCACATTACATTTCCAGCATCCTCACTTTGGGGTATCTCACTGTACCCTCATATGCCGTGTCTTGAAATATGCAGACAGACAGATTAAAAGCAAATTTACATTGTAATACTACTACAGCCAAATTTCGAACTCCGCCCATAACTTTTGGACTTTAAAGCATTCCCAGAAGGCATGGATTATTGAGTCATTGTTAGTTTTACACTTAAGACATGACTCTGCCATTGTGCTGTAGAATTTGTGAATTTTGTCTCTTGTATAATACATTCTATACATTAGTTTATACTAGATTAAGCATACATTTTCTTTATCATTTAGAGTCATAGAATTCAGTAACTGTCACGTTCCTGACCTGTTTTCTGTTTATTTTGTATGTGTTTAGTTGGTCAGGGCGTGAGTTGGGGTGGGCATTCTATGTTTTGTGTTTCTATGTTTAGGTCACTTGTAATTAGCCTTATATGGTTCTCAATCAGGGATAGGTGTTTGACGTTTTCCTCTGATTGAGAACCATATATAGGTTGGCTGTTCACACTGTTTGTTTGTGGGTGATTGTCTTCAGTGTCTGTGTCTGCGCACCACATGGGACTGTTTCGGTTTGTTCGTTCGTTAGTTGTAGTCTGTACCTGTTCATGCGTTCTTCATTTTTTATGTAAGTTCTCATGTTTTAGGTCAGTCTACGTCGTTTTGTTGTTTTGTAATTTTCCAAGTGGTTTTTCGTCTTCGTCTTCGTCTTTCAATAAATTCATTATGTATTCACAACCCGCTGCATTTTGGTCTTCCGATCCTTCTCTCCTCTCCTCGTCCGAGGAGGAGGAAGAACTAGACTCCCGTTACAGTAACACTGGTTGCTCGTGACATGTTGGCCCATAAATTGTGTGTGAAGTCATGCTAAGAATATTGATGACTGACATAATCAAAGCTCTATATATTTCCCCCAGGGCTCTACTGAGTAATGTGATTTCTAGTTGGAAAACACTTATGTTCTGTACATAGTATACCCAACCAATTAGCCAATGTCCATGTTCTTTGTTTCAATAAGTTGTTAAACTGGAAGCAGAGACCTGGACCATGACCACCAAGGGTGTGTTGACCTCCATGATTCTAAAACTGTACACTAGCCGATATGTAAAACATCACTCCTCCATCATGAGCAACAGTGGTATATCAACGCAGAATGAGTGTGCTTGTGTGTTGTAGAAGTCAACAGAGCGCAGGTGGTTTGGAACATGAAGTTGCATACTTCCCTCAAGGGAGAGGACAGCTGGATCCATACAGCGCTCGACCCTGATGAAGAGAAGGGGAAAACACGGTAACCCAGCCCAAACAAAAAGCTACCCACTTTACGTTTTAGGAGACAACAGACACATTTATCTCTGTTTAAGACATTAGCTAATTTCCCCCCAAAATCGGACACCCCCTAACTTCAGACACTATCTAGCGGTTAGAGGATTAAATCACCTCGAGCTCCACATTTAAATGGACTTGAAAATAACAGTACGTTTTGCTTCTAAAGACACCCTTCTAGCCAGCTGAGCACCGATTTTCATTGCAATTTATGCAAGTTAAGTTAGGTTTTGATAGTTTTCAAAAAAGTTACACATATTTATATATACACATTTTATGGGACACGCTGTACAGTCGTGGCCAAAAGTTTTGAGAATGACACAAATATTAATTTTCACAAAGTCTGCTGCCTCAGTTTGTATGATGGCAATTTGCATATACTCCAGAATGTTATGAAGAGTGATCAGATGAATTGCAATTAATTGCAAAGCCCCTCTTTGCCATGCAAATGAACTGCAACAAAAGGCCCAGCTGACATCATGTCAGTGATTCTCTCGTTAACAAAGGTGTGAGTGTTGACAAGGACAAGACTGGAGATCACTCTGTCATGCTGATTGAATTTGAATAACAGACTGGAAGCTGTGGTGCTTGGAATCATTGTTCTTCCTCTGTCAACCATGGTTACCTGCAAGGAAACACGTGCCGTCATCATTGCTTTGCACAAAAAGGGCTTCACAGGCAAGGATATTGCTGCCAGTAAGATTGCACCTAAATCAACCATTTATCGGATCATCAAGAACTTCAAGGAGAGCGGTTCAATTGTTGTGAAGAAGGCTTCAGGGCGCCCAAGAAGGTCCAGCAAGCGCCAGGACTGTCTCCTAAAGTTGATTCAGCTGTGGGATCGGTGCACCACCAGTACAGAGCTTGCTCAGGAATGGCAGCAGGCAGGTGTGAGTGCATCTGCACGCACAGCGAGACGAAGACTTTTGGAGGATGGCCTGGTGGCAAGATGGGCAGCAAAGAAGCCACTTCTCTCAGTTACAGACTGACATTCTGCAAAAGGTACAGGGATTGGACTGCTGAGGACTGGGGTAAAGTCATTTTCTCTGATGAATCCTCTTTGCGATTGTTTGGGGTATCCGGAAAAAAGCTTGTCCGTAGAAGACAAGGTGAGCGCTACCATCAGTCCTGTGTCATGCCAACAGTAAAGCATCCTGAGACCATTCATGTGTGGGGTTGCTTCTCAGCCAAGGGAGTGGGCTCACTCCCAATTTTGCCTAAGAACACAGCCATGAATAAAGAATGGTACCAACACATCCTCCGAGAGCAACTTCTCCCAACCATCCAGAAACTGTTTGGTGACGAACAATGCCTTTTCCAGAATGATGGAGAACCTTGCCTCAAGGCAAAAGTGATAACTATGTGGCTCGGGGAACAAAACATCGATATTTTGGGTCCATGGCCAGGAAACACACAAATTCTGACAAACTCCAAGCATTGATTATGCAAGAATGGGCTGCCATCAGTCAGGATGTGGCCCAAAAGTTAATTGACAGCATGCCAGGGCGGTCTTGAAAAAGAAAGGTGAACACTGCAAATATTGACTCTTTGCATCAACTTCATGTAATTGTCAATAAAAGCCTTTGACACTTATGAAATTCTTGTAATTATACTTCAGTATTCCATAGTAACATCTGACAAAAATATCTAAAGACACTGAAGCAGCAAACTTTGTGTAAATTAATATTTGTGTCATTCTCAAAACTTTTGGCCACGACTGTATATTGTAAAATTCGACTGCGTGACAAACCACACACCATTTAATATCCAACTTTTTACCTCTGAAATGTAGCTAACGGATTTCAGGCAAGTAATTTAGTTTTTTAACCGGAAGGCTAGCCAACTATCTAGTTAACACTTCGGATACAAGGTTGGTGTCTCTTTTTTTAACAAAATTAAACGGATATATCTTGTAATTGAACAAAATAGTAAGGTGGCCAATAACTGGGGTCTGTATGTCGATAATACGGGACATTGTTTTTTTTGTTAAATCGGTTATCAAAAAGCTGCTAGTAGTAGTATTTCCACTGAAATGTCAAACATGCTAATTGCTAACCCATTAGCTAACATTTTTACAACACCAATAATCACAAAACATTGATGGCTTGATCACAAGATAATACTGTTGTGGGTAATATATTTCTTAAACGCTGTTGAACATGACGATAATACGGGGTGCTACGCTAGTGATTTATTGAAAGCATTAATCACGATTAACAATTGAGTCTGATTTTACATTAATGGCGCTTGTCTTAGTCGATTAGTCTATTGGTCTACTAACATTCCCCAACCCCCACAATTTTTCTCTCCCAAGTGAGCCAGAACATCCAAAGAAACCCGCTTAGAATTTTTGCATTGTAATTTCAGAAAATGTCCATAATATGTCTGCAGTAATAGTGGAAGTATAGTGCTTCACAGTATTACTTACCTGCCAGTGTTGTGATTGTCTGTGATATTTACCTATTGATTTCTCTCACCGGCCCGGCTTCTGTTGTCAAAATGGGAAAGTTGTTTTGACTTTGTGGCTGTGTCTGTGATATTTACCTATTGATTTATCCCACCGGGCTGGCTTCTGTCGTCAAAATGGGAAAGCTGTGGCTGTGTTATCTAGTGGGAACACGGGCAAGCGGCCAATGTAGAAATCGCCCTGTCATTTCCTGTTTGCAAAAATTCTACACTGTTCGCTCAATTGCAGGTTATGTGAGAAAACAAGCACTGAATAGTGTAGGGAATCTAAATCGCTGTAATAACCAAAAATATCCTTTTTACAGCTGTTGGAAGCTGGTGGACCAAAACCGAGATTAAAAGGCTCAAGCGCGAGTGTCCAGAGGAGATTTGTTTTGAATACTGTTGCAATTTCCGTCTTCCTCATAGCGGAGAAATTCAGAAAAATTCTGTATACAGTTGAAGTCGGAAGTTTACATACACTTAGGTTGGAGTCATTAAAACCTTTTCTCAATAGGGGGTGCTGTTTTCACTTTGTAAAAATTTCGTTCCCAAATTAAACTGCCTCGTACTCAATTCCTGCTCGTACAATATGCATATCATTATTACTATTGGATAGAAAACACTCTCTAGTTTCTAAAACCGTTTGAATTATATCTGTGAGTAAAACAGAACTCAAGTTGGAGCAATTTTCCTGTGAGGAAGTGAGAAATCTGAAATCAGGCAGGCTGTTCTGAGGTCAGTTTATTAATTTGCATGTCTTCTATTGGTTGAGATGCACTGCATACGCCTTCCCCTAGATGTCAGCAAATAGTGAGAATTGGAATGGAGTTGCTAGGCAGATCTGAGGCCATATAAATGGTCTGGGAACGTGGGGTCCATTCTTTTCTTCATTCGCCATGACGCAAGACAGACCTCAGGATTGCGTTCTGGAAAGCTCCCGTTATAGGCCTTAGATATATCCGGCTCTGATTTTATTCGATATAGGTGTTAAAGACATCATAATGTTGTTATTTTAAACCGAGTTATATCAGTTTATATCAGTATATTGCGATTTTCGGATATTTCTTAGTGCTGCGTTATAGTGAGTTGGACACGTCTTTGCCACATGGCTAATGTTTACTGTTAATTCCAAAGTTGAAGGCGACAATCTACAACCGAGCAACGATTCCTCTGGACAAAGGACAACTTGCCCAAGATTCTGATGGGAGCTCATCAAAAAGTAAGAAGTATTTATGATGTTAATTCGTTGTTCTGTTGGAAAATGTAAAAATACTATTCCGCCATTAATTTCGGTGCGGTCTCGCTTTAACGCACGCTGTATGTCGTAGTAAAGTTAATTTAAAAAATCTAACACAGCGGTTGCATTAAGAACTAATGTATCTTTCATTTGCTGTCCAACCTGTATTTTTTAGTCAAGTTTATGATTAGTTACTGATTAGATTAGGTGCCTCTCGCAAGATTTCCCCCAACATTTTGTTGGCAGCTTGGCTACTATTCTCATTGTATAACCACGATTTGTGCCGCTAAATATGCACATTTTCGAACAAACTCTATATGTATTGTGTAATATGATGTTATAGGACTGTCATCTGATGAAGTTTGAGAAGGTTAGTGAAAAAATGTATATCTTTTGCTGGTTTATTCGTTATCGCTATTGTTGGCTTGAATCAATGCTGTTGTGTGGTTGGCTATTGTAGTAAGCTAATATAATGCTATATCGTGTTTTCGCTGTAAAACACTTAAAAAATCTGAAATATTGGCTGGATTCACAAGATCTTTGTCTTTCATTTGCTGTACGCTGTGTATTTTTCATAAATGTTTTATGATGAGTATTTAGGTAATTCACGTTGGTCTCTGTAGTTATTCTAGTTGCTTTGGGGAGAGTTGTGATGGTGGCTGCAATGTAAAACTATGATTTATACCTGAAATATGCAAATTTTTCTAACAAAACATATGCTACACAATAAATATGTTATCGGACTGTCATCTGATGAGGTTGTTTCTTGGTTAATGACTATTTATATCTTTTTTTGGTCGAAATTGTGATAGCTGCCTATGCAGGAAAAAAATGTTGGGAAAAAAAAGTTGTGTCTTTTGCTATCATGGTTAGCTAATAGATTTACATATTGTGTCTTCCCTGTAAAACATTATAAAAATCAGAAATGATGGCTGGATTCACAAGATGTGTATCTTTCATCTGGTGTCTTGGACTTGTGATTTAATGATATTTAGATGCTAGTATTTACTTGTGACGCTATGCTAGGCTATGCTAGTCAGCTTTTTTACTGATGGGGGTGCTCCCGGATCCGGGATTGTGACCAAGTAGAAGTTAAAACTCGTTTTTCAACCACTCCACAAATTTCTTGTTAACAAACTATAGTTTTGGCAAGCCGGTTAGGACATCTACTTTGTGCATGACACAAGTCATTTTTCCAACAATTGTTTACAGACAGATTATAATTTATAATTCACTGTATCACGATTCCAGTCAGTCAAAAGTTTACCTACACTAAGTTGACTGTGACTTTAAACAGCTGGGAAATTCCAAAAAAAGATGTCATGGCTTTAGAAGCTTCTGATAGGCTAATTGACATAATTTGAGTCAATTGGAGGTGTACCTGTGGATGTATTTCAAGGCCTACCTTCAAACTCAGTGCCTCTTTGCTTGACATCATGAGAAAATCAAAAGAAATCAGCAAAGACCTGAGAATTTTTTTTGTGGACTTCCACAAGTCAGGTTGATCCTTGGGAGCAATTTCAAAATGCCTGAAGGTACCACATTCATCTGTACAAAAAAATAGTACCCAAGCAAAAACACCATGGGGCCATGCAGCCATCATACCGCTCAGGAAGAAGACGCATTCTGTCTCCTAGAGATGAACGTATTTTGGTGAGAAAAGTGCAAATCAATCCCAGAACAACAGCAAAGGACCTTGTGAAGATGCTGGAGAAAACAGGTACAAAAGTATCTATATCTACTGTAAAACGAGTCCTATATCGACATAACCTGAAAGGCCGCTCAGCAAGGAAGAAGCCACTGCTCCAAAACCGTCATAAAAAAGCCAGACTACAGTTTGCAACTGCACATGGGGACAAAGATCATACTTTTCGGGGAGAAGTCATCTGGTCTGATGAAACAAAAATATAACTGTTTAGCCATCATGACCATCGTTATGTTTGGAGGAAAAAGGGGGATGCTTGCAAGCCGAAGAACACCATCCCAATCCTGAAGCACGCGGGTGGCAGCATCATGTTGTGGGGGTGCTTTGCTGCAGGAGGGACTGGTGCACTTCACAAAATAGATGGCATCATGAGAATTAAAATTATGTGGATATATTGAAGCAACATCTCAAGACATCAGTCAGGAAGTTAACTTAATAGGGGCCGCTATTTTCACTTTGGGAAAAAATTGTGCCCAAATTAAACGGCCTCGTACTCTGTTCTAGATCACACAATATGCATATTATTATTACTATTGGATAGAAAACACTCTGAAGTTTCTAAAACGGTTTGAATTATATCTGTGAGTAAAACAGAACTCATTTGGAAGCAAACTTCCAAACAGGAAGTGAAAATTCAGAAAATGGGGCTCTGTGTCAGGGCCTGCCTATTCAACTGGCTTATATTTATGGATCTGTATGCACTTCATACGCCTTCCACTAGATGTCAACAGGCAGTAGAATGTTGAATGGGGATGTGAGACCGAATGAAAGCTTTTGGAGTGACAGGTCCGCTCTATTGGCAGTATTCAACTGCGCACCAGGGAACCCCACATTGTCTTCTGAAATGCGTTAGGTATACACGACGAAATGCTCCGGCTCAGATTTTATTGGATACATATGAGAAAAACATCAAAGTTGGATTTTCAACCGAGTTTGACCAGTTTATTCAACGTTTATTGGGACTTTTGAAATTTTTCATTCCATGCGCTAATAGTTCTTGGGCATGTGCCCTCCACATGGCTAGCCAAAGTTGCTAATTCGACAGAAGAAATGGACATTCTAAAACAAAACAACGATTTATTCTGGAACTAGGACTCCTTGCACTACATTCTGATGGAAGATCAGCAAAGGTAAGATTATATTTATGATGTTATTTCGTATTTTTGTGGTTTATGTTGGCTCCAACATGGCAGAGAATTGTTGGGCGCTGTCTCACAATATTGCATGCTGTACGTTGTACTAAAGTTATTTTTTTTAAATCTAACACAGCGGTTGCGTTAAGAACCAGTGTATCTTTCATTTGTTTTACAACATGTATTTTTTAGTAAAGTTTATGATGAGTTTTTTGGTTAGATTACGTGACTGTCCAAAATTTCTCCGGACAATTTGGTGCATTATAGCTACGTATTCACAATGTAAATCCACGATTTGTACCTCTAAATATGCACATTTTCAAACAAAACATAAATGTATTGTTTAACATGATGTTATAAGACTGTCATCTGATGAAGTTTTTCAAAGGTTAGTGATTCATTTTATCTCTATTTGTGGGTTTTGTGAAAGCTATGTTGGCTGTGAATAAATGCCGTTGTGTGTTTGGCTATTGTGGTGAGATAATATAAATATATATTGTGTTTTCGCTGTAAAACATTTAAAAAATCGGAAATGATGGCTGGATTCACAAGATGTTTATTTTTCATTTGCTGTATTGGACTTGTGATTTCATGAAATTATATTATATGATATCCCTGTGGCGCTAGGCTAGGCTATGCTAGTCAGCTTTTTTGATGAGGAGGATCCCGGATCCGGGAGGGAGAAGCGGTAAAGGTTTTAAAGCTTGGTCGAAAATGGGTCTTCCAAATGGACAATGACCCCAAGCATAATTCCAAAGTTGTGGCAAAATGTCTTAAGGACAACAAAGTCAAGGAGTGGCCATCACAAGCCCTGACCTCAATCTCATAGAAGGTTTGTGGGCAGAACTGAAAAAGTGTGTGCGAGCAAGGAGGAGGGCAAAATTCACCCAAGCTTGTGGAAGTCTACCCAAAACGTTTGACCCAAGTTAAACAATTTAAAGGCAATGCTACCAAATACTAATTGAGTGTATGTAAACTTCTGACCCATTGGGAATATGATGAAAGAAATAAAAGCTGAAATAAATCATTCTCTCTATTATTCTGACATTTCACTTTCTTAAAATAAAGTCGTAATCCTAACTGACCTAAGACGGGGAATTTTTACTAGGATTAAATGTGAGGAATTGTGAAAAACTGAGTTTAAATGTATTTGGCTAAGGTGCATGTAAACGTCTGACTTCAACTGTACATTTACATAAACATTTTTTTAAATATATTTTTTCAAATTTTCTCCCCTATTCTCCCCAATTTTCGTGGTATCCAATCGCTAGTAATTACTATCTTGTCTCATCGCTACAACTCCCGTACGGGCTCGGGAGAGACGAAGGTCGAAAGCCATGCGTCCTCCGAAGCACAACCCAACCAAGCCGCACTGCTTCTTTAACACAGCGCGCCTCTAACCCGGAAGCCAGCAGCACCAATGTGTCGGAGGAAACACCGTGCACCTGGCCCCCTTGGTTAGTGCGCACTGCGCCCGGCCCGCCACAGGAGTCGTTGGAGCGCGATGAGACAAGGATATCCCTACCGGCCAAACCCTCCCTAACCCGGACGAAGCTAGCCCAATTGTGCGTCGCCCCACGGACGTCGCGGCCGGCTGCGACAGAGCCTGGGCGCGAACCCAGAGACTCTGGTGGCGCAGTTAGCACTGCGATGCAGTGGTACATTTACATTTTAACAATTTGACAGAGTTTTATTCATGAGTTTTATTAAAGAATGTCAACAAAATAAGGTCCGCCAAAGATAAAATGCATTTATATGAATGCTGTTAAGTAGAGAAATTGTCTGTTCAGTCTAAAATTAATATCCAACTAGTCAGTGACAACTGTGTGGAGTTTGTGACAGCAACGATGTAAGCTATTTACAGTATTGTAGACACTATGTCCTGGAATTTCTTCTGATCTTCCATGTAGAAGAACCCTTTACCTTTTAACTACTCTTGTGTAGCTTATGAGCAATACATGTTACATGTGCGTGTGCGTAGCTCAAAACATTGACTCTACAGAAGTTTTTTTTAAATCCCTTCAGGATCCACCCTTGTCTCACAAACACCGCTCTAGCACGGTTCCCATTAATCTCAAAGACCAAGAAATAGAAGACATAGACGAATCCAATAGTACAACTCAGAAGCCTGTAGCTCAAACACACAATGTTTAAAAGGGGTTAGAAGTCGGAAATCAAGCCAGCTTGATAGTGGGACTCATTGGGTTAAGTTATTTGATACGTACATACATTTGTAATTTTTATTTAACTAAGCAAGTCAGTTAAGAACAAATTCTTATTTACAATGACGGCCTACCCCGGCCAAACCCTAACGACACTGCCAATTGTGTACCGCCATATGGGACTCCTAATCATGGCCGGTTGTGACATAGCCTGGAATCAAACCAGGGTCTGTAGTGACGCCTCTAGCACTAAGATGCAGTGCCTTAGACCGCTGTGCCACTCGGGAGCCTAAGTGTATACATACATATACTCGCTCTCTCTTTCTCGAGCGGAACATTTCCTTTTTCCAGTGCGGGGTGTGCAGTAAGGCCTTGGGGGACGTGATGACTGCCAGGTTTCTGCATGGGAGAGTGATCCACTGTGATGGCTGCTTTACTAAAACCATGTAGGCCCCAGGACTTCTCATCACCTTGGAACAGAGGGCACAACAGTGTCACCCCTGGAACATGGTCACCAAAACAACCATTCTGACAGATTACTTGCTAACTTTATGTTTAAAGGTTTTTTGTATGCGTTATATTTCCAAAGTTATCGTCAGTTCTTGTTTTCTTTGCTGACACTGAATCTATTCAAGTCTTGAGACATGGATTGTTTATGTGTGCCATTCAGAAGGTGAATGGGCAAGACAAAAGATGGAAGTGCCTTTGAGCAAGGTATGGTAAGTGCCAGGCACACCGGTTTGAGTGTGTCAAGAACTGCAATGCTGTTGAGTTTTTCACGCTCAATAGTTTCCCATGTGTATCAAGAATGGTACACCACCCAGAGGAAATCCAGGCAACTTGACACAACTGTGGGAAGCATTGGAGTCAACTTGTGCCATCATCCCTGTGGAATGCTTGACACCTTGTAGTCCGTGCCCCAACGAAATGAGGCTGTTCTGAGGGCAACTTCATATTAGGAAGGTGTTCCTAATGTTTTGAATACTCATTGTATATCTGTAATAACAAAAACATATGTAAATAGTTTATGACCGTTTCCATCATTTATGTCAACATATTTGAACTGTAAATAAAATATGAATAACATTTTACCCCTCTTATTGATGTGCATTATATTACCCAAATGGACAACCTCACTGGAAGTTTTGTTTTACAATGACAATGAAATGAAGCACAATATTTTAATACCTTGGGTTTAAAATGGCTTTGATTAAGTTTAATTGCTCAATTCAAAATCAACACAGCAACCCTATGGTTTAAAAGCAGAGAGCATTAATACATGTGGAGAATGAAAACTAGGTATCTTAGAACTTTAGCACCTCCATAGAATTGGGTTTCCTTTCACCCTCCACACGGTAATCATTTAAAAGGACAAACAATAGATACTTATACATCAAGAGTGAGTGCAAAAAAGATGCCATAAGTCCTTTGACACACTTAGACAAGAGAGACTCTCACATTTCACTTGAATGTACAGCACTTTGGCACATTCAGCTGTTTGCTTTGGTTACAGTAACGGACAGCTCATTTACATACACAATCTAAAGCAAAAGCAGCTAGATCATGTTCACAATCTATATAGATATCAGTAAGCGAGGGGACTGGGGTGTAATTCTTAGTTCTGATAAGCATGGTGAGCAGTCATCCCTTTCAGTCACTCAGATTTAGAGGACTGAATGGTGTCCACATAACACAATCTGACAATCATGTCAGGGACACTTTATAAAAGCAAAAAAAGTATAATTGCAAACCAAAACCAGAGACGCTACATCCAATGTAAAAAAAAATTAGCAACAGATATCAGAGAGTCATCTTCCTGGACTGAGAAACGAGGGGATAAGACTGGTGAGCAGGAGGATGGGAGGGGCTCGAAGTTATGAGGACCAGGGGGATGGGCTTGAAGTTATGATGACCAGGAGTTCTATTCATCTCTTAGACTGTTGTTGAAGTGATAAATCAGATGGTCAAGATGAACCATGTGTCAGTTAGCAGAGCCCTCCAGGGAAGCAGCCAGCAGTAGGTAGGGGATCCAGGCTGCAGGCGTGTCTGAGGGGATGGATGAATGTTCAGTAGTGTGATGTGTAACGGCTCTCCTCAGGCCCAGTCTATGGGCGGATGGAGACGTGACAGGGCACCGTTTTTAACAGCGTAGCCCTTTTCTGCCCAGGAACCGCAGCACTGCATAGTTATAGGTGGAAGCTACCACATACAGAAACTAAAGAGAGAAAAAGATGGAGAGAGAGAAGGAGAGCGGGACAAAAGAGAAAGGAGTTTTAAAACATTTTAAAAAAGGTTTTCACAAAAGTGCAGCTGCATTCAGACGACATATCAATTATTCAGTAGCCTATAGGGCATCACAAGATGATCTCTTTGTTTGTGCACACATTTATCACTCGCTTAGGTGCCCCTACAGTAGGCCTTTAGAATACTCTAAGTCAGTTCTCTAGGGATTGGTTCGCTTTTCTATTACGACCTAGCTGGTCTTGTCAGCTTAATCATTGTTGAAAATCAATAAATATTTACTGTACTGATGGACAGTATGATAAGATTGTTCTATTTCTCTGAATTAAATTTTTCTCTGCCAAAGAGACTTAAAATGAACCCCCATACCTTTCTGGTGGTATGTCTAAAACTAACCCAGTTGGAGCTGCAAAATCAAGTCATACTCTGAACCTAAACAAAGACGATGACAAACCCCATAGACTCATCAGTCTGGGTGGACATTCTTACTCACCAGAGCCAAGAGAGCAATCCCTGCACCAACAAAGGCAGCGATGTACAGGTCATAGGTGACAAAGAACTGCAAAAAGAAAAAAAGGTTTCTTAAATAGCGCATGCATTGTACATTGATTTGCTATTCAGAATAATAATTTAGCTGTGTATTTTGTGGGTTTATGAAAGGTTACATAACCCAGAAACACACTAATTCTTTCAAAGTAGTTTTAAGACAACGCGAACAGCAACTCACCTCTTTTGTTTTGCAAATGGATGCCAAGGTCATTCCACAAGCTTTCCCTGGCATTGCATTCCAAGGCAGCAGACCTAACGAGAAGCTTGTCTCATTAATGTGAAATTAAATACTGTACATTTTAAATGTAAAAAATAAATAAAAAAGACTAACAATCATAAGCTCAATCATAAGCTAAACGTACCATACTGCCGAGCATCCATGCAGACCCAGCCGTGCTGGTTGATGCTGGGTGTCGTCTCAGCCAGGATGTTGATGGTGTGGCAGGTCTGTGCCATATTAAAGAAGAAGAAGACGGGTATGGCTGTGAAGGCAAACACCGCCAGCCAGATCACTGCCAGGACGTATGTCACAATGATGAACTGTGGAGCAGCAAGCAGAGCAGGTCACAGGAAGTTATTGGTCAAACTCCAGGGGGGATACAGGATGTGACACAACATGTCCTATAAGGCTTCATTACTGCAGCCATACAACACTATAGAGGGTAAATACTCTAACATGAGCCTAATATCTCTGAAGCAATACAACAGGGATTCATGGATAATTAACTTATGGATAATTATCTATAAATTGTTTATGGATTGTTTCTCAACCAGTGGGTAGATTACAAGCTAGAGTAGGCTATAGTGTCAATATTATTTTAGCAACCTAAGAAGGAGGTGATGTCATTCCCTCTCCCCCCTTCCTCCCTCCTCACCGTCAGACTAAGGCAGCGGCCACATCTGGTGCTCCGGAACTCTCCGAAGGTCTGCTTGACGGCGCTGGTGGTGTAGAATCCCTCGGCCAGCAGCAGGATGCAGTAGAGGAAGAAGAAAGAGGCCAGGCCATAGATCACGTACTGGAAGTACTTGATACTGGGAGACAAGGACAGATCATAATAAGGAAAAGTCAGAGATTCCATGGTGACAAAAGGTGCTGTTGAGAGGTGTTTTCTCTTAACCTATCTAAAGGAAGGGTTACCAATACTACTACTACTTCTGCAAGAGCCTTTACATTTCTGTTGCTTGATTTGCACAACCTATCTATAAATACAAACAATTAAATTAGATTATTGCACTTAAAACAGAATAGTTTTAAAGAGTCACTCACAACGAGGCCAGGATAACATAGTCTTGTATGTTACGAGCGAAGTAAGTCTCGACGAGCACCTCGGTGTTGGCCAGTGCCTCGTGCCCACAGCCACAGAACAGTGCCATGCCGGTGAAGCAGAGCAGAGTGGCAACCAGGGAGGGGTAGGGCACTGCCCCCAGGCATCGGATACAGCAATCATAACAACCTGGTGAGGGGGCACAATACATCAACGCACTGGCGGCACACACCAACACACAGCACATCTACGACACAGTCCAGACATCTCTCAGTCACCCTGCTCGGGGAGCTGTTAAACAGAAAGACTCCACTGCTTCTGCCAAAAATCCAACAACAGCCACCATCAACTTCCATCAACAGGCATGAAAGCAATAGAAGAATTACAGCGAAAATCAACAGCGAAACCAAGTGCAGTGTATCCAATTAAACAATGTTAAAGTGTCTATACAAAACCAGCCACCACTGACTTCACAGCATTCTCATACACTTCCTCCAATGTAAGCTGTGCTGGGGAAGCAGATAACAAACATCCAGACTGTTAATGGCTGTATTGGTATAGGAATCAGAGAAAGAGATGCACCTAGGGCTTTGCAAAGCCAAGGCTGTCTGACCGGAAACATCTGTTCCTTTCGATCTTGTGCTCCTCAACAACAAGCAAAGAGTTTATGAACCGGTGATGCTAAAGGCGCAGCTGCAGGATATTTTAACCAAAAAACTGCTCTGTCTGCAATGGTTTCATCCGTGTGTAAAAGCTCCTCAGCTCCAGCCAACGCCTCACACCTCAGCCCCTCTACTCTCCAGAGTTCATCCCTCTTTCACCACCAACTGCCATCCACCACAGGCGTCACCAGGAGAGGAGGGAGGGGAGAGAGAGGAGAGAGAGGAGAGAAAGGAGAGGGCACTGAAGGATGGGTTCCAGGGGCCTTGAGAGAGAGCCTGTCTTTGTGGCAGGAGACACAATGCCTTTTGTCTTAGCTAGGAGTGGAGGAGAACAAAGGCCAGTGATGTCAAACAAACAAAGACCACACTAGCACCACCACACACACACCAACAATCTAATAAACAAGCCATGAGCATCTGGGTGGGTGGGGCGGGGGTCAGGGGGGTTTCTCCACCACCAGGATTCTCACAGTATCACTGGCAATGTCAGTACTATGCGCCCAGGCCAGCCTCCGGCTACAGCTGGCTGGGACTGGTACCATGGCGCTGAATGAGTTTCTATGTCAGCAGGGGGTGGGGACCGCAGTTCAAGTGTTCAAGGGTAGGAGGAAGCACAATAAATGGGAGCTGGAACTGAAATATCTTCACAACAACAACAATGTTGCTCATTAAAGTTGTATGATCTATAAACCCCATTCGGGAAGGGCAAACAGTGTCATTATCATACATAATAAATGATTGAGCTGCGGCAAATGTTCCACGCAGACTAAACATTCCTGTAATCTTAAGGTTTGTGTGATTTTAGTGGGTAGGAATGAACAGAGGATATAAATTAAACAAACCGTCATTTAGATAAAAACAGCAACAGCTTGGAGGTTGTTTGAGTCTCTGGAAACTATATAGGCTACAGACACCCCCTCTTCAGCTGTGCTCTGAAACGCCAGTTAGAATGACAAATGTGCCATGATAACCCATGAATAAAATCACAGCACAGATATTACCGGAATGCATTGAAGGATCATACCAAACCAAGTCTTTACGGAATACTAAATCTGAATTAACTTTTGTGCAGAGAAAGTATTTTTTTTGACGGATAGTAGTGATGGCAGAATAGCCGGCTTAAACTTGGCTCCAGGGTCAGATGGAAGGCGTGTAACAAAGGATTTCATGCAAATTTGCTAATTATGCCCTGCACAGTGTGGGAGTGTGAGAACCTTTGACACGATCGACCTTGCATGACCTCTGTGCTGCCTATGCTGGTCATCTGTCTATCTGAACCCTAATTAGTTCAAGCCACCTTTCAGGAAATGTTTCACAGATATAAGCTGTGTGAGAGAGGTGGTTTGATTAACATTTGAACATAATTGATATGATTATATTGAATTTATTTGAATAACATGTTTTATGTTCAAGAAATGTCAATTAAAATGAAGAGTAACGAGTATCAATACGCTTAGCTGATCAAAACGTTCAAAACTGACTGTTTAGTCTACAATACTAGTAATAAAACATATGTATTCCTTTATCTATGTGTTACCTGGAATCAAATTCTATCAATCCTGCCTACGATTCCAATGTTGCGATATTACCAATGTTGTGTTATAATATGAATAACTCATGAGGTACCCACAAGTGGACATCATAATATTATCAGACAATCATATAATACAACCAACTTGCAACCAGTAATTATCACAATATTAATGAAGGCTTCATATTATTCTCCAGTGAAGGAACACAAAACTTCTCAGAAAAATTATATTTCAAAAGTAGATTAATCATATTCCACAGACTAACTTTTAAGATATTAATAGAAAATATGAAAGACTCATTAGATGACCACTTACCCATGTTCAGAGAGAAGTATGGGGTTATTGAGGTTTAGCTTGGCGGCTTTGTGACTGTGATATGAGAAGTTATTCCCCACCACTCCTAGATGAATCTGACTTGCGCTTTTGTCTAACCAACAATAGACAGACCACCAGCTCACAGAGACAGATCTTAAAGACACAAAGTCCCTTTTCAGCCACCGACCATCACTAATACAGCCCTGGGTTCAACATTAGGGACAGTGCAGGGGTCAAAGGCCCTAATGAGTTTACACTTGCATTTCAATCACTCTCATGCATACCAAGTTCACACAAAACACAAAGACTCTCTGAGCAATTGTATTAGTATAATATATAATTTCCCAATGTTTTTGAGCTTACAATATAGCTCAGTATTTGAATTATTTTATACAGTCATTATTGCTCATTTTATCAGGGGTGTCAATAATTTCAGACCCCACTGTAAGCGTGATCATCATGTGTGCTGGATGCCTGTTGGAAACGTATTCAGTTTGTGGGCCGCTGCATGGCCAGTTCATTCTTTCTCATTGGCCAGGCTATTCATGGTCTGCATAGTACCTGTGCTGCCTGTCTGAGGCACGTAAAGGACGCTATATGGTCAGTTAAAGCAGATGCTGGCTGGTGGGTGTGTTTGACTCTTCAGAAAACATAGAGATATGAAGAATATACAGACAAAGGAGCAAAACAAAAAGCAGGCCGTGGACATGCCACTGGACTGACATTGAGGAAGTAGACTAACAAGGGGACATTGAGGGCTGGGTCCAGCTGCTGCTCTCCCTTCATCACTGACCCAGTTGATGTCAAAGCACACTCCTTACAATGTTCCCAGTGTGCAGCAGGAGAAAACAACACACTGTCTTTTTGGAGTGTGCCTGTACCCTCTTATCTTCCTTGGATTTCCTCCTTTACAGCCCATGACCATCACACAGTTACAAATGTAGCATAATAACATCTGATCTCCACTGGGCCCAGTCAAAATGGAGTATTGCCCTGCCGATGCCCAAAATCTAAGATGAATGTTTTTCTTTGTTTGCGGTTGAAAAATCCTGTTGATACTGTATGTAATACAATTTAATAAGATTGGCCATCTAGCCACATCTGACTCATTATAAAGATGTTGATGTATTTTGACAAGACGACCACTCCGTTCCAAACAAATCTTTAAAAATAAGCCCATTGATATTGATCTATGATTGTATCAAGGAAAGCCAGGTGCTAATAATTCTCAGAGGGATGTGTTTTCTCCCAGAAAAACACTGAAGTGTGCCCATTACATTCAAAAGAGCCTCTTATAGTAATGCTTGAAAACATTTTATGCTCCAAAATCTGTGTTTTGTGTAATTAGATGAAGCGCATGGGGGAAATTCAGCTTGCTTAGTCTGCAATTGTTTGTATAAACTATGTCAATACCTATATAATTCATATAAACAAACAAACAATTTAAAAAAGTGCTGGTCTAAGTTTATTGTGTACAAACAAGCCAAGCCAATGGAATCATATCAGTTGGTTAGAGTATGTGCCATCTTAAGCTATTATCTTTTTATAACAAAGCAAAAGTTGTATTCCCACAACGTGTTCAGCAAAATTAGACACAGTTAACTGAAAATGAACAAAGGTACTTAGACAGACAAGCATAGATTGGAGTACAACACTAAATATGATGAAAGCCAATACTTCAAACAAAATGTCAAACAAATTTCTTAACAATTTACAGCTTTACATTACACTTCAGAGTGTAAACACACTCGGGCACACGCACACACATACTGTATATAGGGGTGATATATTGTTCTTATTCAAATAGAAATATTGTTGGATAAATGTGATACTTTTACTACAAATTGTAATCAATGTTGTAGTAAAGGTTCAAATGATCACAGTAACATAGTATTTCTGCAATTCTTTAGTCAGTAAAAAATACCCTTTTAAGTTGAGTTTAACATGAGGAATATGTATAAAATTGCTTAATAACACTGATTTTCTGCTTTTTACAAATGTTATTTCAGTCAGTGATGAGTCCAGATGACACTTGTTCCACACAGAATTGTTGAAGATCAAAACAGATATCATAGGAAGAAAAAAGCTTCCCGTACAAATCCAACTGTACAAACATTATGCTGAGGTCGTACAAGAGAATGTTCCCAAAAATGTTACCATCAAAAGACAATGGGAAATAAAAAGCACTTCTCATTTTAACCAGCTCACAAAAGTCTTGAAATTGATGATTTAAAAAATGACACTGCTTATAGACCTCCCTCTATGAGGAGAGGAGGCAGTAGTATATTGGCGGCGATTCTGCACCCTTTGACCAGGAAAAGCTTTGCATGGCTCTTGCAGTATGAACATAAACTCAAACTTATCTTACCCACGCATCCCAACCCAACTACTGCTTTGTATTAATGAATGTACAGCACAGCACAGCTCGCCCCTCAGCTCACCTCTACAATCACTGTCGACTGTGGTCTGTATATCTTCTGTCCCAGGCTAGGTCTAGACCCGGGTGGTGGAGTGGGAGTGGGGCAGGACGGTGGAGTTGTACCCGGCTGGGAAGGTGCTGTAGGGGTGCATGTTGGGCAGGCCCATCAGGGAGTTGGGGATCATTGTAATGTTGTTTGGCGTCATCAGGGGGATGTCGTCTGGTGAGCGGCGCAGGGTCAGGGTGTAGTCCATGTTGGGGGAGAGGTGCAGGGGGTCGTGTAGGTCAGGGAGGTCATGGAGGTCATGCAGGGTGTCACACTGGTTCATCTGGCTGCACTGGGTCATCTGATGGGACAGGCTCTCGTCGGTGGTGGTGTGGCTCACGTCGTTGCCATTGCTCTGCCGCTGGGGGCTGGCCTGGTGGGGGCCACCGTGGCCATCCTGCCGGCTGCGCTTGTCCTTACGGTAGTAGAGCGCGGCGAAGGCCAGCACATTGAGGAACAGCAGCGAGGCACCCACAGCGATGGTGACACTCAGCTCAGTGGAGTAATCTCTGGGGTTAGCCACGATCAGAGGACCCGTCTCCTCCCCATCACTGCTGTGGGCCGTGGAGACAGGTGGACGCTTGGTGGTGCCGGTTCTCTTGCCGTTGGAGTTGGTGGTGTCCTGGGGAGGGACCTTGGTGGTGGTGGAGGTGTAATGGAACATGTCATGGAGGTTATACAGGTGGGGCACCAGGTGCTTCCAGAAGGCTACCTTGGTGGCGCGGTAGTGGTCGCGGATGCGAGGCTTCAGGCCGATGTGCAGGTACAGCTGGTCATGGGGGTTGTACTTGGACCAGGCCACCTCCTCAAAGCGGTTGGCTTTGGTATGGATGAACTTAGTGTCCTGGGGCACTGGCTTGTTGGGGTCACTGCAGACATGCAATGAAGACAGGGGTCAAAGACAAGGCATCATTGATAACATACATGGAGAAGTTATTCTTTCAATTGCTTCATTACGGGACATGTCAACTAGCCTCGCAAAGCTGCCGATCTCGCAAGCTTACATTAAACGCTGCACGGATATCCATTCAGCGTTTAATGTAAGCTTGCGAGATCGGCAGCTTTGCGAGGCTAGATGTCAACAGGCAAGTTTTGCTGGTCAAGGCCAGTTGTAAGCTGACAAGACTGGTTGATGTACATAATGTCACAGTCTTTTTTCAAGTGCTAAGCATTCCCTATATCAGGGATGGGCAAATTTGATAGGGGTGGGGGCCACAAAAAAATCTGAACTCTTCTTGTGGGGCCGCAGTGGCTCTGCATACCCACACATGCAGTCAGAGCCGGTCCTAGCCTTTTGAGGCGCGGAAGTGAAATTGCGTGTAAAACACCTTGCGAGCAAATCATTTTAGCAGCCCTTGTGTTGACAGTGGAGAGAAAAAAAACTAAGTTGTAGAGTACATTTCCTGCAATTCTACACATTTTTATCATGGGGCAGAGGGGAAAAATTGCAGTTTTAAAGTTAATTTCCTGCAACTATATACATTTTGCTATAGGGTGAAGAGAAATGTTTGCAGTTTTAAATATGAGATCTGAGTGAGAGTGACTAACAATATCAATGGGGGGCCCCCGGTCAGTTATTCGACCATGATTACTACAAGTTTAGAAAACTGGCTAGACTAATTTACCAATCAATTTTTTTTAAATCCTGACTCAGGCTAATTGAGGCACTGTCAGTGATTGATGCACAACCAAAATTCGAAATTGTACCTTGTGTATTCTGCTGTTCTAACTCTCAACAGTAAGTTGAGACTCCGCCAGTTGCCCATCCCTGCCCTACATCTTTCATTTCAGCCCATCTAAAACCCACTTTCTACTGAGCATCTGTGTCTACATCAGTGTTTACTGTAACATTTTTATAGAGGTGCTAATTCCCGTTTTCTGCTGAGACTTAAGCAGAGGTGTAATGCAGCATGGCTCCATTTTAAGATATAAGTGAAGTGTGTCTATATGTCTATAAATATTGGTTCTTCTGCACAGGCTTCAATACAGTATAGAATATGATTAGGAAAACTCTTTCCATCTATCATTTATAGCATTTCTTAGGCAAATACAGGGACACAGATGGGAAATATGAAAGAATGACCCCATAATTTTACTATACAAGCATACCACAATGAAGACTCAGAATGGATTCTGTCTGACCAGGTCTCGGGGTGCTGTACTGACCTGTCTGACCAGGTCTCCGGGTGCTGTACTGACCCGTCTGACCCTGACCAGGTCTCCGGGTGCTGTACTGACCCATCTGACCCTGACCAGGTCTCGGGGTGCTGTACTGACCCGTCTGACCAGGTCTCCGGGTGCTGTACTGACCCATCTGACCCTGACCAGGTCTCGGGGTGCTGTACTGACCCGTCTGACCAGGTCTCTGGGTGTTGTACTGACCCATCTGACCCTGACCAGGCCTCGGTGTGCTGTACTGACCTGTCTGACCAGGTCTCGGGGTGCTGTACTGACCCGTCTGACCAGGTCTCCGGGTGCTGTACTGACCTGTCTGACCCTGACCAGGCCTCGGGGTGCTGTACTGACCTGTCTGACCCTGACCAGGTCTCGGGGTGCTGTACTAACCTGTGAGTCTGACCTGGTCTCGGGTGCTGTACTGACCCATCTGACCCTGACCAGGTCTCGGGGTGCTGTACTGACCCGTCTGACCAGGTCTCCGGGTGCTGTACTGACCCATCTGACCCTGACCAGGTCTCGGGGTGCTGTACTGACCCGTCTGACCAGGTCTCTGGGTGTTGTACTGACCCATCTGACCCTGACCAGGCCTCGGTGTGCTGTACTGACCTGTCTGACCAGGTCTCGGGGTGCTGCACTGACCCGTCTGACCAGGTCTCCGGGTGCTGTACTGACCTGTCTGACCCTGACCAGGCCTCGGGGTGCTGTACTGACCTGTCTGACCCTGACCAGGTCTCGGGGTGCTGTACTAACCTGTGAGTCTGACCTGGTCTCGGGTGCTGTACTGACCTGTCTGACCCTGACCAGGTCTCGGGGTGCTGTACTGACCTGTGAGTCTGACCAGGTCTCGGGGTGCTGTACTGACCTGTGAGTCTGACCAGGTCTCGGGGTGCTGTACTGACCTGTGAGTCTGACCAGGTCTCGGGGTGCTGTACTGACCTGTGAGTCTGACCAGGTCTCGGGGTGCTGTACTGACCTGTGAGTCTGACCAGGTCTCGGGGTGCTGTACTCACCCACTCTTGGCGAAGTTGGTCCAGTAAGTCATCACCACAGCGCTGAGCATGATGTCGTTCCTGGAGAAGTTGCAGGGGAACAGGTCAGTGGCTCCCACCATGGGGATGCCAAACACATAGGGCACCTCGTCCCCGTGGGCCGAGTCCGACCACACAGGCTTCATCAGGCTCTGGCAGTGGTGGTAGAAGGCATAGAAGTATGTGGGCGAGCCGTAGCGGGCGTGCAGGTCAGCCGTCACCACCGAGGGCTCCACCCACTGGTGGTCAGTGAACAGAGCGACTAACGTCTTCCTCCTGGTGTCTGGGTTGTCCCTGTCAGCCCAGTCCGTGTACATAAACTTGATGGTCTCCCTCAGAGTGTCCTTCCCCTCCGGGTAGCCATACAGGCTGTCCACGAAGTCCGACACGGCAAAATCAAAGTCGCTGCCGGACACTCCATCCTCCAGGTCCACCACATTCTCCACGAAACGCAGCCCCTCCCCCTGGTTGACGCCCAGCATGATGTCATAGTTGAGGAACTCGCCCTGCTCCATCAGGATCTCGGGGTCGTCGGGGATGACGTCACCATCAATGACGGGGCCGAAGGCTACGTGGTAGCGGGCTGGCTGGATGTCCTGCTCCACCAGCTCTCTGGCACTCTTCTTCTGCAGGCAGGACACCATGTCCAGGGTGTCCAGCACGTTGCAGCCCACCCTCTCGGCCAGCATGCGGGTGTACTTGACAGGCTGGTAGTTGACGGCCCAGCTGGACAGGGCTGAGCCACTTTGGATGATGGCTCTGTGAAACAGGCCTGGGGAGATCATGGCACAGACAGACAAACATAGATCAGATGAGTGCTGTCTGGTCAACAACCATCTGATACAGAACATTTGTAGGCCTGCAGTTTAACATATTGTTAAAGTTTTTAGAGTTTTTTGTGCTTACTGCACAGTTTTATCTGCGATGGAGAGAGACAAACCTCATCAACATCCCTTTTAAAATCATAAAAATGTAATTTAGGTCTGTTCAATCTGTGCATCTCAGTTAATTGTAATTTTCCTTAAAATGTCAGATAAGTCCTTAAATAATATAAATGGAGAGGATGGAACTCTGAAAATCGTATTTATTCTAATTGATAGTGTATAATTCACAATTAAAAATAATGCTTATTAAGTGGTGGATATGTAACATTGGCTGCGCTAAAAAGGGATTTGAATTAATTAAACTCACTCAACACAAAGGGATCATATTTGCATACACATTTGAGGAAACTCATCTGTGAGAGCACTGCTTTTGGGAAAGAGGAAAATTCAATGACTCCACACAGTAACCTTGTTGAAAATCTCTCCCTCTCTATGTTCAAAAATCAATACTACATCAGGGAGGATAGCAACTGATAATGTAATGAACTGCCAATAACGTAATAAACATTCTGAATGCATAACGTAAAAATGTTTTTACTGATGTGTTGATTATTACATTATGGAGTGGGTAAAAATGTTAATGTGAGTGTAGCGAAATGCTAGAAATCCTGGTTCGAGTCCAGGCTCTGTCGCAGCCGGCCATGACCGGGAGACCCACGGGGCAGCGCACAATTGGCCCAGCGTCGTCTGGGTTAAGGGAGTGTTTGGCCGGCAGGGATGTTATTGTCCCATCGCGCTCTAGCGACTCCTGTGGTGGGCCGGGCGCAATGCACACTGACACGATCGCCAGGTGTTTCCTGACACGATCGCCAGGTGTTTCCTCAGACACATTTGTGTAGCTGGCCTCCGGGTTAAGCAGGCATTGTGTCATGAAGCAGTGCGTCTTGGCTGGGTTTTGTTTCGGAGGACGCTTATCTCTCAACCTTCTCCTCTCCCGAGTCCGTACAGGAGTTGCAGCGATGAGACAAGACTAACTACCAATTGGATACCACGAAATTGGGGAGAAAAAGGGGTAAAAGTCCAAATAAATAAAATAAGTAATATTCACTTTTTTTGTGCATATCTAGTGTCATGCTTCAGTAATAGCTGACTGCACACTGTCGTGGAAAATTAGACATACTATGCTGTTTTTAAACCAGGCCTCTCCTCCTGGTTACACTAGTTACCATATCCCCCGCGCATCCCGCAAAGGCGGAGGTGTTGCTAACATTTACGATAGCAAAATATATATATATTATTTTATTACTGCGTTTTCGTCTTTTGAGCTTCTAGTCATGAAATCTATGCAGCCTACTCAATCACTTTTTATAGCTACTGTTTACAGGCCTCCTGGGCCGTATACAGCGTTCCTCACTGAGTTTCTTTCGGACTTTGTAGTCATAGCAGATAATATTAACATTTTTGGTGACTTTAATATTCACATGGAAAAGTCCACAGACCCACTCCAAAAGGCTTTCTGAGCCATCATCGACTCAGTAGGTCTCCGGACCTACTCACTGCCATACTCTGGACCTAGTTTTGTCCCGTGGAATAAATATTGTGGAGCTTAATGTTTTTCCTCAATCATGGACTATCGGACCACCATTTTATTACGTTTGCAAATGCAACAAATAATCTGCTCAGACCCCAACCAAGGAGCATCAAAAGCTGTGCTATAAATTCTCAGACAACCCAAAGATTCCTAGATACCCTTCCAGACTCCCTCCACATACCCAAGGATGTCAGAGCACAACAATTTCCTCCTGGCTACCCCAACCCCGGCCAACAGCTCCGCACCCCCCACCCCGCAGCTACTTGCCCAAGCCTCCCCAGCTTCTCCTTCACCCAAATTCAGATAGCAGATGTTCTGAAAGACCTGCAAAACCTGGACCCGTACAAATCAGCCGGGCTAGACAATCTGGACCCTCTCTTCCTAAAATGATCCGCCACCATTGTTGCAACACCTATTACCAGTCTGTTCAACCTCTCTTTCATATCGTCCGAGATCCCTAAAGATTGGAAAGCTGCCACGGTCATCCCCCTATTCAAAGAGGGTTACACTCTAGACCCAAACTGTTACAGACCTCTATCCATCCTGCCCTGCCTTTTTAAAGACAGTACTGTGTAGCCGTCTTCATCGACCTGGCCAAGGCTTTCGACTCTGTCAATCACCGTATTCTTATCGGCAGACTCAACAGCCTTGGTTTCTCAAATGACTGCCTCGCCTGGTTCACCAACTACTTCTCAGACAGAGTTCAGTGTGTCAAATTGGAGGGCCTGTTGTCCAGACCCCTGGCAGTCTCTATGGGGGTACCACAGGGTTCAATTCTTGGGCCAACTCTTTTCTCTGTATATATCAACGATGTCGCTCTTGCTGCGGATGATTCCCTGATCCACCTCTACGCAGACCATACCATTCTGTATACATCTGGCCCTTCTTTGGACACTGTGTTAACAAACCTGAAAACGCGCTTCAGATTGGGAATTTAGCCAGGACACCAGGGTTAACACCCCTACTCTTACGATAAGTGCCATGGGATCTTTAATGACCTCAGAGAGTCAGGACACCCGTTTAACGTCCCATCCGAAAGACGGCACCCTACACAGGGCAGTGTCCCCAATCACTGCCCTGGGGCATTTGGATATTTTTTAGACCAGAAGAAAGAGTGCCTCCTACTGGCCCTCCAACACCACTTCCAGCAGCATCTGGTCTCCCATCCAGGGACTGACCAGGACCAACCCTGCTTAGCTTCAGAAGCAAGCCAGCAGTGGTATGCAGGGTGGTATGCTGCTGGCCGTTTAAGAGCAGTTGGAGGCCACGGAAGGAGTGTTGTATGGCATTGAAGCTCGTTTGGAGTGTTAATTTGCTAAATTGTAATTACTTCGCCACTATGGCCTATTTATTGCCTTACCTCCTCATGCCATTTGCACACACTGTATATAGACATTCTTTTTCTCTATTGTGTTATAGACTTTACACTTGTTTATTCCACGTGTAACTTGTCCAGGTCGCAGTTGTAAATGAGAACTTGTTCTCAACTAGCCTACCTGGTTAAATAAAGGTTAAATAAAAATAAAAATAAAGAAATAGGACGTAATTCAGGAGTGTGCAGAGCCTGAGATGTCCAACCCTGAGAGGCTGGAGAGGAGGATCTGATGGTTCACGGTGTTGAAGGTAGTGGATAGATCTAGGAGGATGAGAACAGAGGAGAGAGAGTCAGCTTTGGCAGAGCCTCTTTTACACAGAGGAGAGCGGTTTCAGCTGAGTGAGCCGCCTTGAAGCTTGACTGGTTAGGGTCAAGAAGATAGTTCTGAGAGAGATAATGAGAGACAATGAGAGAATTGGTCAGAGACAGCACGCTCCAGTGTTTTGAAAAAAAAATAAAAAAAGGGATGGTGGTCTGTAGTTGACATCAGAGGGGTCGAGTGTTGGTTTCTTGAGGAGGGGAGCGACTCTGGCCATCTTCAAGTCAGAGAGGGTGCAGCCAGTGGTCAGGGATGAGATGAGGGAAGTGAGGAATGGAGAAGGTCTCCAAAGATGGTCTGGAGAAGAGAGGAGGGGGTGGGGTCAAGGTGGTAGGTTGTTGAGCAGCCGGACATCACTAGTCGCAGAATTTCATCTGGAGAGACAGGGGAGAGGTCAAGCTGTAGGGTAGTTCTGTATGAGTGGGAACAGTGAATGAGGAGAGGATGTTGTCAACTTTTTTTTCAAAGTGGTTGACAAAGTTGTCCGAAGAGAGGGAGGAAGAAAAGGTGGTTGATTAAGGAGGGAGAACAAAGTGAAGAAGAGTTTCCCAGGGTTGGAGGAAGAAGCTTGAAATGTAGTTATAGAAAACGGCTTTAGACTAGATAGAGGAAGAGAAGGTAGAGAGGAGGGAGTTGAAGGATGATAGGTCCTCCTGAAGTTTAGTTTTCCTCCATTTCCGCTCAGAATATGCTTAGGTTGTTACGAGTGTACTGATATAAGTCTAACATCCCAGCAACTTTGAGAAAAAACACTTTATATCGGAGTTGTCCCTGTTGGAATTCAAGACGAGCTATGCATATTCAGGAAGTCGATGAATTTGAAATACCATGAAATTCAGGCGGTTGATGACGACACCCTTCACTGAATATTTAACACCCCTCATCTTTATAGCCGAGTTGTGCCTGTTGTTCACATGTGCATCTGCCCTCTCATTGACTAGAATGGTCCCACCTGATCTCGCCCGCCTTCCATCTTTGAGGACATGTATTTCCATTGTTAGAGCGGTCACTTGATCATCTTGTCAATATAATGGATAATCTATGACCATACCCCTCTGACGGTCATTGGGGTGGTTTTGGTGGGGATACGCCAGGCGGTGTGGGGAAACTGTGTATGAATATTTTTGTGATCATTCGAATTTGGTTAATCACATGACTGCAAGGTGTGTCTTCAAATTGAAGAGTGTTTTTTTTTTACTTTCTCTGAAGACACTATGTTTGCAAGGTCAAAATGGATGTGCAATAGTAGTGGTATAATAGTAGCAGTGCAAACCCCTGAGCATTGAGTTGATGTGTAGCATCAGGCTACCAGGCCATACAGCACATCCACTAACCCAAGCAGATATGTCTGGAAAACAAAGGACAAACCCCACTGCTCTTCAGTCCCTTAAAGAATTCACTGTGATTGTACTGTATGATTCACTTCACTGACCCTCCTGTTTTTGACTTTGTTATGAACCCACCAAACCAAATATGGCCTGTTGTGAAACCAGCTCATTTTATAAAGCCAGGCAGTAGAAAAACATTTCAATTGATGCTTTTTTGTATGTCTAAAAATTGTACATTCTCCAAGTGATTTGTATTATTTTATATCGGCAACGGTCATCATCGGTCTTGATTAATGCTTGAAAAAATGCATGATATAAAGACTGAGTGGGTAGTCTGTCTGTATACCACAGTATGACGCTGGCTCACACAAATCTCAGTGAGGGACCTAAGCTGGCTGTGCTGCTCCCGTTAGAGCTGTGGCCTGATGTAATAAAGGGCTGATTGATTAGAGGAGATGAGGTGGTGTGTGTGTGTGTGTGTGTGTGTGTGTGTGTGTGTGTGTGTGTGTGTGTGTGTGTGTGTGTGAGTGAGAGAGAGTGATGTAAAGGCACAGATGCCACTGTTTTTGTTTTAGATTGAGTGTCATTAATTCATTCACAACCCTCCTTCCGTATACTCCGGTGAGGGTAAGAAAAGATATCAGCAAATCTCTCTAAAACACCGGGGGTAAATTAGTGAGTGTAAAACAAAGTGAGGTTTAAAGACCATGGTATTGATTAATAGATAATGCACAGTATGTGCTGTGTACACATCTCTTGATGTATAGATGTAAATAAATAAAGTTAAATTGATAGATAGTGTAGTGCGCTAGATAGACTCCATCCATGCATTACCTTAAATTTATAGGCGTTTCTGTTAAACAGGTTCATGCTATAAGAGGGAAAGCTTTTAGTCTGATTAGATTGACGAGAGGGGAACAATAGCCATCACTTAACTCCACAACTACCCCCACCACCCTAGCCACATATCCAAACACTTCACTTCCTCTGAAGGACTCAATTGGACCCATTTGGAGTTGCACTTGATATAGTAGATGATAGATTGTGATAAAACCTCAATTCATACAGATTTAGTTGAGGATAGGGGTTGTATACAGTTGATCTAAAGCACTAAATAATACAGAAATATCATATTTAATTTTAGCATAAAAGCAACAAGGTGAAGAGAAAAGCTGATAATACAGTAGATCTGTATAACAGAGTGAATAATGCCACTTCCCTGAAGCAAAACGAGAGAGCAAAACACATTCATGTTAATGCTCCACGTGAAGCTATATTACGAGATCAAGTGTCATATAAAGTAGTATCTAGTATGTGTCTGTGATAACTACAGGCTGATGAATCACTGGGCCGTGTGTGTGTCTATTATGTGATGGAACTACATTTATATTTTTGTTCAAACGCAACTTGTAAAGTGTTGGTCCCATGTTTCATGAGCTGAAATAAATTATCCCTGAAAAATGTCATGCAATCATTTGTTTACATCCCTGTGATTGAGCATTTCTCCTTTGCCAAGATAATCCACCCACCTGACAGGTGTGGCAGATCAAGAAGCTGATTAAACAGCTTGTGCTGGGGACAATAAAAGGCCATTCAAATGTGCAGTTTAATCACAAGTGTCTAAAGTTGAGGGCGCATGCAACTGGCATGCTGACTGCAGGAATGCCCACCAGAGCCGTTTCCAGATAATGTAATGTATATTTCTCTACCATGTCATTTTAGGGAATTTGGCAGTACGTCCACCTGGCCTCACAACTGCAGACCATGTGTAACCACGCCAGCCCAGGACCTCCACATCCGTCTTCTTCAACTGCCGGATCGTCTGAGACCAGAAACCCGGACAGCTGGTGAAACCGTGGGTTTGCAATACCGAAGAATTTCTGCACAAACTGTCAGAAACCGCCTCAGGAAGGCTCATCTGCGTGCTCGTCGTCCTCATCGTGGTCTTGACATGACTGCAGTTCGGCTTCATAACCAACTTCCGTGGGCAAATGCTCCCCTTTCATGTTCACTGGCATGCTGGAGAAGTGGGCTCTTCAGGGATGAATCCTAGTTCCAACTGTACTGGGCAGATGGCAGACAGAGTGAATGCCGTTCTGTTTGCAAGCGGTTTGCTGATGTCAACAGTGTGAACAGGGTGCCCCATTGTGGCGGTGGGGTTAAGGTATGGGCAGAAATAAGCTACGGACAACAAACACAATTGCATTTTATCGATGGCAATTTAAATGCACAGAGATACCGTGACCAGATCCTGAGGCCCATTGTCGTGCTAGTTCATCTGCAGCCATCACCTCATGTTTCAGCATGATAATGCACAGCCCCATGTTGAAAGGATCTGTACACAATTCCTAGAAACTGAAAATGTCCCAGTTCTTCCCTCCTGCATACTCACCAGACATGTCACAAATTGAGCATGTTTGGGATGCTCTGGATCGATGTGTACGACACCGTGTTCCAGTTCCCACCAATATCCAGCAACTTCGCACAGCTATTGAAGTACGAGTGGGACAACATTCCACAGGCCACAATAAAGGCCTGATCAACTCTATGCGAAGGAGATGTCACACTGCATGAGGCAAATGTTGGTCACACCAGATACTGACTGGTTTTCTGACCCACGCCCCTATTTTTTTTAAAAGGTAAACTATATACAAAAGTATGTGGACACCCCTTCAAATTAGTGGACTCGGCTATTTCAGCCACACCCGTTGTGGTTAAAATAGAGCAAAAGTGTATAAAATAGAGCAAAAAGCCATGCAATCTCTATAGACAAACATTGACAGTAGAATGGCCTTACTGAAGGCCTCAGTGACTTTCATTGTGGCACCGTCATAAGATGCCACCTTTCCAACAAGTCAGATTGTCAAATTTCAGCTCTGCTAGAGCTGCCCTAGTCAACTGTATGTGCTGTTATTGTCAAGTGGAAACGTCTAGGAGCAAGAACGGCTCAGCCGCAAAGTGGTAGGCCACACAAGCTCACAGAACGGGACCACCGAGTGCTGAACCGTGTAAAAATGGTCTGTCCTCGGTTGCAACACCCACTACTGAGTTCCAAACTGCCTCTGGAAGCAAAGTTAGCACAATAACTTTTCGTCCGGAGCTTCATGAAACGGTTTTCCATGGCCAAGCAGCCACACACAAGTCTAAGATCACCATGCGCAATGCCAAGCGTCAGCTGGAGTGGTGTAAAGCTCGCCGCCATTGGACTCCAATGGAGTCTACACTATACAATGACATTCTAGACAATTCTGTGCTTCCAACTTTGTGGCAACAGTTTGGGGAAGGCCCTTTCCTGTTTCAGCATAAGAATGCCCAGGTGCACAAAGCGAGGTCCATACAGAAATAGTTTGTCGAAATCGGTGTGGAAGAACTTGACTGGCTTGCACAGAGCCTCAACCCCATCGAACACCTTTGGGATGAATTGGAACACTGACTGCGAGCCAGGCCTAATCACCCAAAATCAGTGCCCGACCTTACTACTGCTCGTGGCTGAATGGAAGCAAGTCCCTGCAGCAATGTTCCAACATCTAGTGGAAAGCCTTCCCAGAAGAGTGGAGGCTGTTATAGCTAGGATGTTCGACAAGCAGGTGTCCACATACTTTTGGTAAAGTAGTGTATCTGTGATCAACAGATGCATATCTGTATTCCCAGTAATGTGAAATCCATAGATTAAGGCCTAATTTATTTATTTTAATTGACCGATTTCCTTATTGAAACTAACTGAGTGAAATCTTTGAAATTGTTACATGCTGCGTTTACATTTTTTGTTCAGTATATATATATGAAGGCGTCTGCATTGGTCATGCGATTCACTGGTGACTATCCCATCCCTCCTGCCCTGTCTCTCCAGGTTGAGTCTTAGGCTTACCCTCAGAGTGGTGGGACAGTGTGAGCAGGCTGACGCAGGAGGCTCCAATTCCAGATCCAAAGACAGTGATGCGACCAGGGTCTCCTCCAAAATAGCCGATGTTCTTGCTGATCCAACGCAGGGCTTGGATCTGGTCCAGGAGTCCATAGTTCCCTTTAGCTGCCTGGTCACCTGTACTGAGGAACCCTGGAATGTACAGAAGAGGATATCAGTGTTATTTTATGTGATTTCTTTAACACTTCTGTGGTTTAGCATACCATCATTCTTCTCCTCTGCCTCCACAAACCTCTTCTGATCCTGACACCATTGACCCTTCTCATAAGGACACTCTCGCTGCACGGCTCCTTGAGTTGCAACCTGTCATTTTCTCCACTATGCTGTGTGTATAGAGGCAGTCTACCTTGGGGCAGAGCCAAGAGAGCACCAGTATCAATCACGGAGAGGGGGGCAGGCCCTTTCTGCCCCTCGCACAGAGATAGATGAAGTGTCACTCCTACAAGAAAGACTCTCGACCTTGGCTGTGACTCCTGCATCCCTTCTTATTTAAAATCATATAGGCTGCCAAAAGCGCTCAATCTCTCCGCAGGTTAGATAAATTCACCTAAAAAAACAACTAATTGAAGCAGTGTTTTGGAATATTGTAGCTTGTATACGACAAGTAGAAGGTGATGGATATTCACAACAATTGGCCCTCTGACGGAGGACATTACGTTGTTGCATTTCTAATCTTACTCCCATCAATACAATATCAACATACTAAAAAATGCCTTGCCTTCATAACCTGGGATTATACATCAGGAGAAAATTAGTTATATAGCAAGTCATAGAAATGTAACAAATTCAAACTCTCGTGGGAGGGAGATCCATAGAATAACATATTAGAACTCTAACTTAAATAGGATCTCTGTGGGGAGATCAACGTTATGAGAAGAACATTTATCAATCCTATGCCAGTACTGTATGTACTGTTCAAGGCTGAAATGAATGTCCACAAACACCATTCAGAGACAGTAAGAGAATCGCATCACCTAGTACTCCGACCCTGTAGTTGAGAGTGATGACGATGACATTCCCATAGCTGGCCAGCACACTCCCATCAATCATGTTCCCTGTCCCCTCCATGTATGATCCTCCATGGATGTAGACCATCACGGGCCTAACCTCAGTGTCCCGAATGTCTGCAGAGAGAATCAGCCATTTACGCTTTGTACAGTAAAGCTTTAAAGGACAAGGTAATGCAATGCAACATCAGAATACTGTAACCCCTCCCAGAAACTAGACTCAGCAACATTTACACCACTAAAGCTGAAGGTAAGCTCAAGGTAATGGCATCGATTTTAGCAGATGTGCTTGGGTGATTAAGGTCGTGGTTGTGACGAACCAATGGAGACAAGAATGCAAAGCAAGGATACTCATCATACAGGCCTAACAGGGAACGTGCAGTAGAAAAAAAAGAAGAATCGCTATATTATGTCAAGCTCAGTCTTTTGCCCCCACAAATTTGTGTTCATACTAGAGCCATTTACTACTATTCTATTATTAGCAATACTTTTTACACATGTAGTATCCCTAAAGTGTATCTGGTTCATACTATATTTGCTCATTGTGTGTTCAACAGAGCATGCTGCTTCAGGCATTGCATGTGTCATATTAGTGGTTCAATTGCAGTACCCGACTTATTTTGCGTCGAAAACAACAATTAGATCTAGTTTGTCAGAACAAGGCATATGACCTGAATTGTAAGTTCCATGTCAATGTGAGAGGCGTGAGTTGCCATAAAACAACAAACGACACAAATCTCCTACACCACAGTCAATCTCCTGAATAGCACAGTATGTAGTGAATAGTAATAGCTTCATCCTCATGAGTCCCTCGTACGGTCTTCCCATGAGACCCACAGAGTATAGTGGAGGAGACTGAGATAAGATGCAGTTGGTTATAGACATCACGGTCTGTGATCCCTAGAAGACACAGCAAAATTGTCACTTTTTCAAACATGAAGAGGTACATTTATTGCACTCACGTTCAATTTATAGTGCTGAAAAAATAAGCTCTTTGTTGATTGGTATAGGCCATGGGAATTGCAACCCTGTTCCTGGAGAGCCAGGAGCTTTAACCAAACTGAAAGATCAGGTGTGATGAATTTAGTCAATCACTTAACTGACAACTGAGCTAATTGATCCGTGCAGTGATCGACTAAATTCAACACACCAAGGCCCAGATTCACAAAACCTTCTTAACAATATATTTATTTTTAACTGCCATTTTTTCCCTTAACCAAAGACTTGATAAGAAAGTTAAGCAAAGTTGCTATTCCTCAAAAAGGTTATTGGAAAATGTATTGCGCTATTTCTTATGTTTCTCCTTAAGCAAAAAGTTACGAAGAAATTTGATTCTTGAAAATCCAGTTATTGGAAATATTATTTTTCCAAGATAGCTAAACCCTTGTCTTAAACTCAGGGCAGTGAGAAAAAAAGCTCATAAAAGCTAATTAACATGTTTAATTCACTCAAACTTCATCTGAAAGTTTCAGTATTGATTATTTTAAACCTAAGAACATGTTTTAGAACAGTAATCTCATTAAGAAATATGCTAACATGATTGCCATTGCTAGCTAGATAGCTACCTATAATGGTTGCCTAACAACAAACATCTTAAGATATTGTTGAGGAATTGCACTTATGAACTATCTTATGAACTTCTTATTTTCTTACGAAGCTTCTTAAGTTTTTGCGTAAGAAGTATTTTGTGGAGCAGTGGTCTAAGGCACTGCATCCCAGTGCTAGCTGTGCCACTAGAGATCCTGGTTCGAGTCCAGGCTCTGTTGCAGCCAGCCGCGACCAGGAGACCCATGGGGCGGCGCACAATTGGTCCAGCGTTGTCCGGATTAGGGGAGGGCTTGGCTGATAGGGATGTTCCTGTCCCATTGCGCACTAGCGACTCCTGTGGTGGGCCGGCCGCAATGCACGCTGACAGAGTCACCAGGTGTACGGTGTTTCCTCTGACACATTGGTGTGACTTGCTTGGCTGGGTTGTGATTCAGAGGACGCACGGCTCTCGACCTTCGCCTCTCCCGAGTCCATATGAGAGTTGCAGCGATGAGCCAAGACTAACTACCAATTGGGGAGAAATAATAATAATTACAATTGTTAAAAAATAAAATAAGCATTTTGTGAATCTGGGCCCTGGTCTTCCAGGCGGTTAAAGCCAAATCGTGCATACCCTGTGGCTCTCCAGGAACAGGGTTGACTTCTCTGAGACAGAGAGACAAAAAATAACCCATACAATAATCCATTGTACAAATAGAGTACAGTACATTTGGGATCAATGACAAATTGACCAGCATTTACCTTCAGGGGGCTGTTAGAGGGCGAAATCCGTATCAAGTGTCCTCCAAAAACATCCATGACACCAAAAATACTGTAGATATGATATGGATGTCCAGATCAAATCAATTAAGAGTGAAATAGCGAAGGCGCTGAGAGAATCAAGTGACTTGATATTGACTTTGCATGCAAACTGATAAACTAAGGTTGAACTACTTCTGAGGTGTAAAAGGTTTGTCAAGAAATCGAAGATGAAGGTCTGTGGAAATGTCAAAAATCTAAATGTTGTGTATTAAACTTTGAGCACAAAAAAATACCTTCACTGTCACTGTGAGAGAAATCCGCTCCTTGACTCTTGATTTGGCTCCCTAGGATTCACATGAGGGAGGAAAAAAACAAGAAAGAACAAGAGAATTCAAAAATAACACGATTGACCGCCAAGGAAGACAGTGATATCCAATCAGTGCCTCAGAAAATCTGTCCAAAATTGCATTACTGTAAAAAGAACGAAGCATGTCTGTTCTTTAAGCAGAGAGAGGAAATATGATCTAGTCTCCTTTTCCTTGTCTTGTTAAGAAAAAAAACTAGGCTGTTTACATATTGTACCAACAACAACTTTTTGAAGTCAATATGTTGATTTGTTTTCTAATGAAATATTTTTTTTTATTCTGTTCAAATAAACATGTCATGGGTGGATGTTATTGTGTGGAAAATCTTACTCTCAGGAAAACACTTAATCTCTAAACACATACACACACACCTCTGACCGACATTTATTAGTCTCTACTGGGTTTAACTTTCAAAGACGATGAAGCTGTGATTTTGGCTTTGAGCCAACTCCCAAGTCACTCTGCTCCTTTAAATTTCTTTGTTAGCTTACATACCTTCTTCTCTACATACTTTCTTGTTGGGTTTTCTGGCACATTCCTTGGATATTCTTTTGACTGAAAAATGAATGAAAGACTACAAAATAACAGAAGCCTCTGAAAAATGTAAGAAACATGCAGGAACCCAACCAACCAGGTCCACTTCTCATCACCTTAGGAACGAAAGGGAGGTAGTGAGATAGGGGGTTAGATATATTCATAAAAGAATAAGCATAATGATTTCACATGCACTCTGTCTATAGATTGTGTGAGCCCTAATACTGTCCCAAAAAAATGAAGGAACGAAAATGTGTTAATCAATCACAATAGTGTTTACTGGAGATCAGGCAGCTCTGATTTTGTCCAGTTAATATTGATCAACAGATCCATAGCATACAAATATAGAAATGTATTGCACCTCAGATTCTTATACTGTTAAGGCGCTCACATTGTAAACAGACATCTAGTTCACAAGACTAAATATTTAATCAGCCTAACGTGTTTGAATCTCATTTATCACACCTATTGACCTATTCCCAGTAGTTAGGTTCGGAAATGCTGTAGGCTATATTCTGACTTTAAATGATTAGTTGTCTGACACATTAATAAGTTTTATATCAGTGTGTGAATGCATTTTCCTCTTACAGAACACAAGGAAGGGAGGCAACGCGTAAGCAGTGAAGAAGAGTTGATGACGACTTTGGATGGGAAAAGAACTTGGGCTGGCACAAATGGGATGCACAATGACAACTGCTGCATGCTCAAAACATGATCATCGCAAGGTGACAGCAAGGCCAATACAGTAAACATGGATTGTCCCTTTGGTCCATTTTACCCATTCCACTCACCATCCTCTGTTGGAACATATATGTTTAAATACAAACAGTCCTCGTTCTGATCCTGAATGTAATTGGCCACTGTGTCCAGGTTATAGGTGAACCATATGGGCATCATGATCTCAGGCACTGTGTTGCGGATGTTCTGAGGGCACACTGGTGTGAAGTGGGTAGCATTCTTGATCCCTGACCAGGAGGAGGGCTGCTCTGGGGGCATGAAGCGCTTCTCCCCAATGGGAGGGGCAGCGTACGGCACCCCAAGGTACTGGTCAATGGGTTTAAGGACCTCACCTGGCACTGCAACCCGGAGGCCCCTCAGCTTCCCAAACTGGGTGTTAACAGTTGGGTTGAAGTTCTGGCTGGTCGCCACTGTGAATTGCAAGTAGGAACATAACATCCACATGAAAAGAACACGGCGGGCGGCGATGGTTGCGGTTCCTCGCCGATTTGATAGGTGTGCAGGCAACCGATGGTGCCTGAACTCTGCCAACCACATGGTCTGGGCAAGTGAGTGCCTCTGCACCACGCCAATGTACACTCGAGTGTCCTCTCAAGCCTTATAACCTACTGTATTCCACTCAACCAGGCATTGCTCAACCTGCCCTGGGCTCCAATTGTTACTAAAAACAAATAAACAAAGGCCAGGTATTCACTCATCTCCAGCTTCAACTCTCATTGATGTTCAGAACCCAGAGCTGCAAACAAGAGAGACAAATGGTCAGGTGAGCAAACATCGAAATCAGCGTTTCAACAAAAAAGTGTGGGTTGCTGACTGCAATGCCGCTGAGTATTTTGATGGGACTATGTTGCCAGATTAATTGAAAACTGGGGCTATTAAATATATAGTGCTAGAGTAGCTCATCATTCGTATGCTTACACAGAAGATTGGCTCCCTGTAGAAAACCCACACAATAATTTCAAAGCAATCTAATCACTTGGGAGAACTCAAGGGACCATTTGAACATACTACGGTGGTGAGTCGGTAATCCAGCAGAATGTGAATGTAAATATATGCAAATGTTAATATCACAAAGAACATACTCATTGCCCTCAATTGTCTTTATATCTCACAACGATTTCACCAGGGATAAGTTTACTCTACAAACAGACAATATAATTTCCAGCATGTTTGGTGTTAACACCTCTTCATGGTTCTAGTGTGGGCTGATATCACCATGGGGAGAGGATTTGAACTATCTGAAAAAGCATCTGCATCAATGTAGGCGGAACGCTGTGTATGCTGCAATGCATCTGGAAGTGAGGGCTTTAGTGTACTGTACGTTCACTTTGTCTCATGTAAAAGGACAGTAATGAATCTTTGAGACAGAAATGTAAAAAAAAGCCACTACATTAAGAATGTTTGTTCTGGGTTCTTCAGTATTAAATCATTAACGACACTGATGTAACCTTTGAGTGGAAAGATGGAAAGCTGTGATGGAAGTACAGTGCCATATCATCACGGCAACTGCCGGCACGCAGCCCCCCTTTTGAAAGGCCTCGGATCAATTTTAGGAGCTCAGTCGGGGTCTCAATTTACTGTTAAGAGTTAGAATAGTAGAATACACAAGGTGCAATTTTGAAATTTGGCTGTGCATCAGCAGTTTCTCATCTTATGTCAGTCACTGATAGCTGACATTGGATAATTGAGTGAATACATTTTTTTAGATTGCTAGGTTAGTCTAGCGGACAGCTATCTAAACCTAGTGATCATGGTCAAATTACCGGCCAGGAGGGCACCCATTGATTTTCTTAGTCAGTCTCAATCAGATATCATTAAAAACTGCAAAGATTACTCTCTCCAAAATTGCAAACTTTCTTTAAAACGGAAACATTTTACCTACGACCCATGGCAAAGTGTGTAGAATTGCACAAAATCAACTCTAACATGTAACAAATTTCTGTTCACAGTCAAGAGGGGGGCTGCTAAAATGTTTTGCTCGCAATGTGATGGATGTGGGTAGGCAGACCCAGGAGCAACTGTGGCCCCTCATGATGAGTTCAGCTTTTTTGTGGCCCCCATCAAAGTCACCCTGGTTAAGATCCACAACAGCATGGCAACAACAGCCCTTCAGTAACAGCTAATATAATCGTATGAAAATAGTGCAACAACAGTGTTGCAGAGCCCCAGGCAATAGAAACAGAGAGTAATGAGCCTCCTGGGTCATCAGGCTGGGTACTTGCTGGTCAATATGGATGACTCCAAGAACAAGCTTGTTTCCCTAAAATCTATTTCCTTAGTGTGTACTGATAGAGCTGCATATTGAGTCGCCTGAAAGTCACAGCTACTCTTTGCTGGAATTAACAGATATTGATTCTATCAAAAACTGAAATATCTCTGAGTCCTCTAACTCTTTAAAAGTGTAAGAGTTGTGTTGTGAAAACATAACAGCAACAGCTTTAGAAAAGACGAATAGAAAAGGGTAGTACATTTAGACACATGTGTGTTCATGTGTCTGAGGGTGGGGGGTAGTCAACATGTCTATTATGCCTCATTATCACCCATATAGGGTCATGTTTCTCTTTTTTCTTTTCAACTTGCGCAATGATTGCAATTTATTGCACAATGTATTGATAGAGAAAAAAGGCTAAAGGTTGACAAAGTAAGCCTTGGCTACTTATTCTTTGAGCAGGTTAAGCATTTCTTCAGCCATTAATTAGGAAGCCAGTCAAAGCTGAAGACCTGTATTCCCTCAACACATAGGATTGTGTTTAGACCAGCAGGGGAGATGGAAGAGGCTTTGCGACGAGACAGGAATACGAATAGATTACAACTCCACTGTCTGTTGTAAGAGCTGTAAGAGCTATCTGATGCGCCTAGATTAAAAATAAAGACATTATCCCGAGTCCTCATCATCCTTAGATTGAAACCATCACTTCAAAATACTGACATGTCAAAGTCTTTAATTTAGCACGGCCGCAACATGTCCTATTTTCGTGAGCTGTGCGCAATTCTCAGTCCCAATAAAAAAGGCTATTGATTCACAAAATACAGAGTGAACTTGGACAATGGTCATTTCCCAGTGCACTTGAACGGTCATGGCAGGCCATCGGTCTTATGCATTCGAATAATAAAATATGCCCAATGCATACAATTAACCATAAATTAGCTACACTCACAACAGGTGTGTTTAAGTCACGAATATAGGTTACAAATGTTGCAATTAAGGGCCAAAACTGGACAACAAATATATTTATGAATTTGTAAGCATTTTAAAAAATAACATGGTTTCGGGCCGTTATTGCGGCTACAGGCCCACTAATGTTATCAGTAGCTCTATGGGCTATGCCAGTCATAAGCACATTTACAACTACAACCCAAATGACAACTTGTTATAACTCTATACGGGGGTCTAATTGGACACACAACATGCTTTGACATCTCTCCTAAATTGGTATGAATAAATCCCAGTTGTATCAAGGTAGCAGCAGCCTCTGACCATTGGCAGATGGTGATGGGTAAAAGATAACGAGAGTTCGGCGTAAAGCAGTCTCTCGCTCCTCTGAGGTGCTCTTGCTAAATCTGGCGCCCTTTTGCAAATTATTAATCAGTGGTAATCCTTTCAAATCGTTCGATTAGTTTAACTCGTTTTAATGTAAAAACTAAAGCATGCACAGTTAAATGTCAAGATAATGATAACGTCACTGTACACCTCTTTGAAGGTGAGCTGGTGGCATCGATTCACCAGTGATGTAGGTAGGCAACGATGCGTTAAAATGTCAGAGTGAATAAGAGGCTGAAAATCAGACGTTAAGACAAAATACGAAGCCACTTCCATGGTCCTCCAAATGTCCAAATAAACACCAAGGATGCCGTAGATTAGCCTAATAAAACGTTGCAACTGTTTAACCTAATTATCACACGCAAAACATCTCAATAACACCCATAATATATTTCAATTCAGTTTAAACGTATTACAATTAAACATCAAATTCTGAAAAAAACAGCCCCGATCCTGCTATGTGGTGTACCAAGATCTTGCCAAACCATCTCATGGAAATGGAAATGTTCGACTCACCTGCTCTACCGGAGACTCCTCTTCATCCCCGGCTTGCTCTTCTCCATATCACTTCGATTTCATGGCACTGCAACGATGATCACAATTATTTTTTTTAAATACAATCGAATGTAAATATTTTCCTTTCAATTCATATGTTCTATTTAGTCTTCTTGATTAAAATTAATATCTTAGCCCTCTCGTTTTGTGCGCGCGCAGCTCGTTCACGACGGCAAGGTCAGGAGCCCCCACTGCCTTGCGCGTTTCTAGGCAACGATGGGGATAAGCGTGAGCGTAATAAGAAAAGGGAATGTATTTGTAACTTGGTCTAATCAAAATGATGCATATTTTATTATAATGATTAGGCTATTTAGTACATAACGCATCAGGTAGCCTATAGACATGAGCTATGGCTTTCCCTGGGTACTTTGTGTAACGAAAGACCGCGATGCAGACTCAGGTCTCTTCTAATTTAAAATGATGTTATATGTGTGTGATAAGCATAACCGATGCTCATTACGGATAGGCCCATAGAATTAGGAATTACAATACTAATAATTGAATAGGATCTCTATGGATAGACATATAATCTGCATTCTTCCTGATATTCCAATGGAAATCATTTGAAAAGATTCTGCACATTCTGCTAAAACTGCTAAATCTCAACGCTTTAATGGAAAAATGGTGCAGGTATTGAATAAGGAAGTTTGTTTTAATAGAAATCAAATTAAAGGCTTTCACATGTGAATGGTCTAATGTAGCCAAATTAATTGTAGCCTAGTAAATGGTGAATAGTTGTAAAATAAGTTCCAAGCAAGAATAGGCCTCAGTAATAGGCCTCAGTAACAGGCGCTCAGCATCACCCACCCAAACACAGAACTCCCCATTTGTGATATCTGGTACTGACGCTAAATTGGACACCTCCCTCTTGTGGTGAGTTTACATACCACTTGAGCCACTTGAGTGGGAAACGATGTTTTACAATCACAAGAATTCTTCCTAGGAGAGTAATTTCACCTTTATACATGTAGGCTCACATAGATGACAGTTTTGCAAAGCCAGAGAAATGCTGTCTCTCCAGAAAGTATAATGCAGAGCAATCTGTTCTTTGCTGTGGCCTCTGTATTTTTTATCATCGATATACATCAATTACTTTTATCCATTGCCTTTTGTTTTTACCATAACCATTGAGAATGCACTGTCGGACTCCTCTTACAAGCTCTAGAGCCAGGCTCCACTCAACTACGCGACCTGGTCTCAAAGCAGTTCGTATTATTCTGCATGTAAATCTGAGATACACTATTCAGTCTGATATGTTATGTTTCGTATGGTATGTATTCATTTGTCGATGTCCATCACACATTTCATATGATATGAATTACAATATGTATTATGTGTTATGAATTTGTAAAAATGTACAGCATGTTGTGATTTTTTTCAAAATGTACTATATGTTACGATTTGCCAGACGTATGATATGTTACGAACTCTATCTAAGTGGCTAGGTGGCTAACGTTAACTAGCTGACTAATGTTTGTTAGGCTAGGGGTTAGGGTTAATTTTAGGGGTTAGGTTAAAGGGTTAGGATAAGGTTTAGCTAACATGCTAAGTATACTGAACAAAAATATAAAACGCAACGTAAAGTGTTGGGTTGCAACTATTAGATCTACTGGCCCAAGAAAGCTAAGGTAACTGATCTAAATGACTATCGCCCCGTAGCACTCACCTCTGTCATCATGAAGTGCTTTGAGAGACGAGTCAAGGATCATATCACCGCCACCCTACCTGATTCCCTAGACCAACTTCAATATGCTTACCGCCCCAATAGGTCCACTGACGATGCAATCGCCATCACACTGCACACTGCCCTATCCCATCTGGACAAGAGGAATACCTATGTAAGAATGTTGTTCATTGACTACAGCTCAGCATTTAACACTATAGTACCCTCCAAACTCGTCATTAAGCTCAAGACCCTGGGTCTCGACCCCGCCCTGTGCAACTGCGTCATGGACTTTGACGTGCCGCCCCCAGGTGGTGAAGGTAGGAAACAACATCTTCACCCCACTGATCCTCAACACTGGGGCCCCACAAGGGTGCGTTCACAGCACTCTCCTGTACTCCCTGTTCACCCATGACTGCGTGGCCATGCACGCTTCCAATTCAGTCATCAAGTTTACAGATGACACTACAGTGGTAGGCCTGATTACCAACAACGACAAGACGACCTACAGGGAGGAGGTGAGGGCCCTCGGAGTGTGGTGTCAGGAAAATAACCTCTCACTTAACGTCAACAAAACAAAAGAGATGATCATGGACTTCAGGAAACAGCAGAGGGAGCACCCCCCTCATCCACATCGATGGGATAGTAGTGGAGAAGGTGGAAGGTTTTAAGTTCCTCAGCGTACACATCATGGACAAATTGAAATGGTCCACTGACACAGACAGTGTGGTGAAGAAGGCTTCAACCTCAGGAGGCTGAAGAAATTTGTCTTGTCATCTAAATCACCCACAAACTTTACAGATGCACAATCGAGAGCATCCTGTCGGACTGTATCGCCGCCTGGTACGGCAACTGCACTGCCCTTAACCGCAAGGCTCTCCAGAGTGTGGTGCTGTCTGCACAACGCATCACCGGGGGCAAACTACCTGCCCTCCATTACATCTACAGAACCCGATGTCACAGGAAGGCCAATAAGATCATCAAGGACATCAACCGCCCGAGCCACTGCCTGTTCACCCCGCTATCATCCAGAAGGCGAGGTCAGTACAGGTGCATCAAAGCTGGGACCAAGAGACTGAAAAACAGCTTCTATCTCAAGGCCATCAGACTGTTAAACAGCCATCACTAACATGGAGTGGCTGCTGCCAACATACAGACTCTTACAGCCACTTTAATAAATGGATTTAATAAAAGGTATCACAAGTCACTTTAATAATGTCTACAGATCCTACATTACTCATCTCATATGTATATACTGTATTCTATACCATCTACTGCATCTTGTCTATGCCGTTCAGCCATCGCTCATCCATATATTTATATGTGCATATTCTTATTATTCCCTTTACATTTGTGTGTATAAGGTAGTTGTTGCGAATTTGTTAGATTACTTGTTAGATATTACTGCATAGTCGGAACTAGAAGCACAAGCATTTCGCTACACTCGCATTAAAATCTGCTAACCGTCTGTCTGTATGTGACCAATACAATTTGATTTGATACATGGTGCACATGTCCTTTGCATCCACTTGCTGCAGTAAGGCGAGGGAAGTAGCTAGATAGTGTAGCCAATTTCAGGCCAGTGTGACATCTAAAGCACAATTATTGTAGTGATTTTCACCGAAAAGGTAGGCTACAACTACGGCATTAACATCTAACAATGTTTGTAAAATAAACAAAAAATGAGCTACTCCGATAAAAACGAAATGATTGTGAACACACTCCCAAGTCCCAACTTCGGCAGACAAGTTTCTAATTATCTCTTAAGTTTCTAGTCACATCTATAGATGGCTGGGAAGGAAGGGCTCATCATGACAACTGACTTTACTGACCAGTGTTGCCAACTATGTTTCAGTGTGATCTGCTGAATTTCGCCGTTGCCGCAACGACGTCGTCAATTTGCCTTGCTGCAGCACGACTGTGGTCCCCAACGTAGCGTTTTCGCAACCTCCTCTTCTACTTCCCATCCTGTGTGTGCGCAATGCTGCGACTTATGTTACATATAAAGCTTCTGCAACTCTCGTTTGCGGCAGAATTGATAAGGAAAAGTCGCTAAATGCCATCAAAACCTTCAGTGTCAAAACTCCCCAAAGGTTGCCTGAAAAGTAGCTGAACTTGTATCTAGAATCCTTTACAAATAAAAGTCGCCGGAGAGCTCTGAAAATATAGCAGCTAAATTGGCAACACTGGAACTGACTTAACCGAATCCATTCGACTATCGCTGCGCGCGATACGTCATAAATTTATTTGGGAACCAGGCGTGGCATTGCCATGAAAGTGTTGTTCAAAATGTTGGTGAGTAAAAGAAAGACTCGTCTTTTGTAACTCGTTGTAGAACTTTGGTCATGTTACGATTCTCTGATGGAAAGATGGAATGAGATGAGAGGGCCGTAACGTTAACTTCGGGAAAGCAGTGCTAGTACCGGAGTTCTTGCTGTAAAATTGACTAATAGAAGTATAAAGGGGAGGAATTGCACATGCAGGAACGCCCCGAATTACGCGCCGCAATCACAACCTTCTAAATATTTCTATTAGGAGCGTTGAGAAATAACACTCATTGAACCAGCACAGTTGCTAATTCTACAGGATTAGCATTGAAAGCGTGACTAGCGGTGGGGAAATCAGGTAATAAAGTGGCTGTAGATCATTTGAAAAACTTTTAAATTAATAGAATGACAGTAAAACACTTGTGTTTTCTGAGTAGACAGCTGAAATTCACCACGATTGTGTTAATTTTCGATTGTGCTAATTTTCCACCTTGATGGCAAACTTTCTGTACGCTACCATTCACTCCCAGTAATTTTAGCTCCGACGATGGTTCAATGAATGTGTTTATAATCATTCTGTATGGAATTATTATGTTAACATTTATTATCTTGAACCTATCTTGCAGATGTATTGTCATGGGCTTTTTGCAAGTTAATCATCCTCATGTATTAAGTATTGCATATTTTTTTTCAGAGGGAAGTCAGAAGACACAGATGCCCGCATCCCATTTCACAGCAAGCATCCAGTCTGCCTCAATCACAGTACCAGGGACTGCAAAGGGGCGAGGGACCACACCAATAACATGGGTCCACCCTGCCACAACACCACCATCAGACTCTGCCAACCCATGGCCCACCAACACTCGGACCAAACAGGAAATTCTGGAACTGCGAAGAGAAAACCAGAGGATTCTGATGTTACATGGAGACAGCTCCAGAGGACTGAAGTCCTCAGAGGATTATGCTAATTCCAGGGCAGGGTCCAGTGCTGCCCTATACACAATTCACTTTTACCAATGTCTATTTATTGACATAACACCGAACCTGCTTCTTCCACCCCCTACATCAGATCTGGAGAGAGAGGTGAGCAGTGATTTATCATCATGGCATATAGACTGACCAGGTGATTCCAGGGGAAAGCTATGATCCCTTATTGATGTCACTTGATAAATCTATGTCAATAAGTGTAGATGAAGTGGAGGAGACATTATAGAAGGTTTTTTAAGCCTTGAGACAATTGAGACATGGATTGTGTATGTGTGCCATTCAAATCAAATTTTATTTGTCACATACACATGGTTAGCAGATGTTAATGCGAGTGTAGCGAAGTGCTTGTGCTTCTAGTTCCAACAGTGCAGTAATATCTAACATGTAATCTAACAATTCCACAACAACTACCTTATACACACAACTCTTAAGGGGGGAATGAGAATATGTAGATGTATGTATATGGATGAGCGATGGCCGAGCTGCATATGTAACCGATGTGAAATGGCTAGCTGGTTAGCGGGGTGCGCGCTAATAGCGTTTCAATCGGTGACGTCACTCGCTCTGGGACCTTGAAGTAGTTGTTGCTCTGCAAGGGCCGTGGCTTTTGTGGAGTGATGGGTAACGATGCTTCGTGGGAGGCGGAAGTTGATGTGTGCAGAGTGTCCCTGGTTCGAGCCCAGGTAGGGGCGAGGAGAGGGACGGAAGCTAAACTGTTACGTAGATGTTGTTGACCCGGATCACTGGTTGCTGCGGAAAAGGAGGAGGTCAACTCCTGACACCACACTACGAGTGCCCTCCCCTCCTCCCTGTAGGCTGTCTCATCGTTGTTGGTAATCAAGCCCACTACTGTTGTGTCATCTGCAAACTTGATGATTGATTTGGAGGTGTGCATGAGGGGGGGGGGGGGGGGTGGGGCTGAGCACGCACCCTTGAGGGTCAGCGAAGTGGAGATGTTGTTTGCTACCTTCACCACCTGGGGGGGGGGGGCGGACTGTCAAAGTCCAGGACCCAGTTGTACAGGGCGGGGTTGAGACCCAGGGCCTCAGGCCTGATGATGAGCTTGGAGGGTACTATGGTGTTGAATGCTGAGCTGGAGCCAATGAACAGCATTCGTACATAGGTATTCCTTTTGTCCAGATGGGATAGGGCAGTGTTCCGTGTGATGGCAATTGCGTTATCTGTGGACCTGTTGGGGCGGTATGCAAACTGAAGTGGGTCTAGGGTGGCCGATAAGGTGGAGGTGATATGATCCTTGACTAGTCTCTCAAAGCTCTTCATGATGACAGACGTGAGTGCTATGGGGTGATAGTCATTTTGTTCAGTTATCTTTGCCTTCTTGGGTACAGGAACAATGGTAGCCATCTTGAAGCATGTGGGGACAACAAACTAGGATAGGGAGCGATTTAATATGTCCGTAAACACACCAGCCAGCTGGTCTGCGCATGCTTTGAGGATGCGGCTAGGGATGCTGTCTGGGCCAGCAGCCTTGCAAGGGTTAACAGGTTTAAATGTTTTACTCACGTCAGCCAAAGAGAAGGAGGGGAGGGGGGGGGGGGGTGCAGGCCATGTTCGCGGGCTGCGACGGTGGCACTTTATTATCCTCAAAGCAGGCAAAGAAGGTGTTTAATTTGTCTGGAAGCGTGACGTGGCTGCATTTCTTTTTGTAGTCTGTGATTTCCTGTAGACCCTGCCACATGCGTCTCGTATCTGAGCCATTGAATTGCGACTCCAACTTGTTCATGTACTGGCATTTCGCTTGTTTTATTGCCTTGCGGAGGGAATAGCTACACTGTTTATATTCAGACATATTCCCAGACCTCTTTCCATGGTTAAATGTGGTGGATTGTGCTTTCAGTTTTAAGCGAATGCCGCCATCCATCCACGGTTTTAATAGTCACAGTGGGTACAACATCTCCAATGCGCTTCTTTATAAACACACTCCCCGAGTCAGCATATAGGTCAATGTTTTGATCATGCGGAGTGGAATATGTTCCCGTCAGCCTCAAAGAACAACAATCTTGACGCATGGCTTCCGATTGGTCGGACCAGAGTTGAATGGTTCTCGTCACTGGTACATCCTGTTTGAGTTTCTGCCTATAAGACGGGAGGAGCAAGATGGCGTCGTGGTCGGATTTGCCGAAGGGAGGGCGGGGGAGGGCTTTGTATGCATCGCGAAAGTTAGAGTGGCAGTGGTTGAGGGTATTGCGCATGCACGTAGCGCAATCAATATGCTGGAAGAATTTAGGTAGACTTGTTATTAAATTTGCTTTGTTAAAATCCCCAGCTACAACAAATGCCGCTTCAGGATGTATGGTTTCCAGTTTGCATATAGTCCAGTGAAGTTCCTTGACGGCTGTCTTGGTGTCTGCTTGAGGGGGAATGTACAAAGCTGTGACTATAACTGATGAGAATTCTCTTGGTAGGTAAGATGGCCGGCACTTGATTGTAAGGTATTCTAGATCGGGTGAACAGAAGGACTTGAGTTCCTATATGTTGTTATGATTACACCATGAGTTGTTAATCATAAAGCATACACCCTCGCCCTTCCTTTTCCCAGAGAGGTGTTTATCTCTGTCGGCGCGATGCATGGAGAAGCCCGGTGGCTGAACTGATTCCGACAACATATCCCGAGGGAGCCATGTTTCCGTGAAACAGAATGTTACAATCTCTGATGTCTCTCTAGAAGGCAACCCTTGATCGAATTTCGTCTACATTGTTGTCAAGAGACTGGACATTGGCTAGTAGTATACTCGGGAGTGATGTGCGACGTGCACGTCTATGGAGCCTGGCCAGGTAGCCGCTTCGTCTGCCCCTTCTGCGGCATCGTTGTTTTGGATCGCCTACTGGAATTAGCTCAATTGTCCTGGGTGGTGGTTCGAACAGAGGATCCACTTCGGGGAAAGTCGTTTATCTGGTCGTAATGTTGGTATGTTGACGTTGCTCTTATATCCAATAGTTCTTCCCGGCTGTATGTAATAAGACTTAAGATTTCCTGGGGTAACAATGTAAGAAATAATACATTAAAAAAATAAAATACTGCATAGTTTCCTCAGAACTCAAAGCGATCTCTGTCGGAGCCATGCTATGATTCAGAGGGTGAATGGGCAAGACAAAAGACAAGACAAAATATTTAAGTGCCTTTGAACAGGGTATGGTAGTAGGTGCCAGGCACACTGATTTGTGTCGAGAACTGCAATGCTGCTGGGTTTTTCACACAAGTTTCCGTGTGTATCAAGAATGGTCCACCACCCAAAGGACATCCAGCATCCCTGTGGAACGCTTTCGACACCTTGTAGAGTCCATGCCCTGATGAATTGAGGCTGTTCTGATGGCAAAAGAGTGAGGGGGGTGCAACTCAATATTAGCAAAGTGTTCTTAATATTTTGTACACTGTGTAAGTAGCCTAGATGTTACATGCCTCGTTCAATATTGAATATTTTACTGACAAATGTGTATCCTGCTTCTATTTGAAGTAGGCCTAATTGAAATAAAGTTTTGCCAGTGATATTCCCTCCCTCCTTACATCTTGTATTGCAGGCAGAGTCATTAAATGAAGGTGATGTGGGAGGAGCTATGTATGACTGAGCTCAGCCAAGTCACTGGGGAGCTGGTTCAAAAGAGAGAGAGGAAAAAGAGAGCCTCAGCACCCAAGTAACAGTTATTCACAAGAACTCTGTTTTTGTTTATTTTCAACCCAGCTCACCTCTGTTTTATATGTGATAGTAACTGGGGGATATTTCAGTTGGTTTGCATCTACCAACAGCAACAATGGCATGATTGCAAAACTGTATATTGACTGTCCAAAAAAATGGTGTAGAAGCCTCGCCAGTTATGCTTGTAGTCCCCAATGACTGCCTTTGTGAATCACTGCTTCACCCCATTTATTTATTTAGCCCTTTTTGTTCTCCCCAATTCCGTGGTATCCAATTGGTAGTAGTTAGTCTTGTCTCATCGCTGCAACTCCCGTACGGACTCGGGAGAGGCAAAGGTCGAAAGCCACGCGTCCTCCAAAACACAACCCAACCAAGCCGCACTGCTTCTTGACACAACGCACATCCAACCCGGAAGCCAGCCGCACCAATGTGTTGGAGGAAACACCGTATACCTGGCGACTGTGTCAGCGTGCACTGCTCCCAGGCCTGCCACAGGAGTCGCTAGTGCGCGATGAGACAAGGATATCCCTGCCGGCCTAACCCGGACGACGCTGTGCCAATTGTGCGTCGCCCCATGGACCTCCCGGTCGCGGCCGGCTGCGATTTAGAGCCTGGGCTCGAACCCAGAATCTCTGGTGGCCACTGCGCCATCCAGGAGGCTCACCCCATTTATTGTTTAAATATAAATTCCCTGCTCCCAGGTTTCCATTCAAACCTCTTTATGTACTCCATTAACTTTGTACTACACGATGCTTGCTGTCTGTGGTATGCAGCTGGAGAGGGAGTCTGGGGAGGTGGAGAGGCTGAGGAGTGAAGTGGAGAGGAGCAGACAGGAGGCCTAGAGGCTGACCAGGGAAGCTGAGACAGCTAGGCTGCAGCCTTGGGAGGAAGTCAAGCAGGAAATGCAGAAACTAAAGAAGCAACTGGATGAATCCAACAGGAAACATGAAACGCAGGTAACAAGACCTCTTCAGATTGTTTGAATTTCTTTCTGAACAATTGAGCAAACATGCTGCATATCAATTTAACATCCCAATTAGACCTTTTTAAAGAAAGTATTCAGACCCCTTGTCTTTTTCCACATGTTGTTACTTTTAGCCCATAGAATTTGTAGTAATGCTTGAGTCAATCAAATATCACATGAATACACATTTGACACATGGCAAAATGTATGTAGAATTGGAAGAGAATTAGCTTTAAAACGGCAACATTTTCTCTCTGCCAACAAGAGGGGTGTGAACAGTTGTTGTGAACAGTGTTTGTGCCCATAAAAATAGACGTGGCACACACAGGGGGTGTGGGATGTTCCCCAATGCTGGAAGGGGGGCTTGAGTGAAAAAGGTAACCCCTGCTCTAAGGAAACACACAAGGAAAAGGACAGTTGGTGCTTTAACTGAGCAGAGAAATTGGTTGTTCCTCCAGCAAACAGTGTTGCCTGTGTAACGGATGTGAAATGGCTAGCTAGTTAGCGGGTACGCGCTAATAGCGTTTCAATCAGTTATGTCACTCGCTTTGAGTCCCTGAAGTAGGGTTTCCCCTTGCTCTGCAAGGGCCGTGGCTTTTGTGGAGCGATGGGTAACGATGCTTCGTGGGCGACCGTTGTTGATGTGTGCAGAGGGTCCCTGGTTCGCGCCCGTGTCGGCGAGGGGACGGTCTAAAGTTAAACTGTTACACCTGTAGAACAAGGTGTATCTTGGCTGATTTTAATATGAATGTATGGTATGAGCATATTTGCATATTACTATATAATAAGTAGTCTCCAGTATTCTAATCTTAATTCCTCTATAGAAGCTGGAGAAGGAGGCTCTGCAGGTGACAACAGAGTTTATGACGGTCAGACTCAACTCTGTGAACGACATATTGGCCCTACAAGAGGAGGAGTGGGTTGAGAAGGTAAGTGATCAATTGTTAACAGTGCCATAGCTGATGTAAAATCCACTTATTTTTGTCAGATATTTTATTAATATCCATTCCCCCATGTGTATGACTATCTAAGAGCTCTGAGGGTTAAGTAAAGGCTTAGTCATGTCCACAGACTAGGTCAGACCTTCTCTTGAAGGCTGGGCCTAAAGGCACTCGGGTTCTGCGCCGCTGGAGAGAGAAAGGTCTTCATGTTGTTGGTCCAGCTTCGCTCAAAGGACATTGAACTGAGGGGAGAAAAGGACAAACTTCACTCAATTGTACAGTATGTTCCTTTAAGAGGTTTATATACACTGCTCAAAAAAATAAAGGGAACACTTAAACAACACAATGTAACTCCAAATCAATCACACTTCTGTGGATTCAAACTGTCCACTTAGGAAGCAACACTGATTGACAATACATTTCACATGCTGTTGTGCAAATGGAATAGACAACAGGTGGAAATTATAGGCAATTAGCAAGACACCCCCAATAAAGGAGTGGTTCTGCAGGTGGTGACCACAGACCACTTCTCAGTTTCTATGCTTCCTGGTTGATGTTTTGGTCACTTTTGAATGCTGGCGGTGCTTTCACTCTAGTGGTAGCATGAGACGGAGTCTACAACCCACACAAGTGGCTCAGGTAGTGCAGCTCATCCAGGATGGCACATCAATGCGAGCTGTGGCAAGAAGGTTTGCTGTGCCTGTCAGCGTAGTGTCCAGAGCATGGAGGCGCTACCAGGAGACAGGCCAGTACATCAGGAGACGTGGAGGAGGCCATAGGAGGGCAACAACCCAGCAGCAGGACCGCTACCTCCGCCTCTGTGCAAGAACGAGCAGGAGGAGCACTGCCAGAGCCCTGCAAAATGACCTCCAGCAGGCCACAAATGTGCATGTGTCTGCTCAAACGGTCAGAAATAGACTCCATGAGGGTGGTATGAGGGCCCGACGTCCACAGGTGGGGGTTGTGCTTACAGCCCAACACCGTGCAGGACGTTTGGCATTTGCCAGAGAACACCAAGATTCGCCACTGGCGCCTTGTGCTCTTCACAGATGAAAGCAGGTTCACACTGAGCACATGTGACAGACGTGACAGAGTCTGGAGACGCTGTGGAGAACGTTCTGCTGCCTGCAACATCCTCCAGCATGACCGGTTTGGCGGTGTGTCAGTCATGGTGTGGGGTGGCATTTCTTTGGGGGGCCGCACAGCCCTCCATGGGCTCGCCAGAGGTAGCCTGACTGCCATTAGGTACCGAGATGAGATCCTCAGACCCCTTGTGAGACCATATGCTGGTGCGGTTGGCCCTGGGTTCCTCCTAATGCAAGACAATGCTAGACCTCATGTGGCTGGAGTGTGTCAGCAGTTCCTGCAAGAGGAAGACATTGATGCTATGGACTGGCCCGCCAATTCCCCAGACCTGAATCCAATTGAGCACATCTGGGACATCATGTCTCGCTCCATCCACCAACGCCACGTTGCACCACAGACTGTCCAGGAGTTGGCGGATGCTTTAGTCCAGGTCTGGGAGGAGATCCCTCAGGAGACCATCTGCCACCTCATCAGGAGCATGCCCAGGCGTTGTTGGGAGGTCATACAGGCACATGGAGGCCACACACACTACTGAGCCTCATTTTGACTTGTTTTAAGGACATTACATCAAAGTTGGATCAGCCTGTAGTGTGGTTTTCCACTTTAATTTTGAGTGTGACTCCAAATCCAGACCTCCATGGGTTGATAAATTTGATTTCCATTGATAATTTTTGTGTGATTTTGTTGTCAGCACATTCAACTATGTAAAGAAAAAAGTATTTAATAAGAATAGTTCATTCATTCAGATCTAGGATGTGTTATTTTAGTGTTCCCTTTATTTTTTTGAGCAGTGTATTTTTCAAACAGACAAATGACCATCCACTATAAAATAATGTTCAGTCTGTTCATAGGCGAATTGTGATAAGGAATATTTTCGAAACATCCATGAGTCTATTGTGTGTCCGTTTGTTTCAGATCTCGTCTCTGGAGCAGGAGGTGAAGGAGGAGTACCAGTCTAGTGTGTTCCAGCACAGCCTGCAGGACAGAACAACTGAACTGGACCTGGAGAGGGTGGCCAGGGAGGTGAGGAGGAACAGGGAACAGCTTCTGTGAGATTGTCTCAATGCATCCCTTCATAGGATGTCTTTCCTCCATTTTGTTGAAACAGGATGCATCTGCCATTGCCACAGGGAGGTGCCAATTACCTATGCCATGTTAGCACAGCAGAGGGTGCTGCTTCTCATTAAAACATTTGTTACGCACCACCAATCAGTATTAAACGCCCACACCAGTAGAAATCCACATTTTCAAGGTGAAAGACGATTGTTAGAGCTTACCCTTGATATTGCACAACAAAAAATAACGCTGCATAGGCTATTAAAACTTTTGTCTGACATTGTAGGAAAAGAGGGATAGACAGAACAAGATAAAATGAAAAACAAACACATTTCTCTCCTGAGGGGGAACGTCATTTTCTACACAGAGCCAATCAAATGCTAGGGTTGAATGCCATTTAAATGCAAAAGAGTTAACGAGACAAGATTTGGAAGGATGACCCCGTGAGACTAATTGCAAGTTTACCATGTTAAGAAATGTTCTGCTATTGTTTTGTCAAACTGACAACTGACGACTGTCCCCAGGCGTGAGAAGGGTCTGATGAGTGAGTATAAGGCCGCTCGGACCACAGCCCTGCAGACTTCTGTGGCCTTGGAGGAGCAGCAGCAGCAGAGATGCTCAGGGAAGAACAACACTCTGAATGCCAAAGACAAGCTACAGACCGGAGGTAAACTTCCACCTACACACCATATTCTCACATTGCCTCTTCATTTGAATACCCTCTTCTATTATGTTATACAAGTAGTGTGCCTTCACAAAGTATTTATACCCCTGAACTTATTCCACATTTTCTTGTGTTAGAGCCTGAATTCAAAATGGATTAAATATGTTTTATCACCCATCTACATACAATGACAAAGTTAAAATGTTTTTTGCATTTCTTGCAAATTTATTAAAAATAATATACAGAAATATCTCATTTACATAAGTATTCACACCCCTGAGTCAATACATGTTAGAATCACATTTGGCAGCGATTACAGCTGTGAGTCTTTCTGGGTAAGTCTCTACGAGCTTTGCACACCTGGATTATTATTTAAAAAATTCTTCAAGCTCTGTCAAGTTGGTTGTCGATCGTTGCTAGACAGCCATTTTCAATTCTTGCCATATATTTCAAGCTGATTTAAGTGAAAACTGTAACTAGGCCACTCGGGAACATTCATTTTTGTCTTGGTAAGCAATTCCAGTGTATATTTGGCCTTGTGTTTTATGTTATTGTCTTTCTGAAAGATGAATTTGTCTCCCAGTGTCTGTTGGAAAGCAGACTGAACCAGGCTTTCGTCTAGGATTTTGCCTGTGCTTAGCTCTATTCTGTTTCTTTTTAGCCTAAAAAACTCCCTATACCCATAACATGATGCAGCCACCACCATACTTGAAAATATGGAGAGTGGTACTCAGTGATGTATTGGATTTGCTCCAAACATAACGCTTTGTATTCAGGGCATAAACTTTATTTCTTTGCCACATTTTTAGCAGTTTTACTTTAGTACCTTATTGCAAACAGGATGTTTTGTAATCATTTTATTCTGTACAGACTTCTTTCTTTTCACTCTGTCATTTCAGGTTAGTATTGTGGAGTAAATACAATGTTGATGATCCATCCTCAGTTTTCTCCTATCACAGTCATTAAACTCTGCAACTGTTTTAAAGTCACCATTGGCATCATGGTGAAACCCCTGAGTGGTTTCCTTCCTCTCCGGCAACTGAGTTAGGAAGTACGCCTGTATCTTTATAGCGACTGGGTGTATTGATACACCATCCAAAGTGTAATTAATAACTTCACCCTTTCATCAAAGGGATATTTAATATCTGCTTTTTTATGTATCTACCAATAGGGGCCTTTCTTCGCGAGGTATTGGAAAACCTCCCTGGTCTTTGTGGTTGAATCTGTGCTTGATATTCACCGCTCAACGGAGGGAACTTCCAGATAATTGTATGTGTGGGGTACAGAGATGAGGTAGTCTATCAAAAATCATGTTAAAGACTATTGTTGCACACAGAGTGTGAGTCCGTGCAACTTATTATGTGACTTGTCAAGCACATTTTTACTCCTGAACTTTTTTATGCTTGCCATAACAGGGGTTGAATACTTATTGACACAAGACATTTCAATTTTATATTTTTTATTCATTTGTAAAAAAAAAAAAAAAATATCCACTTTGACATTATGGGGTATTGTGTGTTGGCCAGTGACACAACATCTCAATACATTTTAAATTCAGGCTTTAACACAACAAAATGTGGAAAAAGTCAAGGGGTGTGAATACTTTCTGAAGGCACTATTTATAACACATTTATAAAACAGAATGAAACTAATTTGACTACAGATAACATATCTATAGACACATAGTAATAACCATTGAACTGTTCTGTGTGTTCCCTGTTAGACTCAGTGGTCCTCAGCTCAGAGGACGATGTAGAGGAGGACGAGGGACGGGGTGGGACAGTCCAGAGCCAAAAGAGACAACTCGCAAAAAAGTACTGGGAACTTTTTTGCTATTACTGCAAATTTTGAACAATCCATTTCTCTTTTGAAATGGAACTTTTCAAGTTTCAAATCTTTGTTTATGACATTCCATTACATACTTATGTAACTCAGACTCTTTTTATAAAATAACACTGTTGACACAACAGCAATGTTCCCACTTTGAAGGTGCATGACTTGAGGTCTTGATTGGCCAAGATGAAATGCATTGGATTGATTTGTTTGCTTTTGTAAGATTTCATGAATTTTCTTACTGTTAATTAGCGCTGAATAGTAAAGTAATGTCCTCTAGCTTATACCAGTGAGAGATACCATTCCTCACCTTTGGCTGGCAGGCTACGGCTAGGGGAGAAGCTGACGGGCTGATGAGTTCATATAAGGTAGGCGGGCATGTGGCCTGTGCTCTCAGTCTAATCAATAAGTCAATGTGTTTTCTCCCAGGGCCTCACAGCAAGGAGGAGCATGACAGGAAAATGAATGGATAGCCTCGATCAAAACCGCGTGCTGCCTTCCACTGAAGAAGACTAAATAACAGGCTGAGTTATGACCCTAAGTGCTCTCAACTGTAGTACTGGAGAAAGGTTGACCTCTGCTGATGGTTTTGTAGTCTTGCTATTGGTTGTGTTTATAAAGACATGAATCAGCATCTTCTTGGACAAATCTGTGTATTGTTTTGTGTGACGACATAATGTAATATTTTGAACTTTAATTGTGTCTTTTGAAGTGCTGTTTTGAAAGCACTTAGAACCTAAAAAGCATTTCATGAAAATGAGGTGTGTTTGCTCCATTAGGAATGGAGAGGTCATGACAATAAAGAACTCATTCCAGAGAATCAGGAGCAGATTGTGAGATGTTCAGATGGCTCTTACTTAGTGACCTCAAAATTCACAGCCAATCAGCAGCTGCCATCGTCTGGTTATTACTGTAAATGGAAGAGATGTTCAATTTAGTGATTACATTTAGTGTTATGAAAGTAGCTATGTCCTTTTCTAAGTTCAATTCTATATCCATTATGAAGCTGCAGTAGCTGGCTAAAGTAGTGACCAACCAGAAAAACAACCTGAAATGCAGAAGATAAAAATACACAGGTTTATGTAGGCATTCATGATTATGATGAGAAATTGAATAAATGTAAGGTGTTTAACCCTAGTTCCTGCTTGTGTCCCTAGCAATCATATTTTCTTGTTTTCCTTTTACAGAACACCATTAGTGTCATGACATTTATTCAGCACTAATTGGGTCTGAGGCTCGATCAAGCATATCTGTCTGAGGCACAAAACAAACCCTGTTGTTGAAGTGCTAAGATAACCAAGCTATCTGCAGTATTTACCATCAGTAAGTAGGTGATGTGCTAGATGCAAGATTATTTTGGCCAGCGTAAAGGCAGTGCGAGTTTGTCAGTGTGCAGGAAATGCAGGGTGATTTATTATTTTTTTCTCCCCAGAAGGCTGTACAGCAGCAACAAGACTGATTTAATGTATTTTCTGCCCAGCAGTGTCCTCATCAGTGTCCTCATCAGACTCCAGCAGCTCTAAAGCATTGTTTGGTTTGGTGCAAAGAGGAGCCCTGACATAACGTGTATCCTATGCAGTTAGGGGTTCCATTTTTCATTCCAGTGTCCTCCCTCTCTGTCAGGTTATTGTTATCACAGTGTATGTTTAACTACGGGTCTCACTGACACTGTAATTACTTTAATTTATGTATTGGTGTTGTCATGTATATGTACACAGATTGACATGAATAGTCTTCTCTTTTCTCTGCATGTTAGTACTATAATGATGAACATTTCTGACATAATCAATGTAGGACTGTCTATTCTGATTAGGCCTGTATCTCTAGAGGTGTAACGATCGTCTACTTCGTCCTCCTCCTCAGACGAAGAGAGGCGAGAAGGATCAGAGGACCAATGTGCAGCTTGATAGTTATATGACATAATGATGTTTATTAAAGTAAAGACGAAACACGAAAACACTTCAACAAACTACAAAACAAATAACCGATGTAGACAGACCTGGACTCGAGAACTTACAAATGACGAAGAACGCACGAACAGGAACAGACTACATACACGAACGACAAAATGAAACAGTCCCGTGTGGTAGACATACAGACACGGAAGACAACCACCCACAACAAACAATGTGAAACAACCTACCTATATATATGGTTCTCAATCAGAGGAAAACTTAAAACACCTGCCTCTGATTGAGAGCCATACAAGGTCAATTAAACCTGACACTTAACATAGAACAAACAACACAGACTGCCCACCCAGCTCACGTCCTGACCCACTAAACACAACTATACAAAAGGAAAACAAGATCAGGAATGTGACAAGAGGACTACCAATCCATCTGATTGAGTGGAATGCCCATAAACAACTTTGGATCATGGCAAATACTAACACAACTATGTATGTACTGATCTATAGTATAATAACAAATGTAATCCCACTGGTGGCTTGCCTCTGAAGCTAAGCAGAGTTGGTCCTGGACGGTCCCTGGATGGGAGACCAGTGGTGTTAGAGGGCCAGTAGGAGTCACTTTTTCCCCTGGTCATTTTTTGTCATCCCATGGTACTTATCGTAAGAGTAGGGGTGTTAACCCTGGTGTCCTGGCTAAATTCCTGATCTGGCCCTCATACCATCATGGCCACCTAATCAAATTAGGTGTCACATGCGCCAAATACAGGTGTAGACCTTTACAGTGAAATTATTACTTACCAGCCTTAACCAACAATGTAGTTAAAAAAAAGAATAATAATTAAAGAGCAGAAGTAAAATAACAATAGCGAGGCTATATACAGGGGGTACTGGTATAGAGTCAATGTGCTGGGACATCGGTTAGTCGAGGTAATTTAGGTAATATGTACGTGTAGGTTGAGTTATTAAAGTGACTATGCAGAGATAACAGAGAGTAGCAGCAGTGTAAAAGGGGGGGGGGGGGGGGGGTAAGCAAATAGTTTGGGTAGCCATTTGATTAGATGTTCAGGAGACTTATGGCTTGTTACCAGCTTCCAATTGGCTCATTCATCCCCCCTCCGCTCCCCCGTAACTATTCCCCATGTTGTTGCTGTAAATGAGAATGAGTTCTCAGTCAACTTACTGGTAAAATAAGGGTTAAATAAAGGTTAAAAAGATAAACACAAGTACTCTGGATTCAACTCTTCTATTTCATTCCCATTTCCACCTGCAGCAACATTTTCAAACAGCAGAGGGCATTGCTGTCCAGTAACGATGGCTGACATTGCAGATGATGTCATGTGAGTGTTTCAGTGGGCTTTATTTGTTATTACACTTGAGACACTGACACATTCACAGTAACAAACAAAGTGACAGAAAACCGCTATTACTATTGGCTGTGGGGAGTGTGCTGTTTTTTGCACTGAAAGAAACTGATTCAGTGAGTACTTCCAAATAAATATTTTATGTCAGCTTCTACTACATCTTGTACCATGTTCCTACTGCACATTTCCCTGAGGAAGTGACAATTCCCATAGCAGTCCATTACTTTATTGGGCTTAATAAAATGCCTCCTTGTGAAACAGAAATAACATGTAGCACTTAGGCAGAGAGAGGAGACTCGCCCACCAGCACTTAAAGCCTTATATCTCTGTTTCTCCACACATAGCCAAGTGTGCAATCTTCATGTCAGCACAGTGATAACAAGGATCTGATGAAAGACCTGCAGAAGGCAACAAATGATCCCTCTATTCATAACCAAACATGCATAACCTACCTGAACCGTTTCAGTAAATTTCAGTTGCTTCAGCAGCTTGGCAAGAGTATTGTGGCACAGTAGCAAGGCAACATAGTGGTAGCTAACTTATGAATAATTGTATAGGTTATTGCAAGCCAAACAAGACATGAAATAATTGAGGCGATAAAAAGCTGTCAATAAGCTCACAGACCTTTTTATTAGCAATTCAGAATTAATGATATGTAAAATACGAGATTCAGACGAGCAGGAAGGTGCTGACCTCCTTGGCTCAGTCACCTACCTTCCTTACCTAACGATGCTGGGCAGCCTCCCTGTAAGCAGCTGCTGATCTATTGGAGAGGAGGGACAGACAAGGGCCCAGGGGGAAAAGTGTCTGCTATGGCACTCAGTGCTGTTTTGTGATTAGGAAGATGATAAAATCTAGTGGAAATGGAAAAGGAAAACATCTTAAACTTAAAACTGTCTGTTGTCTTTGGACCATATGGCACACATACACTATGTACAAAGTATGTGGACGCCCTTTCAAATTTGTGGATTTTACTATTTTAGCCACACCTGCTGTTGACAGGTGTATAAAATCAAGCACACAGCCATTCAATCTCCATAGACAAACATTGGCTGTAAAATGGTCTTACTGAAGAGCTCAGTGACTTTAAACATCGCACTGTCATAGGATGCCAGCTTTCCAACAAGTCAGTTTGTCAAATGCCTGCCTTGCTAGAGCTGCTCCAGTCAACTGTAAGTGGTGTTATTGTGAAGTGAAAATTTCTAGGAGCAAAAACTGCTCACAATCTCACAGAACGGGACCGCCGAGTGCTGAAGCGTGTAGCGCTTTAAAATGGTATGTTCTCGGTTGCAACACTCACTACCGAGTTCCAAACTGCCTCTAGAAACGATATCAGCACAATAACTGTTCGTCGGAAGTGTCATGAAATGGGTTTTGCTGGCCGAGCAGCCGCACATAGGCCTAAGTTCACCATGTGCAATGCCAAGCGTCTGGAGCGGTGTAAAGCTCGCCGCCATTGGACTCTGGAGCAATGGAAACGCATTCTCTGATGTGATGAATCACGTTTCACCATCTGGCAGTTCGACAGACGAATCTGGGTTTGGCGGATGCCAGGGGAACACTACCTGCCAGAATGCGTAGTGCCAACTGTAAAGTTTGGTGGAGGAGGAATAATAGTCTGTGGCTGTTTTTCATGGTTCGGGCCCCTTAGTTCCAGTAAAAGGAAATCTTAATGCTACAGCATACAATGACATTCTAGACGATTATGTGTTTCCAACTTTCCTGTTTCAGCATGTCATCTAGTTTACATAATGTCATTCAGATTGAGTATTGCCATCAGACATCCACATCTTAGCAGCCCTGTTCTGTGTATTTTGAATAGGCTGTTTAGGTTGTGTTATACTTACCACACAAACTGATGAGAAAAACTCCAAGCCTTTGTTGTAATAATATCTCTAGCAAAAACAGTTCAGAATGTCAGTGTCTTGGCCAAGGATGTTTAGGGACGTTCAGGCTGACCTGGGGACATAACAGGCACGGAGGGTTAGCTATCTGAGGCGGAGGCTAAAGCTGATGTGATTCAGTCAGTCAGTGCAGTGCTCACCACCAGCAGCGCTCCATGCTGGATCTGGACATGGTGGATGTCTTAGTGCTGTGGCAGGCCATGTTAAGGGGTGCAGCAGTATGCATAAAAGAGCTGTGCAACTGGGGGAATGCAGCCCAGTAACCATATTTATAGATACAGTAAGTCTGGGGCACCACCTTAGGGAATGGCAGCAGTGTACTGAACTGGCTTAAAATGAAATCTAACTTTTGCATGGATAAGAAGGAAACTCTAACATAGTACAGATAGCTACATGTACTACATTTTCAAACAAGTCTCAACATCTTCAAATATACTGAACAAAAATATAAATGCAACATGCAACAATTTCTAAGATTTTACTGAGTTACAGTTCATGTCAGGAAATCAGTCAATTGAAATAAATAAATTAGGCCCTAATCTATGGATTTCACATGACAGGGAATACAGACATGCATCTGTTGGTCACAGATACCTTAAAATAAAGGTAGGGGTGTGGATCAGAAAACCAGTCAGTATCTGCTGTGACCACCATTTGCCTCATGAGGTGCGGCACCTCTCCTTCGCATAGAGTTGATCAGGCTGTTGAACGTCCCACTTCTTTTCAATGGCTGTGCGAAGTTGCTGGATATTGGCGGGTACTGGAACACGCTGTTGTACACGTTGATCCAGAGCATCCCAAACATGCTCAATGATGACATGTCTAGTAAGTATGCAGGCCATTGAAGAACTGGGACATTTTCAGCTTCTAGGAATTTTGTACAGATCCTTGCGACCGTGCATTATCATGGGGCCATGCATTATCATTCTGAAACATGAGGTGATAGTGGCAGATGAATGGCACGACAATGGGCCTCAGGATATCGTCACAGTAACTCTGCATTCAAATTGCCATCGATAAAATGCAATTGTGTTTGTTGTTCGTAACTTATGCCTCCCCATACCATAACCTCATCGCCACCATGGGGCACTCTGTGCACAGCTTTGACATCAGCAAATCGCTCGCCCATATGACACCATACAACGTGGTCTGCGGTTGTGAGGCCGGTTGGACATACTGCCAAATTCTCTACAACGATGTTGGAGGTGGATTATGGTAGAGAAATTAACATTAGATTATCTGGTAACAGCTCTGGTGGACATTCCTGCAGTTCAGCATTCCAATTGCATGCTCCCTCAAAACTTTAGACATCTGTGGCATTGTGTTACATGGCAAAACTGCACATTTTAGAGTGGCCTTTTATTGTCCCCAGCACATTGTGCCCCTGTGTAATGATCATACTGTTTAATCAGCTTCTTGATATGCCACACCTGTCAGTTGGATGAATTATCTTGGCAAAGGAACAATGCTGACTAACAGGGATGTAAACATGCATATGTGCATATTGAACATTTCTGGGATCTTTTATTTCAGATCATGAAACATGGGAACAACACTTTACATGTTGTGTTTATATTTTTGTTCAGTGTAGTTTGGTCATAACAATCAAACAGATTACATTGTGGTAATTATGGATAAGTAGAGAATTCGAGGCTAATTGAAATGGAAGAAATGCATATATGACCCAGGTCTGCAGTAGACGTATACAGCACTGTAGGTAGAGAAGCTGTAATGAGGTTGGTCCTCATGGTCTTTCTGTTTTGTCAGACATGTTTTAGTCAAGTCACATGGACCTCAGGCTGACATGACAATAATAATTTGGCCCTGTGGGCCCCTGATTGAGAGAACGTATAGGGCGGCCAACCTAAAGTTCCTGAAGGTAATCTAGGAACCTGCAGTCCCCAAAGGGGGTTGAATCAGTTCACTGAATTGAACATTTGACTTTGATCTGGCACAAAATCATGCTACACTACAGTATTATACAATACACTAATTTATCATTTTTAAATGTATTGAAAAAATATATATATATGATTTGGTTATTTCTGGTTTCACTGACTATGATCTGTTTTTTAGCTATGCCTCTTCCTCACAAATAGCTATTTAGATGGTCATGCATGTATAACCTGTTCAAAACGTAGCAATGTAACACTGGCTTCACACTGAATCGTGATCATATAAACCTGTGAGCTGGTATGAGCAGCAGTACAACCAGACCTAGTTTATCTCCTCTCCATGCTATAGGCTACAGTACTTCCTCTTATCAGGAGTCTTTTGAAGCTTGGTCACTCTAATTACCCCAGCAAAATGTTCTTAGATTCACATGGAAACTGGTAACAACACAGTCTACTGCCTCTCCCATGCATACAGTTCCTCCTTTTGTGACTCACAGTTTTACCTTTTTGTAATTTTTCTACAGTATGAGCATAGTCGATATCTCATCAAAAGGAAGAGGGAGACGGTGGGCTTTTTGAGAAAGCAGAACCTCGCTAATTAAAATTGCCAGGCTAATTTGCGCCGCTCTCTAAGCACTGACAGTTTGCCTGTGGGATATTCTGCAGCTGAAGACACAAGGATGTTGGAATCAAATTACCGTTAATATTAATTTGTGCTGCAGCACCTTAGCTCCCTGAAGTTACCAGCATGCTAGTACAGGATAAAATGGCTCTCCAACTTCTATAATATACTGAGATCGTCTCATTATTATAGCATACACAGTGGTAGTTGTACTGCATTACTGTAGGTATTCATCTGCAATTAGAGCTAAATTGTGAGTGCATCTTGCTGTCAAATGGAACTGTACCATGAAGTGGCACATTCTCTTCCATTAGAGGATGTTGCATGAATTATAGGGGGAAATTATGTTGTTCCAAACAATGAATGCATCCTTACAATTGCTCCTCTATTAAAAAATACTGAGAAATGGCGTGGAGGACAATTTGTGCCTTCCTTCTGCCAGGAAGCAACATATTAGAGGCTGCAAGGTCATCCTATCATCTGAAGCTGGGGAGCGTTCAGAGTAAATAGCCTTAGAGTGATGAGGCTCATGTCAACAGTGTTTCTGCTGCACATCTCCAAAGGAAAACAAAAACAGAAAACACAGCCTTGAGCTGCCCTCTTTTGGATACACTGACAATGCTAATAAAGCAGCATTCTGCCTTGGACCTAATCTCATGACAACTTTTGAGCTGCATACTGTATGTGATTCAATGTGTCTTATAAGGAACATCTAGCCGCTCGAGAGCACCCTTACCTGCCAATCTATAAATTACGCCTCCGTAATCTAACATGGGTAGGTTGGTCATCTGAATCAGGGTTAGTTTGGCAGCTGGAGTGAAAGAGGAGCGATTAAGATAGAGGAAACCAAGTCTAGATTTAACTTTAGCCTGCAGCTTTGATATGTGCTGAGAGAAGTACACAGAAGGACAGAAGGACAGCTCTAAATCCTCAGAGGTAGTAATCATACCTGTGGGGAGAGGGGCATTCTTCTTACAAACCACATAATCTTTGTTTTGGAGTTAAAGGCAGAGAAAGCTTGTAAGAAAGCTTTATTGTAGAGCATTTAACACAACATCCGGGGAGGGGCCAGCTGAGTATAAGACTGTATCATCTGCATATAAATGGATGAGAGCTTATGATCCGACTTAAACTATCTGTGAATAGTTATAACAGTGCCATTTCATTATTACCATGCCTTAGGCTGGTATACAGTCCCTTAGGTGGATTCAATTGCTTACATGGAGGACTACTTCAGGACGTCTTTATTATGCTCTCTGTTGTCTCCCCAGAACAGATATGAGAGCTGTGTTCTTCTGAAGAACAGGCACAACCGAGTGATTACTTTGAGCTGTGTAACCAAACAAGGGCCCTGATAGGACACACCTGTGGCTTACTTTTGTCCATTTGGCTGGCTGCTGAAAAACATTTTGGCAAGTAATGCCGCCACCCTGTTTCTGGCCTTGCTGAAACGCAGCAGTATCTGCATCCAACGGTACAGCCAGCTCTCATGCTGATGTGCTAATCAAAAGTGTGAGGCAGCATCTCACAAGACACATCTACTCTGTTGTTTCTATTGAATTATTGAGACAGGGCAAGCACTTGTGGTGCTCCTCTCCCTCTCATACATACTATAGCATACATATAAACTGAAACAAATATGCATGCACTTACCTTACCTCACTTAATGGGATCTTTACCCCTTGCAGTTTTGGCATTTCCAGGATATTTCCTGGCAGCACTACTGATAAAATATATAACATATTTTTGCCACTGAAATATGCCTTGACATTTGACTTTCATTTATGCCATTTTGTTTAAAAATATATATATTTCTATATTGAATACCGGTATGGTTGTACAGACGAGCCAGGATACTTGTTAAAAGCCTTTTTAAGAATCCTTCCCAAGTATCTCAGTCTCAGTCTGTCCAGACCTGGAGTGGAATACATGATAATGAACATTAGTGAATCAGCCTGAGGCCTCCACTCCTGAAATCCGGGGCACTGCCAGCGATGAGATAAATGGTAAAAAGGAACACATTTTGTCTAAGTTATTAAACTGTCAAGAACAACCTGGTGGTCAGCTCTTTCATCTTATCTGCAGAAACAATTAAATACTTTTTCATGGAAAGTGAACATTTGATTTTTTTTTGTCCAGAGCACTTTGGTGAGGGAGCATACAGGGCCTTCTGAAAGTATTCACATCCCTTGACTTATTCCACATGTTGTTGTGTTACAGCCTGTATTCAAAATGGAGTAAATATATTTTACAATACCCCATAATGACAAAGTTAAAACATGTTTTTAGAAATGTTAGCAAATTTATTGAAAATGAAATACAGAAATATAACATTTAAATAAGTATTCACACCCCTTTTTTATGACACTCAAAATGTAGTTCAGATACATCCAATTTCATTTGGTCATCCTTGAAATGTCACTACAACTTGATTGGAGTCCACCTGTGGCCAATTCGATTGTTTGGACATGATTTAGAAGGAAACACACCTGTCTAAGGTCCCACAGTTGACAGTGCATGTCAGAGCAAAAACTATACCCTGAAGTCCAAGGGACTATCCGTATATCTCCGAGATATATCTGGGGAAGGGTAAAAAACTATTTATAGAGTGTTTAAAATGTCCAAGAGCACAGTGGTCTTCACTGAAAAAATATAGAACTACCCAGACTCTGTCCAGAGTTGGCCATCTGACCAAAATGAGCAACTGGCAAGAAGGACCTTGGTCAGGGAGGTGACAAAGAACCCAATGACCATTCTGACAGAACTACAGAGTTCCTTGGCTGAGATGTGAGAACAGAAGGACAACAGTCTCTACAGCACTTCATCAATCTGGGCTTTATGGGAGAGTGGACTGATGGAAACCACTCCTGAGAAAAAGGCACATGACAGCACACCTAGACTTTGCAAAAAGGCAAGTGAAAGACTCTGTGGTCTGATGACACAACATTTTAACTATTTGGCCTGAATGTAAAGCGCTATGTCTGGAGAAAACCAGGCACAGCTCATCACCCATCTAACACCATCCCTACCGTGAAGCATGGTGGTGGCACCATTATGCTACGTGGATACTTTTCAGCTGCATGGACTGGGAGACTGGTAAGGTTTGAGGGACAATGAATGGAGCCAAATACAGGCACATCCTTGATGAGAACCTGCTTCAGATTGAAAATGACCTTAGACTGGGGTGAAGATTTACGTTCCAACAGAACAATGACCTTAAGCATACAGCCAAAGAAATGCTGGAATGACTTCTGAACAAGAATGTGAAAGTCCTTGAGTGGCCCAGCCAAAGCCCAGACTTGAATCCAATTGAAAATCTGTGGAAAGACTTGAAGATTGCTGTTCACAGGCACTCCCCATCTGACTTAACAGAGCTTGAGAAAATGTACAAGGAAGAATGGGAGAAAATTCCCAAATCCATATGTACAAAGCTGATACAGACATACCCAAGACAACTCAAAGCTGTAATCGCTGCCAAAGATGCTTCTACAAAGTACTCACTCAGGGGTGTGAATACTTATGTAAATTAGATATTTCTGTATTTTATTTTCAATACATTTGCTAAAATGTCATTATGGGGTATTGTGTGTAGATAGGTGAGAAGAAAATATATGTAATCCATTTTGAATTCAGGCTGTAACACAACAAATGTGGAATAATTCAAGGGGTATGAATCATTTCTGAAGGCACTGTATTAAGTCCAGCTAATTTACCAGAGGAGTTTATAGGAAGTTCAGAGACCGAGAGGAATCCCAACCATAGCCTTTCATCTGATTCAATATGTTATTTTATCCTCTGACCTTTCAGTACAGTACCCTAAACAGAGGACATGTCTCCTCTTGTTGTTGTTCTGATGTCAAATACTGTAAAAGAGAAAAGACACCATAATGTTAATGTTAAACACAGGTATCAGGTGAACACAAAAATAAATGTATTCCTCTCATGGGTACATGCAACAAACTGGAAAATGGACTAATAGACACATGAACTCCACATTAGGACGTCTATGACAATGTACAGTATTTGTTGGAAAACTATGGAATACATCGGATGTAAACCTATCCTTGTACAGTCTATGGATTTAAGGCGTTTTTGAGATGCATCAGTAGGCTACTAATATGACTTTCCTTTCCAATATTAGCAACCAACCAAACACAAGTGGCATATCAAAAATCAAATAAGTGGGTCATATTCTGCTCTGCTGGACAGCCCCCCCATCAGACGACACCACTGGTTATGTCACGTTCTCTTCACTTTGATTTTCTACCCCATCTCTTGATCTCTAATACCGAAGTTAAACTGTATGACAGGAGATCCACTGTGCTCTGTTTACATAGAGAGACATTGTTTACCTGTGGATTTTTCATCTTTAATTAGCCAATGCCAACCGTAATTTGCTTTATCTGACCGAGGAAAATTAGGCTGCTCATGCATCAGAACACTTTTGCCGTGCACTTGCCAGTTTCTCTGGCAGGCTTTGGCCCTAATGTGAACTTGAATGTGAAAGACAGAGCCGCTGCAAACAGTCACATGCCTGGCACGGCCCACATCCAATTTCACAGGCTCTAGCTCTGAGTAATGAAGGCAAAACAGGAGATGTGATGTAAAATAAACAAGCCTTCATCCTGACACAGACAGCACCTCCAAGCTGAGGATTCAGACAGAAATATTTGCATGTCTTCTATATGTCAACTGCTTTTCTGGGAGAGTAATCAAACAGTTACTTCAAAAACAGTTAAACAAGTTGACAAAAATAGCAAACCATATTATTGTCCACCCCTAGACTGCAGTCTCATTACATTACAATGCATGTTCCATTAAGTTAAAGGGCAAATTATTTAGAATAAACAGGCTGGAGAAACAAGTGGGAAGTAAAATTACTTTTTACTGATTTAATTACTGTAGATTGCAGATGGGTCTGAGTCTGACTGTAGCGCTTTGCACTCTGCTCATTGTACAAATGTGGAACACTGCATTTGCCTGGCTGGCTGTATATAGGCCAGTCCACTCCCTCAGGCTTACAACTTGTGTGTAATTCTGTGTGTTCTAAGAATCCATTACCAAAGGAAAAAAACATCTCACTTCATCTACAGTATATTGACAGCTTTAGTCAATATGAATTAGTCAATATGAATTAGATTTAATATCCTGGAACAGGGATTTGCCTATGTGAGTTAGAAATCAGAAGCTCTCACTGATGAAAGGTGGCCACTACTTTTAAGAATCGTATCCCTAGAGACATTACTACCTTGCACACAAAGTCTTACTATGGAAACAGCTTGTGATCAACTTCTGATGATTACGTCTCCACCAGCCAGTCAGGCCTCCAGCCTGCAGAAATACATTCTAAAGTTTGCAGTCAGACATGGTAGATATCTGTCACATAGTGGTGATGTTCTTTCTACTTCTCTATGGATGACGAAATTCATGTGTGTCTCTTCTGCTGGTAAATTTGGATTGCATAAAACATATTGACATTTAAAGAAAATGTAAATATTTCCCTGGGGGATATGGTTTGTTTGTGTGATGTCATCACAGAGCTAAATACAGCTAGCATTGAGAGTATGCCAAAATTAGAATGTGCCATGAATTGTACCATATGGTCAACAGTGTCTAAATGGCATGTTCACTTAAAGTCCTTAGGAGGTGCTGGAATGGCCCACTGGCATTTCCACTCAGTGGGGTCTTGTTGAATTCACACACATTGTGTGTGCGTGTCTCATTATAATATGATGAAAAGATAGCTGCGCCAGATATTTGCAACACCTTTGCATGCTTAGGATAATTCAAAGAAAATGTCTCAAGCAAGCCATTGTCTTCACCAAACCTATTTGTAATGAATACAAACAGCACATAATAAGAGTAATAACAGCATATAATGAATCAACACCAACAGTACATACATTCAGATCTTGAATTCACTTTAGCGTGGAAAGAATGCACAGCTGGCTGCTCATTGTTTAAAAGCCTAAAGCACATTTCCATGTCTTCAGAGAGCGTGTGAGTAAAGACAGGCCTTAGCGTCATGCTGCATCTCTCCCTGACGGCCTGTCTCACCTCTTGCTCATCTCCCTTCCGTTCTCTTCCCAACCTATTTAGCTTGACCCTGGAGTCCTTGCTTCCCTTTTCCCTGCTGAGATGTTTTAGACCTAGTAACATCATCACCACACCATTCTCTTTTCAAAGGGAGATGTCGTATAGAAACGGTTCATTTCAGGGTGTTCCTGTATATTACCTCTGGATGAGTTGGCTCTCATCATGATGACAGACACACCTCAGTGACTGTAAAGTGCCAGATTTGCCACAAGCTCTATCAAATTAAGTCTGTTTGTTTTCGAGTGCACAGGAACAAATTGAATAATTTTCCACAGCCGAGCCGAAAGGGACATGCCATTTAAATGGAAAATTGTGCAGTTCATCAAATCTGTGATGTCTTACAGAGGAAATATACTGTAGATGTTCTAAAGCTAAAACAATTTGCTCCTGGAATGGAATTACCCAACAGTTGTGCAGCACAGCACCACTGTTCTGGCCCTAGATCAGTGAGTGAACTGTAAATTAACATCGGAGTTGTATTGCCAAGCATTTAAATCCCTCTGATTGATCTGGATCAATACAGTCTGACCTATTCTGCATCGGCCTCGTCCTGACAGGAAGCCGTAATGATTGGCTGACTTGCCTTTGGCTCTCCACTGTACACACTGACTCTCTGAACAAAGAGCTTCTCTAATGCAATCTATATAATCTTATTCATAGTGGTTTGATAGAGATGTGCTGGTGTGTGAATTCTCATTGTTTCGAAGGATCACATCCCGACAGTATAGTGAGAGGCTGTATGCTACCGTGTGTATAGTGGTTAGAGAAGATGGTTTAATACCTTTATAACTGCACTAAGTCGGTTGGTTGGGGTGGATGGGTAGGCATATAACGCAAACGTTATTTGAATCTCATCATGGACAACTTTAGCATATAAGCAACTTTGCAAAGACTTACTACTTTTTAGCTACTTTGCAACTACTTAGCATGTTAGCTAACTCTTCCCCTAAACCTAAATCTTTAACCTAACTCATAACCTTAACCTCAACCCTAACCTTAACCGCTAACCCTAACCCCTAGCCTAGCTAATGTTAGCCACAGCAATTGCATTCGTAACGTATCATACGAATTGTAATTCCTTACATTTCATAGGAAATGAACGATGGACATCCACAAATGAATACATAACATATGAAATGTAACATACCGTTTCATACTAATTGGAGTGTCCCGGATTTACGTTTACAATGTTACGTTTACACCTGAGGTCGACAAGCAACAGTGTGCAACTCCTCTGCAATACTAATGAGCATTTCCAACCTAGTGGAGGCGAGAGCACTCTAGCGCTGGGAGCGATTTCATTCCCCAGGATGGAACATCATATCCCTTTTCTCTGGGTGCCTTCCTGTGACTAGAGGCACAGTAGGACTTGATGAAGAGGGGTCTGATAAGTCCTGGGCTTTGATGGGGCACTGCAGCAGCACCTGTTTCACATTATCCCGTAACCCCAGAATGAATTAGACAGACTCAATCACATTCGCTCTAAACATACCCCACAGGCAGGCAGTGCAGATGACTGCAATCATGGGAGGAATTATGAAAACTTCAAGTGACACTCAACTAATTTGGGGCATATTTGACTGACTCATAGGACTTGAAGTATACCTGGCCTGGGTTACAGGTTTAGTTCTGGGAATTTTAACAGGATCCGCCCCTTTTTTTCAATTTTCACCTGAAATTACATACCCAAATCCAACTGCCTGTAGCTCAGGCATTGCAGCAAGGATATGCATACTCTTGATACCATTTGAAAGGAAACACTTTGACGTTTGTGCAAATGTGAAATGAATGTAAGATAATATAACACATCAGATCTGGTAAATGAAAATACAAAGAAAAAAACAACAAAAAAAAATGTTTTTTTTTTGTATCATCATCTTTGAAATGCAAGAGAAAAGCCATAATGTATTATTCCAGCCCAGACGCAATTTAGATTTTGGCCACTAGATGGAAGCAGTGTATTTGCACATTTTTAGACTGATCTAATGAACCATTGCATTTCTGTTCAAAATGTTGTATCAAGACTGCCCATATGTGCCTAATTGGTTTATTAATAACTTTTCAAGTTCATAACTGTGCACTCTCCTCAAACAATAGCACGGTAGTCTTTCACTGTAATAGCTACTGTAAATTGGACAGTGCAGTTAGATTAACAAGAATTTAAGCTTCATGCCAATATCAGATATGTCTATGTCCTGGGAGATGTTCTTGTTACTTACAACCTCATGCTAATTGCATTAGCCTACTTTAGCTCAACCGTCCCGTGGGGGACCCACCAAGCCTGTAGATGTTTTAAATACATTGGCATGTCTTCAGGAATATCTCCAAAGACCACTTACACAGGCGATGAGAGGGTGACCAATTTGCCTGGCCATAATTTAATATCAGTGTCAATAATATATTTAGAAATATAATTTAGCCTAACGCAATTTTTTTCATGTAAACGAATTTAATCTTCACCGGATAGTTTATAGATGATGCATTAAAGTCTACCAGTAATTTGATATTCCCTCAACTAGCACACTTGAGTAGAGTAGATCAGATGTTAGATGATACCATGGTATCTTGACTCTCTTTACACCATGTGGACAAACACTACACTGCGCCCGCGCGGTTTCTTCCCAGCCAACAAGGTCTGCAGTGGCGGGATGGGGAGGATGATGTTATAATTCAACGTTAGATCAAGTTTGATCAACGTCCCCCTGCTGGCCCAATTGGATGAACCTTATTCACAATAAGATCCGCTTCTCGCTCCACCACCATCTTTGAGATAAGTCTTTGCCTTTTCCCCTCTCAACGGCATAAGATTCGCTCTGCTGCAGTTCCGCTCGCACCTCAACGTACCTGTAGTATATCACTGGTAGCACACAGTGAGAGCTGCTTACACATCTGGCGGATTTTCTGTGCGCATAGGCTTGTGTACATGGTTTTCCTATATCAGATTCGTCTGAGGAGTTAAATTCAGAGGCCGGAGAAAATGAGGCAACGCGTAATAGCCATTGTCCTTTTTTTGTTGTGGCTTTTTGGGAAATCGCATGGAGCGTTTCCAAACCAGATAAATATTGGTAAGTTATATTTGAAATAGCATAACTAACATGTTTTTTCTTTAGCCTGAAAATAAAACGAGATCAATGTACATTAAGAGAGTGTTGTGTGGTGTTGACTTAATTTTATATTTGCATAATTCATTGTCAAATTGATCAGTAATAGCCTACACTAACGACAGGTAGGGTAATAGCCACCTAAGAGAAACACCGCTTTAGAGTGGTGGAGTGTGAAAATGGCACAAAGTTCCTCATAGCCTATTTAAGTACTGTATCTTCCTACATAACTTTCCACGACTGCAATGGGCAGTGTAGATAATACATTAACAAGTTAATCTCTGTATAATTAAATGCGTGGTGTTTATTCTAGATAAAGTAAGGGTCATCCAGTTAGTTATGTGATGCGTAAAATTGGACTGATGATTTATAAGGACTGATATTGACGTCATACTGTATTTTCATGAAACATTATAAGAGCAACTAGGCAATGAAAAGTCACATTCTTCGTAATCTCCTCCTCTCTTTCTTCTATAGGTGGTCTCTTTATGCGCTCTACAGTGCAGGAGCACAGCGCTTTCAGATTCGCTGTCCAGCTGTATAATACCAATCAAAATGTGACGGAAAAACCTTTCCATCTCAATTACAATGTAGACAATCTCGAATCCTCGAACAGCTTCTCCGTCACACATGCGTGTGAGTACCACGATACTCAATTATGGCAATGTATTTCATTCAACAACTACCAAAACTGCTTCACCCTCCCTCCCCGCTCAAAATTCATGAGAAAATATTCTAGCCCAACAGTACACCCACTCACATAGAAACATTATAAAGCTGTTGTGTCAATGCAGCTTCTTTTAAGCTGGGGTGATTAAATATTGAGAATAAAACATATATATAGTTTAACTGTTAATTCTTTTTTTTCTGGATATAATATCTTCCTTTGTATACAAAACACTTTTTCACACCACTATGATTGTGAATAGAGCTTGAGTTGTTTAGGAGGATACCATAGAATAGATGATTCTATAGAAATACTGTTGTGTGTAGGTGTGGAGTAAGTTTGTCTATACAAGCCCCAGTTTATTTTTAGATGAAGCCATTGATATTTCAAATAGGTGTTTGTTGCAGTAATTTCTATATAGCCTAATAATCCAAATGACAGATTCAGGTCTCTGTTATATCACTGCTTTTTGTAAATCTACACACTGTAGCAGACAGATGTACACTATTGTATACAATAATAGCATTTTACATTTTTTTCCAGGGTTGAGGAGGTTAGGGTCAGCCTGGTTTATGAAACACAGTGGTGCATAGGTACAGTACAAATGTGTAATGTATACGATGAAGCACAGTAAACTTGTCATGTCTGTCTATAGCTGAGATAAAGGCTTTAAACAATAGCATGACATTGTCACGGTCATCATATGTAGGAAATGCTACTCCTTCCTTGGATACAATTCAACAGAGGTGGCTGTTGTTCTGTTGAAAAGCTGTATGTTAATATTTATCTGGTATGACAATTCCACATTCCTCTGGCAGAGAAGCATCTCTCTGCCCTGGGTGTAAAACATTGTTAATTTATGGCACTTGACAGTGTTATGTCTTCTCTCTTAGTTGCTGTTCACTTGAGGCACTATTGTAAGATCCCAGCGATAGGACTGTAATGAGGGTGCACATGGATAAGCCTGCAGTGTATCCCAGTGTTGGGCTTTATTTAACCCCCTATATCTGGTTGCATCATATTGCTATAGCCTGTGCTGCAAGTTGTTGGATTTACGATGTATCAAAATCCATTTGCTGTGACAGTGATAAAATAATTTTGTTAAAATAATTTTCCTCTCTTAGATTCGTAGAATGAATTCTCATGAATTACTGGAACAGACTATTTAATTTGATTGCCATGGGAGATATAGACCTTTAATTGGAGCGGATGGGTTTGAGTTATTTCAGGAAATGCCTCCAGATGCTCTATTATATTGATCAATCTGACAGAATATGGGTCTGTCACATGACTGACATGCAGGTATGAGCACATTTCAGTAGCATATTCCATTGTGATTAGATACAGTATTGCCGTTTCTAGTGTGAGTATTTTTCTCTTCAGTTCATAGAGGAGCCAATGCCAACATCAGTTTGGTGCTACATAGCTACCCCAGGATACAATGTTTTTGCTTTGGCATGGAACCTTCTTAGATGTAATTTACCATATCTGCACCCTGCAGTTCAGTTCAGTATTGCATTGTTTATGGAAGACAGTTAGCTATGGATAGCTTTTCTTTTTACCTGAAAATAAATATATTTATCTGTTTGCTTATTTAATATTCAACATGTTGGAGCTGAGAGTGTATTCTAATGTCAGGTCTTGGCATTTGTTTTTGTTGAATGGCATGCAATGGGACCCTCTGGTTCATTCAAGATGAGAATGGTTGTAGACAGTGAGCAGGCTTCCAAAGTCTTGCTGACTACCTCTCGCAGCACTGGATGCATCTGAGTGTCAGAAGCACTCGTTTGGCAGGCTAACTTCTCTCTAACTGTACTTCTCTAAGGATCAGTCAGACTATTCAAATCTGTGTCAGCAAACAGAATTAGCTGCTCAGATGGTTGTGTAACTCAATAAAGAGAAAAAAAGACAAGGAAATCTGGAGCTTGCTTGATGCCTTTGGGGGGGCTTGTCTATAAAAATACAAAACCACCTCTCTCATTGTAATGGTTTTGTAGTTACAAATGGACATTTGTCCTTCTGTGTGATTTTTGTGTTTTGTTTTTCCCAATAATATTGCAGTATTTCCATGCTGAATCATAGTGATCTTAGTTTTTGGAAACCATGTCTGTTATAAGCATGACACAAAATAAAATCAGAAATGAATATCAGTCAGACTTCCACGAAGCCTTCATAAAGCATTCATAACACCCAGTGCCAAGATATAATGGGATTCTATTTGTCACTTCCTCTTTGAAGTTGACATCAGAAGAAGAAGGGGGAGAGTAGCCAACATGGATTACCTTTGACTTAGACCAGAGAGGCTACAAAGCCTGACATTTCAATGCGCAGCACTTCTATAATATTCATTTTCACATTTATTAAATCAGATAATTAATTGCATCTATTTAGCATCAGTGGGCAAATTTTGTCCATTAACATTATTGGACAATAACACAATAATTAATTACTCACCCTTTTTACTGTCAGATGAAATGACCAAATGGATGATATGTATGTACAGTGAACAAAAATATAAATGTAATGTGTAACATTTTGGTTCCATGTTTCATTAGCTGAAAAAAATATCCCAGAAATGTTCCATACGCATAAAAAGCTTTTTTCTCTCAAATTTTGTGGAAAAAGGTGTTTACATCCCTGCTAGTGAGCATTTCTCCTTTGCCAAGAGAACCCATCCACCTGACAGGTGTGGCATATCAAGAAGCTGATTAAACAGCATGACCATTACACAAGTGCACCTTGTGCTGGGGACAATAAAAGGCCAAATCAAATTTTATTGGTCGCATACACATGGTTATCAGATGTTATTGCGAGTGTAGCGAAATGCTTATGCTTCTAGATCCGACAGCGCAGCAGTATCTAACAGGTCATATCTAACAATTCCACAACAAAACCTAATACAATATATTAAAGGAATGGGATGAGAATATATAAGTATAAAATATATGGATGAGCAGTGACAGAGAGGCTAAGATGCAATAGATAGTAAAGAATAGATAGTGAATGATACAGTATATACATATGAGATGAGTAATGCGAGATATGTAAACATTCTTAAAGTGGCATTAATAAAGTGACTAGTGTTCCATTTATTAAAGTGGCCAATGATATCAAGTCTGTAGGTAGGCAGCCGCCTCTCTGTGCTAGTGGTGGCTGTTTAACAATCTGATCGCCTTGAGATAGAAGCTGTTTTTCAATCTCTCTGTCCCAGATTTGATGCACCTGTACTGACCTCGCCTTCTGGATGGAAGTGGGGTGAACAGGCAGTGGCTCGGGTGGTTGTTGTCCTTGATGATCTTTTTGGCCTTCCTGTGACATCGGGTGTTGTAGGTGTCCTGGAGGGCAGGTAGTTTGCCCCCAGTGATGCGTTGTGCAGACCGCACCACCCTCTGGAGCGCCTTGCGGTTGTGGGCGGTGCAGTTGCCATACCAGGCGGTGATACAGCGCGACAGAATGCTCTCAATTGTGCCCCTGTAAAAGTTAGTGAGGGTTTTCGGTGACAAGCCACATTTTTTCAGCCTCCTGAGATTGAGGAGGCACTGTTGCGCCTTATTCATCACACTGTCTGTGAGCATGGACCATTTCAGTTTGTCGGTGATATGCACCTTCTCCACTACTGTCCCGTCGATCTGGATATGTGGGTGCTCCCTTTGCTGTTTCCTCACATTGAGTGAGAGGTTGTTTTCCTGACACCACACTCTGAGTGCCCTCACCTCCTCCCTGTAGGCTGTCTCGTCGTTGTTGGTAATCAAGCCTACCACTGTTGTGTTGTCTGCAAACTTGATGATTGAGTTGGAGGTGTGCATGGCCACGCAGTCGTGGGTGAACACAGAGTACAGGAGGGTACTGAGAACCCACCCTTGTGGGGCCCCAGTGTTGAGGATCAGCGGAGTGGAGATGTTTTTTCTACCTTCACCACCTGGGGGCGGCCCGTCAGGAAGTACAGGACCCAGTTGCACAGGGCGGGGTTGAGACCCAGGGTCTCAAGCTTAATGATGGGTTTGGAGGGTACTATGGTGTTGAATGCTGAGCAATAGTCAGTGAACAGAATTCTTACATAGGTATTCTTCTTGTCCAGATGGGATAGAGCAGTGTGCAGTGTGATGGCGATTGCGTCATCTGTGGACCTATTGGTGCGGTAAGCAAATTGAAGTGGGTCTAGGGTGACAGGTAGGGTGGAGGTGATATGGTCTTTGACTAGTCTCTCAAAGCACATCATGATGACAGAGGTGAGTGCTACGGGGCGATAGTCATTTAGTTCAGTTACCTTAGCTTTCTTGGGAACAGGAACAATGGTGGTCCTCTTGAAGCATGTGGGGACAGAAAACTGGGATAGGGATTGATTGAATATGTCCGTAAACACACTAGCCAGCTGGTCTGCGCATGCTCTGAGGACGTGGCTAGTGATGCCGTCTGGGCCGGCAGCCTTGCGAGGGTTAACACGTTAAAATGTTTTACTCACGTCGGCCACGGAGAAGGAGAGCCCACAGTCTTTGGTAGCGGGCCGCGTCGGTGGCACTGAATTGTCCTCAAAGCACGCAAAGAAGTTGTTTAATTTGTCTGGATGCAAGACGTCGATGTCCGCGAAGGGGCTGGTTTTCTTTTTGTAATCCGTGATTGTCTGTAGACCTTGCCACATATGTCTCGTGTTTGAGCTGTTGAATTGCGACCACTTTGTCTCTATACTGACACTCTGCTTGTTTGATTGCCTTACGGAGGGAATAACTTGACTGTTTGTATTTGGCCATATTTCCAGTCGCCTTGCCATGATTAAATCTGGTGGTACATGCTTTCGGCTTTGCGCGAATGCTGCCATCAATCCACAGTTTCTAGTTAGGGAAGGTTTTAAGTGGGTACAACATCTCCTACACACTTCCTTATAAACTCGCTCACTGTGTCAGCGTATACATCAATGTTATTATCTGAGGCTACCCGGAACATATCCCAGTACACGTGATTGAAGCAATCTTGAAGCGTGGAAACCGATTGGTCAGACCAGCGTTGGATAAACCTAAGCACGGGCGCTTCCTGTTTTAGTTTCTGCCTATAGGAGTGGAGCTACAAGATGGAGTCATGGTCAGATTTGCCAAAAGGAGGGCGGGGGAGGGCCTTGTATGCATCACGGAAGTTAGAGTGGCAGTGGTTGAGTGTGTTACTTGCTCGTGTACTGCAATCGATATGCTGATAGAATTTAGGTAGCCTTGTTCTCAGATTAGCTTTGTTAAAATCCCCAGCTTCAATAAATGCAGCCTCAGGATATATGGTTTCCAGTTTGCATAAAGTCCAGTGAAGTTCCTTGATGGCCGTCTTGGTATCCGCTTGCGGGGGGATATACATGGCTGTGACGATAACCGAGGAGAGTTCTCTTGGGAGATAATACGGTCGCCATTTGATTGTGAGGAATTCTAGGTCATGCGAACAAAAGGTCTTGAGTTCCTGCATGATGTTACAATTACACCATGAGTCGTTAGTCATGAAACATACACCCCGCCCTTCTTCTTACCAGAGAAATGTTTATTCCTGTCGGTGCAATGCACTGAAAATCCTGTTGGCTGTGCTCACTCCGACAGCATGTCCCCAGCTAGCCATATTTCCGTGAAACTGAGTATGTTCCAATCCCGGATATCTCTTTGGAAAGCAACTCTTGCCCTGATTTCGGCGACTTTGTTAACTAGGGACCAGACATTAGCGAGTAATATACTTGGAAGGGATTGGGTGGTGTGCGCGCGCATCCGAAGCCTCACTAGAAGACCACTCCAGCACCCTTTCCTCCGGTGGCGTTGTTTTGGGTCGGCCTCTGGAATCAGTTCAAATGCCCTGGGAGGTGCAGACAAAGGATCCGCTTTGGGAAAGTCGTATTCCTGGTCGTAGTGCTGGTTGTGCTGGTAAGTTGATGTCTCTCTGATATCCAATAGTTCTTCCTGGTTGTATGTAATAACACTTAAGGTTTTCTGGGCTAACAATTTAAGAAATAATACATAAAAAACAAAATACTGCACAGTTTCCTAAGGACTAGAAGAGAGGCTGCCATCTCTATCGGCGCCATCTTGCTCAGTAAAAATGTGCCGTTTTGTCACACAATACAATGCCCCAGATGTCTCAAGTTTTGAGGAAACGTGCAATTGGCATGCTGACTGCAGGAATGTCCACCAGAGCTGTTGATCTCTACCGTAAGCCACCTCCAACGTAATTTTAGAGAATTTGGCAGTAGGTCCAACCAGCCTCACAACCACAGACCATGTTTATGGCGTCATGTGGGTGAGCGGTTTGATGATGTCAATGCCGTGAACAGAGTGTCCCATGGTGGTGGTGGGGTTATAGTATGAGCTACAGACAACGGACACAATTGCATGTTATCGATGCCAATTCGAATGCACAAAAATACAGTGACGAGTTCCTTAGGCCCATTGTGATGCCCATTTTTTGTTAAGGTATCTGTGACCAACAGAGGCATATCTGTATTCTCAGTCATATGAAATCCATAGATTAGGGCCTAATTAATTTATTTCAATTGACTGATTTCTTCATATAAACTGTAACTCAGTAAAATCTTTGAAATTGTTGTGTTAATATTTTTGTTCAGTAACATGTACAGTACCAGTCAAAAGTTTGAACACACGTACTCATTCGAGGGTTTTCTTTATTTTTTCTATTTTCTATATTGTAGAATAATAGAGAAGACATCAAAACAATGAAATGACACATATGGAATCATGTAGTAACCAAAAAAGTGTTTAAAAAAATCTAAATATATTTTATATTTGAGATTTTTCAAAGTAGCCACCCTTTGCCTCTTGGCATTCTCTCAACCAGCTTCATGAGGTGTTCACCTGGAATGAATTTCAATTAACAAGTGTGCCTTGTTAAAAGTTAATTTGTGGAATTGTTTTCCTTCTTAATGCATTTGAGCCAGTCATTTGTGTTGTGACAAGGTAGGGGAGGTATACAGAAGATAGCCCTAAATGGTAAAAGACCAAGTCCATATTATGGCAAGAACAGGTCAAATAAGCACAGAGAAATGACAGTCCATCATTATTTTAAGAGATTTAGGTCAGTCAATATAAAACATTTCAATAACATTGAAAATTTATTCAAGTGCAGACGCATACACCATCAAGCTCTACGAGGAGCCACATCAAAGGAAGACCCAGAGTTAACACTGCTGCAGAGGATAAGTTCATTAGAGTTACCAGCCTCAGAAATTGCAGCCAAATAAATGCTTCACAGAGTTCAAGTAACAGACACATCTCAACATCAACTGTTCAGAGGAGACTGCGTGAATCAGGCCTTCATGGTCGAATTGCTGCAAAGAAACCATTACTAAAGGGCACTAATAATAAGAAGAGACTTGCTTGGGGCAAGAAACATGAGCAATGGACATTAGACTGGTGGAAATCTGTCCTTTAGTTTGATGAGTCCAAATGTGAGATTTTTGGTTCCAACCGCCGTGTCTTTGTGAGACGCGGAGTAGGTGAACGGATGATCTTTGCATGTGTGATGCCCACCGTGAAGCAAAGAGGAGGAGGTGTGATGGTGTGGGGGTGCTTTTCTGGTGACACTGTCAGTGATTTATTTAGAATTCCAGGCACACTTAACCAGCATGGCTACCACAGCATTCTGCAGTGATACGCCATCCCATCCTGTTTGCTCTTAGTGGGACTATCATTTGTTTTTCAACAGGACAATGACCCAAAACACACCCCCAGGCTGTGTAAGGGCTATTTAACCAAGAAGGAGAGTGATGGAGTGCTTCATCAGATGACCTGGCCTCCACAATCACCTGACCTCAAACCAATTGAGATGGTTTGGGATGAGTTGGACCGCGGAGTGAAGGAAAAGCAGCCAACAAGTGCTCAGCATATGTTGGAACTTCTTCTCTCAACCAGCTTCACCTGGCTTCACCAGCTTCACTCACAATGTGAGTGTGCAAAGCTGTCATCAAGGCAAAGGGTGGCTACTTTGAAGAATCTAAAATCAAAAATATATTTTGATTTGTTTAACACTTTTTTGGTTACTACATAATTCCATGTTTTATTTCATAGTTTTGATGTCTTCACTATTATTCTACATTGTGGTCCCGTGTGGCTCAGTTGGTAGAGCATGGCGCTTGCAACGCCAGGGTTGTGGGTTCAATTCCCACGGGGGGACCAGGGTTCAATTCCCATGGGGGGACCAGGATGAATATGTATGAACTTTCCAATTTGTAAGTCGCTCTGGATAAGAGCGTCTGCTAAATGACTTAAATGTAGAAAAGTAAAGAAAAACCCTTGAATGAGTAGGTGTGTCAGAATTTTTGACTGGTTCTGTATGTGTGTATGTTCTTTCATCTCAGAAGATACTCTTTATTCTCTCAGCCTCACTCCATAACCCTTTAATGTGGGATTTTACATGGGTCTGCTGCTACTCATTCTTTAATGCATTCTCATGCTTCCTCAAAACACCTGCATAACAGATGGATATTCCGTTTGAAGATGGAACATAGCAGATGTCTCCCACTTAACGAAAAATCTGTTTTATTTTTCTTCTATTTATGAGACAGGATCGTCTGTAACATAAGGATGCGTCATGTTAACGGTGGGACAATGCTAACAATACAATCAACTGAGCTGGTAGAAAATGAGTTGCATTATTTAAATGCTTTTCAAGGGGTTTTTCTCTAGTGAGAGAAGTCATATGGTGTCTCACTATAGAGAGTGCTATAATAGCTTGTTTTTAGATGTTATTCTTTTGTAAATGGCACGTTTTGGGATTTTTTGTTGTCTGTGGAGACTTTGTATCTTAAAAAAATGCCCATTCATCTACAAAGGGTTAAACCAATGTCTTTGAATGACATGATCGAGTCAGGCGATCAATTACATATATGGTAGGGAGTCATAACATGTGTAAATTATTTATCGATTAGGAGTCACTTGTTAGAATTGCCAGTCAGATTAGAATAACGTCCGTCGCTCTATAGCTCTCCCCTGGTTGGGTCAGGATGTAATGATAGTCACACATCCCCATCGGCCATGACTGTGTTATTGCCTGAGAAGATCAATAGGCTGAAGGCCAGTGCTTCACTGTGGTGAAGACTATGGAGAGATCAGCTCTCACGGCCCATATCTTTCTCTCAATATTTCCTGATATGTGACAGAACAGAATTAATTTCACCAGAGCTTTCTATTACTTCAAAGAGTGTAGACTTCTAGGAAAAATATAAGCCCCCGAGAGCTTGACACATATGGCTGTACGGTACACAACCAACACACAGACACATTTACAAATATACACACGCTTAAAGAACTGACTATCACTGTGCGATATGAAATAAATATATTGTTTTGGTATTTTTCATAGGAATATTGTCTGTGCAGTGAAAAGTAGGGAGACAGAAGTAGGGAGGTGGAGGGAGACAGACGTATGCCAAAACATTGGCCTTGGGGTCCGCTGACTATATCATGCTAGTCAATGTGGAGGTGAACTGAGTTACAATGGGATGGAAGTTTAGATGTGCTGTGGTGGGGAGGGTGGACAGGACAGTGGACATAAATCAACACCGAGCTCCTCCATCTCACCATGTATTAAACACTAGTGGAACTGGGTTAATAGCCACCATGCATTTACTTATGCATGTTTTATTATAATAGCACCACTCTGTCAGTTATATTGAAATAAGTAAAGACAAACTCAAGCTGATATCTTCAGATAATGTACAAACACTTTGCATGGCTGTCTGTGCATCTGACCCTAAAAGGAGGAATAGTCCCAAGCTGCTCTGTGAACATACAGTATAACCACAGTAAAAAGCCCCACCATGCATCTTTTAGAACTTACTCCATGCCCCATATCTGAAGTAAAAGCAGCAGGGTCTTCATGCACCCCAATTTCTTCAGAGATATACTTCTATTTTATCAGATGTTATTATATCAGTATATTATTTATATAGCGTTAAAAAGCAGCTCCTAATCTCTCCCTGCCCTTCATATGACTCAACCAGCACAGTGCTATTGAAGCACCATAAAGCTCTATCACAGTACATATGGCACTGAGCAGTCCCGCTGATGCACCACTACCAGCAGCACCATCTGATTGTCATCTGATCTGGGTCATAATGAATAACATTACATCAGACTTATGATTATTGGCTGAAACAACATCAGGTATTTGATTAGAAGTGTTGGACGGAGCGCCGAGAGAGATCTGCTCACAATTCCTCTGGAATTAGACTGCCCCTGCTAAACCACCTTCGGGTCAGACTGTGGACAATTCCAAAATAGGCCATTCCAAGAGAGTAACTATGTTACTCATCCACTCAGAAGTAATGTTCACTGTTAGTTACATGCGCTGAGCAATCTTTCAGCCAAAATCAAAGGTATGCAATTAATTTACCTTTGAGAACTTCATAGAGAATTCCTCTCATGATGACCATGTTTGAAGCGAACCTTTCCTGATCAGTGGCCATATGGTTTGTCGCTAGCTGAGCTTCAATAGTACGTCTATGGGCATAGCTCCAGGACAATAACTTAGCTCTAGGGTCATGTTTGAACGCCACCTGGCTTCAGCTTTGTAGAGACAGCAAAGCAGGTCAGCAGCACAGAGACAGCACAGGGCCAGTACCACACCACCTCCTCCTATTTAACTGCCCTGGGTACCTGGGAGAGGGAGCTGGTGCCATTAGATAAAACACAACAAAATACTAGCTACATGTGGAGTTATGTGGAGGTTTACTAGGAAGGAGACACCAGGGATGAGAGAGAGACTAGTGGAGATGTAAACTGATGTACTGATAAAACACCTTTGGTGCTGTTAACACTACAACCCATTGTGAAGAAGAAGGAATGTTCTGTACTTTTTGTTCATTCAGGGGAATGTTTCTTGGTGTTTTGTTCATCCTTAACTGTGTGTGTGATATTTATTTGTTCATAGAGGATGGAGGGCCAATTTTTAGTCTTCATCTACACTCTTAGAGAAAAAAGTTATATCTAGAACCTAAAATATTTTTTCAGCTGTCCCATTAGGAGAACCCTTTGAAGAACCCTTTTTGTTCCAGGGAGAACCCTTTTGGGTTCCACGTAGGACCCTTTCCATTCTACGTAGAACCAAACAGGATTCTCCCTCGTACCAAAAGGGTTCTCCTACGGGGACTGCCGAAAACCCTGTTGGAGACCTTTTTTCTAAGAGCGTAGTGGAGAATAGATGCTAATGAGATACAGCTCAATCCATTCTGTTCACTGGAGGGCAAATTCAACAAACTGCATATTTAATACCAATATCAAAAGACACACTTAGAGTGAACTTGAACATGGAGGCTGCTGTCAAAGATATATTTGTCTTTTGAAATATATAATGTTTTATGCTAAACAACAGTTTGGTGGTCTTGTTATTCCATTTAAAACATCTGACCTCCAACCTAGGTGTGCTCTTGACCAGAGATGATCCCATATCTCCACTCAGAGTTATTCTTGCTTGCCTATTTATCTACCGTTGGGATCTTTCATTGCAGCAATTGCTGTTTGTCCCAGAAAAAGCAGGAACCCATGGAAACACTTATTCCCTGCAGCAGCATGCCCTATATAAGATATAGATCAGACATACCAGGGGTAATGATGGGACAACTGCATTCAAATTCATTTTACAATATGGCAGAGAGAGCACAGCATCCGCAGTGCCTATTTTACCAATAGAATGGTTTGGAGGAAAATTGTATGTCTTCAATCTAATGTCAATTATTCTCCCAGCTCCGTGAAAGCACAGGTGGAACAGATAGTTCCATTGCTACTCTGAGTGCTGCTCATTTATAAAGACAACCTCATGAATGATGGCCCAGTGTTGACAAATATGTTGACCCCAGAGAAGAACAGCCTCCATAGAATGTCTGTCTGTTTCACCTAGAACCGGACTAACTTAGGTTATGATCTGGTGGCAGAGTAGGAAGTGTATTTACAGAGAGCAGATAATAATGTTTGGATATATTATTCATTTGATTTAATCCGAGCCGGGTCAGAGTGCTGGAAACTACTGTAAAACGTAAATTTCTCTATAGCTAGAAACTTCCACCCACAACAGTATCATATCATGATCATTGACTCTCAATCTGGTGGGTGATTAACACTGTAATAATATTAGTATTATTACATGCTTGTATTGGTAATGGTCAAGAATTTGTCCTTGTGGAATGATTGAGTTCTGAGATTTTTGACAATTGACCCAGTGGATAAAGATGGATAAAATTAAATTCCCCTGAAGGCACGGGCGTATCTATTGGAGAATAATGTGACAGTCTGCCTCTGTTCTTTTGTTTCATTTGAAAGTTGAAAGTGTACCCTCTGGATTTGTGGAGCACTTGGACAGACTGCAAAAATTTCCCAAAACGTGTCATTTTTGTTATAATGTACTGACAAAAAAACACAGTCTGTCAGTTTGGATGTCTTGCCCCAGGTTGACAAGCAGTCATCCTCAGTTTTGTCGTGGGGTTATCATTTGGTAGCATGACATAAATACAAGAGCTTAAAAAATTCAGAAGAATCTGTTCTGACTGAAAATCATTTTGTGGAACACAGGATGTCTCTTTATAATCATTGTGTCTGAGCAAACATCAGTCTTCAGCAGTGAACAGACACTATGTTTACCCTCTTGTGTTTATTTTCCAAGCAGTGAGCATATTCAAATGATTTTGAGTCCTTCCAGGAATGCCTTGCAAGACAATCCAAATTGGTTTCTACAGTTTGTTCAAACTTCACTATGGACACATGCTGTGCTTTTGTGACCTTCGCTATGAGTTTCACTTTGAGACTGCAGCATAAGTATTGTGTTATGAAAGATTTTCTGCTCTTTGTTTAGCAGAAACAACATTTTCTGTTCGTTAGCACCAATCTCCTTGACTTTATACTCTGTGTTTATCCGTAACCATCGTTTGCACTACTCTGCCATCATTGCCTGTGGGTCATTGGAGAAAGGAAATATTGATGCTGGCTTCCAGTACTACACCCACCCGCAAATACCAGAGGTAGATCTAGCACCATGAATGACAGACAGTAGCTAGGTTTCCATCCAATTGGCGAAAGATTTTCATGCAATATTCTAAAATCTCCCCAAAAACAATATACACATTTTCACACCAGAGATGTCTCCATCAAATTGTCTTGTTGCAGATAAAAGGTTGTGCATGATGACATACCATTTGCAGTTAAGTTCCCATGTACCGAATAAAGAATACAAGTTAAATGGGTTTCCATCGCATTTTCCACTGTACTGAAGGTTTTCTCACAAAATGTTTTACTTTATATAGCGAGTGTGCCCACTCTGGTATCGGCGCGTGCGTATAGCCTACATGATGATATTATTATTATGGACAAAAGAGCAAACTCATTTTTATTTGTCAAATGGCAGCCAAGCATCGATGATCATGTCACCAGAATAAGACCCTCTATATTTATTGGAAAGTAGCATCAAGCTCATCACCTTGCACTTTCACCATCCTGTGAAGTTCATCATAGTTTATTTAATCTGTAGCCTAATAAACTTGCATGCTTTCCCGAAGAGTCGTAGTGGGATGACCACACAACATGCCATAGCGTAACTCAAAGTTTACTTCGATATGATGGTTATTATATCAATATTTGCGCATACATCGACATTTCTTGCATAATTAATTTACTGACACAAAAAGTCCCACCTTGTCTTGCCCATTCACCCTCTGAATGGCACACAAACACAATCCATGTCTCAATCGTCTCAATGGTTAAGAATGACCCCAAAAAATATATACACTACCTTTCAAAAGTTTGGGGTCACTTAGAAATGTCCTTGTTTTTGAAAGAAAAGCACATTTTTTATCCATTAAAATAACATCAAATTGATCAGAAATACAGTGTAGACATTGTTAATGTTGTAAATTACTATTGTAGCTGGAAACGGCAGATTTGTTATGGAATATTTACATAGGCTACAGAGGCCCATTATTAGCAACCATCAACGTGCCACTGTGTTACAATGGCACGTTGTGTTATCTAATCCAAGTTTATAATTTAAAAAGTTTAATTGATCCATAGAAAACCCTTTTGCAAATATGTTAGCACAGCTGAAAACTGTTGTTCTGATTAAAGAAGCAATAAAACTGGCCTTCTTTAGACTAGTTGAGTATCTGGAGCATCAGCATTTGTGGGTTCGATTACAGGCTCAAAATGTCCAGAAACAAATAACTTTCTTCTGCTACTCGTCAGTCTATTCTTGTTCTGAGAAATGAAGGCTATTCCATGCGAGAAATTGCCAAGAAACTGAAGATCTTGTACAACACTGTGTACTACTACCTTCACAGAACAGCGCAAACTGGCTCTAACCAGAATAGAAAGAGGAGTGGGAGGCCCCGGTTGCACAACTGAGCAAGAGGACAAGTACATTAGAGTGTCTAGGTAGAAACAGACGCCTCACAAGTCCTCAACTGGCAGCTTCATTAAATAGTACCCGCAAAACACCAGTCTCAACGTCAACAGTGAAGAGGCGACTCCGGGATGCTGGCCTTCTAGGCAGAGTTGCAAAGAAGAATCCATATCTCAGACTGGCCAATAAAAATAAAAGCTGGGCACTCTTTCTATTCTGTTTACAACCAGTTTGCGCTGTTCTGTGAAGGGAGTAGTACACAGCGTTGTACGAGATCTTCAGTTTCTTGGCAATTTCTCGCATGGAATAGCTTTCATTTCTCAGAACAAGAATAGACTGACGAGTTTCAGATGAAAGTGCTTTGTTTCTGCCCATTTTGAGCCTGTAATCGAACCCACAAATGCTGATGCTCCAGATACTCAACCATTCTAGAAGGCCAATTTTATTGCTTTTTTAATCAGAACACCAGTTTTCAGCTGTGCTAACATATTTGCAAAATGGTTTTCTAATGATCAATTAGCCTTTTAAAATGATCAACTTGGATTAGCTAACACAACATGCCATTGGAACACAGGAGTGATGGTTGCTGATAATGGGCCTCTGTAGCCTATGTAGATATTCCATAAAAAATCAGCTGTTTCCAGCTACAATAGTCATTTACAACATTAACAATGTCTACACTGTATTTCTGATCAATTTGATGTTATTTTAATGGACAAAAAAATATGATTTTCTTTCAAAAACAAGGACATTTCTAAGTGACCCCAAACTTTTGAACGGTAGTGTATATATGAATCAACATTTCTCAATTTCCTTTGTCAGTGTTTAAAATAGATGAAAGCAGCATAGGACGTCTGTATCAGGAGATTATTGTTCTAGACAGTGCATTAGGAGCACTACAGAGATAGTGCCTGATATCCTGACACATTTAAACATCCCCAGCTTGGACTACATTGGAGGAGGTCACTTCTCACACCTGACTAGACTAACAGGTTCTCCTCAGCATGTGGTAAATTAAGTTGTATAGAAAATTAACAAAGTGGCAGATGGATTTTGGCATCCGTGCATTGAATCACGGTAATTGATAAACAAAGATAATAACATACACTCTGAATAGAATGTCACCTTGCCAGTCTCAAATTAATATCTAAATGAAAGACTTAACCCCATGGAGATACAAAACACAGTAGTGTTCTATTTCATTTTGTGCTTAACCCAATCCCCAGTACTGAACACCCAGTTCCAACACATGCAGCAGGCAGTATGTTCTGCCCACAGTGCACTTGGTGGTAATGGTGAGGTTGTAAAATGGCATCAGTGTTGGATGATCCTGAGGGCTAGTCATTGGGATGTGCAGTGCCCCTTTTCAACCTGTGCGTCAGAATGTGCATGCATGTCTAGTGTGGCAACCAAGCGACAGTGATCTCTACTGACAGGTCACAATGGCCCCCTCCGCCGCTGAAAGATTTTGCACTCTTACACAACAGCTAGCTAAAACAGCGCACAATGAAGCTCTGAACTGAAGGCTGTGCTGTGCTGTGCTGTGCTGTGCTGTGCTGTGCTGTGCTGTGCTGTGATTCACTATTACCTGAGATTATTCAAGGACAACAAGCTATGTGCTTCACATTTAGAAGCCTAATGAAAAACGAACCAACCACACCATTGAGCCGGTGAATAATTTAAAGGTGCTATATTTATAGCTTTCAAGGACTTGCTTGTACCTCGTTCTTAATTCCACTCAGCATTTGTACAGATGTAAAATCTTAATTTGAGCCAGTTTGCTACAGCAGGGAAATAATCCTGCAGCACAGGAAGAGTGAATTAATATGTGGATTATAATTCATGGACATTTTTTGTAGGGGTTGATACAAATGTTTATAAGGGAGATTCAAGTCTGACATTTCAAAGTGGAAAGGAATAACTTTAGAAGCCTTTTTAAACCTCAAATACACTACAAGTTTTACATTTCCTGCATTGCAGGAAAGTTCTCCTGCAACAGGGTGATCAAATTAAGATCCTACATCTCTACTGAATTGGCAAAAGCAGTTAATTGAGCATCACACTACTGCCTCAAAGACAAATTAAATGATGATGAATTGTGAAACCACAAAGAGGATGAACATTTTATCATGTGCTTGATGAAAGGTAATCGTACAAGAATCACTTCATGTTCATTTATAATCCCCCATGGCAGTTTGTCAGTTTATTCAATCTTTCAGTACATTTTCAGAACAAGCATCTGCTTGAAATTAGTTGTCTAAGCTGACACTTGTGTCATATCATCTTTTATATACAGTAGAACTATGGGTTTCACTCTTATACTGTCTGTCTATAGAGGGGTGTGTTGGTGGATTTTAAAGAGATTAGGGAAGGTACTTGATCCTGTGAGGTTAGCAGGCAATATTCCAAGGAGACTTTTCATACTGGGTTTCATGGTGATGATGCACAGCCCTCTGGTGTCACGATGGAATTCCTCCCATTACAATCGTCTGAACGTCAGTGGTGGGGCTGCTACAGTGCTGCTTCGCATGCGTAATTATTGAATCCCCTAACCCTTTCCTCACAAAAAGCATACAACACACTGAAAATCATCAGAGTGCAACATTTCTCTTGTGAGGCTCTCTTGTGATTTCTTTCAACTCTCCAATCAAGGGCTTTGATGCAAAGCTAGCAGCATTTAAAAAGCATTGACTTTAAAGAACATGACATCTGTATCCAGCATGTTCTCCTCTCCTTCCCCTGCTCTTCATAAACAGTCTGGGGCTGTTGTTCCTGCAATATGCAAATGTATGTGTGGGTGGAGGGTTAGCTGTGTTGCTGTTCCACCATGTTGGAATATTAAAGCATAATTCTCTCATACAGGACCATAATAGTCAGTGGGCCTGACCGTTGCTCACTCAGGCTGATTTCCACCTAATTATTTTGTTTTACTTGTGGGCTGCATAGATACACCAGTAGGCCTGAGATTAGGCATACCGGTAATCCACCTCAGATGTGTTCTGAGGACAGAACTGAAAACACAGGAAGACCATTGGTGCAACTTCATGTTATTTACTTACCTGTTGGAAGATGTATCCCAACCAACATCTTACATTGGATGTTACATTGGAAACTCACTGAATTTCTGTTTTCAATATTATAAACAGAGGACCAGTTTTGCTAACGTACAGTTTCCCTAGTACTAGTACACAGCTCTAACATCATGGGTATAACAGAAGCAGAAGCACCCTCTTTGTATTTGTATAGTATGTCACGTTTTGTTTGCATTCAGGGACTTTTTTCAGACTCATAATAACTTTGGTCATTTGTGACTATGATAAGATTGGACTAGCGATGACAACTAGCCTCTGGGTGGAATGAGCACAAGGCACAGAAAATGAGTCATAAAATGTCTCTGTGCTTGTCGGCTGTATCTGATGAATAACCATATCAGCCGATAGACCTGGGGAATTAGACGGAAGGCTGTTCCTTTTACATTTTTTATCACATTTTCAACCTCTCCCTGACCCAGTCTGTAATACCTACATGTTTCAAGCAGACCACCATATCAAATCAAATCAAAATTGTATTTGTCACATGCGCCAGACCTTACAGTGAAATGATTACTTACAAGCCCTTAACCAACAATGCAGTTTTAAGAAAAATAAGTGTTAAGTAAAAAATAAAAAATCTAAGTAACAAATAATTAAAGAACAGCAGTAAAATAACAATAGCCAGGCTACATACTGTACAGGGGGTACCGGTACAGAGTCAATGTGCGGGGGCACCGGTTAGTCGAGGTAATTGAGGTAATGTACATGTAGGTAATATGTACATGTATAGTCCCTGTGCCCAAGAACGTCAAGGTAATCTGTCTAAATGCCCTGCCCGTAGCACTCACATCTGTAGCCATGAAATGCTTTGAAAGGCTGGTCATGGCTCACATCAACACCTTCATCTCAGAAACACTGTACCCACTCCAATTTGCATACCGCCCTAACAGATCCACAGATGACGCAATCTCTATTGCACTCCACACTGCCCTCTCCCACCTGGACAAGAGGAATACCTATGTGAGAATGATGTTCATTGACTACAGCTCAGCATTCAACACCATAGTGCCTTCCAAAATCATCACTAAGCTAAAGACCCTGGAACTGAACACCTCCCTCTGCACCTGGATCCTGGACTTCCTGATGGACCGCCTGGTGAGGGTAGGCAACAACACATCCGCCCCACTGACCCTCAACACGGGGGCCCCTCAGGAGTGCGTGCTTAGTCCCCTCCTGTACTCCCTGTTCGCACCCTGGCTGCGCACTCCAACACCATCATTAAGTTTGCTGACGAAACGACGGTGATAGGCCTGATCACCGACGACGATGAGACAACTTATAGGATGGTCAGAGACATAACAATGTGGTGCCAGGACAACAACCTTTCCCTCAATGTCACCAAGACAAAGTAGCTGATAGTAGAATAGAGGAAGCGGGGGGCCGAGCACTGTTTCACTGTTAGTCCACACCTGTTGTTTACGAAGCATGTGACGAATAAAATTAGGTTTTGATTTGATTCATGTATTCATTTTTTTTAAACTAGATTAGATATCAGGTCCATATGAAGTTACTGCCGGTTACAACCACAAAAACACTCACATTCCCTCATTATATGTTATCTCACTGCTCATTATGGCATTACAGATTGATCTGATTAGGCACAATTTAATTTGGTTTAATGCATGCAATCTATAAAATACAAGTCAATTATATAAAGACAGTCGATCTGGAATCAATCTCATGGAATAGATTTCTTTTCATGGGACAACCAGGAAAAATAAAGGTTGAACAGAAAAAAAAAGTTTTCAAAAAACACAATAATTATTCAAAAAAATGTCCTCTTCTGGGATAAGAGAAGGAAGTATGCATTTATTTTGAAACACAGGGGTGCTGTGGCCACAGGCATGCTTTAGGTATGCTTGAACAGTCTTGAGAGCAGTGAAATCCATTTGAAGCATAACAGCAGCATATTGTACCATTGGTTATGTTGTCTGCCTAACAGTGCTTCCCACATTAAAGTAGGATAAATACAGTATTTTCCACCGCCAAAACAATTTCCCATCCAGTAGTTAGTAAGGCTGTGGCTTTGAACATGTGCCGGTTGTTTCTCTTTCTCAATAAGTATACCATAAGAGTATTATGATGTCTTTCATCTACAGTATTAGTATTTTGGAGCTGTTTGGAGCTTTTTTGTTGTTATTTCATATAATTTAAAATATTGTGTATAGTGTGTGTGTGTGTGTGTGTGTGTGTGTGTGTGTGTGTGTGTGTGTGTGTGTGTGTGTGTGTGTGTGTGTGTGTGTGTGTGTGTGTGTGTGTGTGTGTGTGTGTGTGTGTGTGTCAGCAGCTGTTGTGGGCTCTGCTCTATTTTGTCCCTGAACATGTGGCCCTTGTACAGGTATTCCCATGGTGCTTCGAGCCTCTCCCTGGGCCCCTGGCCTGCCTCTCACCCAGGATGCCTCTCTGAAGAAGGGGGAAGTTTCCCTGGACAGCAGTCAACACTCTCCCCCCTGCTGGCTCCCAGCACCACAGTAGAGTACAGCCAGCCCAGTACCATCAGAGGTTACTTGTCTTAGGCATTACCTCATAACCTAATAATCTAATAACCTCACCCTCAGGCAACAGCATTTCTAATCATCCAGTGCCCCAGAGGGTGATGCAGTTGTCCATAGTAGGCCCACATCCACTGTCAGTCTGCCGTCAGACCCCAGGACCCTTAAGTTCTCTACGCTCATCCTTACTCCATCAGAGGTATAATAACCTGTGTAGGAGGTTGGCCTCAGCAATGTCAAGGAGCTTTGGTTTGCCTTAGTTAGCCCGTAACGCCCTCTTACCACTCTACTCAGTCACATGGATGGGGGATTGATTTTCTGACTGCCTTACTGATGCTTCTTTTGTTACCTTGTCTGGGCAAGGAAAGTAGCAGCAACCTGGAGAGAAAGCCTTTTGCTTCTGTTCTGTTAGCCTCTCCTCACCCAGTCTTCAGCGATAGCAGCTAGCTAGCACTTTAAGAATTCACTTTGCAGACAAGCAGGCTGTCTGGGCTGTGCGGTGCGGTGTGTTGCAGTGCACAGCGTTCATACAGCTTAATACTCACCTCACTGAGTGGTGTGTAAGACTCAATAGATCCAACAGCTGCCTATAGGGGAGACCTTCTGATGTGCAAATCCCCAGGTTTCTGGGAAACATGATATAACGCTGGGGCCACTGGGACCACAGCAACCACCCATTACGTTTAATGAGTTGTCAAGAGAGGGGGACCAACAGAGAGAGAAGGGGGAGGCAGTGCTAGCTACGTCAGCAGTAATGAATGACAGACCACCACGTCAGAAGGTGAGGGGCCTAATTAGAAGAGAGGAGAGAGGAGGAAGACATAATGTCAGAGAATACTTAGAGAAAGTGAAGAGAAAGGATGCTTCATTTTTAACTGTGAGTTAATCATGCGATTAACACCTCTGTGGTATTATTCTGAGCAGAGGTGCACAGAGCTAGGAGCGACTGTAGAATAGAGCTGTGGGTTTATAGAACCAGGGTTGGGTAGTTTACTTTCTAAATGTAATCTGCTATAGTTACAGGTTACCTGTCCAAAATTGTAATCAGTAACAACTTTTCGATTACTTTCCGTTACTTTTAGATTACTTTTCCTTAAGAAGAATTTGAAGAAGACAAAAATGAGTATTACCAATTGAACGACATATTGCAGGATAAATCAATGTTAGTTTACATAGCTGGCCATGAATAGATGTTGCATTTTACTTGACGGTTTGGTTATATAGGCTTCTTTTAACCTATTTCTTTCTACTACAGATAATAATACAATTAGGCTATGTCTTTACATTAAAAACCAAAGTCAGACACATTTCCAGTCATTCCAATAAATGTAACATCCATTGATCTTCAAGAATAGGATTTGGAAATATGGAATTATAGATTATCCAAATTGTTTTCCCTTTTCATAACCCCAAAACGAAGGAATAATTAGCCTACTCTGTTGTCTCTGGTTTTGTTGCCATAGAGGACTGATTGGGCTCATTGCTTTGAGTTAAAAATAAAATACTGCTCTCATGAAATGGCATGTTTTTAGCACTATACCAGAAAATGCTATTTGCATGTCGTATGCTGCGTTTGATACAGGCCTAGAGATATCTCGATAATTTGCAGCTGTTTATGATTTCAAAATGTCGCAAATTTGAGCATGTGTTCGTTAGGCCTATGGACATTTATCAGCACATTAGATTGAGCAATAAAAAACCCACTTGTGGTCTTCTTAAATTAAACTTGTTTTTGACAGTAAGGTGCACAATACTACTGAGGAGTTTTGAAGGGAGGAACTCCCTCAAACTGTTATTCCGTAGGCTTGGATCGGCACTATGCACATTGTTCAATGGCTGCCCACAGTTCGCAAAAACAATGATTGATAGGCAGCTTAAACGTCTTCAATTCAACCATTATTGGGTTAAAAGACACACACACATATACACTGCTCAAAAAAATAAAGGGAACACTAAAATAACACATCCTAGATCTGAATGAATGAAATGTTCTTATTAAATACTTTTTTCTTTACATAGTTGAATGTGCTGACAACAAAATCACACAAAAAGTATCAATGGAAATCAAATTTATCAACCCATGGAGGTCTGGATTTGGAGTCACACTCAAAATGAAAGTGGAAAACCACACTACAGGCTGATCCAACTTTGATGTAATGTCCTTAAAACAAGTCAAAATGAGGCTCAGTAGTGTGTGTAGCCTCCATGTGCCTGTATGACCTCCCTACAACGCCTGGGCATGCTCCTAATGAGGTGGCGGATGGTCTCCTGAGGGATCTCTTCCCAGACCTGGACTAAAGCATCCGCCAACTCCTGGACAGTCTGTGGTGCAACGTGGCGTTGGTGGATGGAGCGAGACATGATGTCCCAGATGTGCTCAATTGGATTCAGGTCTGGGGAACGGGCGGGCCAGTCCATAGCATCAATGCCTTCCTCTTGCAGGAACTGCTGACACACTCCAGCCACATGAGGTCTAGCATTGTCTTGCATTAGGAGGAACCCAGGGCCAACCGCACCAGCATATGATCTCACAAGGGGTCTGAGGATCTCATCTCGGTACCTAATGGCAGTCAGGCTACCTCTGGCGAGCACATGGAGGGCTGTGCGGCCCCCACAAAGAAATGCCACCCCACACCATGACTGACCCACCGCCAAACCGGTCATGCTGGAGGATGTTGCAGGCAGCAGAACGTTCTCCACGGCGTCTCCAGACTCTGTCACGTCTGTCACGTGCTCAGTGTGAACCTGCTTTCATCTGTGAAGAGCACAGGGCGCCAGTGGGGAATTTGTCAATCTTGGTGTTCTCTGGCAAATGCCAAACGTCCTGCACGGTGTTGGGCTGTAAGCACAACCCCCACCTGTGGACGTCGGGCCCTCATACCACCACACGGGACCGCACGGAGGTAGCAGTCCTGCTGCTGGGTTGTTGCCCTCCTACGGCCTCCTCCACATCTCCTGATGTACTGGCCTGTCTCCTGGTAGCGCCTCCATGCTCTGGACACTACGCTGACAGACACAGCAAACCTTCTTGCCACAGCTCGCATTGATGTGCCATCCTGGATGAGCTGCACTACCTGAGCCACTTGTATGGGTTGATCCATCCCCAGTTGACCTCATGGTGAAATTTCCTTCCTCTCCGGCAACTGTGTTAGGAAGGACGCCTGTATATTTGTAGTGACTGGGTGTATTGATACACAATCCAATGTGTAATTAATAACTTCACTATGCTCAAAGGGATATTCAATGTCTGCTTTTTCTTTTACACCCATCTACCAATAGTGCCCTTCTTTGCGAACCATTGGAAAACCTCCCTTGTCTTCGTGGTTATATCTGTGTTTTGAAATTCACCTCATAGATAATTGTTTGTGTGGGGTACAGAGATGATGTAGTCATTCAAAACTCATGTTTAAACACTATTATTGCACACAGAGTCCATGCAACTTATTATGTGACTTGTTAAGCACATTTTTATTCCAGAACTTGGCTTGCCATAACAAAGGGATTGAATACTTATTGACTGAGCCACTTGTATGGGTTGTAGACTCCGTCTCATGCTACCACTAGAGTGAAAGCACCGCCAGCATTCAAAAGTGACCAAAACATCAGCCAGGAAGCATAGGAACTGAGAAGTGGTCTGTGGTCACCACCTGCAGAACCACTCCTTTATTGGGGGTGTCTTGCTAATTGCCTATAATTTCCACCTGTTGTCTATTCCATTTGCACAACAGCATGTGAAATTTATTGTCAATCAGTGTTGCTTCGTAAGTGGACAGTTTGATTTCACAGAAGTGTGATTGCCTTGGAGTTACATTGTGTTGTTTAAGTGTTCCCTTTATTTTTTTGAGCAGTGTATATTTGTGATATCTCTATAACCCGTAGGCTACACCACTGCTGTCGTCCTTACCTCCAAGCGTTAATTCAAATGGGATAATCTTTGTATACGGATAGTAGTTGAGCCATTGGAAGAGATAGATTGGACTGTAGCATACAAAAGCCTATTTCTGCTCTATTCCTGCGATCCAAATGCATTTGTATCATAGTGGTCTCTGACTTTTGGTCAGACTCGTTCAGGCGGAACAAACTTACATTAGTGATTTTTTTTCAATGCTAATTTGAATGTCATTGAGTAAAAACAGAAAGTCAGTGTCAATGTAAGTGTAACGGCGGTCCTCCTTCTCTCCATCAGAAAAGGAGGAGTATTTATTGAACCAAGGCGCAGTGGAGTTTGAACACATATTTATTAACGAAAAAACACGAACTTGAATAAACTAACAAAACAACAAACGGTGTAGACAGATCTAGACGACGAACTTACATGAAACAAGAAGAACGCACGAATAGAGAAAACAGGCTACACAAAAACAACGATGAACAAAACAAACCGAAAACAGTCCCGTGTGGTGCAACGACATACACAAACACGGAAGACAATCACCCACAACGAACACTGTGACAACGCCTACCTAAATATGACTCTTAATTAGAGGAACGCCAAACACCTGCCTCTAATTAAGAGCCATACCAGGCAACCCAAAACCAACACAGAAACAGAAAACATAGAATGCCCACCCAACCTCACGTCCTGACCAACTAACACACATAACAACTAACATAAATAGGTCAGGAACGTGACAGTAAGAGCATATTGTTCAAAGTGGCTAGAATGATACGGAAAATATTAGTTTACAAGATTCAATCTAGCTACGTGTAATGAATACTCGGGAGGAAAAGGTGTAGATTCACGTGCAGAGCGCGGCAGGTGTTTATTTCGCCTTCGCAGAAGGCAGGCAATGGTCATACACCGGTAGGCAAACAGGCAGGTGAATCAAAACTAGGACTGAAGGCTATAACTGGTTCTCACAAATGAGCTAGGAAAAGGCTTAGTAAACTCATCAAAAAGAGAAACGTGCAAACTTAACATGTGTAAATATTTGTATGAACATAAGATTTAACAACTGAGACAAACTGAACAAGTTCCACAGACATGTGACTAACAGAAATGGAATTATGTGTTCCTGAACAAAGGGGGGGTCAAAATCAAAAGTAAGTCAGTATCTGGTGTGGCCACCAGCTGCATTAAGTACTGCAGTGCATCTCCTCCTCATAGAATGCACCATATTTGCCAGTTCTTGCTGTGAGATGTTAACCCACTCTTCCACCAAGGCACCTGCAAGTTCCCGGACATTTCTGGGGGGGAATGGCCCTAGCCCTCACCTTCCGATCCAACAGGCCATGGCAGAACACTGACATTCCTGTCTTGCAGGAAATCACGCACAGAACGAGCAGTATGGCTGGTGGCATTGTCATGCTGGAGGGTCATGTCAGGATGAGCCTGCACGGGGGGTACCACATGAGGGAGGAGGATGTCTTCCATGTAACGCACAGCGTTGAGAATGCCTGCAATGACAACAAGCTCAGTCCGATGATGCTGTGACACACCGCCCCAGACCATGACGGACCCTCCACCTCCAAATCGATCTCGCTCCAGAGTACAGGCCTCGGTGTAACACTCATTCCTTCGACGATAAACGCAAATCCGACCATCACCCCTGGTGAGACAAAACCGTGACTCGTCAGTGAAGAGCACTTTTTGCCAGTTCTGTCTGGTCCAGCGACAGTGGGTTTGTGCCCATAGGCGACGTTGCTGCCGGTGATGTCTGGTGAGGACCTGCCTTACAAGCCCTCAGTCCAGCCTCTCTCAGCCTATTGTGGACAGTCTGAGCACTGATGGAGGGATTGTGCGTTCCTGGTGTAACTCGGGCAGCTGTTGTTGCCATCCTGTACCTGTCCCGCAGGTGTGAGGTTCGGATGTACCGATCCTGTGCAGGTGTTGTTACACGTGGTCTGCCACTGCGAGAACGATCAGCTGTCCGTCCTGTCACCCTGCAGCGCTGTCTTAGGCGTCTCACAGTACGGACATTGCAATTTATTTCCCTGGCCACATCTGCAGTTCTTATGCCTCCTTGAGCATGCCTAAGGCATGTTCACACAGATGAGCAGGGACCCTGAGCATCTTTCTTTTGGTGTTTTTCAGAGTCAGTAGAAAGGCCTCTTTAGTGTCCTATGTTTTCATAAATGTGACCTTAATTGCCTACCATCTGTAAGCTGTTAGTGTCTTAACAACCGTTCAACAGGTGCATGTTCATTAATTGTTTATGGTTCATTGAACAAGCATGGGAAACAGTTTTTACACCCTTTACAATGAAGATCTGTGAAGTTATTTACATTTTTACAAATTATTTTTGGAAGACAGGGTCTTTAGAGTTTAGAATCTAAACGAACAATACCTCACCAAGGCACAAACAGAATGAACTGAGCTAAATAAGGAGCTGATGAGACCAGTTGAGTAACTAACACAGGTGAAATCAATGAACAAAAATTAAAGACAGGGCTACGTTCAAGAACACAAAGAAACATGGCTACGTTCAAGAACACAACGTAACAGGGCTACGTTCAAGAACACAACGAAACAGGGCTACGTTCAAGAACACAAAGAAACAGGGCTACGTTCAAGAACACAACGAAACAGGGCTACGTTCAAGAACACAACGAAACAGGGCTACGTTCAAGAACACAAAGAAACAGGGCTACGTTCAAGAACACAACGAAACAGAACACATGGTTGACTAAGAAAATAAATACAGAACCTTACACTACTTTTGCTTCAGTTTCATCCCATGAGAGGGAAGAAACGCAAAACTGGCACCTGTCGTCATTCCTTGCATTTGCTAATCATCATGACATTTTTACAATTTTGTTATGCTCATTTCAGTTATAATATTAGTCCCTCCTCTCTTATTAAGATGGAGTCCAGACAGGCTACTTTAGGATACTTTCTGATGGACATTCGTTTTTCCAAACTGCCCTCTGTAATTTCTTTAATTCAATTGAGTCTATGATGAAGCCTGCTGGTTTTTATTATAGGAGTGAAGATATTTCAACATCATGTCTAGACTATAAAAGGCTACACTGATCACTCGTGCTTGGCTGCCAAATGTATAGGTGTCCCCATAGGCATAATATTAAAATTGTGGAAATTATTTTCGCGATCCACGGTAGACTTTCCTCGTAATGAAAAGGCCCCCCATCCTGCTGGTGTGAGCTTCTGGACAGTTTACTTGCACTTGATATGCGTTTATGGATGAGAAAGTGAACTTGTCATTAACTCAGTGGGGAATTGGGGATTGCCTGCCTTGCGATCTGTTGCCTACAGCCAGGGTATCATTAAATATGCCTAGGCACTATACCTTTTTATTGCGCATTTAATTAAACTGACACATTTGGCTGTGTTGAACTTCAATTCATTAGCACAAAACATGCGTCTGAAAAAAATATTGTTTTTGTCATTCCGTAGCACAGGTGGTAGTCGCCTGAATTCACTGTAGTAGGCTAGGGCTAATATATAGGCTAGCATACGAATGGAAGATTAATATCCTAGCCTATGAATTAACTTTTAATTTACACATCTCTGTCTTCACTGTTCCCTTCTCGCGTAATTCATGGCATCTCCACTGGCTTCTCTCTCTCTTCCGTCCTCTCTCTATTCCTCTTAAGGATGGATATACATTTACATTTACAATCGTTGTAAATGTGATATTTCAGTTTTTTACTTTTAATACATTTGCACAAATGTATAGAATACTATTTTTGCTTTGTCATTATGGGGTATTGTGTGTAGATTGATGAGGAAAACCCCCAAAATGTAATTGATTTTAGAATAAGGCTGTATCGTAACAAAATGTGGGAAAAGTCAAGAGGTCTGAATACTTTCCGAATGCACTGTATTTATCAGAGTTATTGACCTCACAATAAGCCAGATTCTAGTAATTTACATTGTGGTACTGAAATTTGAAGCAGCAATCGCGGCACAATCAAACGGAAATGGACAGCTCATGGTGCTGAAAGTAGGCAAATTCGAGTAGGCATAATTCATTTAAACCGTTTTCATTTTATTTAGACTTTGCTAACAACAAGAGGGGTTTGTGTTTGAACCTATTTCTTCCTATTTAAGAAATACAAGGTAGGCCTACCTTTGACAGACGAAAATAGGCTTTAGGCTGCTATGTACAGGGCCTTCAAAAAGTATTCACAACCCTTGACTTTTTCCACATAAAGCCTAAATTAACTTTTTTTTGTCACTGGCCTACACATAATACCCCATAATGTCAAAGTGTTACTATGTCGCCCCCCCCCCCCCCCCCCCCCCCAAAAAAAAAAAAAAATAAGAATGAAATGCTGAAATGTCTTGAGTCAATAAGTATTCAACCCCTTTGTTATGGCAAGCCAAGTTCTGGAATAGAAATGTGCTTAACAAGTCACATAATAGGTTGCATGGACTCTGTGTGCAATAATAATGTTTAAACATGAGTTTTGAATGACTACATCATCTCTGTACCCCACACAAACAAATGGATAAGAGTGTCTGCTAAATTACTAAAATGTTATGGGTATGCTTGTAATCGTTTAGGACTGGGGAGATTTTCAGAATAAGAATGAAATGGAGCTATAAGCACTGGCAAAATATTACCCAGAAAGACTCAAAGCTGTAATCGCTGCCAAAGGTGATTTCACTCAGGGGTGTGAATACTTATGTAAATTAGATATGTATTCATTTAATTTTCAATACATTTACAAACATTTATCTAAACATGTTTTCTCTTTGTCATTATGAGGTATTGTGTGTAGATAGGAAAACATCTACTTCATCTATTTTGAATTCAGGCCGTAACACAACACAATGTGGAATAAGTCAAAGGGTAGGAATACCTTCTGAAGGCACTTATACATAGATTAGTTGGCCAATTCCTCCACCCACCATGCACTCTTTAAATAGCCTACCTCCGTGTCAGTGAAGGGCTGTTAAGTTAAAACCAGAACTTGAATTGAGGGGGTATGAGAGGGAATGCCATAGGCCTACCTTTTACTTAAGAAAATGGCAAAAAGCACAGGCCTACCCATTGTTAGCTCAAGATTTTGAAGAATATAAAAAATATCCGATTATATAAAGTGATCTGTAACAGTGCTTTGGTCCGCGATGCTTTATGCTAGAAACAAGCTGTAAAATACCCAGAAAAGACGTGACTCTGATGCATATGGGGATATCATTGTTTTGTTTCTTTGACATTGAGGCCGAGCTATGACTTTCTATAGCCAGGAGACAAAAAAAATACTTTGCTTGGGGAGTAATCAAATTCTGTCACTATCAATTGATTAAGCTTTTCTGTACAATAGAATATGTTTAAACCCAGACAGCTTTTAGGGAAACACTTCTGTGTGACCTTCTCTTGTTGGGTGAAGCCACGGAAGAAGAGTAGCCAGCAGTTAAAGCTTTCATTTCTCTGCATTGGTAGGCCTACTGTGTGGGATGGAAGGTATGCCTACTGTGTGGGATGGAAGGTAGGCCTACTGTCTGGGATGGAAGGTATGCCTACTGTCTGGGATGGAAGGTAGGCCTACTGTCTGGGATGGAAGGTAGACCTACTGTCTGGGATGGAAGGTATGCCTACTGTCTGGGATGGAAAGTAGACCTACTGTCTGGGATGGAAGGTAGACCTACTGTCTGGGATGGAAGGTAGGCCTACTGTCTGGGATGGAAGGTAGGTCTACTGTCTGGGATGGAAGGTAGGCCTACTGTCTGGGATGGAAGGTAGGCCTACTGTCTGGGATGGAAGGTAGGCCTACTGTCTGGGATGGAAGGTAGACCTACTGTCTGGGATGGAAGGTAGGTCTACTGTCTGGGATGGAAGGTATGCCTACTGTCTGGGATGGAAGGTAGGTCTACTGTCTGGGATGGAAGGTAGGTCTACTGTCTGGGATGGAAGGTAGGTCTACTGTCTGGGATGGAAGGTAGGCCTACTGTCTGGGATGGAAGGTAGGTCTACTGTCTGGGATGGAAGGTAGGCCTACTGTCTGGGATGGAAGGTAGGTCTACTGTCTGGGATGGAAGGTAGGCCTACTGTCTGGGATGGAAGGTAGACCTACTGTCTGGGATGGAAGGTAGGTCTACCGTCTGGGATGGAAGGTAGACCTACTGTCTGGGATGGAAGGTAGGCCTACTGTCTGGGATGGAAGGTAGGTCTACTGTCTGGGATGGAAGGTAGGTCTACTGTCTGGGATGGAAGGTAGACCTACTGTCTGGGATTGAAGGTAGGTCTACCGTCTGGGATGGAAGGTAGGCCTACTGTCTGGGATGGAAGGTATGCCTACTGTCTGGGATGGAAGGTAGACCTACTGTCTGGGATGGAAGGTAGGTCTACCGTCTGGGATGGAAGGTAGACCTACTGTCTGGGATGGAAGGTAGGCCTACTGTCTGGGATGGAAGGTAGGTCTACTGTCTGGGATGGAAGGTAGGCCTAACTTTTAAAAATACCATGCTCAGATTCCTAATGACGTCTCAAATTTAATTATTTCAAAACAGGGGCAGTTTCATTGCAAACAAGATACACTTATTTGTCATTGGACAAATATGGTACTATGAACACAGGCCTATCTCTCTTTCCATTCTTAGCCTGTAATTCCGGTAATTTGTGTGGTATTAAAAAGATTCTGCTAGTATGTAAAAATAAGTAGAATTGCCTTCAATATTTCTAAAAGGCATTTTTTTTTGTCGGACCTGTAAATACGATGATAGATTCATGCAATGCTTTTACTGTAAAGGAGATCTTTCCACCCCTACTCTTGTCTGTGGTGGTCTGTGAACCTGCACAACCTTCTGGCCCACAGCCCTGTGCGCTATCGAAATTCCTACATTTCCATGTAATGGTGACAGGACGAAGAAGAGTTTCTAAAACTGCATAAATAAGTCTCTGGTCTGTCCAAGAAATGAGGGTAAACGGTGTTCTGTGTTATCCACTTTGTTTTAATTATTATTTGGGGTGTAGGGGAGGGTCACTTGTTTTCTTTCAAGCGTTCAGGGAGGGTTTAAGTAAAATATATTTGGCTGAAGAGAGGGCCAATCATTTTCATTTCAGAGAGGTCCTATTTTCTCCATGTAACCCTTATTACAAATTACGTTCAATCCTTTATAGCTCTTGAACCAATATCCTAGCCCAATGCGTGTCCCAGAAGTAGCAATATAGATAGGTCACTTGATCAATAAAAAAAATGATATATTCGAGGAAAGAGGCACCTTGCCTTGCTCTTGCTTGATGGATATAACATAACACAATGTTGTGCTCACATTGGCTGGTGGTAAAAATGCAATAAAGGGGGATTTTCTGTACTCCCCACGTTTTTACAATGAAATGTATTACGTCAAAGAATGCCCAATGTTAGAATGTTTCCAATCAAATGTATGAATTAAGTTAGAACGTTTTCCTATCAGTCTAATTTGTATGAAATTGTGATTGAATCAACGTGGAATAGACGTTGAATTGAGGGTTATCGAATCAAGATCAAATCCTCTCATCTCCTTGAGCTCATTAATGATAGAATAGTCATATTTGCATACTGCCGAAAGGCCAGTGTCTTTGTCTAATGACAGGAGTGGCAAAGAGTGGAATGTAATAGCTGAACAGAGATGGCAACCAGGCTAGTGAGCATATAGAACAGAGCTGTGAATTACCCTAGAACAGTAGAACAGGGCCTGTCACCCGGGGCTTTGATTCACTCCTGTAATAAAGAAAATGTTGTGCATCCCCATTGCCAGACCAGGCCATGATCACAGGGATGATGTTATACCAGCAGTTAGTCCACTCCCGGAGCCCAGATCATGCTGTTATACCAGCAGCTAATCCACTCCCGGAGCCCAGATGAGTCTGTTATACCAGCAGTTAGTCCACTCCCGGAGCCCAGATGATGCTGTTATACCAGCAGTTAGTCCACTCCCGGAGCCCAGATGATGCTGTTATACCAGCAGTTAGTCCACTCCCGGAGCCCAGATGATGCTGTTATACCAGCAGCTAATCCACTCCCAGAGCCAGATGTATGATCTCATTAGTGCAGACGAACCTTGACGAAACAGGAGCTATTACCATTTTGTGCAGCAAACATGCTAACACTGCATTATTATGATGTGGCTGTTCCATGCTACAGTATGTATTGATAACATGAGTTAAAGCCTTCCCTTTGTCGTGGAAAATTACAAATCCAATATTTTCCGTGCATTGATAGCCAAGGCTTGGAAGGGATTCTATTTTTATCACCAGAGCCTGGCTCCCTTGGTATGTAGTGGAGAAAACAGCCTTTGTCTTGAGTTAAAATCCATAGACTTGGAATTGGTTGTCTTTAAAAATAAATGTGTCTCAGTTGCATGTGTGTATTAGTCGATATATCAGGTCTGTGGTATGTCAGGTTTGTAAGCTAAGGAGTGTGTGGTTGTTATTGTTTAGGCCATGGGCTGGCTTTGAGAGAGGCTGTGGTACTGTATATGAGGACTAGCAGTGCATGGGAATCTACTCTGGCATTTTCTCATATGCCTATTTCTTAAGCCTCTTCAAAGGGAGAGGGAGGAGAACACATTCAATTAAAAAAGGTACTTCAAGTCTGCAGGAAAAAATTATATGATTAGACTATGAAACAATGCCACAACAGCCTCATGTCGATTCCTGCCACGTGCAGTGGTTTCAGCCTCATCTGTCGCTAGTTATTCCAAGCAGATGGAATGCTTTACCTTCACACAGACAGACACCTGCTGTAGTAGAGTCATTATGCTGGTGTTGCCCCTGGCCCCAGAACAAACACACATTCATCTGATGTGTGCCCAGACCAAAGGAGAAGGCCATGAACGGATGGATGGAGGGAGGGATGATTCATTGATGGATGGATAAGTGGTTGAATTGAAGCATGATAGATGGGTAGAGAAATGTGTAGTGAATGGTTGGCTTGATGGAAGAATGATGCTGAGATGCCTTTAAACCAGTGTTGTGTAACATGCAGCATTGAACTTGAAAATAATACTGGAAGATCACAGAAGCGCGAAATGAGTCAGGTGTGTCTCCGGACTGTTCTCTTTTTACCAATCCACTCCAAAGGTCAGTCTTTCTAGTTTTATGCAGCAACAATGCTGTGGTGTTTCAAGGTTTCCAAGAGATTTATTTGAGAGTTAGGCCCCTATTTATTCTAAAAGCTCTAGTACCGCATTCCTTTTCAATGGTTATTTCTTTCATTTTCTAATTTTGCATGCTGAAAACAACAGCAGACCACCCTGTGAAAAAAAAACGAACATTTTCAGCAACATTTTTGTTTTCTAATAAAGAAGTCAGTCAGGTGAAGAGAGGAGAGGAGGAGCACAGTGGACGGAGGGCAAAGGGCTTGAGGAATCAGCCAGATGCTGTGGGACAGTGGAGTTATCAGTAGAGTTGTTATTCAGGGTTCACAAACGTCCATTCCACTTAAAACAAACATTTATAGGAGACAGAGATAAGGAGGGACATAGGAGCTTGTTTAAAAACGTTTGTACATTCACAAGAGAGGTTTGTTCACCTTTTTGTTGTGTAAAAATCGAATATTTACACCTTGTTAGACCAAGTACCCGGTGCATTGTACATAGTGTTTATAGCCGGAGCTAATTTTCATCAGCCCCACAGATGGCCCAATATAGCAGCTTCTTATAAATCAATTTATACTGCAGCGACCAGCGAGCACTGCCCATGCTGCAACAACGCCTGCCTGCATCCTGCATGGTGGTAGGAGGTATTTGTCCATTAAGAGCAGTGGCCAGTGCACTGATTTCCCCCATTAGTTCTAGTTGATTAACCAAGCAGATACATTGAGTCCAAGGAGAAGTGAAGGGCACAGAGGCAGAGAGCACTGCCATGGGAACGCACATCCCACACGCCTGTCATTTATTCAAATAGTCACCATTTATTTCCCTATTTATATAGATTAATGCCTGTTTAAATTCCCTTCACAACCTTACAAGTAATAGTTCATTTTCTACACATGAACTCCCTTGAATTCTCTATTACTCCACCATCACATCTACATCCTACAATATTCTGATTAATCCATTCTCTCTCTCTCTGCTTGGTAGCTATTATTTTGAGATCTGATCATGTTGGAGGAGGCACTCTTTCCTCCTGTCCCAAAAAATATATCCCCATGCCTCAGGGCAGTGATTGGGGACAATACCCTGTGTAGAGTGCCTTCTTTCGGATGGGACGTTAAACAGGTGTCCTGACTCTGGTCACTAAAAATCCCAAATTTCCAACCCACATAGCATCATGGCCACCTAATCATCCCCAGCTTCGAATTGGCTCATTCATCCCCACTCCTCTCCCCTGTAACTATTCCCCAGGTCATTGCTGTAAATGAGAATGTGTTCTCAGTCAATAAATTAATAAATAAATAAATGTCAGGCTATGTGTTATGTTCTATGACTGCAGGGAGAGATATGGCCTTATTGGACTGTGTGTGTAGTTGACTGTGTTCTGGCCCTCACCTGGATGTCTGAATGTGGGAAGAGATGACCTTATTGGACTGTGTGTGTAGTTGACTGTGTTCTGGCCCTCACCTGGATGTCTGAATGTGGGAAGAGATGACCTTATTGGACTGCTTGTGGTCTGCCTGGAGGCTTGATTGCCTGTGTCCTAATCCTAACCAACCTGTTATGGTTGACTGTGTTCTGAGTTCTGGACCTCACCTGAACTTACTCAAACAGACTGTTTGTATTTCTAGACTGACTATGTTCCGACCCAGAACTGACTGTTCTGTCTGTTTGTCTGTCTGTTTGTCCAGTCTGCTCCCAGTTCTCCAGAGGAGTGTACGCCATCTTCGGCTTCTACGACCAGAAGTCCATGAACACGCTAACCTCGTTCTGTGGGGCTCTGCACACCTCCTTCATCACACCCAGCTTCCCCGCCGATGCCGACGTGCAGTTTGTCATCCAGATGAGGCCTCCTCTACGGGGAGCTGTCCTCAGCCTGCTGGCCCACTACAAGTGGGAGAAGTTTGTCTACCTCTACGACACTGAGAGGGGTAAGAAACAGCCTGGCTAACAGTCTGACAAACTTCATTGCATTGGCAACACACATGAGATACTGTACTATACTGTACATAGAGGCTCTCTGGTAAAGCCATAGCCTGGCTTGTAAAGCTATAGCTCCTTTCTCCTCCACTCATGTCACCTCACATTAAGCCATGAAGTATATAATTATTTACCCTCAGTGTGGAAATCCTCTGATCCCCAGTCCTCATTTTAAGTGATCTAAAAGCTTTAAATCTGGGCCTGTAATGATGCCTAAAGTGCTTTAGTGTCTGGAGGCTTTTCCTTGGCTTCCACATTAAACAGGCCGCTGGCTGCTTCAGTAAATGAGTCCAAGGCAGGTGATGTTTCTGTCTGTGTGACTGTTGCTGTGCTGTAGTGTAATCCTCTGAATATAATTTAGACTGTAATTGGATTATATAAAGGAGCCACAACACAATGTGACTTTTACACGTCCTTCATGCCCCCCCCCCCCTTTCCCTCTCCACTGTACCCCAGCAGCAGCCACGGGCTGATGGAGGGAGCTAGCAGAGGTCTCCATCCTGCTCTGTGAAGGTCAACATCTGGAGAGTTCAGCCTTAAGACAGAACACTAATGACACTCCAATCTGTCAGAGTGGGATATTCCTGGTCCTGGACCAAGCTACTATACTGTAAAGCTGGCTGTAGAGAGAGACATACTGTACTGTAAAGCTGGCTGTAGAGAGAGACATACTGTACTGTAAAGCTGGCTGTAGAGAGAGACATACTGTACTGTAAAGCTGGCTGTAGAGAGAGACATACTGTACAGGAACAGGTATTCTGTTTACAGTACCATGTTGTTGCTGTAATTAGATACTGGTGGTAGGAAAAAAGGCTGAGGCTAACAATTACACAGCATTTGTCTCCTGTGTATCATTTAGGGTAGGGGAAAGGGGGATATCTAGTCAGTTGTACAACTGAATGCCTTCAACTGAAATGTGTCTTCCGCATTTAACCCAACCCCTCTGAATCAGAGAGGTGTGGGGAGCTGTCTTAATCGACATCCACGTCTTTAGCGCCCAGGGAACAGTGGGTTAACTGCCTTGTTCAGGGACAGAACAACAGATTTTTATCTTGTCAGCTCGGGGATTCAATCCAGCAACCTTTCGGTTACTAGTCCAATGCTCTAACCACTATTTACCATTCACTATAGTGTAAAACTAAAGTGTAAACCATTTCCCACTTCTTCATCTGGCTATAGGAGATCTTAGTTGTAGTCTTTATCCTCTGTGGCTCATGGGAGATTCCTTACACCAATACCATTGAGCTTTATCAAAACATAAGATATTTTCTCAAAGAATAGACCATATTCTGTACCACTTTAGATTTATAGCGATGGGGAGGGCTATTCATTGTATTGGGATCGTTTACTGGTTTATATAGAGTGCATTCAAAGTGCTTTTAAGCCTACATTGAGCCAGCTTTTACAGTGCGTTCAAGAGGTTTCCTTGCTGGCTTGCATTAACTCCAGTATGGTGGGTGCTTTATCCATCACCCACGTTGACAGGATTGTCAATGGTTCTCATCAAAACATTTTGTTCAACTTTCAACTAGAAAAAAAGATTGCTCACTTCTAACATATTTTCTCAAATAATTGAATAGGTTTATTTTAAAACCACAACAGCACACAATCCTAACTGAGATGGTAGTAGCTAACATCCTTTCTTTATGGTCTATCCCTTCCTAAACCATAATAATAAACTGCCAATTGCTTTGAAATTGGGGTGTTTCTTAGTGTCTGTGTATCTGCGGCAGGCCGTACCAGCTGATAATTGGTTGGCTGCCATGCTGGAGGAAAGGTGATTACGGGGTTTATTGTCTCTCTCGGGCACAATCAACCTTCCTCCATGTGCCTCCTGATTCTCCCCTTACAGCTTTACTTGACTTATGGAGGCCCTTCCCCCTGCTGTGTCTGGGCTAGATCGCTACCATCTGTAACACACTCCCCATTTCCACAGCATGACAAGAAAGCAGTAAAGAAAAAAGCATAACTCCAACCCGCCCAACGGATGACAGGAGTGGAGAGCCCCATCAACTCGCTGCAGTGTTTGTGTCATAGGAAATGGATTTTCGGTCCAATGGGCCTTTGGCTGACAGCAACATTGGCACTTGAGCCACTGTCGTTTGGATTCTTACCCCACATGCTGTGCTGTGTATGCCTTACACACAGCTTGTGTTTGCTCTGAGGCAAGAAAGGCTAGAGAGCCCTCCTGCTCCTCCTGTTCTTACCAACCCTTCGCTGTTCTGTTCCCCACATGGATGTTTAGGCTCGACAGTGATCACTACTCATCTAAATTCCACCTTTTAAAAATGACATTTTAAATGGCACTTTACTATTGGGTAACATTGATATGGACTTCCTGTTACAAAAACAAGAGGAAGCTTTTGGAAGTTGGGGAGGCTCTCAAATTTCAGTGGGATGATTTCTCCATCACTGATGACAAAGCCATCAAACACACCTGAACAGAGACACTCAAACAAAAGGAGCCAAGAAATCAAAGGAAGAAAAATATACATAACTCTAGTGAGTCTAGTCCCTTCCTCTCTCAAGCTTGAAATAACAACTAAAGGCATGAAAATGGAAATAGTAAAGGATGCAAATCCACTCTCCTGGATCCCAGTGAGGTTAACCCCATCATGGCTGTAAGCTCTGCTTAGGCTCCGAGACACTGGGTTGTAATAGGGAGATTTGTTACTATGGCAAGGTACAATAAAATAACAATCTCCCGCCTACATTTTCACTGGGATTGTGAGACTGAGTGTGGAGGAAAATAAACACCCAGAGGTTCCGACCCTGCCTTCCATGTCCATGGAGCATTCCATTTCAAATGTGATTTGGCCTCTCAGTGAGTGTCTCTCACACCGGCAGTCATATTCTCTTCTTTTAACCTCTGAACACATTGATTCCACCTCACCATCATGCTGGAAATGCCTAGAAAATTCCATATCCATTGTTGTGTTGAATCTAAATCCCATTGATTTTGCTATTGAGACCTTGAAGAGTGTTTTGAGTCCTTCACCACTAGTTCTTGTTTACAGAAATGGGGTTTGGTTTTTATACCCTGCACCTCAAGTCCTTAAGAAAAATTATCAATTAAGTGTGTGTTTGAATGGAATTGATTTGTGCCTTTGACTCAGAGCTAGAACCTGTTAGTGTTTGTGTTTTGAATAATATATTGTTGAATATGCCCTAAAGCGGATACATTTTTTATATGAGTAATCAAAAACCCTTTTCATATAATATCCACAAACAGACACACACTGCTGTGAGAGGGTCTACTTTTTATTAGTAATTTTATGTGACTAAGATACTGTGTAAATACTGTAATATTTACTGACTGACCTATTTCTTGTAGGATATAGGTCTTTGTAGTAAACTTTTTGTTGCCTTGCTTTGGAATAATCTTATGAAATCATCTTAAACAAAGACTACAATAGTACAGGCAAAATTACAGCTTTTCTCTGGTCCCCATGTTAACCCTGACAGTAGGGGAAGGTAGGGTTTGAGGTGGAAATTGCATGTATGGAGTAAAATCACAGTGCTCCCCTGCTGGAAGTCTCACTGGCTTCCTCTCTGCAGGAAAAAGTCTGATTAATTGCACAGTGCTAAATGGCTGCGTTCAGCAGTCAGGCACAGGCTCATTAACACAGTGTGGGTGAGTGAGAGAGACAGAGAGAAACAGACAGAGAGAAACAGAAAGAGAAAGAGAGAGCGGCACAAACCAGCCACTCCTGTCCTCTCCATCTCATTGATCTCTCTACTCCATCTTCACTTCCAGCCCGGGCCGGGCCCCGCTGTACAAATCAATGAGCACAGGCAGCCTGCTGTGGCTAAACGCTGTTTATCTCTTCTTCCCCATCACTGGCTCTGCCTGCCGTCTGTCTGTGTGGTCCCTCTCTCCCGCTCTTGTTAGCTCTTCCTTGAAACTTCAAGACTTCAATTGGCTCTCAACTTCTCCAAGTCAAGTCCTTATTCTCTATAGGACCTGTGTGTCTCTCTCAGGGGGGCCCAACCTGACACGAAACATGGAGAACATTGGGTCGGTCCAATTTGGAGCTCTGTGTCCTTGGACGATTCTATGATGGCAAACAAATCCTTTTTGAGTGCCCAACTATATTTACTCTAGAGATAGATGATACAGGTCTAGCTTTAGATCAACTGAAGCTTTAGAGGTACTGGAGGTACTGTACAGTGTGTTTTAAAAATGGCACGCTCAGTCAGAGTTCTCAGTCAGAGTATGAGATGAAGGTTAAAACGAGGTGGTGTATTGTACTGTATGGGTGGGTGGGCTTTTCATTTGTAAAAGGTGAGCCTGGTCTTGTTGTTTGTGTTTTTGTAAGGCTCTCTCTGTGTGCATGGACTGTGGGATGACCTCATTGGTGAAAAGCGCTGACTCATAGAGCATTGTGCATTCACAGCAGATGGGGACTCTACAGCTGGGGCATCTGTTCTCCCTGAGTGCCCCTGCTCTCCCCCTGAACAAAACCAAGCCTGCCCACTCCGCCAGAGGCCCCAAATGGTCACCATGTGTCCAGGCACATTCAAGCATGTAGTGGAATGGGAGGAAAATATTGTGATTTTGATTGTGCTGTGCTGCTGACCACATGGAATAGTATGATAGTAGGCTACGATATTGTGCCACAACAACATACATGTTTCATGAGCTGAAGTAAAAGATCCCAGAAATGTTCCATACACACAAAAAGCTTATTTCTCTCAAATGTTATGCACAAATTTGTTTACATTCGTTAGTGAGCATTTCTCCTTCGCCAAGATAATCCATCCACCTGACAGGTGTGTCATATCAAGAAGCTGATCAAACAGCATGATCATTACCCGGGTGCACCTTGTGCTGGGGACAATAAAAGGCCACTCTTATAAGGGCACAGAACGAGACCAGATGCAGACACGGGAGGCAAATGGTTCGAGTCTCTGATATTTATTAGTATCCAAGGGTCAGGCAAGAGACTGGTCGTGGACAGGCAAAAGATCATAACATTTACATTTAAGTCATAACAAGGTCAGAGTCCAGGAGGTACAGAGTGGCAGGCATGCTTGAGGTCAGGGCAGGCAGGTTCAGAGTCCAGGAGGTACAGTGGCAGGCAGGCTTGAGGTCAGGGCAGGCAGGTTCAGAGTCAAGGAGGTACAGAGTGGCAGGCAGGCTTGAGGTCAGGGCAGGCAGGTTCAGAGTCAAGGAGGTACAGAGTGGCAGGCAGGCTTGAGGTCAGGGCAGGCAGGTTCAGAGTCCAGGAGGTACAGAGTGGCAGGCAGGCTTGAGGTCAGGGCAGGCAGGTTCAGAGCCCAGGAGGTACAGAGTGGCAGGCAGGCTTGAGGTCAGGGCAGGCAGGTTCAGAGTCCAGGAGGTACAGAGTGGCAGGCAGGCTTGAGGTCAGGGCAGGCAGGTTCAGAGTCAAGGAGGTACAGAGTGGCAGGCAGGCTTGAGGTCAGGGCAGGCAGGTTCAGAGTCCAGGAGGTACAGAGTGGCAGGCAGGCTTGAGGTCAGGGCAGGCAGGTTCAGAGCCCAGGAGGTACAGAGTGGCAGGCAGGCTTGAGGTCAGGGCAGGCAGGTTCAGAGTCCAGGAGGTACAGAGTGGCAGGCAGGCTTGAGGTCAGGGCAGGCAGGTTCAGAGTCCAGGAGGTACAGAGTGGCAGGCAGGCTTGAGGTCAGGGCAGGCAGGTTCAGAGTCCAGGAGGTACAGAGTGGCAGGCAGGCTTGAGGTCAGGGCAGGCAGGTTCAGAGTCAAGGGAGGCAAGGGTCAAAAACCAGGAGGACTAGCAAAACACAGAGAAGAGGAAAAAGCAGGAGCACAGAGTAACACACTGGTTGACTTGACAAAACAAGATGAACTGGCACAGACAGACAAAACACAGGTATAAATACCCAGGGGATAATGGGGAAGATGGTTGACACCTGGAGTGGGTGGAGACAAGCACAAGGACAGGTGAAACAGATCAGTATGTGACAACTCTAAAATGTGCAGATGTCTCGTGTTTTGAGGGAGCGTGCAATTGGCATGCTGACTGCAGGAATGTCCATCAGAGCTGTTGCTAGAGAATTAAATGTTATTTTCTCTACCATAAGAGAATTTGGCAGTACGTCCAACCGGCCGCACAACCGCATACTATGTATGTAATACTAATCCACGCCAGCCCAGGACCTCCACATCCGGCCGATGACACTGTGGGTTTGCACAACTGAAGAATTTCTGCACAAACTGTCAGAAACCGTCTCAGGGAAGCATATCTGCGTGCTCGTTTTCCTCACGAGGGTCTTGACCTGACTGCAGTTTGGCGTCGTAATCGATAGTTGGAAAATGCTTACCTTTGATGGCCACAGGCACGCTGAAGAAGTGTGCTCTTCACGAGTGGTGCAGCAATCTAAGGCACTGCATCTCAGTGTTAGAGGTGTCACTACAGACCCTGGTTCGATTCCAGGCTGTATCACAACCGGCCGTGATTGGAAGTCCCATAGGGAGGCTCACAATTGCCCCAGCGCCGTCCGAGTTAGGTTTTGGCCGGGATAGGCTGTCATTATAAATAAGAATTTGTTCTTAACTGACTTGCCTAGTTAAATAAAGGTCAAATAAAATAAATAAAACATTCACGGATGAATCCCGGGTTTCAACTGTACCCCGGGCAGATATTGATGTCAACATTGTGAACAGAGTGCCCCATGGTGACAGTGGGGTTATGGTATAGGCAGGCATAAGCTATGGATGGCAATTTGAATGTGCAGAGATACTGTGACAAGATCCTGAGGCCCATTTTCGTGCCATTCATCCGCAGCCATCACCTCATGTTTCAGCATGAAAATGCATGTCCCCATGATATGTAGTGTTGTAATAATGTTATGTGATGTACTGTTTTATTTTATGTGTAATGTACTGTAAGTGCCTTAATGTGGAAAAGTAGTAGCTGCTGCCTTGGCAGGAACTAATGGGGATCCATAATAAATACGAAGACAAATACAAACATGGGTGGGCAGAGAGCAAGAGAGGGTGAAGGTAGGCGGCTTGGCATGATGTGCTGGACATCATGTTATGACATGCATTATTTGAATTAGGCCCACATAATTATACCTGCAGAGGAGCAGCTTCTATACAGGATCTTTGAATGTCTTTGAACTTGCCACAGTTGGCTTTACGCTGGACCAGAGCTAGCCAACAAGCTTGTGTGTGCAGAGGAACAACAGACTTAAAAACACTTATCTTTTTGTAGTTAATAAATCTATTATTCTCTAATTAACAAAAATCTCTCTCCCTATCTTCTGAATCATGCTAGTAAAGGCCTGATGTAATGTCAGTACAGTAGGCTATGCTTCGGAGGGCAGGTAGCCTAAACACCTACAAACACGGGCAAAGATTTTCAACTGGCAGACAGACATTGGAGGGCTTTCCAAAGGTGCTTTGTTGCCATTTTTCTGTAGGAGTGGAAAAATGTCAGAAAGGTAAAAAATTATGTATTAACTGGTTCCCATGCTTTTAAAATAACAATTATGTTCCAGAACAGTAGAGATCACTACTTGGTTCTGTTGCTGTTCCTCAAAAATGCCCTTATTTTCCAGTTATGGTTTTGGACCTCGTTTCCCAATTGCGATGTACAGTCCCGAAGCCACTCCTGCATTGTCTTGGCTGTGTGCTTAGGATCGTTGTCCTGTTGGATGGTGAACCTTCGCCCCAGTCTGAGGTCCTGAGCTCTCTGGAGCAAGTTTTCATCAAGGATCTCTCTCTACTTTCCCTCAGTCTTGACTAGTCTCCCAGTCCCTGCTTCTGAAAAACATCCCCACAGCATGATGCTGCCACCACCATGCTTCACCGTAGGGATAGTGTCAGTTTTCCTCCAGACACGACTCTTGGCATTCAGGCCAAATAGTTCAATCTGGGTTTCATCAGACCAGAGAATCTTGTTTCTCATGGTCTGAGAGTCCTTTAGGTGCCTTTTGGCAAACTCCAAGCAGGCTGTCATTTGCCTTTTACTGACTAGTGGCTTCCATCTGGCCACTCTACCATAACAGCCTGATTGGTGGAGTACTGCAGAGATGGTTGTACTTTTGGAAGGTTTCCCATCTCCACAGAGGGACTCTGAAGCTCTGTCAGAGTGACCATTGTGTTCTTGGTCACCTCCCTGACCAAGGCTCTTCTCCCCCGATTGCTCAGTTTGGCCAGGTGGCCAGCTCTAGGAAGAGTCTTGGTGGTTCCAAACTTCTTCCATTTAAAAATGATGGAGGCCACTCTGTTCTTGGTGACCTTCAATGCTGGTTTTTGCTCTGACATGCACTGTCAACTGTGCGACCTTATATAAACAGGTGTGTGCCTTTCCAAATACTGTCCAATCAATTGAATTGACGACAGGTGGACAGCCAATCAAAGGATGATCGATGGAAACAGGATGCACCTGAGCTCAATATAGAGTCTCAAAGGAAAGGATCTGATGTAAATAAGGTATTTCTGTTTTTGCTTTGTCATTATGGGGTATTGTGTGTTGATTGATGAGGAAAGAAATGTATTGTATACATTTTAGAATAAGGATTTAACGTAACAAAATGTGAAAAAAGTCAAGGCGTCTCAATACTTTCCGAATGCGCTCTATTATGATGATTCTTACCAGATGCATCGTTATATACAAGGCAAATTTATAAGAGTGTTTTCCAAACAAGCACGTATAGAGAGACCGTGTCATTAGACCATGTGTTGATACTAATGGGGTCTAAAGAAAAGCATTGCTGCTCTCAGATCAGCTTTCCCCATCCAAATCTTACCTTATAATATTATTATTCAGCAATACTGACAATGGATCAGCTCCTAGAGAGATATTACCACCTATGGCTGTATATAGGCTATTGAGGCGGCATTTTATGTTTACTCAATAATAATGCACTGAATCACAGATTGGGCACATCGTTGCGCACATGTTGTCACACATCATGAAACACATTGAGCCAGAAATTACACATAGCGGCCTGATTTCAATATGATTATTTATATATACAGTTGAAGTCGGAAGTTTACATACACCTTAGCCAAATACATTTAAACTCAGTTTTTCAGAATTCCTGACATTTAATCCTAGTAAAAATTCTGTTTTATGTCAGTTAGGATCACCACTTTATTTTAAGGATGTGAAATGTCAGAATAATAGTAGAGAGAATGATTTATTTCAGCTTTTATTTATTTCATCACATTCCCAGGGTCAGAATGTAAACTTCTGACTTCAACTTTAAGCCAATGTAGCCTATGTATCTTGCAGTCATCTCAGTTTTCATTTGAAGCATCATTTTATCCTTCAACTTGTTTGTAACAATTGCAAATATATTGGCAATTTTGTATTTGTAGTCAACTTGTTTATGAAGTTATCAGCAGACACAGTCAGACAGATAGCCTAAATATTTAGCAGAGATCTTCTGTGAAAAAGGGCAACAAAGTATCTAACGTTGCACTTTGGCTGCTGTACGAGTGGTCTGGATCACTCAGAGGTTCAAAGGTTTTAAGAGCTACCTTACTAACGAAGTCTTTGGGAAACACCTCGGCTACTAAAGATGCATGGTAAGAAGGTTCTAATGATGATCTTAACGCTACGAGGGCTCTGGGAAACGCGGCCCTGTCCACTGAACCGCTTCCCTGAACCAGTTCCAACCCCTGCGGTAACATTTTCAGAATTGAAATGCCTTAATTATGAATATAGAATGTGTTATGGCTTTATGTTTAATCTTGCTATTGACATTTCCTCAAAGGAAATACAGTATCAGGAGCATGCAGGTTAGAAGAGGGAGAAGGGGAGCTTTTTTAACTAAGGAATGAGTTGTTCTGGTATTGATAAGAATGACACATTGATTTCTGTACTTTCAGGCTGAGTAATTTGCACTCTTGATGCATTTTGGAGTTACTCACTAACTGTAAGTCGCTCTGGATAAGAGCGTCTGCTAAATGACTAAAATGTCAAATGTGCCTCCCGAGTGGTGCAGCGGTCTAAGGCACTGCATCGCAGTTTTGCAGCATCACTGCAACCTGGGGTTTGATCCCAGGCTGTGTTACAACCGGCCGTGACCGGGAGTCCCATAGGGCGGCCCATAATTCGCCCAGCGTTGTCCGGGTTAGGGGTGGGTTGGGGTGGGGGGGGGCTTTACTTGGCTCATCGCTCTCTAGCGACTCCTTGTGGCGGGCCGGGCACCTGCAGGCTGATTTCGGTCGTCAGTTGAACGGTGTTTCCTCCGAAACATTGGTGCAGCTGTCTTCTGGGTTAAGCGAGCGGGTGTTAAGAAGCGAGGTTTGGCTGGTCATGTTTTGGAGGATGCATGACTCGACCTTCGCCTCTCCCGAGCCAGTTGGAGAGTCGCAGACATGAGACAAGATCATAATCATTACAATTGTAAAAAAAAAAAGGAATGTTCTCAATCATAAAGCACAAAGACAAATGAGGAACAGTTATTATGCGGTTTTCAGAGTGACAAACAAAGGACATTGAGTTAGAGAACCAACAGTAAAAATGTATATTTGAATATAAGTCAGTGTCAAATATGAAATCACAAGAGTCCATAGTGTTGCTGTAACAACAGCTTGTTTTCCGCCTGATATATTAGAGTCCTCCATAATGTGCACACCTAGTCTACATTCCCATTATTATCCAGGGAGCACATTAGAGTATGCTACTCAGCACATCAGTCTAGTTTGGTCTGCGATCTGCGTTGGATACTACATCCCACCATCACAAACCTCAGGATTTCAGACTGGTGTGTACTCATCTTTCTTTGAGCAGCTAGTATTTCAGCACTGGGCTGAAACAGCTCCTAACACTTCTCCCAATGCAGCAGCCTTGAGTGCTTCAGTTCCATTCTCAGATCTTTCTTCTGCTTTCCACTGCTCTCTGTTCTAAGCTGATAATATTTCAGAACCTTGGACAGTTCTACTCTACAGTACTGGCTCTGACTGCAGAAATCAGTCTTTCAGCATTGGACATTTCTCCTTTCTCTGCTGCCTGCCTGGTTGATGTAGCAACCACCCCTACTGCTGCTGGGGAAAAATACAGAAATCGGTACACATGATGCAGGCAGGTGCAGAGAAAAAGGAAAACCAGCACAGTCACAGACCTTAAAATGTTTGGCCTGCAGGCTATAAAGGATGGCCACATCAGCCAACACTCTCTCTCTTCCTCTTCCCTGACTATAGTTTTTTGTCTGTTTCACCATACAACACCCTCTCCACTCATCCACACACTGCATACGCTACTGATCCTACAGACGTCCACAGCTTATGTTACATTTTTGTATTTATTATTATTTAGTATAATAAATGTATTCGTTTTTAGATTTAAGTCATGCATGGTCTCCCTTTGTTGTTAGGAACTATGAGCCAGGTCGGAACAATGTGCATACCTCTAACATCGACATGTAATGTGACTTATTTCAGTATTATCCTAGGTATGTAAATATTTACAAGGTGTTAGCATTTAAACCCTATTGTTATACAGCTTTTGTATCCCAAACAGAATAATACCCTTGCATTTGTATCCTCCAGTGCCCTCTCTGCTACAATACCGTAGTATGTGAAAACCTGACATTAGGGGAGAAATGTACACAAATCCATTGTAAACAATAGTAAGAGAGGAGCCCAGGAGCCTTATAATGGCCAGGATCTGTTTTTTCTCTCTCACTCTCCCAATCTTTCACTCTCTCTCTCTCTCACATGCTTTCACTATCTCGCTACCCCAATCTTTAACTATCTCTCACTCAATCTTTCACTATCTATCTCTCTGCCAATCTTTCACTATCTCTCTCTTACAATCTTTCCCTATCTCTCTCTTATAATCTTTCGCTATCTCTCTCTCTCCCAATCTTTCACTATCTCTCTCACGTTCTTTCACTATCTCTCTCTCTCTCTCTCTCTCTCTCTCTCTCTCTCTCTCTCTCTCTCTCTCTCTCTCTCTCTCTCTCTCTCTCTCTCTCTCTCTCTCTCTCTCTCTCTCTCTGTCTCTAGCTGACTGCACTAGTCTCAGTTGTTTGCAGGAGAAATAGCAGCAACTTTAATAGAATACAAAACAGTAGGAAGGCGTAGCCTGGGGAAAATAATGTAGGAGTCAGCAAAGCCTTTGTGCCTCTGCCTCAACAGAAAAACAGCAACATGGCACATGGGGTCAAACTCTGTCAGACGCCCGGTAGCAGCTCAACCAAATATTATTTACTTTATGAATTCTAAACATCTCCGAAGGAGACTCACAGTCTGTCACATCTAATTTGACCCTGACCCTATGACTTAAAATGGCACAGTCCTCTGCTCACTTGTCTCTGACCGCCTTTCTCCAATGCCTTTCATCTATTTTTGGGAACTAGCTTTCAGGATAATGCAAGGCCCATTTGAACAGTGGTCTTTCTGCATTATGAAAAAGATTCATGTGCTGTGTTCAGTTCATGGTTTGCCCAAGATGAAAGGCCATTTTTGTTTGTTTAAGAGATGGGTGTTCTCTAGGCATCTGGGCAGAAACAGGGAAGGCATTGAAGTATTGTAAGTGAAGCTTTAAACTCAAGAAGAAAGCCAGCCAACAAACTCAATTTTGTTGAAATCTGGTTCAGGGAATTGGAATGTCTCTCTCTGGAGTAGTCCTTGTTGTTTTTTCTCTCTGACTTAAGCTTTGAGATATTGTGACCTTTCTCTAAAAGTGGGTTCAGAAGCTTTGTGTGACTTCAACATGGTGGTGCACTGCTCAGCTTTGGGCAAGTCCTCACAGCAAATACTGTAACTCAGATTCCTGGCCTGAGAGAGAGTTTAAAAGAGGTCACCATCTCCTGTGAGGCAGCAGGGACGACTGAGTCAGAGTTAAGACCACACAGCATCCATGATGCTATCCACCACCTGCGACAACATAATGTCCATTCTACCTCACATAACACTCACATGAGACAACATACTGCATACTATCCACACTAACCTCACATACCCTCATAACCTCTAAATAACATAGCATACTATCCACACTAATCTCATATACCCTCATACCCTCTAAATGGCACAGTATACTATCTACACAAACCTCATATACCCTCATACCCTCCAAACAGGGCTCTACATTAACTATTTCCATTGGTAGCACTAGTGCATAAACATTTTCCATTTGCTGGCATAAGTTCTGGATGTGGTGGTTCCACATCCAGAACTTATGCCAGCAAATGGAAAATGTTTATGCAATGGTGCGTGGAAGAGAATGTTGACCCAGCATGCTGCCAGGTGGAAACGATTCTCAAACAGGAACTCGTTCTCACAATCAAGGTGTACGCCTCAGCGATTTCAGCTTGTCATGAGGGTTTTGGTAGAGTGTCTTCGTTCAGCCATCCTCCCCTCAAACGTTTCCTTTTGGGAACACTGCGACTGAGACCAGCAACCCAAACTATAGTTCCACAGTGGGATTTGACATTGGTGCTCGATGCGCTCTGTGAGCTGCCATTCGAGCACTTGGATCAGATTCCTCTTAAAATGTTGTCTATTAAAATTGTATTGTTACTTGCCCTGACCTCCGCTAAGCAGATCAGTGATTTGGGGCTCTGTCAACGCGACCCAACTGTCTCGCCGTGACTTGAGCTCGTCCTAATCTGTCTTTTTTGCCTAAGATTGTCAAGAGCTCCTACAGATCAGACTCTCTGTTCCTCACAGGGAACAGAGAAAGGAATGGCTGTATTGCCTGTGCCCAGTGGGCCCAATTTTACATATAGCTAAGGATTATTGTGCTTCATTGAGCAGTATTTGAGTGTTTGACTTGAAGTTTGACAATGGGCACAACAGCTAGCATAAATGTGTCCTACATTAATGTTAGCTTGCTAACGTTAGCTGAGCCAGTCACTGAAATCATCTTTGGCTGAAGGTGCGTGCATAATACATTTTCTCATGCGATGCTGAGTTACAATTCCCATTAACCTTCGTTCTGATTTGTAATCAGTGTATCAGCCTGTCTTGTTTGAGCAGTGAAGAGAAGAGTGTTGCGACTAAATATTGTTACGCCTTGACTTTTTTTATTGGATAATTATTTTTCCTCATGGTGCTCCTAAAATAGAAGTATTGGTTGCACACCAAAATGTTTAGCCGCATGGTCACACTTTAGAGCTCTCCAACTGAGACAAAACACTGTCATAACCTCACTACACACTAGCCTGTATGATGGTGCCGATGGAGATGGTAGCATCGCGACTAGCTCTTAGGAAACTTTGCAGTATTTTGTTTTTTTATGTACTATTTTTTTCATTATTAGCTCAGGAAATGTTTTGAGTCATTACATATAGCCGGGAAGAACTATTGGAAATTAGAGCAGTGGTAACTCACCAGAACTACCAGCATTACGACCAGGAATACGACTTCCCTGGAGCAGAACCTTTGTTCACACGCCCCAGCGGAGGAAAGGCACTCGAGGCAGCCTGCTGGTTCGACTTAGGAGGCACGCACACCACCCACAGCTTCCGAGTTGTCACGCCCTGGCCTTAGTATTCTTTGTTTTCTTTATTATTTTCGTTAGGTCAGGGTGTGACATGGGGAATGTTTATGTTTTGTTGGTGTTGGGTGTTTATATGGTAAAGGGGTTATGGGGTGTAGTATATGGTTTTGTGTTGAGTGTAGATGTCTAGCGTTGTCTATGTTGGTTAGTTATCTAGGAGAGTCTATGGTTACCTGAATGAGTTCCCAATTAGAGACAGCTGATTTCGGTTGTCTCTGATTGGGAGCCTTATTTAGGGTAGCCATAGGCTCTCATTGGTTGTGGGTAATTGTCTATGTAAGAACGTTAGTAGCCTGTATGTTTGTGCACAACGTTTGTAGCTTCACGATCGTTTTGTTATTTTGTTGTTTTGTTAAAGTGTTTTTGTGTCGTGTTCATCTTCGTGTTAAAATAAAAGAAGATGGCATATTTTCCAACTGCTGCATTTTGGTCCGTTAATCCGCCACACGATCGTGACAGAATTACCCACCCTAGGACCAAGCGGCATGACCAGCGGCAACAGGAGCAATACAAGGATTTATGGACATGGGAGGAAATTTTAGACCGGGAGGTACCAGGAGAATATAACCGCCCCAAAGCTGAGCTGGAGGCAGCGAAAGCAGAGAGGCGGCGATATGAGGAGCTAGCTCGGAGGCAGGAAAAGGAACCTACAAAGGATCTGGGTTACACTACGTGGGAGGAGATCGACAGGTGGGCGATCAACCCAGGGAGAGTGCCGGAGCCCGCCTGGGATTCTCTGGCGCAGTGCGAGGAGGGATACCGGCGAATGGAGGCAGCACGACGAAGCGGTAGGAAGCCTGTGGGAAAACCCAAAAAATTTCTTTGGGGGGGGCTTAAAGGGAGAGTGGCGAAGTCAGGTAGGAAACCTGCGCCTACTCCCTGTAATTACCGTGGAGAGCGAGAGTACGGGCAGACACCGTGTTACGCAGTAGAGCGCACGGTGTCTCCTGTACGTGTGCATAGCCCGGTGCGGGTTATTCCACCTCCCCGCACTGGCAGGGCTAGATTGAGTATTGAGCCGGATGTCATGAAGCCGGCCCTACATATCTGGCCACCAGTGCGTCTCCTCGGGCCGGTTTACATGGCACCAGCCTTACGCATGGTGTCCCCGGTTCGCCTACATAGCCCGGTGCGGGTTATTCCACCTCCCCGCACTGGTCGGGCAACGGGGAGCATTCAACCAGGTAAGGTTGGTCAGGCTCAATGCTCAAGGGAGCCAATACGCCTGCACGGTCCGGTATTTCCGGCGCCACCTCCCCGCCCCAGTTCAGTGCCACAAGTGCCTACACCACGTAACAGGCTTCCAGTGTGTCTCCAGAGCCCTGTTCCTCCTCCACGCACTCGTCCTATGGTGCGTGTCTCCAGCCCGGTATCACCAATTCCGGCACCACGCACTAAGCCTTTTGTGCGTCTCCAGAGTCCTGTGCATCCTGTTGCTGCTCCCCGCATTAGCCCTGAGATGCGTGTCCCCAGTCCGGTACCACCAGTTCCGGCCCCACGCACTAGGCCTAATGGGCGTCCCCAGGGTCCAGTATGCCCTGTTCCTGCTCCCCGCACTAGCCCTGAGATGCGTGTCCCCAGCCCGGTGCCACCAGTCCCGGCACCACGCACCAGGCCTACAGTGCGCCTCAGCCGGCAGGAGTCTGCCGTCTGCACAGCGATGACTGAACTGCTCGTCTCCCCAGCGCCATCTGAGCCATCCGTCTCCCCAGCGCCATCTGAGCCATCCGTCTCCCCAGCGCCATCTGAGCCATCCGTCTGCAATGAGCCTGCAAAGCCGCCCGTCTGCCATGAGCCTGCAAAGCCGCCCGTCTGCCATGAGCCCACTGAGCCGTCCGCCAGACAGGAGCCGCTAGAGCCGTCCGCCAGACAGGAGCCGCTAGAGCCGCCCGTCAGACAGGATCTGCCAGAGCCGCCAACCAGACAGGATCTGCCGGAGCCGCCAACCAGACAGGATCTGCCAGAGCCGCCAACCAGACAGGAGCAGCCAGATCAGTCAGCCAGCCATAAGCAGCCAGATCCGTCAGCCAGCTATGAGCAGCCAGATCCGTCAGCTAGCCATGAGCAGCCAGATCCGTCAGCTAGCCATGAGCAGCCAGATCCGTCAGCTAGCCATGAGCAGCCAGATCCGTCAGCTAGCCATGAGCAGCCAGATCCGTCAGCTAGCCATGAGCAGCCAGATCCGTCAGCTAGCCATGAGCAGCCAGATCCGTCAGCTAGCCATGAGCAGCCAGATCCGTCAGCTAGCCATGAGCAGCCAGATCCGTCAGCTAGCCATGAGCAGCCAGATCCGTCAGCCAGCCATGAGCAGCCAGATCCGTCAGCCAGCCATGAGCAGCCAGATCCGTCAGCCAGCCATGAGCAGCCAGATCCGTCAGCCAGCCATGAGCAGCCAGATCAGTTAGCCAGCCATGAGCAGCCAGATCCGTTAGCCAGCCATGAGCAGCCAGATCTGTCAGCCAGCCATGGGCCGTCCCTCAGTCCGGAGCTGCAGTCCCTCAGTCCGGAGCTGCAGTCCCTCAGTCCGGAGCTGCCATTCATCAGTCCGGAGCTGCCCCTTACCCTGGAGCTGCCCCTTACCCTGGAGCTGCCCCTTACCCTGGTGCTGCCCCTTACCCTGGTGCTGCCCCTTACCCTGGTGCTGCCCCTTACCCTGGTGCTGCCCCTTACCCTGGTACTGCCCCTTACCCTGGTACTGCCCCTGATCCTGGTACTGCCCCTTACCCTGGTACTGGACCTTAGTCCGGAGCTGTCCCTTAGTCCGGAACTGCCCCTTAATACAATGGGGTTAATGTGGAGGGGGGTCGTTTGGAGGAAGCCTAGGAGGTGGTTAGGTACTGTGGTGACGTGGGGACCGCGACCAGAGCCGGAGCCGCCACCGTGGAGGGAAGCCCACCCAGACCCTCCCCTAGACTGTGTATGGTGCGCCCGGAGTTCGCGCCTCAAGGGGGGGGTTATGTCACGCCCTGGCCTTAGTATTCTTTGTTTTCTTTATTATTTTCGTTAGGTCAGGGTGTGACATGGGGAATGTTTATGTTTTGTTGGTGTTGGGTGTTTATATGGTAAAGGGGTTATGGGGTGTAGTATATGGTTTTGTGTTGAGTGTAGATGTCTAGCGTTGTCTATGTTGGTTAGTTATCTAGGAGAGTCTATGGTTACCTGAATGAGTTCCCAATTAGAGACAGCTGATTTCGGTTGTCTCTGATTGGGAGCCTTATTTAGGGTAGCCATAGGCTCTCATTGGTTGTGGGTAATTGTCTATGTAAGAACGTTAGTAGCCTGTATGTTTGTGCACAACGTTTGTAGCTTCACGATCGTTTTGTTATTTTGTTGTTTTGTTAAAGTGTTTTTGTGTCGTGTTCATCTTCGTGTTAAAATAAAAGAAGATGGCATATTTTCCAACTGCTGCATTTTGGTCCGTTAATCCGCCACACGATCGTGACACGAGTATATTACTCGCTAATGTTCAGTCTTTGGATACCAAAGTTGATGAGCTTAGAGCAAGGATTTCTTTCCAGAGAGACATCGGAGCCTGTAACATACTTTGTTTCACGGAAACATGGTCGATAAAGCCAGCAGGATTCTCAGTACATCGTAAGCTCAAGTCCTCAAGTCCCCCACCCTCCTTTCGGCAAATCTGACCACGATTCCATCTTGCTCCTCCCTTCCTATTGGCAGAAACTTAAACAGGAGGTACCCGCGCTAAGAACTATTCAACGCTGGTCTGACCAATCAGAATCCACACTTAAGGATTGTTTTGATCACGTGGACTGGTATATGTTCCGGGTAGCACAGATACACAGATACGGTGACTGAGTTTATAAGGAAGTGTATAGGAGATGTAGTACCCACTGTAAAAATTAAAACCTACCCTAACTAGAAACCGTGGATAGATGGTAGCATTCTCGCGAAACTGAAAGCGCGAACTATCACATTTAACCATGGCAAGGTGACTGGGAATATGGCAGAATATAAACAGTGTAGTTATTCACTCCGCAAGGCAATCAAACAAGCTAAATGTCAGTATAGAGACAAAGTGGAGTCACAATTCAATGGCTCAGACACGAGACGTATGTGGCAGGGACGTATGTCGTATGTGGCAGACTACAAAAGGAAAATCAGCCACGTTGCCGAGACCGACGTCTTGCTTCCGGACAGGCTAAACATATTCTTTGCACGCTTTGAGGATAACACATTTCCACCGGCTCTCCTTCTTCGTGGCTGATGTGAGTAAAACATTTAAATGTGTTAACCCTTGCAAGGCTGCCGGACCAGACGGCATCCCTAGCTGCGTCCTCAGAGCATGCGCAGACCAGCTGGCTGGTGTGTTTACGGGCATATTCAACCTCTCCCTATCCCAGTCTGCTGTCCCCACATGTTTCAAGATGGCCACAATTTTTCCTGTACCCAAGAAGGCAAAGGTAACTGAACTTAATGACTATTGCCCCGTACCACTCACCTCTGTCATCATGAAGTGCTTTGAGAGACTAGTCAAGGATCATATCATCTCTACCTTACCTGCCACCCTAGACCCACTTCAGTTTGCTTACCGCCTCAATAGATCCACAGACAATGGCCATCACTCTGCACACTGCCCTATCCCATCTGGACAAGAGGAATACCTATGTAAGAATGCTGTTTATTGAATATAGCTCAGCATTCAACACCATAGTACCCTCCAAGCTCATCATTAAGCTCTAGTCTGGTCTGAACCCTGCCCTGTGCAACTGGGTCCTGGACTTCCTGACGGGCCGCCCCCAGGTAGTGAAGGTAGGAAACATCACCTCCACTCCGCTGATCCTTAACACTAGAGCCCCACAAGGGTGCATGCTTAGCCCCCTCCTGTACTCCCTGTTCACCCATGACTGCGTGGCCAAGCACGCCTCCAACTCAATCATCAAGTTTGCAGACGACACTACAGTGGTGGGCTCGATTACCAGCAATGACGAGACAGCCTACAGGGAGGAGGGGAGGGCACTGGGAGTGTGGTGCCTGGAAAACAACCTTTCAATCAACATCAACAAAACAAAGGAGATGATCGTGGACTTCAGGAAACAGCCCCCTTATTTACATCGACGGGACCGCAGTAGAGAAGGTGGAAAGCTTCTAGTTCCTTGGCGTACACGTCACTGACAAACTGATACCTACCACCCACACAGACAGTGTAGGGAAGAAGGTGAAACAGAGCCTCTTCAACCTCAGGAGGCTGAAGAAATTTGGCTTGTCACTGAAAACCCTCACAAACTTTTACAGATGCACAATTGGTGTGGTCTGCCCAAAGCATTACCGGGGGCAAACTACCCGCACTCCAGGACACCTACAGCACCCGAAGTCACAGGAAGGTCAAAAAGATCATCAAGAACATCAACCACCTGTGCCGCTGCCTGTTCACCCCGCTATCATCCAGAAGGCGAGGTCAGTACAGATCCATCAAAGCGGGGACCGAGAGACTGAAAAACAGCTTTTATCTCAAGGCCATCAGTCTGTTAAACAGCCATCACTAGCACATTTGAGGCTGCTGCCTATAGGCATAGACTAGAAATCACTGGCCACTTTAAGGAATGGAACACTGGTCACTTTAATAATGTTTACATATCTGGCATTACTCATCTCATATGTATTTACTGTATTCTATACGATTCTACGATATCTTAGTCTGTTCCGCTCTGACATCGCTCATCCTTATATGTATATAGTCTTAATTCATTCCTACTTAGATTTGTGTGTATTGGGTATATGTTGTGTAATTTGTTAGATATTACTGCACTGTCAGAGCTAGAAACACAAGCATTTTGCTACACCCGCAATAACATCTGCTAATCACGTGTATGTGACCAATAAAATTTGATTTGATACTGCTCACCACCTACAGTAAGACTGCTCTCTATCCATCTTTCCCACATACAAGGACGGCATTCAAATCACACTGCTTTGAGCTTGTGCAGTCTCAGATGTAGTCTATTTTGTTTATAACTGTATATTTTAAATGGTGAGTAATAGCCTTTAATTCTTACATATTCTTCGTTAAAAAAAGTTTGTAATACTGTAAACATAGCTTTCACTGACTGTAAAAGGATCCCAAGAAGAAGAAAAAATTAGAGCAAGAGAAATAGACAAGAAGCGCCAGGAAAATGTAAATGTTTTACTCTACTCAAGTAGACCAATTATGATAATGGCCACTGACAAGTATCAGGGGTTGTAATTGTTTTCTCTGTTTTCTGCATAATTATTTTGACCTTTCACCCTCCATACTGAGTCAGGGAATTGTGCTCATATGGAGAAATGTAAATGAGATTTGTGTGAAGAGCCAAGAAATCTTATTTTCCAGTCAACATCGCAACCATTAAAATTATGTTTTGAACGTTCCTTGTTCGTTCGTTCACCATGTCTAGTTTTCAAAGATCAAATAGTGTGTAGAAGCATTTATGTTTTTCTCTCTGACAAAAATTGGTTCAATTGAGTATCATGCGTCAGACAGAGATTCTTTGAGCTTTTCAGACTTCCATCTTTACTGCATCATCTTTCAGGAAGTCAGATATTGCACTTGAATAGAGTGTCTGTCATGTCAGAGTAGTTCAAATGATAGACGTCCAGTGTTGAGAACCTGATTTAAATGAAGGTGTCAACCCTGTCCCTGAGTTCTGTATCTGGGACTAATTTCCACACAAATATGTATCAAATGTTTTAAAGAAATGTAGTACAATCAGGGGTTGGAACTGAAATTATTTTCCAATCGTTTCGTTGAACATTTTTCCCGCATGTCTGTTCCACTGTTCCAGCCATTAAATTAATTAACCAATCAGTGTGGATAGAGCAGTTTGCTATGGAGCAGGTAAGCGATTGAATCTATTGTAATGAAACGGGCAGCGAGCAGGCCTTGAACCCTCGACCTTCTAGCCCGAAGTTTAGCGCGCCCCAAAAGCATGCTCGAGTGGCAGAGTCGATGTCCGCGCTTATAAACCTAGGGTCGTTACACTACTCCCTCCTTTCAAAGAGCGTGTCCTCGCGCTAGCTTGCGACTCTACGCCTTATAGGAACGCGCTCACTGGCCAAGCACATGCACTGTTGTGGATGCAAGGTCCGATCCAACTTCTGACACCAACGTAATGAAACGGGCAGGGAGCAGGCCTCGAACCCTTGACATTCTAGTCCGGAGTCCAGCGCGCTATTGACTGTGCCCCAAAAGCATGCTCGAGCGGCAGAGTTGATATCCCCGCTTATAAACCCAGGGTCGTTACACTATATAGGAAAGTCATTAAGAGCAAATTGTATTTTGCGGTAACAGCATGGTTTAATCACAATGAAAGACAAACACACTGTGCTGCCAGTCATCTTGCATTATCTGAATTGGGCCCACAGAATTATACCTACGGAGGAGCAGCTTCTAACTTGGAAAGTCTCTGAACTTCCGAGTTGTGTAGTATTCTTAACTAGCTTTGAAAAAGTTTATCCATTCTTCTGTAATTAAACATCTCTCCCTAATATCTGAATTACGCGTTTAACGTCCTCAGGCGGCTACAGTAACATATGGTTCAGAGGGGAGGGGCAGGTAGCCTACACACACGCACATCCAATGGTAAAGATTTCCAGCTGGCAGGCAGACGCTTGAATCCGTTTCTGAGTGACAGAGTGAGGGCTTTGCATATGTGCTTTGTTGCGATTTTAGTGGGACTGAAAAAAAATGGCCAGAACGTAAAATAACGTTATTAACCGGTTCTCGTGCTTTTAAAATAACAGTTCTGTTCCGGATTTTATTCCTCTAATAATTTAGTTATTTTCCGGTTTTTGCTTCTGTTCCCATAACCGGTTTCAACCCTTGAGTGTCTGTCAAGATGGATCATCTTTGCTCTTTTATTATGGCCTGGAAGTGTATAATTGACCGTTTTAAAAAATTTGCTTGATGGTTGCCTTGCCCTCTGACTTCTGTGATATGTGTCATCTGTTTAGAATGTGACTAAAAAGCTTGAACCAACATTTACTCACTTTGTTGTTTTCCCCACAGAGTGACACTATCTTAATTTTACACACAGCAGACAGGCTATGCCAATGTCCAAAATTGTTCTTCTTTTCACATTGAAATGAAAGTCAAAGTGTTTTGAATTACAGTTCATCCCCTGTTTATATTTTCTGTCAGAATTTTTGCTAATTTCTTTTTGTCTCTTCAGTATTTTAACTTGTCAACGTGCACAACACGTTTAACATTGAGATGTACACAATAACATCTGAATCCCAAAACTTCCAAATCAGCTTATAGCAGGAAATGGATACACAATAAAACTCATGAGGGAATCATTTCTAAATCCTCCCAAATCCTTTTTCTTCATAAGCACCTGGTAACATGCTTAAAATATCAGGCATTACCCAGCTTACTCTATTCAATATCAAGTCTCAGGCAAGCTGCAGAAAAAACACCTCATATTTCAGCATTTGCTTTTTAATTTCCTCTGTGCTGCTATCAGACATAGACTGGAGTGTTTTTTCTCTCTTAACATGCTATGGGGATGGATGATAAAAGTGTTGTGTTATTCAGTGTGCCCTGATGGTGCTTTTACAATGTCCTTTCATCCAGGGGTCAGCTCCTTGGTTTTATCTTACATCTGACTGTCATTCACACTGTGCTGCGATACGCCAGACGCATGAAACCCCTTGATGAGTCTCCCAGCCTTTGGAAATATCAGACGTTTATAAACAGCTCTTCCTGCTCCTCACTGCTCCTCCAGTCGCCACCTGAGTGGGCGATGATGATGTGGCCATGCTCAGTTCTTCACAGCCGCCTGTCTTATAAAAGGCCAAGCCTGGTTGGACAGCCTTCTGCAGTGTTCTGCTGTGTGAAGGTCACTTAGGTAGAGGAGAGGAGCTAGAGGAGAGGAGAGTGGATGGCTGAGTCTGTGGCTGTGCTCGGAATTCTTATGTGCTCTAGCTAGCTAGTCTATGGTAGCACTTCAGTTTACAGCGCTATATATCTATGCATATAGTAGACCCGCATACGGCCAGCATTCAATCCTGTTTAAAGTATTCATGACACTCATAACATGTTTTCTCCATTTGACATGAATCAAAATGTCCCATTCACATGGAAAGTAATATGCTGAGGTTGTGATGGCTGGCTGTTAGTGGAGGTGCTGTGAGGTGTGTTGGTCTACAGGTGTCTTTAGACTGGGCCATCAAAGTGAGACAGGGTGTTTTCTTCCCCTGCTCTGTAGTGCACTGCACAGACCGAATCTACATTAGCATAATATACACGGATTGCTTCAGCATCAGTAATGATATTCATCATTTTATTGAATCAGCGATTTTATCCCCAGCTCTAAAAGGAAAGGATAGCCGAACACGTGCTGCTGCCTCTGCCCATTTAGCCAAGCCGACTAGCATGCTGCCTCTGCCCATTTAGCCAAGCCGACTAGCATGCTGCCTCTGCCCATTTAGCCAAGCCGACTAGCATGCTGCCTCTGCCCATTTAGCCAAGCCGACTAGCATGCTGCCTCTGCCCATTTAGCCAAGCCGACTAGCATGCTGGCTCTGCCCATTTAGCCAAGCCGACTAGCATGCTGCCTCTGCCCATTTAGCCAAGCCGACTAGCATGCTGCCTCTGCCCATTTAGCCAAGCCGACTAGCATGCTGGCTCTGCCCATTTAGCCAAGCCGACTAGCATGCTGCCTCTGCCCATTTAGCCAAGCCGACTAGCATGCTGGCTCTGCCCATTTAGCCAAGCCGACTAGCATGCTGCCTCTGCCCATTTAGCCAAGCCGACTAGCATGCTGCCTCTGCCCATTTAGCCAAGCCGACTAGCATGCTGGCTCTGCCCATTTAGCCAAGCCGACTAGCATGCTGGCTCTGCCCATTTAGCCAAGCCGACTAGCATGCTGGCTCTGCCCATTTAGCCAAGCCGACTAACATGCTGCCTCTGCCCATTTAGCCAAGCCGACTAGCATGCTGCCTCTGCCCATTTAGCCAAGCCGACTAGCATGCTGGCTCTGCCCATTTAGCCAAGCCGACTAGCATGCTGCCTCTGCCCATTTAGCCAAGCCGACTAGCATGCTGGCTCTGCCCATTTAGCCAAGCCGACTAGCATGCTGGCTCTGCCCATTTAGCCAAGCCGACTAGCATGCTGGCTCTGCCCATTTAGCCAAGCCGACTAGCATGCTGGCTCTGCCCATTTAGCCAAGCCGACTAGCATGCTGGCTCTGCCCATTTAGCCAAGCCGACTAGCATGCTGGCTCTCGTACTGGGATGAAGGAGAAGTAAAAAAGCTTTTCCCAACCGCACCATTTTCTCTGTCTATTACTTACAGCCTATCACATAATGAGCTACTGCCACCACACATTTCCACCATTGCTGAAATTAATACACGTTTTCCTGCCAGATAATGGAACTATGCAAATGTCTGATTGATTTTGTCCATCCATGCTTTCTTTCATTACCCTATTCTAGGGTTGTATATTGCTATGAATAAATAATCCAGTGGTAGCACATCATTATTCATTGTGGTTATTAAATAACATTCATATTTCGATAAGGCTATTACCTGTAAAGGGGTGCTACTCTTGTCTCGCAGCATAACCCCCATTTCACACCCGCATTTCTACCTCGTCTATATTTATAGCTTTTGACCTTGAGTTGGCATAATAGACGATGCATTTATCTCCTGAAAAGGAAACATGTCCTGGTTATCACTGTGTCACTGGCCAGGCCCCATTTAGAGTGTTTAAATGAGGTTTGCTCATCAGCCCTAGAGGACTGTGAGATCCATTTTGACCTATAAGTTGGAGGGGCAATATCATTGACATGATGTACTTCACAATTTGAATTTTAAATCATATTAATTCAGTCATTACACAATGTGTCAGCGGAGACATTGGGAGTTGAAATGAAATCCTATTCAATTAAAATGTCCCTCCAAAGCTTCTTGGCACATTGCAAGTAGTATTTCTGCTAAACTCTGTCACTCCCATCAAAAAAATTCCAGACTAGAATTACTAATGATACGTAATGATACCATTCAAGTGGACAGAAATCATTCACATAAAATGTTCATGCCCTCCACTGGTTGGTTAAGAAAAAGTAACGAACAGAACCAGCAGAAAATTACCTCAATAAGTTTTGTTTTTAAATGGGCTATGACACAACGTGATATACTGTGCCAAAAAGTGATTTTCAAAGAGCTTTCTATTTTGACTTTACATTAACTGAAATTATTTGATTAAGTTCACTGTTCTCTGCAAACCACAATGCCACCTTTCACCATTCTACAGTATGTGACTGATCCCCTCTCTCTCCACTCCAGGTTTCTCTATCCTCCAGGCCATCATGGAGTCAGCGGTGGCCAATAACTGGCAGGTTACGGCCCGGTCGGTGGGCAGCATAGTAGACCCTACAGAGTACAAACGCATCATAGAGGAGATGGACCGTAGGCAGGAGAAACGCTTCCTCATCGACTGTGAAGTGGGAAGAATCAATGCCATCCTGGATCAGGTACAGTACAGTGGGGTTTAACACTAATACACTGCTGCTGTAGCTGAGGGGGTTCGTTGAACTCCACTTGGATGATGAGTTACCTTACCTGAAACCTGAAGACTGATGTAAGAGCTAATTGCGTTGCAACCCGAGTTTGGTTGTATTGGGTGCTTGTGGATCAACTGAATGAATAGACAACCAAGGTTTGCTATCATATTTATACTCTTATACCTATGGGAAGAATTATCACACACACACACACACACAGTTTATGAGCTTTGGATCTTAGGTGGCGACACCACTTGTTTAGTTTGTGTGCATGAATTTAATCTTGATAATCTTGATTCTACAAAAGATTATTAAAAGTTTGGTTGTGCACTTCTTGTTTGTTTTCAAATACAAAGAGGACTTTATTCAAGAGAGTCTGATTCACCCACGTAGCTCTCTGGCTGTGTTCCATCCTTTCAAAGAAGCCTTTTAGGAGCCTCAATCTGCCATTCAGAATGCCTCCATTCCTTCAATACCTCTGAAAGTCCCATCTCCATTTGTAGGCCATCTCCATTTGGCCTCTTCAGCTTTGTACTTCTTATTCCTTTTCCATTATTAGCCTCTAAGACTTTTACCAGGGCTTTTAAAATTAACCTCAGACACGTTTAACAGGGCAGTAAGGCAAAACCCCTTACTTAGAGCCTTGTAATAACCTCACACACCACAAACAGAGGGAACATTCTCTCTTTAAAGGGGTTTTTGTGCAACATAACAAAAACACAGGGAAAACTCAATTAAAGCTTGTTGGTTCTTGTTTGAGGTCGACTCTTGGGCTACATTTTCACTTAGGAATAACAACTATTATTAACAATGGTTCCCCGTTTCCTAGGTGATCTGCCACTGAGTTGGCCATTAGTGTTGATTTTTATGTATTTGTTTATGTCTGCTGTGCACAAGCTTGGAATGGGTTCACTAATGCTATTGTCAAGAATTTAATTTCATCCCAGTTGTTTTATTTTTTGCTTGTTACACTCAGGATGACATTTAATGCTGATATACAGAGTTTGATTAACTAGTGATGTAATTCCCAACTGTAACTAAATGCTTTAGGTTTTTTCATAAAACATGTATCCCACTAGTTTTTTTCTAACATAGTTGATATGTTGGAAATATCCCCTTATCAGTGACATTGGTCAAAGGCCTTTTTTCTAATATTCAATCTGTCAATTGAAATTGAAGTAATTCCACAATTTGTCATCTTTAGTCAGCGGTGTTCCACTGGATATCATAAGGTGAATGCACCAATTTGTAAGTCGCTCTGGATAAGAGCGTCTGCTAAATGACTTAAATGTAAAATGTAATGTGTTGCAGAGTTTTCTCTGAAAATGTAACAGAGCTCTAATGAGATGGAGGGCCAGGGGCAGACGGTTCAAAGGAATGAGATTGACTGACTGGCTCCCAGGACCTTCAACCCACACAGGACTTGGCTCCCAGGACCTTCAACCCACACAGGACTTCCGCTCTTCATAATGACACTGTTTGTTTCACCCATGCTAGGTTTCCTTAATATTTTACACAAACATACAAGGTTCATATGATGGTGTGTGTGTGTGTGTGTGTTAAGGCCCTCATATTCATCATTAATCATGGCTGAACGCTGACCTTCTTGTCCTCTGCTGAGGTGTGTGTATGTGCATACAGGCCTCTGGCTCTCCTATAATGATCCTTCATTATGATGCGCTAAAGAGTGTTACTGTGACCTTTCAGACAGATTTGTGTTCATTGCCACTTGACCTTGAAGGATGTATCTAAAAGTGACAGGATATCACTTTCTCATTCAGGTCAGGATAAATGTATACCTGTCCTGACTAATGTGAGAGGTTGAGTTCTGGACATGTATTAGAAGAATTCAGCTTATTTTATTCTGAGCTGTCCTATAAATACCAAAATGGTCATTCTGTTTAACGTCACGCAATTATAAGTATGATATCTCTGCTTTCTGAGTCCTGACAGTCACAGTCCCAGTGTGAATGTTGAAGCCAGCGGTGGCTCTGGTGTTTGAGACTGGCAGGGCACTGGGTCTGCATCTCTCAAGGACGGTTATTATGTGGGTCATCACATCAACACTTTGCTTTAATATCAGCAGCTCCCAGTGTAAGTAGGACACACGCCGTCCAATAACGGCATACAATCAGCCTGCTAAAAATAGCCCTAGCCTCCTAGCCTGAGGGAAGATCTCACACAAAGGCAGGCATGAGCCTCAACACAACCATAATCACTCAACGATGCACTTGGCTGGATGGGATAAGGAGAAGCCAACAGAATCCAGCAGCCATTTTGTATTGTACTCCTCGAGTTGTGTGCAGTACTGAAGGCACAGTATCTGAGAGATGCACAGAGAGGAGGGCTCCCTATCTCTCAATATGAACCCGATGCCTTGTAATTCAAAAAGCATGCCTAGCACAGTGGCTCCTCCTACTCAATCATATAGTCGTTGCTCATTATATTTTCTCTCAGTGTGGTAGTTTGGTGCTAGACAGACCAGAGGGTGTGCTGGGCTGAGGTTCTGTATGTGTTGATTTGTGGGGTCTGGGAGCTTGCCCTGCCCTGCAGGCTCTCTCACCATATTCAAGGTATCAACCTGCTCATCCTCTCACTAAAGAATGGGCCCAGGCATGAATGGATGGGTCTTGGGAGAGACCTCACTCCCACAAGCTGCTCATAAATTATAAAGTGACACGTGTGTAATCCTGGCCACAGGACCAGTTTACCACAGGAGAAAAAAAGAGAGAGAGGGATAGTGGGTAGACTAGAGACTAAAGTGGATGGAGAGAGAGAGAGCGAGAGAGAGAGAGAGCGAGAGAGAGAGCGAGAGAGAGAGAGAGAGAGAGAGAGAGAGAGAGAGAGAGAGAGAGAGAGAGAGAGAGAGAGAGAGAGAGAGAGAGAGAGAGAGAGAGAGAGAGAGAGAGAGAGAGAGAATAGAATGCTGGTGGGAATGGAGCCATGCTTGCAGCCTCCCTCTGCTGTGCTGAATTCTGCTGTGTGATGGAGTGGGAGAAATGGCATAATGCCCACTGGTGGACTAGAATTCCACACCCACAGAGGAGAGGAGGAGAAGAGGGAGAGGAGGGAGGATGAGCTGGATTCTGCTGGTGGGGGAAATGGGAGCTTGTAGAGGGAACCTGACTGTGTGTGAATTACCGTATTGCTAAATAGTTTGTTTTACATAGATATCAGTGTCAACGGTATGACGTGATACACTGTCTTTGTAGTGGTACTGTAGTTGTAGTATTATTAATACACATTTGTATTACCTTTTCCTACTGAATTGTTTTACCCGTTAATTAAGCAAAGAAAGAGGTTTAAGTAGAAGGGGAAAGGGGAGGATTTGAATCCTAGAGATGCCAGTTCCCATTCTGAAGGAGTTGGATGACAAATGACTCTAATACAGCTACAACAAAGAAAAGGCTCCATCAGTGGGAATGCTTTTAAGGTAGCCAAATCCATTGGAAGACACCGGGGTATAGATGAAGCCCTGCACAGAGCCGCGGCTCCAGTCTGCTTAATTAGAACAGATTCCCCTAGGAATACTTAGGCTAATGGTCCAGCAGCAGCACAACCCAGTACAGAACAGCACAATCAGGAGGAGGGAAGAGATGAAGATAACTTACACGATGGCCAGGAAAGACAGAAAGCCCTCTCTCTCTCAGACAGACGGATGGGCTGGTTTATAACTTCTACTGCAGAGGAATACTGCACCACATTTCAGCTAGAACTTCATCTGAATGTTAATAGTTAGTGTGTCTAATCTCATCACCCAGAATCAAATCTTCCTTGCCTGCTGGCCATCGTGCCAACTACTCGATTTTAATGTTAAGGATGTCATGAAGAACTAGTGTGTTTCAGTCTGGAATCTTAGGTTAATCTTCATAGATTTGTTGTTTTTCTTAGTAATGAGGTATTATGCCTTTTGAAGTGTCACGTTCGTCATAAGGAGTAGACCAAGATGCAGCGTGGTATGTTTCCATCCTTTATTTCGAAATAGAAAACTTCAAAGAACAAAAACAACAAAACGAACAAACAAAACATGAAGCTAGAATAATGCTCACAGGCAACTATGCATAGACAAGATCCCACAAAGCACAATGGGAAAATGGCTACCTAAATATGATCCTCAATCAGAGACAACGATAAACAGCTGCCTCTGATTGGGAACCATATTAGGCCAACATTGACATATAATTCACCTAGATAACACACCCTTAAATCACACCGGGTGGGCATCTACCGTCGGGGGCGGCTACGGTGCGGGGCGAAGTACCCACTCCGCTCGTGGACACGTCATCAGAGGAACCGGACCATGGCTCGTTGCCGGAAGAACCGGAACGTGGGTTGTCGCCAGAGGAACCGGACTGTGAATTGTCGCAGGATGCTCCGGACCGTGGATCGTCGCCTGAGGAACCGGACCGTAGATCGTCGCCGGGGACTCCGGACTGGGAACCCCCGCTGGAGGCTCTGGACCGCAGACCGTCGCTGGAGGCTCCGGACCGCAGACCGTCGCTGGAGGTTCCGGACCGCCGATCGTTGCTGGAGGTTCCGGATCGCGGACCATCTCAGGAGGTTCCGGACCGTGAACCGTCGTAGGAACCGGTACAGGTGGCACCGGGCTGATGACACGCACCTCAGGGCGAGTGTGGGGAGGAGGCACAGGACGTACTGGACTGTGGAGGCACACTGGAGACCTGTTGCGTGGGACCAGTACAGGTGGCACCGGGCTGATGACATGCACCTCAGGGCGAGTGCGGGGAGGAGGCATAGGACGCACTGGACTGTGGAGGCGCACTGGAGGCCTGAGGCGTGGGACCGGTACAGGTGGCACCGGGCTGATGACACGCACCTCAGGGCGAGTGCGGGGAGGAGGCACAGAACGTTCTGGACTGTGGAGGCGCACTGGAGGCCTGATGCGTAGGACCTGTACAGGTGGCACCGGGCTGATGACACACACCTCAGGGCGAGTGCGGGGAGGAGGCACAGGACATACTGGACTGTGGAGGCACACTGGAGACCTGTTGCGTGGGACCGGTACAGGTGGCACCGGGTTGATGACACGCACCTCAGGGCGAGTGCGGGGAGGAGGCATAGGACGCACTGGACTGTGGAGGCGCACTGGAGGCCTGATGCGTGGGACCGGTACAGGTGGCACCGGGCTGATGACACGCACCTCAGGGCGAGTGCGGGGAGGAGGCACAGGACGCACTGGACTGTGGAGGCGCACTGGAGGCCTGATGCGTGGGACCGGTACAGGTGGCACCGGGAGGATGACACGCACCTCAGGGCGAGTGCGGGGAGGAGGCACAGGACGTACTGGACTGTGGAGGCGCACTGGAGACCTGTTGCGTGGGACCGGTACAGGTGGCACTGGGCTGATGACACGCACCTCAGGGCGAGTGTGGGGAGGAGGCACAGGACGTACTGGACTGTGGAGGCGCACTGGAGGCCTGATGCATGGGACCGGTACAGGTGGCACCGGGCTGATGACACACACCTCAGGGCGAGTGCGGGGAGGAGGCACAGGACATACCTGACTGGGGACATGCACTTCAGGGAGAGTGCGAGGAGCAGACACAGGACGTACTGGGCTGTGGAGGCGCACTGGAGACCTGGTGCGTAGACCTGGCACAGAGGTGCCGGACAAATGACACGCTCCTCAGGACGAGTATAGGAAGCAGGCACAGGTGACATCGGACGGCTACATGCTCCTCAGAACAAATGCCGTCCATACTATGCCAAACCAATAGCTTTCTCGCTTCACTTTCCTCCAATTTGTCCAACAACTCCTCGAAGGTCTCTAACTCTCCCCTCCGTTCACTCTCCTCCAATTTGTCCAATAACTCCTCGGTCTCTGACTGACACCTCAACTTCGCCGACCACTCCTTGTGCCCACCCCCAATTTTTTTTTTGAGCCTACCTCTCGGGCTTCCGTTGTGGCCGCGAACCCCGGTGTCGTCGTTGTCCTTCCTTCACCGCTTGCGTCTGCTTCCATGGAAGGCTTTCGTCTCCTACCATTATCTCCTCCCAATTCCAGGATGTCTTTACCTCCTGGATATCCTCCCAGGCCCAGGATACCTGCTCCTCCTGGCCACGCTGCTTGGTCCGTTTGTGGTGGGATCTTCTGTCACGTTCGTCATAAGGAGTAGACCAAGATGCAGCGTGGTATGCTTCCATCCTTTATTTCGGAATAGAAAACTTCAAAGAAATAAAACAACAAAACGAACAAACGAAATGTGAAGCTAGAATAATGCTCACAGGCAACTATACATAGACAAGATCCCACAAAGCCCAATGGGAAAATGGCTACCTAAATATTTACATTTAAGTCATTTAGCAGACGCTCTTATCCAGAGCAACTTACAAATTGGAAAGTTCATACATATTCATCCTGGTCTTCCCGTGGGGAATGAACCCACAACCCTGGCGTTGCAAGCGCCATGCTCTACCAACTGAGCCACACGGGACCACAAATATGATCCCCAATCAGAGACAATGATAAACAGCTGCCTCTGATTGGGAACCATACTGGGCCAACATTGACATATAATTCACCTAGATAGCCCACCCTTAAATCACACCCCGACCTAACCAACATAGAGAATAAAAGCTCTCTATGGTCAGGGCGTGACATGAAGGGTAAGAATGATTTATTATCAATCGTCCTGTTTTTTAATCACAAAGGGAATTGACTAAATGTCTACAGATGTAGGACCATAATTTGAGCCAATTTGCTACAGCAGGAAAAAAAATCCTGCAGCAACAGGAAATATGAATTGTTATGTGGATTTTAATTCATGGAATTTTTGTAAGGGTTGATACATTTTTACATGGAAATTACAAACTTCAGAAGTCTTTTTAAATCTCTAATACACTACACGTTTTACATTTCCTTCATTGCTGGAATGTTTAACTGCATTGCTTGAATGTTTTCCTGCAACAGGGTGATCAAATGAAGAACGTACATCTGTAGCTGTTTTCTCCTGTCCATGATATGAATGTTCCACCCTCTGGCTCCGGCTGCAGACACAGCTAACAGCTGACATATGGTCCCACTGTGATGGATTGACTTTCAGAGAGGGTGTGGCTCCCTCCTGTTAGCCTGTTCCTCCACAAACCATAAGATTCATCCTCAATGAATGTAATGCATCACACATTGACCACACATCACTGGCTAATATTTGAGTCTGATTTGTTAATAAGAGGACAATAACTATGAGCATTCCTTTATGGCACCCAGGCTATCTATTGCATTTATTGTTCATACAAAATGGAGGAACCAATCAATGCAGTCGATACTGGAGCTCCTCTCTCACTCTCCAATTGTGCAGTTGGATAGTGTCTAGACTGTTTGACAGTTCTTCTTTTTCACTAGGCCTTTGAAGAGTATTTCCATCCCCAAAGGGAATAATGGTGAGCTGTCCGCCCTGACTAGGGAGGTGGAACCATAGAAATAGAATAGAGTGACATTCTATTTGTCTAGAACACACTGGCCTGCCCCACCTAGCCCCTAACCAACCAACCAGGCCAATAACAACAGAGACTGGTTCAGATCAGGAAGTGAACTGATGTGACTGAGAAATGAGGATGACCCCACAAACGTTCCCAACTGTCTGTTTTAGGTGCAAACTATACATATTATCATCCCAGGGGAAGCAGGAAACTGGAGCGCCAGGATCCTATAAATATTTGTTATGTACACATCACATGCTTTATTTTTATTTGATATTTTCTGGCCTAGAGAACAAGACGTATAAGACAGCACATTATGCATCCACAAGCTATTATGCATACTGTCTTCATATACAGCAATTATGTCTCCTAGACTGGAACTGGCCTCCTTTGAATGGTAATCCGTATGAGTCACTGAAATACCTCAACTCGCCCTACTTGCGTGTGTGCTTGCGCGTAGGCACACACACACACACACACACACACACACACACACACACACACACACACACACACACACACACACACACACACACACACACACACACACACTGAAGAGTGACTTTTCATTAGCAAGGACTGAAATTGGATTTGCATAGTCATACATCTCTTCAACAGAGAACCAGCACAGAGGACCACAGAGGTATTCCA